>NC_058082.1:170668115-171360265 GCF_014858855.1 Bufo gargarizans
GGGGATGTTATTTACATGAGGGCTGCATGTTGAAGGCAGCTGTGGGGGGGTTGATGTTATTTACATGGGACTGCATGTTGGAGGTAGCTGTGGGAGGGAGTGATTATATTTACATGGGACTGTATGTTGAAGGCGGCTGTGGGAGGGGGAGATGTTATTGACATGGGACTGTATGTTGGAGGAGGCTGGGGAGGGGCTGATGTTATTTGAATAAGGGTCTTATAGATTCGCCTTATTTTTACCAAGAGCACTATGGGCAGCTTGTTACTACTGAGGGAACTGTAGAGAGTTTTATTACCACTGGGCGAACAATAGGGGGTCCTTATTTGTACTGGGGGCTCTGTGAGGGCATAATTAATAAAGGAGGGGCTCTTCTACTAATGGGGGCACTCTTGGGGAGCATTATCATTGTTGGGGGCACAGTAGGGGCAGTATTACTAATGAGGGTACTCTAGAAGGGAATTACTATTGGTGGTACTTGGAGGAGCACTATTACTATGGGGTGCTATCTGTATGGCACTCATTTTTCTTCCGGATTGTATTTTGGGGTTTTGGGGAGCACAGCGAGCAGCAGGATGAAATGTGAGGAAAGGATAGAAATGTGAGGAACCTAAGATGTCTGTGTGTCACACTCTGCAGAGACAAGGTGCGGCTGAAAGAAGTTGTCTGGACCGAGTGAAGGAGATGATGACAGAGAAGATCTACATCAGAGGAGACGTCACCTGGGAGGCCCTGGATATGAAAGGTATGTGCTGCTGTATAGGGAGTACAGTAAAATGCAGTGTGTGCGGGGTGGGTCGACTTTCACACTAGCGGTAACCTTCTCCGGCAGGCTTTTCCGGCGGGGGAACAGCCCTGCCGGATCCGTGCTACCGCTAGTGCACCATGCCGCTGGAAGTCCGCTCCGGCTCCATTCACTATAAGCATGCTGCAGTTTTATTCCAGCCGCCTCTCGGCATGTTTGCCATGCTGTGGCTGAACCTCCAGTCCGCCCCCATTATAGTAAATAGGGCCGGAGCGGACTTTCGGCGGAACGGTGCCCTAGCGGTAGCACAGATCTGGCAGGCTGTTCCCCCACCGGAACACCCTTACAGAAGAAGACTACCTCAAGTGTGAAAGTAGCCTTAGAGAAATGGGCCATAATTATTGGGGCTTGGGCCCCAGATCTTTTGAGACCTTAGCAACGCCCCTGCTCAAGACAGTTAAAAAATGTTGTTGGGGGAAAATATAGCTATGCTAGTGTGGAATGTGTGTATTACAATACAGAGGGTAGCATTTAAATCTCTCAGTGAAAACGTGAACTACTAGACTAAAATCTGTGACAGGGCATCTCCAAACAGTTCCGTTTTTTGTTTTGCAAAATATAGCAATATGAGTGCACAACATGTGTCTTACAATACAGAGGGTAGCGTTTTATTCTCTGAGTAAAAACGTAAAGTACTAGACCAAATCTGTTTCAGGACATTTTCTGTATCAAACTGTTAAACTTTTTTTTGTTTTGTTTTGCAAAACATAGCAATACAAGTGTGCAACATCTGTCTTAAAATACAGAGAGTAGCTGTCACGTATTAATGTGGGAGGGAACACCACACTGACAACAAGAGGAAAGGGAAAAGGAACTAGGCCTTAAAGCTAGGGAAAGGGAAACAGACACCACCTACGGAAACCCTAATCCTAGCCCTGACACCTATCCGTATGAACGGACCTTAAAGGTAGGATTGTTCGTACACTGGACCTAAGACCCTGGAAACACTGAATTACCCTGGAGCAGTGTGTGGGCTTGAGACGGCCTGTTCCTTCCAATATTAAGGAACCAGCGTCTCCCTGAGGCCTAGTAACAAAAGACAGAGGGTAAACAACAAAATATAAAAGGGAAGTAACACTTAAGTTCTGAAGTTAATGGACGTGCAGGAACTCAGAAGAGGACCACACACCAACACTTCCAATACCAAACTCAAGCTATCAACCGATGATGATGTGTGAAGCCAGACTAAATAGAGGAGTTGGAATGACCACTAGGCTACACCTGAGACAAGAGATGTGGTCATTGCCAGCAACAACACTAACAAGTGAAACCTAAGAGGCTGTCAGACCACATCATGTGCAGCCAGCCTCTATATACTAAATAGAAGTACAGTACCACAGTGCTGCCCAGATACAATGTAACATAGAGGGGACACAGCTGAGAGTTTTAATAATAAAGTAATGGTCTAAGAAGACAATATTAGTGACCAATAATAAAGTTATGTTTTAGACAGGAAATGAACATATGTTAAAAGGAGGCAATTAGCAGTCTTTGACTAATTGTAAAATTATTCCTTGAGCCTCTCCATATGTTGGGTAAAATTTTGTCAAAACAATCTTGATTCTTACCTCGCCAAGCTGCTAGTGGTGTAGTCGCTGCTGTACCAGTTAGTACAGTTTGCTGCTCCCAAAAAGCCATCCTTACCTTGCACTCTCACGTGGCAAAGAATGTGGGCTACTTGCGATTCTTCCTGTGCAGCAAGGTGCATGCCCCAGTGGAAACCTGGAGCAGGTGATACAGGCAGTGACAGTACAAGTCTTTCATGGCCCAGTACATGTCTTTCAATTTGATTTGCGGCAGCGGCCTGGCACATGGCAAAAAGGCAGGGTGCTTTTGACCCGCCCCCCACGATTGTGTCAGCCTGGCTTCCACACCAAACACCTATCCTCCTCCAATTCCTCCTCCATGAACATTCTCCTGTCCCCAACAGCTGCAGGGCACAACGTCGCTTCCACTCTCTCTCCTTCCTATCACATGTGTAAAACCTTTTAAAACACCCAATAAAAGGTTTTACACACTATCGCCTTCCGGTCATGGTTTTGCGACTACCAGCTATCATCCAAAAGTCGGACTCAATCAGTCCACCTGCTCTTCTCCTTGTGCTCCTTAGCCAATTTGGTTGGCACTGACCTCCACTGCTTTACTACAAACGCTCACTGGAGTTGTGCCCAATTTTCCAAAACATTAAAAGGTGAGCATATTACATCTCCATTTGAGGAACTTTGCACCCTAACATGTTCACCCTATGAGCATCTGTTCTTGTTGGCCATTCATTGCTGTCCTATCACATATATCAGTTACTAATGTACATCAAGCAGCAAACATCCTGCTTGCTGTCACCAAGGACAGACTGTGAATTTAACGGTTATCCAAAGTTAAAACATGCGGATCAAAACATCCAGGGACGGGGGAGCAGCCAATAGCAGTATGTGATGGGGACGAGCCTCCCTAGCATCGAGGGTGATGCTAGGGAGGCTCATCCCCATCATGGACTCCTATTGCAGTAGGTGGGGCCAGCAGTAACTTAGTGCAGCACAAAATACTGCCCCAGCAAAACCAAATACTATAGTGCAGCATAAAATGCTGCCGCGCGCATCGCAGTATTCTATTGTATCACTGTCCAGAAGAAGGTGATATAGTGGAATTCAGGAGGGCGTCTGTGGATGCCGGCCTAGGGCACAAGTGCCTGATGCTCCTAGCATTAATTAATGCTAACAGCATAAGATCATTATGTACCCAGCTAACAGCCATAAGGAGGGCTTGGGTGGCTCCCTAGTCATTGGCCCACCAGGAAGTTTCCCTGTAGGGTCTATGGCTAGTCTGCCCCTGGCAGTTACGTCACTGACTCCAACTCGGAGAGGTGGTCATCAATAATAGCAATAATAGCAAAATTGTGGCTGCTCGGAACCTCAGGGAAATAGCACATGCTCCCTGCATGGTGCACGTCATTAACCTAGTTGTGCAATGCTTTTTTTTAAAAGTACACTGGCTTGCACAAGGTCCTGGCTATGTTCAGGAGATTGTCCTCACATTTCAGTAACTCTTAACTGGCGAGGAATGCTCTCCTGAACTTGCAGTGACAGAACAGTCTGCCGCTATATCACGTATTCTGCAACGTTCCAATTTACTGGAATGCAACATTGTAAATGCTAGAGCACCTATACGAACAGCAGAAAGCCTAGAATGAGGTTGTCATGCACTAGACAGCCTCAGCAGGAAGCAAGCAGGTGTCTTAAGGTCAGGCAGTGGCAACTCATCCGAGATGCCTGAGGCCAACAGGCAAGAGGCCACAATGTTTGTCAGCAGGGACAACTAGGACATGAACGATCTCACCCCATCTCCCATAGTTATCTTAGATCAGACGCTGATATGCATGCAGCAGGGGATGACAGTGGAAGAAGGACATCTAACGCATCTTGTTGTCGGCCCTGTAGCTATTAGGGACTCACAAGGTGGAAAAGGATGAGGCGCTTCCACTGGAGGAGGAGTCGAAGGTGGAGGAGCAGGAAGATGATGATAACCATGGCACCGGCCACGACACTCAATCATCTCAGTGGGGGGCATATCTGGAAAGACTTGGCCCCATGGGCACACTGGCCACAGTGGCGACCTGTATGTTCACTTGCTTACACAATGACAGACATATCATTGACATGAAGCAGTCTGAAGATTACTGGATAGCCATGCTTTTAGATCCTCACTATCAAAGCAAATGGGGGAATGTTTCCCTCCCTTAGAAAGGGAGGACAAATTACATTATTACCAGAAAACACTGCGTGTGTGCAGCATACCACAGCTTTCGGCAAGCAGATTCCTGCCTCCAGTGTGTCTGAACGGAGCAGCAGTAGCAAGTTCAGTTTACACAACATGATGGAGCAGTTTTTAACATGAGGTAAATAAGCTGAGAGCTTCCACCTCAATGCCCAGGCTTAGGCCTACATACACTCAGGCCGTCTCTGGTGTCAAGGGTGCACCTCGCCTTTGTGCTGCCTGAGGCAAAAATTCAGATGGCACCCCCTCCCCATCATGCTAAGTTCTCAACCTAACCCCTTCCCTCCTAACATTACAAAAAGTAATACAAAACATACAGAGTAATACAGCGCCACATACCTCTTACATCCAGTGACGTCTCCTCTGATGTAGATGCTCTCTTTCCTCATGTTCTCCATTCGAACCAGACTGCCGTGATGATTTCTTTCAGCTATCTCTTGTCTCTGCAGAGTTTGACAATAAGGCACCATGGTTGCCTACTTTTCCATCCCATCCTGCCAACTCCCTGCCCGCTGTCCTCTCCAATACTATACTGCAGAAGCAGCTATTCCCCTGAAAATACTATTACCACACAGATAGTGCCCCCTTCAATAATTATTGTCACACAGATCCCTGAAAAAATAACTCTGCCCAGCAAATAGTGCATCTGACAGTAATAGTGCCGTAAACATAGTGTCCCCCAAATATAATACACCCTTATAATGTGTGCCAGTGCAAAAATGCGCCCCTTATATTATTATATTAAGTGCCTGTGCCAAAATTTCCTCCTTAAAATGCCTACCTGTAAAAAAAAAAAAACTATAGTGTGTGCCAGTACAAAAAATCCCTCCCTCAAACTCCATAGTGCACTGATGATGACGTCATCGCGTGCCTGCATCAGTCTCCGATAGGACTTAGCCTGAAGCCTACCAGAGGGAACAGAGAAGGAATACGTCTCTTCCGTGCCCCGCTGCTGTATCTACCTTTTTCGCCGTCCTATACTGTTGAACATAGAGAGATGAGCGCTTTTACAATGGAAGCTCATTTCCCTCTGCCCTGCTGCCGCTCCCTACCTGAGTCACATGAGGTGATCGCCTCACCTTGGCCTAATTGGTTGTGTGGCCCTGTGTGGCCCTGTCTGGCACATCCATGGGCTTCTGGGCAGGCAAACTAGAAAAGTGGCCTGAACTGGCAGAGTATACTCTCTCTATACTCTCTCTTGCCCAGCCTCCAGTGTCATCTCGGAGAGGGTTTTCAGCACCACACGGGACATGGTGACACCCAAACGGACCAAGTTGTACTCCGGCAGTATCCAAAACATAACTTTTGTCAAAATGAACCAAGCCTGGATTTGGGAGGATTTTACACTCCTTTGGCTGAGGCCGATCAATAGATGTAGCCTGGCTGATGGTGCCCCATCTTGCCACTGTTGCTATCTGCCTGCCTTCATGCTTGCCCTCATGTTGCCTGCCTACCATCATGGTCCGTACGGCTGCTGCTTCTATCACGCCACTGTTGCTGCCTACCTTCCAACATGTACCATATGGCTGCTGCTACCGCCACCGCCTCAGCTGCTACTCTTCACTGCTGATCCCCTACTGCCACCACTATTAACTCTACGCATCTGCCACTACTACTACTACTACTACTACTACTACTAGTCTGCTACTACCTATAGACAACTGATCTACAGCTTTCTATATTTCAGCCACGTGCCTCTAATACCCTAACCTTTCCACATCCACACTGTGCTGCTGCTGCTGCTCCCAATTAAAAGGGATAATTTTTCTAGGTTCATTCACAACGAGCCACTTTTTCTTCTGACAATTGTGTTGTATGGGCAAGCATTTTGACTCTCCCAACAAGCCATAGTTTTTTACATTTTTTTTTATCACATAACACTGTGTGTTTTTAAACACCACCTGCCACCAATAGGTAATAATTTTCAGAAGCTTTGGAATATGAAAAAGCATGTGTTTTTATAAACACGCAATGTGTTTTTAAACACGCTGTTCAAACATGTGTTCACCCATACCTATTAATGTCAGTGTCAATCAGACGTGATTTACTATTGCTGTCATTGTGTTCAAGAGCGAGAGGGGGCGAGAAAAAGCAAAAATTCATGAAAAGAGATAACATGTTTTCCTTAAAAATCCTGAGTCCTGGTAGACCAGAGTGTGTTATATACCAAATTCCAGGGCAATTGAAACCAATTAGTTCAGCCGGAAATGATTCATGTCCGAACATTTTCAAAAATGTGGGGAATCTGAATGAAACCAAACCTGAGGTTCGCTCATTTCTAAAAAGAACCCTTTATCCCTGGCAATGCTTTACTATTTTGTCTTTGATACAAATCAAAATAATATGTTTGGTGCTAAATGTTAAAACAATTCCCTTTTTTTAATCCAAATCTTGCTAGCCACAAAATACTGTCAGCATTGTTTTAACTCACCCAGGCATATAGTGCCATCAGCTGGTGAAATTGGTGAACATGTGAAACTGAAATCTCTTTATTGCAGTTATATAAAGTTATCCCATGTCCACAGGATAGAGGATAACTATTAAATCGCTGGGGGTTCTAACGAAGGAACCCCCACCAATCACGAGAACAGGAACCCCATACCCCATGGAGCCCCCCCACACTATCCATAACAAATATAAACATCATCATTAGCTGAATTATTGTTTTTTGTGAACATATTTCAATAATTTCACATTCTGCTTCATGGTGTGTAAATGCCACAGCAGATTCATACCTAATCTTGGCCTGAAGTAATAATCTAAAATGCAGCCTCTTAATTGACCTGATGCCAAATTATGTCATGATGCTTTATTATTCAAAAAAAGCAGCCATATATTCAATAGGAGCCAGTGAAATGTCTGGTCTTTAATGATCTGGTTGTCTACAATGTATGAATATTAATGCTTTAGATTAAACTGAATACTTGAATGTTTTAGTGATTTATTTTGCATGCCTTCATGTAAGGGGTTTATGATAAGTCTGCTCACGTATTTTGAAGAACAGAATATTTTACAATCAAATAAACAAGCCTCTGTCGGACAAGGACTTGGGCAGTGAGGTTACATGTCACATTGAACATAGTGTCTGATCTGTCAGAATCAGGCTATAGAGCAGTAGGAGCTGAGTAGATTGATATATACACTGAACAAAAATATAAACGCAACACTTTCGGTTTTGCTCTATTTTGCATGAGCTGAACTCAAAGATCTGAAACATTTTCTACATACACAAAGGACCCATTGCTCTCAAATATTGTTCACAAATCTGTCTAAATCTGCGTTAGGGTCCATTCACACGTCCGTAAGTGTTCTGCGGATCCGCAAAACACGGACACTGGCAATGTGCATTCCGCAATTTGCGGACAGCACATCGCTGGCAATTGCGGACAAGAATAGGACATGTTCTATTTTTTGGCGGAAACGGAAGCACGGATGCAGAAGTGCAGATCCGCAAATGCGGATGCGGACAGCACATTCCAGCCCCATTGAAAATGAATGGGTCTTCACGCGTTCCACGGACGTGTGAATGGATCTTTAGTGAGCACTTCTCCTTTGCCGAGATAATCCATCCCACCTCACAGGTGTGGCATATCAAGGTGCTGATTAGACAGCATGAATATTGCACAGGTGTGCCTTAGATTGCACACAAAAAAAGTCCACTCTGAAATGTGCAGTTTGATCACATAGCACAATGCCACAGATGTCGCAACGTTTGAGGGAGCGTGCAATTGGCATGCTGAATGCAGGAATGTCTACCAGAGGTGTTGCCCCTACACCAGCCCAGGACCTCCACATCCAGCATGTTCTCCTCCATGATCGTCTAAGACCAGCCACCCGGACAGCTGCAGCAACAATCGGTTTGCATAACCAAAAGATTTCTGCACAAACTGTCAGAAACCGTCAGGGAAGCTCATCTGCATGCTTGTCTTCCTCATCGGGGTCTGGACCTGACTGCAGTTCGTAGTCGTAACTGATGAGTCTCGGTTTTCACTGTTCAGGGCAGGTGGCAGACAGTGTGTGTGGCATCGTGTGGGTGAGCGGTTTGCTGACGTTAACGTTGTGGATCGAATGGCCCATGGTGGCGGTGGGGTTATGGTATGGGCAGGTGTATGTTATGGACAATGAACACAGGTGCATTTTATTGATGGTATTTTAAATGCACAGAGATACCGTGATGAGATCCTGAGGCCCATTGTTGTGCCATTCATCCACGACCATCACCTCATGTTGCAGCATGATAATGCACAGCCCCATATTGCAAGGATCTGTACACAATTCCTGGAAGCTGAAAACATCACAGTTCTTGCATGGCCAGCATACTCACCGGACATGTCACCCATTGAGCATGTTTGGGATGCTCTGGATCGGCATATATGACAGCATGTTCCAGTTCCTTCCAATATTCTGCAACTTCGCACAGCTATTGAAGAGAAGTGGACCAACATTCCACAGGCCACAATCAACAACCTGATCAACTCTATGCGATGGAGATGTGTTTCACTGCGTGAGGCAAATGGTGACCACACCAGATACTGACTGGTTTTATGACACCCCCCTAGTAATGCAAAACTGTGCACATTTCAGAGTGCCCTTTTATTGTGGGCAGTCTATGGCACACCTGTGCAATATTCATGCTGTCTAATCAGCACCTTGATATTCCACACCTGTGAGGTGGGAGGGATTATCTTGGCAAAGGAGAAGTGCTCACTAACACAGATTTAGACAGATTTGTGAACAATATTTGAAAGCTATGGGTCTTTTGTGTATGTAGAAAATGTTTCAGATCTTTGAGTTCAGCTCATGCAAAATGGGAGCAAAACCGAAAGTGTTGCATTTATGTTTTTGTTCAGAGTAGTTCTGAGGGTAAAGATTTAGAATAACTTGAAATTCATCAATCTGAACTTCTGCTCTTTTTATACTTAGGAGCCCAGTGGGCAGTCCTATGTAGTGTTTGAAAGCCCTCATAGTATGACTGTGCATACAGAGATAACTGCAAGTCATTAAGTAGGACAGGGGCGATGCTAGGGTCTCAAAAGATCCGGGGTCCAAGCCCCATTGAATTTGGCCCAATTCTCTAAGTTGACCCTCACCGGCACACCACATTTTACTGTACTTGCTATACAGCAGCACCTACCTCTCACATCCAGGGCCTTCCAGTTGACCTCTCCTCTGATGTTCTCCATTTGGTCAGGACAACTTCTCTGCAGAGTGTGACACACAGACATCTTAGATTCCACACTTTTCTATCATCATCCCCCAACCTGAAGCCCCCACAGTGTTATCCTACTGCTCGCTGTGCCCCCCAATACCCCCAAATACTATCCTGAACAAATAATAGTGCCAAACAGATAGCCCCTCTGCCCACAGTAATAGTGCTCCTCATAGTCCCACCAATAGTAAATCCCTTCTAGAATGGCCTCATTAGGAATACGGCCCCCTACTGTGCCCCCAACAGTGATAATGGTCCACAAAAATTCCTCCACTAGTAGAAGAGCCCTCCAGTATTAATAATGCCCTCACAGAGCCCCAAGTAGAAATAAGGCTCCCTATTGTCCTCCCAATGGTAAGAAAGCAACCTACAGACCCCTCAGTAGTAATAAGGCCCCCATAGTGCTCTTAGTAGAAATAAGGAGGATCTATAAGTCCCTCCTATATAGCCCCCAGTAGTAATAAGAATGCCTAATGTCCCCTGTACTTATAATACCCCTACAGTGCCCCCAGTAATTATACTGTTCCCTTCTGTTATAATGCTTACCCTGAAGTGCCCCCAGTATTTATAATGCCCCCTACTGTTATAATGCTCACCCCGAAGTGCCCCCAGTATTTATACTGCCCCCTACTGTTATAATGTCCCTACAGTGCCCCCAGTATTTATTTTGCCCCGTACTGGTATAATGCTCGCCCAGAAGTGCCTCAGTATTTATAATGCCCTCTGTAGTTATCTTCCTCCCTCCAACATTCAGTCCTATGTAAATAACACCACTCCCTCCCACAGCCGCCTTCAACACACAGTCCCATGTAAATAACATCACCCCTTCCCCAGCCACCTCCAACATTCAGTCCCATGTAAATACTATCACTCTCTCCCACAGCCGCCATCAACATACAGTCCCGTAAAAATAACATCACTCCCTCTCACAGCCGCCATCAACATACAGTCCCATGTTAATAATATCACTATCTCTAACAGCCGCCATCAACATACAGTCCCATGTAAATAACATCACCCCCTCCCACAGCCGTCTTTAACAAACAGTCCCATGTAAATAACATCACCCCCTCAACATTCAGTCCCACGTAAATAACATCACCACCTCCCACAGCCATCTTTAACACACAGTCCCATGTAAATAACATCACCCTGCCCCAGCCTCCTCCAACATGCAGCCTCATGTAAATAAAATCACCCCCTCAACATTCAGTCCCATGTAAATATCCCCCTCCCTTCAGCCCTAACATACAGTCCCAGTTAAATAACCACAACTCCCAGCATTGCTCTGCCTTTCCCTCGCATTCTCAAGTGCAGCATTACTAAGTGCATCTGAGATAATCAGGAGGTAATCTGGAGGTGGATACAATCTAAAAAAGTAAGATTTGTTTGTTTAAAACCTTTCCCCTCTTTAAAATGGCATACCTGGTTCTGTGCAGGAACTGTTGTGCTTTTATTTCAGGTTCCACTCTTCGGAGGTTTGGATGCTGTCTGATCTGTAGACAGCTCTCCATAATGCAGCAGGAAATAGCATTTTTGAAATCTGAGATTTGTAAATTAACTGTTAAACAAACTCAGACTGGGAACGTTGCAAGGCCACTGCCACAGAGGCCCCCTAGAAATGGAAGATCGGTTACTGCAGGTTCTGGTAGACTTAGATTTGCTGATAGAAGACATGTCCCACAGTCTGTGGCTCTCCATAATTCATTTGCAGCACTTTCAGAGCGCAAGAGCAACGTGGAGGATGGCTCAGGCACAGTGGGTGAGGAACAATCATCTCCTATGCATAAAGTATGCAAGACTGCAGCCAAAGACAAAAAGGATAAGGTGAGGACTGATAGTAAGCAGCTGTTGGTGGGCGATTCTATCATAAGAGGTGTGAAGTTTGAGGAAAATGGTTTTGTGAGATGTCTCCCTGGTTCTACCGCTAGCAGGGACAGACGACGCATCCTTAATATTGTTAGGCAAGCAAAGCAGGAAAGGGAGGTGGATGTTATTGTCAATCTTGGGACAAATGATCTGTCTTGCAATGAGTTTTCAAAGGTGAAGAAAGCTTTTCACACACTTGGTAATGATATACGGGAGGTTGCATCGACTGTTTCATTCTCTGCAGTTTTGCCTGTGCATAACCTTCAGCATGACAGGAAGATGCGCATTAAGGAATTCAATGTATGGCTTTGTGAATGGTGTCTGAACCAAGGGTTTGGCTTTGTGTCTCATGTTAGCTCTTGCTGGAATGGAAAAGAACTGTACAAGAAAGATTGTTTGCATCTTTCTCTCAAGGGAACGAATGTCCTCAGTGAACAGTTCAAAGTATTTGCTAAGGAGCATTTAAACTAGGAAAGGGGGGCAAAAGAGTGATGATCCAGCAGTCCGACTGCCCCCCGAAACAATGCCAGAAGATGCCAGTAGCACATAGGTTAAGAAATGACAAGCTCAGAGTCTCGTCTACAAATGCTCACAGTTTAGTGAAAAAGATCAATGAACTTGAGTCTATAAGGGCATCTGAGAATATAGATTTAGTGGCTGTTACTGAGACATGGTTCAATGGGAGTAATGGCTGAGATATAACAATACCAGGGTTCTTTCTATATAGGAAAGACAGAGAAGGCAAGAAAGGTGGCCCTGTATGTGAAAGATCACATAAAATCTAATTTAATACAAGTTAGCAAGACCAATTTAGAGTTGTTAGGCAAGCAAAGCAGGAAAGGGAGGTGGATGTTATTGTCAATCTTGGGACAAATGATCTGTCTTGCAATGAGTTTTCAAAGGTGAAGAAAGCTTTTCACACACTTGGTAATGATATACGGGAGGTTGCATCGACTGTTTCATTCTCTGCAGTTTTGCCTGTGCATAACCTTCAGCATGACAGGAAGATGCGCATTAAGGAATTCAATGTATGGCTTTGTGAATGGTGTCTGAACCAAGGGTTTGGCTTTGTGTCTCATGTTAGCTCTTGCTGGAATGGAAAAGAACTGTACAAGAAAGATTGTTTGCATCTTTCTCTCAAGGGAACGAATGTCCTCAGTGAACAGTTCAAAGTATTTGCTAAGGAGCATTTAAACTAGGAAAGGGGGGCAAAAGAGTGATGATCCAGCAGTCCGACTGCCCCCCGAAACAATGCCAGAAGATGCCAGTAGCACATAGGTTAAGAAATGACAAGCTCAGAGTCTCGTCTACAAATGCTCACAGTTTAGTGAAAAAGATCAATGAACTTGAGTCTATAAGGGCATCTGAGAATATAGATTTAGTGGCTGTTACTGAGACATGGTTCAATGGGAGTAATGGCTGAGATATAACAATACCAGGGTTCTTTCTATATAGGAAAGACAGAGAAGGCAAGAAAGGTGGCCCTGTATGTGAAAGATCACATAAAATCTAATTTAATACAAGTTAGCAAGACCAATTTAGAGTTAGTTTGGGTTACGTTGCAGCTTGATAATCATAAGCCAAGTCAAAGAATTAGATAATCTACTAGTTGAGGAAATAGCTAAAGTGACATTGAAAGGGGAAGTTATCATTATGGGAGACTTTAATCTTCCTGATGTAAACTGGAAAACCAAAATAGCCAGTTCTGCCAGGAGTACAGATATTCTAAATTCCCTACTGGGATTATCTCTACAGCAAGTAGTGGAGGAGCCAACCTGGAAGGAGGCCATTTTAGATTTAGTATTCACAAATGGGAATTTGTTATCTGATATTATTATAGGGGAAAGCTTGGGATCTAGTGATCACCAAACAGTGTGGTTTACTATAAGTACAGTGACTGAGTCACACCACACAAAAACAAAAGTTTTAGATTTGAGAAAAACTGACTTTTCTAAAGTTAGATTAGAGGTATACGAGTCCCTATCAGAACAGTTTCAATGGAGTCCAAGAGAAATGACACTACTTAAAATTGGCACTATTGAAGGGAACAGAAAATTGCATTAGGATTGTCAGCAAAAGCAAAAAAAAGAAGAAACCACTGTGGTACTCAGCAGAAGTGACCAAAATCATTAAAAACAAAAAGATAGCGTTTAATAATTAGAAAAAAAACAGGATGACAGGCAAATTTATAAGATTAGGCAGAAAGAGGTCAAGCAACTTATAAGAGCTTCTAAAGCACAGGCAGAAGAGAAATTAGCTCAGTCAGTGAATGAAGGCAATAAGACATTCTTCAGATACATAAATTAAAAAAAGGAAACTAAAACAAGGAATTACCAAATTAAAAACAAAAGAAGGAAGTTATATGGAAGAAGATAAAGAACTAGCTGACTGCCTCAATGAATACTTCTGTTCAGTTTTTACAAAGGAAAATGGAGGAAAAGGACCTCAGTTAGGAAGGAAGACTAATGAATATTTTGATGCATGTGTCTTTACAGAGGAAGAGGTTCTAAGTCAGCTGTCTAAAATTAATAGAAAAAAGTCACAGGGGCATGATGGGATACACCCAAAGCTATTAAAAGAACTTAGCGGTGAACTAGCAAAACCATTAACAGATTTATTTAACCAATCACCGGTAACAAGAGTCGTCCCAAAAGATTGGAAATTAGCAAATATTGTGCCCATTCACAAGAAAGGTAGTAGGGAGGAATCGGGCAACTATAGGCCAGTAAGCCTGACATCAATAGTGGGGAAATGAATGGAAACCTTACTTAAGGAGAGGATTGTGGAACATGAAAAATCCCATGGATTGAAAGATGAAAAACAGGGAGACCATGTCAAACTAATCTTATTGATTTTTTTGATTGGGTAACTAAAATAATAGATGGCGGAGGTGCAGTAGACATCGCTTTATCAGCGAAATTGAAGAAGGCCTCAATGGTAAGGTGTGTATTTTTGCTGATGACACAAAGATTTGTAACAGGGTTGATGTTCCTGGAGGGATACAACAAATGGAAAAGGATTTAGGAAAACTGGAGGAATGGTCAAAAATCTGGCAACTAAAATTTTATGTTAATAAGTTCAAGATAATGCACCTGGGGCATAAAAACCCAAGAGCAGAATACAGTCCTAACCTCAGTATCTGAGGAAAGGGATTTAGGGGTCATTATTTCAGAACACTTAAAGGTAGGCAGACAATGTCATAGAGCAGCAGGAAATGCTAGCAGAATGCTTGGGTGTATAGGGAGAAGCATTACCAGTAGAAAGAGGGAGGTGCTCATGCAGCTCTACAGAGCACTAGTAAGACCTTATTTTGAGTATCGTGAGCAGTACTGGAGACCATATCTCTAGAAGGATATTGATACTTTGGAGAGAGTTCAGAGAAGAGCTACTAAACTGGCACATGGATTGCAGGATAAAACTTACCAGGAAAGATTTTAAGGACCTTAACATGTATAGCTTGGAAGAAAGACAAGACAGAGGGGATATGATAGAAAATTTTAAATACATAAAGGGATTCAACAAGGTAAAAGAGGAGAGAATATTTAAAGGAATAAAAACTGCTACAAGAGGACATAGTTTTAAATTAGAGGGGCAAAGGTTTAAAAGTAATATCAGGAAGTATTACTTTACAGAGAGAGTAGTGGATGCTAGTGATGAGCGGGAGGTGCCATATCCGATTTAGCGATATTCCGCGAATATTTGATTGAATATTCGTGTTATATTTGTCGAAATCGAATATTCGTAATTATTCTAATTATCGCGAATAATATGCGATTTAATTAATCACGTATTGCGATTTTTCTTTTGATAGTATAAGGCAATGTTCCTATGACTAATTGACTATGGCTAGGCTAATATGTGTATTTTACGAAATTTCGTAATATTGCTCTAACTTCGTCTTTTAGAATATTACGAATATTGTAAAAGACGAAGTTAGAGCAATATTACGAAATTTCGTAAAATACACATATAGATTATAATTTAGCTAATATAGTGCTATAATCCTTTTTTTTTCTCGAATTTTTTTTGCCTCTTCTGAACTTAAGTTTTGTTAAATATGTACACTATTAAAAAAATTACTATAGCAGTATATTAGCTAAATTACAATCTATGTGTATTTTACGAAATTTCGTAATATTGCTGTAACTTCATCTTTTAGAATATTCGTAATATTCTAAAAGACGAAGTTAGAGCAATATTACGAAATTTGGTAAAATACACATATAGATTGTAATTTAGCTAATATAGTGCTATAATCCTTTTTTTTTCTCAAATTTTTTTTGCCTCTTCTGAACTTAAGTTTTGTAAAATATGTACACTATTAAAAAAAATTACTATAGCAGTATATTAGCTAAATGACAATCTATATGTGTATTTTACGAATATTCTTAATATTGCTCTAACTTCGTTTTTTAGAATATTCGTAATATAGATCTAACTTCGTCTTTTAGAATATTCGTAATATTGCTCTAACTTCGTCTTTTAGAATATTACGAATATTCTAAAAGACGAAGTTAGAGCAATATTAAGAATATACGTAAAAAGTTGAAATCGCAATTCGATTATTATAACTTGAATTAATCGGATTGTGATTTCAACTTAACACTGCTATATTCCATATTAGACTAGAATTAACGAATATGGAATATAGCAGTACTAAGTTGAAATCGCAATTCGATTATTATAACTTGAATTAATCGGATTGCGATTTCAACTTAGCACTGCTATATTCCATATTAGGCTAGAATTAACGAATATGGAATATAGCAGTGATAAGTTGAAATCGCAATTCGATTATTATAACTTGAATTAATCGAATTGCGATTTCAACGTAATTCTCAAATCCGACAGTACATTCTAGTATATGGAGACGTTCCCATGGTGATGACTGGAGCAGCCAGGAAGCCAGGAATCCAAAGGACAGGTAAGAACAACTTTAGGGAAGTGGGAAAGAAAAAAATATAACAATTAAAAAAAAAAAAAAAACAGACCATTAGATTTCGCGAATATATAGAACTATATTCTAAATATTCGCAAAATCTCGAATTTGCGATATTTGAGAAAAAAATTTGCAATTCGAATATTTACGCTCAACACTAGTGGATGTATGGAATAGCCTTCCTGCAGAAGTGGTAGCTGCAAATACAGTGGAGTTTTAGCATGCATGGGATAGGCATAAGGCCATCCTTCATATAAGATAGGGCTAGGGGCTATTCATAGTATTCAGTATATTGGGCAGACTAGATGGGCCAAATGGTTCTTATCTGCCAACACATTCTATATTTCTATGTTTTTCCCTTCACTTACCTCTCCTCATGTAGCAGACCTCACCACAGCTTCTTACCCTAGGACTTCTGCTTTTCACTGCCGTCCTCTCCTGCACTGGTCACATGATGGTGACATCACCACAGGTCCTTCTCAACCACTGCCTGTTTTACTGGTCACATGACCTGTGATGTCATCACAGGTCCTTCAGCTCTTCCAGTGCATTAGATTCAATTGTATTGTCATCCTGAGGACAGCAATGCAGTTGTATGTAGCTGGCAGGCAGTACATTCGGGGCCTGGAACAAAACATCATGTTTTAACCTAGCAACGCCCCTGAAGTAGGTCCACTTATACTGAATCTTTTCCCACAAAACTGTATATCAATTTGCTCAGCTCATTCCGCTGTATATAATGTTTCCTGAAGACTGAACTGCATTTTCATGGTAACGGGTTCCCATTATCCCTTAATGCATAATCACATGTTTATACTTGATTGGCATTAAGCGGTTGTATCGAGTGGGCTCATACATTCAGCTTGCTCCATACACAGCAGTGACTGGGAACAGAGATGACTCTAATCTCAGTCATTTAACCTCTGAGATGCAGCAGTCAATAGCAACCGTGGCATCTGTGGTTTTAGATAATGAGAGGGGTCTCACTCTGACTTCTGTTTAGAACCCCTGTCTAACTCCCATCAGTTGCTATGACAGAATGGTATATTGTGAAGGGTCTGTCTCCGGCATGGTAAGCTGCCTGTGAAGCCATGACCGAGGCATAGCCTGACAGCCATTGAAAATCCCATAGACTAAGGCCATCTGCAGATGAGTGCGGGTGAATGCACATAAGATCAGCACGAATTTCTGTCTGGATTTATGTGCGTTTGTGCACCATATCTGCATCAAAATCTGCAATGTCTTATCGACGATTTTGGTGCAGATTTTAGGACTTTTTTTTCTGCAGATTTGACCCTTCCGTTGAAAATGATAAAATACTCAGCTAAAGCCGTTAACATAATTGACATGCTGCAGATTTAGAATTCCACACGGCAAGTCAATTTCCACATGGAAACATTTGCGAAGTGTACATGAGATTTGTGCAATCTCATACACTTTGCTGATATGCTGGGGTTTTTATGCCCGGAAATCATCGTGTATTCCACAATGTGTGCAGGCGGTCTAAGGCTTGTTGCACACCTGCGGCAGCTATTCTGGCCAGCTGTTTTGGCAGAGATCCAACTGATTCAACAGATCCGGCACTGCTGGATGCAACTGGAATGCCTGCAAGTCCCATTAACTATAATGGGTCCGGTGAAGATCTGGCAAAAATGCTGAGAATTGGTCAGACAGAAATCACTGCAGTTTGTTTCTGTCTGATTCCTGGCATTCTCTGCCAGAACTGGCAGATGGATCTCAATGCCTCAGATGTAAAAGTAGCCTAAGGAGACTAGAAAGTACGAAGAAAAAAAGGTTAAAAAAAAAGTAAAAAAAACACAAAAATGTTAAAAACTCACCGCCTTTTCCCGGATATGCAAATATAAAAATATTTATCATGCGTGGTAAACACATCATGGAAAAAAATATATACAAGTTGTCAATTTGCTCTTTTTTGGTCACACTAACGACCTCAAAAATTGATTTTCTTTCCCGTTGTTTTTCAATGTCACTCCTAAAAGAATTTTAAAATTTTTCAATACAAGCTATGGTTATTTAACTGGTTCAATAAAAAAACACAACTATACAAAAATAAGCCCTTATATGGTTATGTTAACAGAAAATGTGAAAAATTATTGTGGGGAAGAAAATAATGAAACCGCAAAAATGAAAATTGGTCCTAAATATTGGTCCTATATGTATCTAAGCTATATGACAGCCATATGTATCTAATCTATATGACAATTATATTTATCTAAGCTATATAACAGCTATATGTATCTAAGCTACAGTATATGTTAGCTATATGTATCTAAGCTCTATGACAACTATATGTATCTAAGCTATATGACAACTATATGTATCTAAGCTATATGACACCTACATCTATCTAAGCTATATGACAGCAATATGTATCTAAGCTATATGACAGCTATATGCATCTAAGCTATATGACAGCTATATGTATCTAAGCTATATGACAACTATATGTATCTAAGCTATATGACAACTATATGTATCTAAGCTATATGACAACTATATGTATCTAAGCTATATGACAGATATATCTATCTAAGCTATATCACTGGTATATGTATCTAAGCTATATGACAGCTATATGTATCTAAGCTATTTGACACCTACATCTATCTAAGCTATATGACAGCTAGATCTAAGCTATATCACAGGTATATGTATCTAAGCTATATGACAGCTATATGTATCTAAGCTATATGATACCTACATCTATCTAAGATATATGACACCTATATCTATCTAAGCTATATGGCACCTATATCTATATGAGGGACAATGATTTTCTTTGTGATGTTCCTGGGGGTGTTTTTATTTATTTATGGCCAGTAGAGTAGAGCAATGGTAACTTGCTGAGGCTGTCAGACGCAGTGGCAGGGGAACGAGCACACTGGATCACAGGGAGGGAGCGGCACAACATTGAATCTTTCAGCCTCGCTGGTAAATATCGCGCATGCGTGATCCCTCACAGGAGCCGCAGCAGCCAGACAGAGAGAGAGGGGCGGGCACACAAGGCTCTGACGTTTCATGTACAGAGCTGGGCCACTCCTTAAGGCAGGGAAAAGTCTGTACACGAGATGTCACCACCGGAGCCTGGTGAATGACGTCAGGGGTCACGTGACCCTCATTGGCCGTTTAGAAACACTGCAGAATAAATAATGTGAGTAAATTACAAATGTAATTTTAATAATGTTATAAGCCACCATAACATACAGTCAGGTCTATAAATATTGGGACATCAACACAATTCTAACATTTATGTCTCTATACACCACCACAATGGATTTGAAATTAAACGAGCAAGATGTGCTTTAACTGCAGACTGCCAGCTTTAATTTGAGGGTATTTACATCCAAATCAAGTGAACGGTTTAGAATTTACAAAAGTTTGCATATGTGCCTCCCACATGTTAAGGGACCAAAAGTAATGAGACGATTGGCTTCTCAGCTGTTCCATGACCAGGTGTGTGTTATTCCCTCATTATCCCAATCCCAGAGCAGAGTTAATTTCAAGTGTGCTATTTGCATTTGGAATCTGTTGCTGTCAACTCTCAAGATGAGTTCCAAAGAGCTGTTACTATCAGTGAAGCAAGCCATCATTAGGCTGAAAAAAAATAAAAAAATCAGAGACATAGCAAAAACAGTAGGCGTGGCCAAAACAACTGTTTGGAACATTCTTAAAAAGAAGGAACGCACTGGTGAGCAACACCAAAAGACCCGGAAGACCACGGAAAACAACTGTGATGGATGACCAAAGAATTCTTTCCCTGGTGAAGAAAACACCCTTCATAACAGTTTGCCAGATCAAGAACACTCTCCAGGAGGTAGGTGTATGCGTGTCAAAGTCAACAATCAAGAGAAGACTTCACCAGAGTGAATACAGCGGGTTCACCACAAGATGTAAACCATTGGTGAGCCTCAAAAACAGGAAGGCCAGATTAGAGTTTGCCAAACGACATGTAAATAAGCCTTCACAGTTCTGGAACAACATCCTATGGACAGATGAGACCAAGATCAACTTGTACCAGAGTGATGGTAAGAGAAGAGTATGGAGAAGGAAAGGAACTGCTCATGATCCTAAGCATACCACCTCATCAGTGAAGCATGGTGGTGGTAGAGTCATGGCATGGCCATGTATGGCTGCCAATGTAACTGGTTCTCTTGTATTTATTGATCATGTGACTACTGACAAAAGGAAGGGGAGCAGTAACAAATTAAAACTTAACTTTTACTAGATATGTTCTCCCAAAAGGGGGAGTAAGAGACCCCTTACACACGAAAAAAATTCACAACAAAACAGACATGACCCCCACAAAGGGGGGGAGATTTTATGAGGTTTGGCGCAGCATAGGTAGTGCTGCACACCGACACAGGTATCGTCCTCCCCAGGCCTATGGAGTGTAACACAAAGACCTGTACTAAAGGGACGGGTGATCCCTAATGTCTGAGTCCCTTGGAAGAGTCCAAGGAACAAAACATAGAAAATGGAAAGATCTTACCAAATTGTATGGGCCTCACTTAGCGACCGCGTGTTTAGCGTCAAAGCAGGAGGCGGTAACATGCGGCAGGTAGGTACCTCATCCAGAAGACGGAGAGGGCTGGTGGGAGGAGACACTGGTGTTTGGGGACAAACCGAGCGAGTTTACTGAACATGTTGCCCTTTGGTCTCGCTACATAGATGACATTTTCATCTTGTGGAGCGGGACCAAGGGGCAGTTCAGTGGCTTCGTTCAAGAGCTGAACCACAACTCTATCGGACTGAAATTTACCTCTTCCATTATGAAGGATGACCTTCCATTCTTGGATATTACCATCTCAAGGAATGATGTGGGCGGGTTGAGGACAACTATCTATCGGAAACCCACGGCCACTAACTCGCTTTTGAGGTGGGACAGCTGTCACCCTGTCCCTCTCAAACGGGGAATCCCCTACGGACAATATATACGACTCAGACTTAATTGTTCCGAACTGAGCGAGTTCAAACAGCAGGCATCCATCTTGAGAACTAGGTTTCGCGAACGCGGGTACCCAGACAGGATTCTGAGACAAGCATATCAAAAGTCACTAGGACGCAGTAGGACCACTCTCTTATGTCCCTCTGCACAGCCCTACCCTGACACAAAGAAAACTATAAGGGTAATAGGCACTTTTGATTCAGCTGCGACCCAAGTAAAAGGGATCCTTGGCCGCAACTGGGAGACCCTCCTGATGGACCCTGACTTAGCCGAAGTCTTGAGCTCATACCCCTCGATCACTTTCAGAAGAGGCACCAATTTGAGGGATAGATTAGTACACAGCCATTTCAGCACCACTGTCAATCAGAGGACGTGGCTGGACAGGGACACCGTTGGCTGTTACAAATGTGGCCATTGTAGTTTTTGCGAATGGCTGACAAAGGGCAAATCCTTTGCGATGAACCCCCCGGATAAAACCCACACGATTAAACATTTCATCAACTGCTGCAGTGTAGGGGTGATATACCTCCTTAGCTGCGAATGCATCTTACGCTATGTGGGCAAAACCCGGAGGGAACTTCGCAAACGTATGAGTGAACACCTGGGGGATATCCGCAATAAAAGGGACACGCCTGTAGCTAGGCACGTTCTTTCGTCGCACGGAGGCCGTACATCAGCCATTAAATTTATGGGAATTGAAAGAGTTAATAAACCGATTCGAGGGGGCGACTGGGATAGGAGGATCCTCCAGCGTGAATGCTGGTGGATCTTTAAACTTAATACATCCCAACCTCATGGCCTAAACGAACAACTACATTTTGGCTGTTACATCTGAACTCTCTCTTCCCATAGATGGCTCCCCCTATTTAATATACTTAATTATTGGTCCGGCAATCCACATTGCCACTAACTAAGCTTTTTCCTAGCTTACTATCTCAATATAGGATACCCTAGCTTATCATCTTGATATAGGATACCCCATAATGCCTCTCCTGTTTGTCTGCCTCCTCTCTCTGTCTCCTCTTCTGGGCTGGCTAGTTTTTCAGCCCACCAAAATTTTCTACTTAGTCCATTTAGTGAGGGGTTAATCTTTCCCAATCTGGGAATAACAGTGTTGTAGCTCTCGGGGTTGTACTTTTACTCCCCCTGTGTAGCTCCACCTCCTCCTTCAGCAGATCACACTGCTGGGACGCTTCTCTAGGGGGCGGTCTGGTGAGTATCCCCTCCCCCCCTTCTTTGAGTTGCGCCCATCGGACGGCCCTGCGGGCATGACGACGCGATCGCGTCACAACAATTGTCTCCGCCCTTGGCCCTATCCGATAACGCTTTGCCGGATAGCGCATGCGCCCTGTGGCGGCGCCGCACCCCCGTCTGGCCGGATCATGTGATCGGGCCATGTCACGTGGGTCAGCGTCATTGGGGACATGCGCACGGACTGGCGTCTCTCTCCCCCTTCCCCATTTAAATACAGCGCGCCAAGGTGCATGAGCCAGGCGTACACCTCTTGTGAGGGACGGCACACTGAACCTAGAGGCCGCCGCTTCTGGACCATTTTGACACCGCTCCAGCAGCAATGTGAGTACATGCTCACACCTTACTTGAGGTGGGCAGCATGGGCACTAAGATATAATATGGTATTTACACCGCTTTTCTCTATGTGTCTTTGTAGGTTTTCTGTATGCCTCACTCCGCAATCAGTCTTTGTTAAAGTGGTGGGCACCGTTTGATTGAATATTTCCCACATACTTGCCATACTGGGATATCTATTACAGTAGCAACAATTTGACTGGCAGGAGCCAATTCTATAAGCCCTGTGTCCCCTGATGATTTATGGGGTCTTATTCTGAATAACATTGGATCAGTTTAGATATGTGATATTATAAGAAACGCGTCGGGACACGCTTGCATATCATCAGATACGTGCAGTTATATGTGCGTCTTAGTCTTTCAATTGGTTTATTTATGAGATATTTACATTTTATTCAAATTATATCTCCACTTGCCTTGAGACATAGAACCTGCCCCTAGTCACCCTCTGTTAGGGTCACCTAGGGCTTTCATATCAGGGCAAGGTTCCGGACGGGGCTGCCCCTTGCGGGGCACGGACCCCGTGTTAGGTCACTAGGGCCAGGGTAGGCCAAGCAGGGAGGTACTAGGGTGAGTTTCTTTCCTGAGGCCACTCTAATACCGGACTGTTTGGATATCCGTGACGTCCCTCTCCGTCTTCCGGATGAGGTACCTACCTGCCGCATGTGACTGCCTCCTGCTTTGACGCTAAACACGCGGTCGCTAAGTGAGGCCCATACAATTTGGTAAGATCTTTCCATTTTCTATGTTTGTTCCTTGGACTCTTCCAAGGGACTCAGACATTAGGGATCACCCGTCCCTTTAGCACAGTTCTTTGTGTTACACTCCATAGGCCTGGGGAGGACGATACCTGTGTCGGTGTGCAGCACTACCTATGCTGCGCCAAACCTCATAAAATCTCCCCCCCTTTGTGGGGGTCATGTCTGTTTTATTGTGAATTTTTTTCGTGTGTAAGGGGTCTCTTACTCCCCCTTTTGGGAGAACATATCTAGTAAAAGTTAAGTTTTAATTTGTTACTGCTCCCCTTCCTTTTTCATATTTCATTATTTCACTGAGCGGTACCCAGGAGATCTGCTTTTGCAGTTATACATCCTGGTAGGACACTTTATTTTCGACTACTGACAAAAACAGCAGGATGAATTCTGAAGTGTTTCGGGCAATATTATCTGCTCATATTCAGTCAAATGCTTCAGAACTCATTGGACGGTGCTTCACAGTGCAGATGGACAATGACCCAAAGCATACTGAAAAAGCAACCAAAGAGTTGATTGGGGAAACAAGTGGAATATTATGCAATGGCCAAGTCAATCACCTGACCTGAATCTGATTGAGCATGCATTTCACTTGCTGAAGACAAAACTGAAGTGAAACTGAAGACAGTTGCAGTAGAGGCCTGGCAGAACATCACCAGGGATGAAACCCAAAGTCTGGTGATGTCTATGCATTCCAGACTTCAGGCTGTAATTGACTGCAAAGGATTTGCAACCAAGTATTAAAAAGTAAAAGTTTGATTTATGATTATTATTATGTCCCATTACTTTTGGTCACTTAACACTTCCAGAAATCATTGTCTGTGAACACAGTTTGCCATGCAATCCACAATTCCAAGGTAAAGTTGTATCATGCAAAGAAGAAGCCATATGTGTAATAAACCTACCTGTCTGGGCTCCAGAGGCGCGATCCTTGGCTTCAGCATGCCCTTAGTTATAGGGCGCAATGCTCTGCTTTCTCCACACAGCACACGTGCGTCGGGGGAGACAGGCAGTGGGCTGAACGACAGCCCATATGCTCTATCTCCGTTTAGGTTTGGTGTCTGACCTATGGAGAGTCAGGTCACTGGACCAATCAGGTTCTGGTCCTGGGACCTGGCTCTCTATTTAATTCCCCTATTGTCAGGTAACCATTGGCAGTCTTTGGGTTCACTAGCGTTGTTCTTGCTTCCTGTTTTTGATTGCTTGATATCTCATGCTCTGACCTCGGCTTGTTTCCTGACCTTCCTTTGATTTACATTTTGGTACTGTGTAGCCCATATGGTTCTGAAGCATTTTGTATGACTCTGCTTTTATGTTTGTCTGTTGTTTATCATCCTGTACTTATATTAGTGTAGGAGTCAGTGTCCAGTTGCGGTTCTGCCATTTAGGGCTTATACTGCAAGTAGGTAGGGAAAGTGGGCTGGGTTCTAGTTAGGGACTCACTGTCCTTGTCTGTCCCTATCTACAGTCATTACAATGTGTCAACACAATCCAGAAACGCTGTTGTTTCCTCTGGATCAAAGATCATTTAAAGTGCACTGAGAAAAAAATGGAGAACTGTTACTGGTCAGATGAATCAAAATGTGAAATTCATTTTAGAAACCACGGATGCTGTGTACTGCGGACTCAAGAGGAGAGGGGCCCTCCAGCTTGTTAGCAGCGAATAGTTCAAAAGCCTGAATCTCTGATGGTATGAGGTGGTAATAGTGCCTATGGGATGGGCAGCTTACACATCTAGAAAGGCAAAATAAATGCTGAACAGTATATGGAGGTTTTAAAACAACATATTCTCCCATCTAGACTTCTCTTTCAGGAAACCCCTTGCATACTTCACCAAGACAATGCTAAACCACATACTGCATCCATTATAACAATATGGCTTTGCTGAAGTAGCGTCTAGGTATGGAACTGGTCTGCCTGCAGTCCAAACCTTTGAGTAAAACATTTGACTCATAAAATAAAAAAAGAAGACCCAGGACTGTTGAGCAGCTTAGAATCCTAAGAATGGGGCAACTAACTCCAGTAATTGGTCTCTTCACTTCCCAGACATTTACAGACTGTTAAAAGAAGAGGGGATGCTACACAATGGTAGACATGGCCCTGTCTAACCTTTTTTTTTTTTTTTAATCCGTTACTGCCATGAAATTGTAAGTTGTAAATGAGTAAGTTTTTCATGAAATGGTAAAATACCTCATTCAACATTGCAACATTTCAACATCTGATATGTGTTCGATGATCTATTGTGAATAAAATATGGGTCTATGAGATTCGCAAATTATTGTATTCTGTTTTTATTTACATTTTACATAGTGTACCAACATTTTTGGGGGAATTGGGGTTGTAATAAAACAAATGGTCAATCCTGCAAATCCTACTCTCCTATTAAAAGATGCAACAGAATGTTGGTGCAATCAGCACCAAAAAATGGTGTAAATGATTTGTACCACATTTACTGTGTTTCAGACACATTTGTTAATAGTCTGACTAGGGGGTGGTGTGGTTTGGTGTAAAGCGTGTGTGGTGTGGCTTACAACGTGACAATGCGCACCAAAAAGTACACCACAATTTTGGCACATAAGTGCCGTCAAGTCCGTCAAGTAATACGTGTTATAAACAGGATAAAGATGCACCAAATCATTATTGACATATCTGGTATAGTTCTAGACCAGGGGTCAGCAACCTTCGGCACTCCATATACTGTGAAACTACAACTCCCAGCATGCAAACTTACTTGGCTGCTCTTGTAACTC
This sequence comes from Bufo gargarizans, assembly GCF_014858855.1. Classification (NCBI taxonomy): domain Eukaryota; kingdom Metazoa; phylum Chordata; class Amphibia; order Anura; family Bufonidae; genus Bufo; species Bufo gargarizans. The sequence goes on from NC_058082.1 coordinate 170,694,764, forward strand.
CCACAGAAGTGAAAGGAGGATTCTGGGAGTTGTAGTTTCAGAACAGTTGGAGTGCCGAAGGTTGTTGATCCCTGTTCTTGACTATCTAGAACCTTTGCTTTTTGCTCAAATTTTTTGTTGCATCTTTCATGGGTTGCGCTTGTTTTTTTTTTTTGTGCTTCACGGTTACAAAATGTCATATGCCATTTGTTACATTTATTGATTGAAAAACCTGAAGATTTTTCAGTGTGAAGTCTAATCATATTTATTACCATGTCAGTTTGTACTCCACCAGGGGACTGGAGTAACTTGCGACTTTTTAGGCAAGTTTCTTTTTACAAAAAGTCACAATAATTAATCTACTGTAGTTAAACATTTAGCCCCGCCCATGAAACATCTGTCTGCCTCTTAGTAAATGTAAACCGGCAGGTATGGAGCACACCACAAAAAATGGTAAAAATATGTCTTAAATTTAAAAATGCCTACTCCACCACCAAAAAGTCATTCCTCTTTACTGCACATTCCTTAGGGCACAACCTGCCCCAAGGGTAGGTTCATGCAGAATTTTTTAGGAGGAGGATTTGAGGCAGAATTTTCTGCTGGTATTTCAGCTTCTTCATCCTGCTGGATCCATTAGCTGGCTTTAGCTGAAAAACCTGCAAGAAAATCTGCCTCAAAACTTCATCTGCAAAACTGTGTGTGAACCTATCCTAAGAATTTTAGTAATTCTTCCCCGTTGCTGTTTATGCAAGGTTCCATTATTATTAAAGGATTTATCCCATAACAAACATTTATCACCTATCCACAGTATCCAAATGTATCAGCAATGGGAGTCCGTCTGTAGGACCCCCACTGATCACTAGAATGGGGAGTTTTGAGCCACCAATCTGGAAGACAATTTGAGTAGAGTGGTGGTCATGCATGTACGTTGTCATTGTATTCAGTGTCTTATGGTCTAATGTAAATATCTGAGCGCTGTACTAGGCTATCATTTCCATCAAGATACCATTAAATAAAAAGGTCCTCCCGGACTACAAAGTTGTAGGTATTTGTTTCAGCATGGAAAGTAATGAAAGTTTTTGTACAAATCCCAAATTGATAAAGCAATTCTTTGAACTTGCTGAGCCCTATAAACCAGAATGAAACATGAGTGCTGATTGATCAGATAGCTTCACCATAGTTTATTGCACTTTTAGGTACAAATCATCTGACACAGAATTTTTTTTAAAGGGAAACTGTCACCATGACAATGCACTGTAAGCTACAAGCACCATGTTATAGAGCAAGAGGAGCTGAGCAGATTGATATATAGTTTTGTTGGAAACAGATTTCTATTCCTGCCTATTCTGGGCTTTGAAACCAAGGAGGTGGTTCTATCAGTGATTGACAGCTATCTCTGTAAACACAGCCATATTGGGAAGGTTGCCAATCACTGTAGGACAAGCTGTACTGTTGAGTTATTGCACCTCGCAAGGTACCACTGCAACTTGAAGGTGATATGAAGACTTCTTTATTGGCAATGGAACCTGTTTCATACAGCAGGCATCCATAGCTAATTTTAGTGATCAGCACTAATGCCGACCGTGGACATTTAACTCCTGAAATGCTGTGGTCAAATGTGACCACAGAATCTGTGGAGGCTAAAACCCAGAAGCATCAGGTGCGCTTTCCTCTGGGAAGAGCAGGGAAACCACCTTACTCTAATAATGAGCTGGAGCCTGCATTGGGCTTCCAGGCTCATTATTAGTATATCCCATTTCAGGCCAGCACGTGGCAGCACTGAATTAAAATATAAAAAATGTTGTACAAAATAAAGGACCATTTTCCATTCTGTACAAGTTACAATCTGATGATTGCAAGTTGTGGTCCACTTGGGGACCTAAGAAAAAGTAAAAAAAAAAATATAAAAATACAAATCACCCCCCTTTCCTCAAATTCAAAATAAACAATGAAAAAAAAATAACATGATGAACATCACGGTGTGCAAAAACATCCGTACTATTAAAGTTAAAAAAAATGAGCCCATGCGGTGAATGGCGTAACAAAAAAAATATAAAAGTGCCCGCTTCACCTCCTTTTTGCCATTTTTTTTAATCACTTTATCTCCCAAAAAAATGTGAATAAAAAGTGATCAAAAAGTTTTACACACCCTAAAATGGTATGAGCAAAAAGATTGTCCCACAAAAAGTGAGACCCAAACATCTCTGCATCTTCATAGACATAACTATAAAAAAGTTATGGGCGTCAGAATATGGCAATGAAAAGAAAAATAACATTTTTCCAAAGTTTTAAAATTAAAATGCAAGAAAAACTATACATATGTGGTATCGCCAGATTCGCACTGACCTGGAGAATGAAGAGCATAAGTCAGTTTTACCTCATAGTGAATGCCGTAAAAAAAAAACGCTGTAAAAAATAAAAATTGTGGCGGAATTCCCTCTACATCCTATGTAATTTTAAATGGTGGCATTAGAAAGTACAACTTTTCCATCAAAAACAAGCCTTCATATTGCTACCTGAACGGAAAAATAAAAATGATGGGTCTAGGAAGGCAGGGAGCGAAAAATGAAAGCGCAAAAACTGAAAATCGGCACATCAGGAAAGGGTTACATGTATAAAATACGAGTTAGGCCTCATGCACACGACCGTTTTTTTATTCCGTGTCCGTTGCACCGTTTTTCGTGATTTTCTGCGGACCGATTGATTTTCAATGGGTCCGTTGAAAACTCGGCTAATGCACCGTTTGCCATCCGTGTCCGTTATCTGTGGTTCCAGTCGGTCCCAAAAATATAACCTGTCCTATTATTTTTGCGGAAAACGGTTTGCGGACCCATTCAAGTCAATGGGACCGCTAAAAAACGCGGAGCCACACAAGATTGTCATCCGCGTCCGCGTCCGTTTTTTTCCTATAATTTCCATGGCAAACCTGTCTTAGACTTTTTTTTACATTCCTTTATGTCTGGTGGTCCTCCAAAAATAAAGGAAGACACACGGAAACAAAAACGGAAATTAATCACGGAACAACGGAACCCCATTTTGCGGAACGGAACATAACAACGGTCGTGTGCATGAGGCCTTATACTGAATCTTTTCCCTCAAAACTATCTATCAGTCTGCTCAGCTCCCCCAGCTCTATTACATGCTGCCTGCGACTCAAACTCCATGTTCAACATGACAGGTTCCTTTTAAATGTGTTTGTCTGAAACATATTGTTTAGGGTGTAGTTTGAGAAGAAGATATTTCTACCGAAGCCTCCTGCTTAGCTGAAGCAAAAGATGCCTTTGTATGAATTCTTTGAAGAGGGTGGAGTAGACAAACTGGTTCTGCTGCTAGACCAGATGCGTATAATCAGAAGACAGAATATATTACATTTTCTGAAATGCATAAAGGAACTTGCTAAGTATCTTCTAAAAGGGTGCGTAACCTGTGCCCCTTTAGGGTGCGTACACTGTGTGGCCTCCAACCATCTGGTGACAGACATGTATATGTCTTGTGGCTGCTCACATGTATCTTTGATGTATTAGATGGGAGGATTGAAAGTGTAACTAGACACGTATACTGTATGTTCAATATGCCATAAATACAGAATTTCAGTTGATAATACCCCTTTAAGTTTTATTTTCAGCCCTTGGAATTGGTTCAGGCTGGCAATGTGGCCCCCAACTAGAAAAGGTTGTGCACCCCTGGTCTAAAACACACACTGTACAGTATGTGTTAAACGTTTTGTTTCACTGGATACAGCAGATACAGTCAGGTCCATAAATATTGGGACATCGACACAATTCTAAAATTTTTGGCTCTATACACCACCACAATGGATTTGAAATAAAAAGAATATGTGCTTTAACTGCAGACTGTCAGCTTTAATTTGATGGTATTTACATCCAAATCAGGTGAACGGTGTAGGAATTACAACAGTTTACATATGTGCCTCCCACTTGTTAAGGGACAGGTGTGTATTATTCCCTCATTATCCCAATTACAATGAGCAGATAAAAGGTCCAGAGTTCATTTCAAGTGTGCTATTTGCATTTGGAATCTGTTGCTGTCAACTCTCAAGATGAGATCCAAAGAGCTGTCACTATCAGTGAAGCAAGCCATCATTAGGCTGAAAAAACAAAACAAACCCATCAGAGAGATCGCAAAAACATTAGACATGGCCAAAACAACTGTTTGGAACATTCTTAAAAAGAAGGAGCGCATTGGTGAGCTCAGCAACACCAAAAGACCCAGAAGACCACTGTGTATGACCGAAGAATTCTTTCCCTGGTAGAAAACACCCTTCACAACAGTTGGCCAGATCAAGAACACTCTCCAGGAGGTAGGTGTATGTATGTCAAAGTCAACAATCGAGAGAAGACTTCACCAGAGTGAATACAGAGGGTTCACCACAAGATGTAAACCATTGACGAGCCTCAAAAACAGGAAGGCCAGATTAGCGTTTGCCAAATGACATCTAAAAAAGCCTTCACAGTTCTGGAACAACATCCTATGGAGAGATGAGACCAAGATCACCTTGTACCAGAGTGATGGGAAGGGAAGAGTATGGAGAAGGAAAGGAACTGCTCATAGAGATGGACTTGCGGTTCACCTGGCGGTCGTTTCAGCACATGGACATATCCTTATAAATAAACCTGATCTGGCCGCCATTTTACATTCAGTTTTCTACCAGTGTAGGGAGAAGTTGCTGTGTGGAGCAGGGACAGACTGTTAGGGACACAAATCGCTAGCTAATAGGGCCACAAAAGTCCTTTTAAGGACTGGTATAAGTGTGCTATTGATAGGTGTGACATAGTGAGGGGTGTAATATTCTTATAATATACTTTCTAACATAGAAAGTATAGCATAGCGCAATTGTATTGTGCAGCAGTTGTGTGCGGTTCAGCTGCGATACTGCAGCTGTTGCACATATGCTGAAAGTATGGTCAATAATTCCAATGTGCGAAAGGAGCGGGCTGGGTGAAGACAGAAGTGATTTTATTGAACATGTTCTGGAAAGAACAAACACATAACCTTCAGTATGGAGATACAGGAAATGTAGCAGTAAATCCTGTCCTCCCATAAACCAAGATCTGCGTTATTCAGTTCCCCTTTGCTGTTTGTAGCTCCTCTATTCAAGCTTTCACTCTGCTGCCATCTACTGGTGGTTAATAGCAATGTCATGAATTTAATATAATGCATTCATACTTGAGGATTGTTGAAGCTATAAATGATATAGATATTAGTTTATTCTTATAGGGTTCCCTTTTTTGACATCTCTTACACTCTGCCCCACAAAATTTTATGTCGTCCTCGACATACGCAGACTTTAGTATACTTTTTGTGAGGGAAGTTTTGGCACAGTTTTTTTTCTTTTTTTTTTACTGCATTCACCTTACACAGTGAATAATGTGATAATTTTTTTTAGAGCCAGTCGGTATGGACGCATCAATACCTTATATGTATATTTTTCTTTTTTTTCCTATTTTTACAATTTTTTTATTACTAAATTATGGGGAAAGAACGCTTTTTTTACTTTAAACTTTTTTTTTAATTATGCAAAACTTTATTTTAATTTAAATTTTTTTCCACAACTTTTGGGGGTTTGTTTGTTCAATGCATTACAATACATGCCCCCCTCACTCCTAATAGTACCGTATATCCGAATTTCTTCTGTATAATGCCGGCAGGCATAAAGCAGGCGGCGCAGGCACGTGACATCACTGAGGGACGCGCCGGCCTGCCTGCCGGCATTATACAGAAGAAATTTGGATATACGGTACTATTAGGAGTGAGGGGGGCATGTTTAATAACTTTTAATTCAATAATACAATTTATATTAGTATACCGGAGGGAGCGGTGGGGCGGGGCTATAGTACAGTGAGTAGCGCTCACCTCCCTGCCGCATATTACACTGCGAGCTGGCGCCCAGCCCGCACACCCCAAAGGCCGGCCCTGAACGAGCCCCCATTTACGGAGCCTGGCGTTCCCCGCACACAAATGCTGCACAATACAAATGCACTATATAGAAATTATATTATAGGTATATCACACCCCTCCCTCAATTAGTTTTTTTTTTTGGGGGGTGGGGCAACTGGTATATCACACCAGTTGAAATGAGTTGTTCCAGTAGCGTTTGTCCTCTGTATATCTGCGGTATCTCAACTGAACCGCACACAAATACTGCACATGCACTATACAGTGCAGATCAAAAGTTTGGACACACCTTCTCATTCAAAGAGTTTTCTTTATTTTCATGAAAATGACTATGAAAATTGTAGATTCACACTGAAGGCATCAAAACTATGAATTAACACATGTGGAATTATATACATAACAAAATATATGTCATATTCTAGGTTCTTCAAAGTAGCCACCTTTTGCTTTGATTACTGCTTTGCACACCCTTGGCATTCTCTTGATGAGCTTCAAGTGGTAGTCACCTGAAATGGTTTTCACTTCACAGGTGTGCCCTGGCAGGTTTAATAAGTGGGATTTCTTGCCTTATAAATGGGGTTGGGACCATCAGTTGCGTTGTGGAGAAGTCAGGTGGATATGGCAAGAAAAAAGCAGCTAAGTAAAGAAAAACAAGTGGCCATCATTACTTTAAGAAATGAAGGTCAGTCAGTCCGAAAAATTGGGAAAACTTTGAAAGTGTTCCCAAGTGCAGTCACAAAAACCATCAAGCGCTACGAAGAAACTGGCTCACATACGGACCGCCCCAGGAAAGGAAGACCAAGAGTCACCTCTTCTGCGGAGGATAAGTTCATCCGAGTCACCAGCCTCAGAAATCGCAGGTAAACAGCAGCTCAGATTAGAGACCAGGTCAATGCCACACAGAGTTCTAGCAGCAGACACATCTCTAGAACAACTGTTAAGAGGAGACTGTGTGAATCAGGCCTTCATGGTAGAATATCTGCTAGGAAACCACTGCTAAGGGCAGGCAACAAGCAGAAGAGACTTGTTTGGGCTAAAGAGCACAAGTAATGGACATTAGACCAGTGGAAATCTGATCTTTGGTCTGATGAGTCCAAATTTGAGATCTTTGGTTCCAACCACCGTGTCTTTGAGCGACACAGAAAAGGTGAACGGACGGACTCTACATGCCTGGTTCCCACCGTGAAGCATGGAGGAGGAGGTGTGATGGTGTGTGGGGTGCTTTGCTGGTGACACTGTTGGGGATTTATTCAAAATTGAAGGCATACTGAACCAGCATGGCTACCACAGCATCTTGCAGCGGCATGCTATTCCATCCGGTTTGCGTTTAGTTAGACCATCATTTATTTTTCAACAGGACAATGACCCCAAACACACTTCCGGGCTGTGTAAGGGCTATTTGACCATGAAGGAGAGTGATGGGGTGCTGCACCAGATGACCTGGCCTCCACAGTCACCGGACCTGAACCCAATCGAGATGGTTTGGGGTGAGCTGGACCGCAAAGTGAAGGCAAAAGGGCCAACAAGTGCTAAGCATCTCTGGGAACTCCTTCGAGACTGTTGGAAGACCATTTCAGGTGACTACCTCTTGAAGCTCATCAAGAGAATGCCAAGAGTGTGCAAAGCAGTAATCAAAGCAAAAGGTGGCTACTTTGAAGAACCTAGAATATGATATATTTTCAGTTGTTTCACACTTTTTTGTTATGTATATAATTCCACATGTGTTAATTCATAGTTTTGATGCCTTCAGTGTGAATCTACAATTTTCATAGTCATGAAAATAAAGAAAACTCTTGAATGAGAAGGTGTGTCCAAACTTTTGGTCTGTACTGTACATTACAGAGTGTTGAGTGTTGTAGAGAGAGATAAAAACGTCATGTAAGCATTATCAATATGCATTGTACCTGGGCATAATCTTTTACTCTGGTCTCTTAATGGATCCCAGTGGTAGCGCTTCAAGTCGCACCATTTTTTTTGTATGGCTGTCTTTATGGGCTTCCTTTTAAATTTTTCCAACATCTCCTCTTGGAGATCAAGGATGATGGCATCCTTCTCCGCATGTTTTTCGGGTGCGGTCATAGCCTTTTTCCAACATGCGCTGCAGGATAAAGATGCAAGCATATAATCCCAATTTTTTTTAAATACAAGTTTTTAAAAAAAATTTCCTCAACAAAACAGCGAAAAGTAGTTACGTCTTTGAAGAGGAAATATTAGATTTAATGTCACCGTTATAAGATCAGATTGTATTGCAATTTTATGTGTGTGGGGTCTGAGCAATCAGATATTGGCCAGCTAAGCAGAGATGTACCTGTCTAATGGAGTGACGTTAAAGTATAGGGTGTACTGCTGGTTCGCCTCCCCGTGGGTAATGCTAAATGAACCAGAAAATACTGGCAGTCAGACAAAGAAAGCTCATGGACATAAAATATAATCTATATATATTGTGTGTGTGTATGTTATATAGTGTGTGGTATATATTGTGTGGCAGGAAAATGGATGTGCTATGTGTATGTGAGAGATATTTATCTGTTGTCCATACATACATACATGCTACAGACATAGTGCTGTGATGTCACAACAATACTTAGTGCACCAATCAGTAATATCTACTCTTATGGGGGAAAAATAAAAATAAAAAAATCGTATAAATATAGTTCATATTCGCATACACAAATATTTTGCAACACTCGATCTACATATAAATGCAATATGTAATATAAAACAGTGCTGTAATGCAATATTACTTACAGTGATCAGAAATTCTTCCCCATCTTCTTTAAAGAAGTTTCGCACCATATTCGTTTTTCGATTGTCTTGCAGACCGACTGCAAATTTCAAACTCCAGTAGAGAAAGCAAAACCGAAACCAGGGCACATGATACGGTTACTTCATACGATCGCGTACTAATGTGATCATTCATTACGTTCCTGATTTTTGGGTAAAGATCGGGAATTAAAATATAAAGATTAATTCCACCCTGCTTTTTGCTTGGGCAGGGAGGAATCGTTATATTGCTGTATATTTGTTTTTTTTATCATATTTGTGATTGCTTGAATATTCTAATAAACGAATATATATCAATACAGCTATTATTCTAAAAAACAAATATATAGCACTATATTCAATATATTGCTATACACTCACCTAAAGAATTATTAGGAACACCTGTTCTATTTCTCATTAATGCGATTATCTAGTCAACCAATCACATGGCAGTTGCTTCAATACATGTAGGGTTGTGGTCCTGGTCAAGACAATCTCCTGAACTCCAACTGAATGTCAGAATGGGAAAGAAAGGTGATTTAAGCAATTTTGAGCGCGGCATGGTTGTTGGTACCAGACGGGCCGGTCTGAGTATTTCACACTCTGCTCAGTTACTGGGATTTTCACGCACAACCATTTCTAGGGTTTACAAAGAATGGTGTGAAAAGGGAAAAACATCCAGTATGCGGCAGTCCTGTGGGCGAAAATGCCTTGTTGATGCTAGAGGTCAGAGGAGAATGGGCCGACTGATTCAAGCTGATAGAAGAGCAACGTTGATGGGCTACAACAGCAGAAGACCCCACCGGGTACCACTCATCTCCACTACAAATAGGAAAAAGAGGCTACAATTTGCACGAGCTCACCAAAATTGGACTGTTGAAGACTGGAAAAATGTTGCCTGGTCTGATGAGTCTCGATTTCTGTTGAGACATTCAAATGGTAGAGTCCAAATTTGTGCCAATTAGTGCCAATTGGCCATCGTTTAAATGCCACGGGCTACCTGAGCATTGTTTCTGACCATGTCCATCTCTTCATGACCACCATGCACCCATCCTCTGATGACTACTTCCAGCAGGATAATGCACCATGTCACAAAGCTCAAATCATTTCAAATTGGTTTCTTGAACATGACAATGAGCTCACTGTACTAAAATGGCCCCCACAGTCACCAGATCTCAACCCAATAGAGCATCTTTGGGATGTGGTGGAACGGGAGCTTCGTGCCCTGGATGTGCATCCCTCAAATCTCCATCAACTGCAAGATGCTATCCTATCAATATGGGCCAACATTTCTAAAGAATGCTATCAGCACCTTGTTGAATCAATGCCACGTAGAATTAAGGCAGTTCTGAAGGCAAAAGGGGGTCCAACACCGTATTAGTATGGTGTTCCTAATAATTCTTTAGGTGAGTGTATATTCGTTTTTGTTGAATTTGCAAAAAATACAAATTCGAATATATGGACCCTGCCTCTTATCACTAGTGATGGCTTTGCAGAGAGCAGGAGCAACCCTGAGCGTCCACGATGCTCAGAAAGCAGTCCGTGCCGCGATTCCTAAGATGACCCCTGCAGACGACATCGAAACCTACCTGGCGATGTACGAAAAGTGGCCATCAGGTAAAAGCTAACCCGTGACCAGTTGGCTGAGGTCGTCGCTCTATTCCAGGCATCCGATTCCCAGCGTGTGTATTTCGACTTGCCCGGAGATCAAGCGGCCAACTACCAAAAAGTAAAGGGTGAGATTTTGGCAACACTTGGGTGAATATGTTGGTCTGGGCCAAGCGGGTACATCAGTGGGGGTTTAAGACAGCCTGATGTACTGAGTCCCACAGCTATGCTGGAAAGACTATTGTCTGATATGTTCTGGAGGGCTCTGCCACCCCCTCTCCAGCCCTTGATCGGCCAGGTGTCTCCTGGCAACGCTCTAGAAATGGTGGACCATGTGGCACGCTACGAGGCTACTAAGACTGTTACAGGGAGTTCCTTTGGGAGGGGGGCAGTCAAACTCCGTAAATCTCCATCCCAGACCCGGTTACTTGCACCAACCAAACCCACCCGTGGTGAACCTGATAGTCTGCTGGCGGTGTCAGGAGTCGGGCCATGTAAGAGCTGACTGTTCCCATTAGGTGGAGCCCATGGATACTAACTATGGCTACCGTCAGTAGCTATATGCCAGGAAGCTGTGTGCAGCAGGTACCCCAAAAACTCGAAACCACCTGTGTAAGGTGGAGGTAGAAGACACTCTAGCGGAGGCTCTGCTGGACTCAGGAAGTCTGGTGTCCCTAGTAAGGGCTCTCCTGGTACGGTCAGCGGAGTATACTGGCCGGAAAGTCGGGGTCATGTGCATCCATGGAGACTTAAAAGAATATGCCAGCGCCCTGGTGTCTCTATACAAAGGGGCTAGCAGATGGACTCATGAAGTGGCAGTTGCAGCAAATTTACTCTACGAACTTATAATAGGGAGAGACTTCCTGGGCTTCCCAGCACTGTGCCCTGCTATGAGAGTGACTGATACCCATGAGACAGGGGTAACCCTAGCAGAGTGGCCCGGCTCAGGGGAAAGACCAGAACCCTGGGAACCTGAGACCGAAGGGCCAGCGGTAGGGGTGACCACCACTTCGGTGGAAGAGGGGGAGACAACCCTGCTAAGTGTGATGGTGGGAGATGTGGAGGAATTGCCGCCGGGTCCTGAATTGGCAGACCTCAATGTCTCCAGGGATAGTTTTGGTACAGTCCAACTTTGGGACCCAACCCTATCCCGCGCCAGGGAAAATGTGTTAATAGTAGAACCACAAAAACCTGGGGCAGAGTCATTGTTTCAACGTTTTGTGGTTCATCAGGATATGCTGTATTGGGTAAACCAAATGTGGTGTAAACCTATTGAACAGTTGGTGGTCCCCAAGGCTTATAGCAAGCTTGTGTTAGATCTAGCCCACCAACACGTTCTCGGGGGTCACCTGGGGCTGCAGAAAACTCAGGATCATATTCTACAGCGGTTTTTCTGGCCCAGAATATTCAAAGCAGTGGAAGAGTTTTGCAAGTCTTACCTGACCTGCCAGATAACTAGCCCCAGCCACATTTCTGTAGTCCCCTAGTACCTCTCCTGATTTATCAAAATAAGGTTTGACCGAATAGCTATGGACCTCATAGGCCCAGTACCGAAGTCTGCCAGAGGGCATCAACACATCTTAGTCATTCTAGACTATGCCATTGGGTACCCAGAGGCGGTGCCACGGCGATATACCTCGGCCAAACTCATAGCTAAGGAGTTAATGGAGATGCTTTCCCGAGTAGGGCTACCTAAAGAGGTTGTGACCGACCAAGGGACCCCTTTTATGTCCAAGGTAATGAGGGAACTCTGTAAGTTGCTGCACATAAAACAACTACGGACATCCGTTTACCATTCGCAAACGGATGATCTGGTAGAACGGTTTAAAAATATGTTGAAAAAGGTAGTGTCTAGAGATAGGAAGGACTGGGACCTCCTTCTGCGCTATCTCATTTTCGCAGTGCGAGAGGTACCCCAGGCCTCTACTGGGTTCTTGCCCTTCGAACTGCTATATTGCAGACACCCTCACAGTCTCTTAGACGTGGCCAAAGAGGCGTGGGAACAACAACCCACTCCACATAAAAAGGTCATTGTGTACGTTACCCAGATGCAAGATCGGATAGAGACAGTGTTGTCTCTTGTTAGGGAGCATATTGAGGCAACTCAGTGAGCCCAGAGTTGGGTCTATAATCTGCAGGCTTGGGTCCTGATCTTTAACCCGGGTGATTGGGTTTTGGTTATGGTGCTGACCGTGGGCAGTAAGTTCCTGGCTAGGTGGCAGGAACCCTATGAGGTACTCGAGAAAATTGGAGATGTAAATTACAAGGTACACCATCCAGGGCGGTGAAAGCCGAAACAGGTTTACCATGTGAATTTACTCAAAATGTGGAAAGATAGGGAAACCTGTACAGAAGATAGCCCACGGCCAGGTTTTCTAGGAGAAGAGGTACCGGCCCCTCTGTCTGATGCAAGAGAGGCGGCTGCCACAGTAAAAATTGCTGACAGCCTCTCCTCTAAACAGACTCAGGACACCATGTGTTCTCGGTCCTCCCTTGACGCACTTCCATAATCCAGCATGACATTGTCACTGAGCCTCAGGCAAAAGTCCAATTAAAATCATACCGGGTACCCGAGGCTCGGTGACAAGCCATATCGGAGGGGGTACAGCTAATGTTGCAGCTAGATGTCATTGAGGAGTCAAAAAGTGAGTGGGCCAGTCCTATAGTATTTATACCCAAGCCGGATGGGATGTTGCGGTTTTGTAACGACTTTCGAAAACTTAACGAGGTTTCTAAATTCGATGCATATTCTATGCCCTGGGTGGATGAGCTCATCGAGAGGTTAGGACAAGCCTGGTAATTTTCTGTTTTGGATGTCACGAAAGGGTACTGGCAGGTGCCCTTAATGGAGGCTTCCAAAGATAAAACTGCCTTCATCACGCCTGAGGGGCTGTATCAATATAAGGTCTTACTCTTTGGTCTGCATGGGGCCCCCGCCACTTTTCAGTGACTAATGGACGTTGTGCTTAGTCCATTTCATTGGTAGGCTTCGGCTTACGTGGACGATATTGTCATCGACAGTACCGACTGGGAAAGTCCCGCAGAACTTTAAGGTCTCGGTAGAACACAGAGCAGGTCGGTTGCAGGGAAACGTGGATGCCCTGTCCCGGGTGCATTGTCTGGCGAATGTCCCCCCCCTCAGGGTTGAATTAAGGGGGGGGTGTGACACAGTGAGGGATTGTGTCTGGCAAGGCAGGTATTTTCCTCCCAGGATATGTGGCTTGGTTGGTTTCAAGCCAGGTGAGGTCAAATACTGGAACGGAGTTTAAGTGCTGGTCTGGGTTTTGGCAGCACCTGACTGTCCTTAAATAGGCAGCAGGGCTCAGCAGAAATGTCTCTGTTTTTGGGATCTGAGGCTTTGTGCCGTATTTGAGGACTGAGAGCCACACGCTGGGGAAACAGGCCCCCTAAAGCCTGCCGTGGACTACTGGAGGCAGAACTGCCAGCAAGGTGACTAGTGTTATATGAATTTTCCATTGTGTGTGAATTAAAGGGGTTTTCTCAACACACAGTTTTATACTTACCTGCTCCCGGCACGCTGTCCATTTCCTGGTTTCGGCACTCGGCAGGGGGCGGGCTCCATCTTGATTGATGTCTTCTCCCGGCCGGGCCGCGCGCTGTACTGAACGTGCACGCCGAGTCCGCGCATGCGCCCTGGTGACTTCTTCTTGGCCAGTATAGTATTTGCCAGGAAGAAGTCACCAGGGCGCATGCGCGGACTCGGCGTGTGCGTTCAGTACAGCGCGCGGCCGGCCGGGAGAAGAAAATAAGTTGCCTGCGCACGCGCAGCCACCGCGATTCCTGAGAAGAGCGGTGGCCGTAACCAGGGGAGACGGAAGACAACAGTCAGGTAAGTATAGGTTTATTTTTTTCTAAGGGGTGGGGATTTGTTAATGAAATATATTTAGAAAAATTATCACTGTTAAATCATTAACAGATTTAACAGTGATCATTAAGATGACAATACCCCTTTAACAATAAGAGTACAAAGTTCCGTGTTGTTTTGTGCAATTGCCTCAAGTGTGAATAAACACTGAAATTTTAAGTTAAGAACTTGTATTTTGCCTCTGTACTGCACCCGTTTAGAATATCTACCAGAGCGAAACACCACACCTCCTAGAAGGGTAGTAAATATGGCGTCTGCGGCTCTGGGGAGAGTATCGTGCAGCACACTTTCTGGGATGCCTTGAATCCTGATATTTTTGAGCCTGCTTCGGTTCTCTTGGTTGTCTATTAGGGCAAAGGCGGTGTTGAGCGAGTACATCTGAGCAGAGTTATTGTCTCCTAGGGCCGGTTATAGGAAGTTTTCGCTTTGTGTCAAACACTTGGTTGTTTTCTAATGCCTCAACTGGATGTTCAATGTGCTTTATATCGCTTTTGATCTAGCAAGGTCTTGTAGCACCGGGTCTAGTGCTTTCAGCAAAGCCTGCTGCAGGAATTGATGAGATATTTGAGTGGAGTTGCATGATAGTGTTGCAGAGCTAATTTCAAAGGTGCCTTCTACTTCGCATCTACACTCATCTCCCGCTCCTTACGTTCCTCCGGCGCCATCTTATTTGATCCCGCTGGGTTCGTTGTAGTTTTCTTGTGGAGATATTTCTCCATGCCCGAGGGACCCCGATCTTGTTTAACTTGGCCCTTCTTATCTTTAGGTCTGTCTTTGGCAATTTTGACCATTACTTGGTTAGTGTAGCCGCAAAATATACTGATCTGCAGAGTGGTGCAGCGAGTAGCTCACATACACACGTTCGTCTTGCTGAGCAGTCAGGCTCTGCCCCCAGGTTTAGAACATTTATGCCTCGCTTCAGGCTCTGATTGCACAAATTGCAAACCACTTGCATCTGGTCGTCAGCACATTGCTTAAAGAACTGCCACTCCAGGGAACTCCTTGGAGCTGGCTTTGGTGTGCTCAGTCCCTGGGTGCAGTGGGCAGTAGCAGTCATACTGGCTAGGGGACGGCCACTCTGCTTTTGTACCCTGCTCCCTCTTTTGCTGTGCGGCTGGAGCTGTGTGACCAACACCTCTTCCTCCGAACTGCACACGTCACTCGCATGACCTTGATTCTATGTGGAGTCTAGGACCTCTTCATCCTCCACCCACTCCTCACCCCTGCCTCCTTGCCGGTCTGCACACTGCAGAAAGCCGCAGCAGTTGGCATCTGTGTTTCGTCATCATCAGAGACGTGCTGCAGTGGTCCTCCCATGTCCACATCCTGTGCACTCAATCTCTTCCACTTCTGGAGCAGGGCTAGGTAGATGAATGATGGAAACCCTGCCAGCAGAGTCATCAAAAAGTATAAGAGACTGCTGCATGATTTGGAGCTCAGACTGCTTGCCTGATTTGCAAGGGGGTGAGGTGAAAGACAGATGCCTATGGGTTGCAGGTGCCAACTCTGCGCTTTCAGCAGGGGACCGGGTGGGAGACAATGTAAAGGAACTGATGGCACTGTCAGCCACCCAATCTACTACCGTTTCTACTTGTTCTCGCCTCACCATTCATACACCGGTATTCAGCCCACAAAATAGGGCTGAACTTTCTGTCGCCTACGTGCACCTGAGGAAGGTGTTTCATTTAGGCGTGTAGCTGGCACAGATTGACTACGTCCTCGTCCTCTCCCTGCAGCAGGAGCTCCACCAACACCAGCAGCACCACGACCAGGGTCAGGTCCCTTATTTGATGCTCTCCTCATTCTTTGAGGTCACCCACCGATGTAACAGCCGGATTAACTATATTAATTTCCCTGTCATGTATGCAGTGCAGATGTACCTCACACACAAAATATAGGTATATGTCACCCACCGATGTAACAGCCGGATTAACTATATTAATTTCCCTGTCAAGTATGCAGTGCAGGTGTACCTCACACAAACAATTGGTATACAGGGCCGGACTGGCCCACCGGGATACCGGGAGATTTCCCGGTAGGCCGCCGGCCCTGGGGCCGCTTTACGATGTGTCTGCACCTTTTCGGCGGCCGGCAGGCCGAATCTGAAAGCTCTGTAGTGGTGGCCGGTGGGTGGAGCTGAGCAGGCTGGCAGCCGGCCTCCGTGGGAGCGGCACTTCTCCCTCCGACCACCTGGTGTCACTGTGAGCAGCAGCCCGTGATCCTCCTGGCTTGCTGTCCTGTGTGTGGCTGCCCCTCTCTGACTTCCTGCAAGTGGCCTCACCTCCACATTCAATATGCCGGGCCCAGGCCGCAGACCGGTAGGCCGCCGGCCCTGGGGCCGCTTTACGATGTGTCTGCACCTTTTCGGCGGCCGGCAGGCCGAATCTGAAAGCTCTGTAGTGGTGGCCGGTGGGTGGAGCTGAGCAGGCCGGCAGCCGGCCTCCGTGGGAGCGGCACTTCTCCCTCCGACCACCTGGTGTCACTGTGAGCAGCAGCCCATGATCCTCCTGGCTTGCTGTCCTGTGTGTGGCTGCCCCTCTCTGACTTCCTGCAAGTGGCCTCACCTCCACATTCAATATGCCGGGCCCAGGCCGCAGACCGGAAGCAGAGCCCGACCCCTGTGTCTGCCGCCCGCCGTCATGACCGATGCAAACAGCCCTGAGAGGACTTGAGGAGCCGCAAATACTGGGGGTAAGAAGGGGCCAGGCTGTGCCTACATGTGACTGTGCAGGCTGTCAGGGTTATGTAGTGTATATTATTTACATACAGTCCTATAAATTTTAAGACTGTATGTACACTAACATACACTACATAACCCTGACAGCCTGCACGGCGAATGCAGCTTATTTTGCGATTTGCGAATTTTCGTGCGAATTTCCGTGCAAATGTTCGCGCGATTTTTTGCGCAAATATTTGTGCGAATTTTTGGCGCAAATTTTTTGCAGAGTACTTACAACTACAAACGCTCGCCGAGAGGAGGGAGGAGGCAGGCTGGGAGGACGGGCGCTGGCAGTGTGTGAGTCATACGTCACGCGCCTGCGCCGCCCACTTTATGAATGAAGCAGGCGGCGTGGGCGCATGACGTATGACTCACGCTGCCAGCGCTTGTCCTCCCGGCCTGCCTCCTGCCTCCTCCCTCCTCTCGGCGAGCGCTTGTAGTTGTAAGTACTCCGCTCATTATGCGATTATGCACATAACTATTTACTATTAGACATACGATTATACAGTGAGCGGGGCCCGTGTAGTAGAATAGTCACTGCACGGGCCCCGCTGTCATTATAAAGCCAGATGCCGGCCCCCAGCCCTGTATTGAGGGTCATTCACTGCAGGGACACTTATGGAGGGGATCTGTGGATGACACATAGCATAAGATGCTATATATGTGTCATCCACAGATCCCCCCATAACTGTCATACACAGAGACCCCCATAAATGTCACCCACAGATCCCCCATAAGTGTCACCCACAGATCCCCCATAACAGTGCGTCACCCACAGATCCCCCATAACAGTGCGTCACCCACAGATCCCCCATAACAGTGCGTCACCCACAGATCCCCCATAACAGTGCGTCACCCACAGATCCCCCATAACAGTGCGTCACCCACAGATCCCCATAACTGTGCGTCACCCACAGATCCCCCATAACAGTGCGTCACCCACAGATCCCCCCATAACAGTGCGTCACCCACAGATCCCCCATAACAGTGTCCGTCAGCCACAGATCCCCCCATAACAGTGTCCGTCAGCCACAGATCCCCAGTAATAGTGCCATCCACAGACCACAATTAGTTCAAAACCCACCAAAAGCACACCTTTTGGTTCAAAATATTTTTTTTCTTATTTTCCTCCTCAAAAACCTAGGTGCGTCTTATAGGCCGGTGCGTCTTATACGGCGAAAAATATGGTATATCACAGAGAGCTATACTGTGCAGTATAGCTTATAATGCACAGTATAGCTCTCTGTGATATGTATTGGATGCCAGGGCTGTGCCCACATGTGACTGTGCAGGCTGCCAGGGTTATGTAGTGTATACTATTAGTTTACATACAGTCTCCAGTTTACAGTAATCTCCAGGAGTGGCATCGGCTGGGCAAGTCAGCTTCTAGGATCTGGGCTCCATGGGCACTCTGTACCCTCACATGCTTCTTTATGCATCACAGCAAGGAGATTGGGGCAGTTGACAGCAGGGCTCTGGCTGGAGGTAGCACTTTGTGAAAGGTTGTCACACAGGTTGTCAGGGGCTGGGAGTGGAGAACATCTTGGTGTGTAACCTGGTGTCACTGTGCTGTACAAAGGACCTGCTGGGCATGGTGCCTCCACAGAGGGCAGGGAATCAGATTGACTGAGGAGGGCTTGTACTTTGGAGAAGAATATGTGGCTTCATGTGACAGAGCAGAGGAATCGCACAGAAGAGTGTGTGGATGAGGATACGTCGTGTCTCCAGGAGCTCTGCCCCTGACATCTCCAAGTGACAGACACTGCTGGACCCCCCAGGCACCCTGCACACATTATAAATGCACAGTATAGCTTTCCCTGATATGTATTGGATGCCAGGGCCATGCCCACATGTGGCGAGTGGCGGTGCATTATACACAGCAGCACGGTGTCCGGTACTCACAAAGACGTGGTAGACAAATGCCCAGCCCCGGGGTCTCTCCAGCACGTTGCACAGGTAGTTATGCAGCCTCCGGTACTTCACGTTCCTCCGGCAGCTCTGGCTGCTGTTGTACGACAGCGGCTTCCCCAATAAGCTCATGCGAGCTCCCTGCTTCCCCCGGCGGCTCTCCTGCAAGCCCCCTCCTGGTCCCACACCGCTGCCCCTGCCAGTGTCACCGGTGCCCAGGAGAAGCAGCCCATCCCCTCTACTGGAGTTCAACAGCACCCTGTTGCCCCGACTCCACATCTTTCGTGCCGTAGTAACGGTCCCTGCCCCTGCCTTTACCTCCAGAGCTGCTTTTTATCCAGAGCCCAGAGCCTCCCACATCACCTCCACTATGGTTGCGGGACATGGCATCACCGGCGTGGGCACAGAGGGCTCTGGGTGCATGCACAGAGCAGACCTGGGGACAGGGTGGCAGCGCTTCCTGGCTTCAGACTGTCAGATCTGATCACAAGTTGGCACCAGCCATACATACAGGAAGGCTCTGTGTGCAGGGTGCCAGGGGGGTCCAGCAGTGTCTGTCACTTGGAGATGTCAGCGGCAGAGCTCCTGGAGACACGACGTATCCTCATCCACACACTCTTCTGTGCGATTCCTCTGCTCTGTCACATGAAGCCACATATTCTTCTCCAAAGTACAAGCCCTCCTCAGTCAATCTGATTCCCTGCCCTCTGTGGAGGCACCATGCCCAGCAGGTCCTTTGTACAGCACAGTGACACCAGGTTACACACCAAGATGTTCTCCACTCCCAGCCCCTGACAACCTGTGTGACAACCTTTCACAAAGTGCTACCTCCAGCCAGAGCCCTGCTGTCAACTGCCCCAATCTCCTTGCTGTGATACATAAAGAAGCATGTGAGAGTTACAGATGTGCCATGGTAGCCCAGATCCTAGAAGCGGATCTGCCCAGCCGATGCCACTCCTGGAGAGTCCCTTGCTGCTCTCTGTACAGGAGGGGACAGTGATCACACAGCTCTCTGCATCCAGCAGGCTGCTCAGCCTCCACACAGGCAGCTCCCAGCAGTCTACTGTGCCTTCCTACATAGAAGCCTGGAGGTCACTTCCAGGCAGCTGAAACTCCATGCATAATGGTCAGAGTGGCTGTGAGAAGCTTGGAGCCCACCACCTCCAGGCAGCTGCACTTCAACAACTTTTCCAGGAGAACCCAGCAACTCTGTGACAGCAGGAAGGGGTTGCCAGTCACTCACTTGTCCCTGTGCAGCCTGCAGCTCCAGTCCTTCTCCTGGTGCTGCTGCTGACATACATTCAAGGGGGACAGAAGGGGAAGGGGGGTGAGGAAGAGGAGGACAGAGGGGGAAGGCCAGGTACTTACAGGAGGACTATATCTGAGTATAAATTAAAGGGGTTGTTCGGGTTCAGAGCTGAACCCGGACATCCCTCCATTTTCACCCAGGCAGGCCTTCTGACTTGAGCATCGGAGCAGTTCATGCTCCGATGCTCTCCTTTGCCCTGCGCTAAATCGCGCAGGGCAAAGGCATTTTTTGAAGATCTGGTGACGTGCCGGGGCTCTCCATGGGGCTGCCAGGAACCCCGGTGACGTCAACGGCACTGATGGCTGGGATTTAGCGCTGCACTAGCCAGTAAAATGGTAATATGAACAATGGGGGTTCTACAAAAGAGCTATTGTGGGGCAAAGTTCATATTCGTGTTTACACACGTGTTTTAAAATGAATGCTTTCCCCTTTTATAAACAAGTAAATAATGACGCAACGCTGTGGGGCTGGTGTGCAACTTTTTCCAGGGCTGGTTTTTATCCCCAGTCCGGCCCTGTTGGTATATGTAACCCACTGAACTGACAGATTGATTAACTAGATTTATTTCCCTGTCACGTATGCAATGCAGATGTACTTCACGCAATAAATGAGTATATGACGTGCACCTAACTAACAGACGGATTAACTATATCAAACGTGCCTTAAGAACACATCTTTTCAGGCAGGCTTATCAAGCTACCTAAACTGACTATTCCCCGACTAAACCTCCCCCCACCAACTCCTCTGGCCTAAACTCGATCCTCTAGTAGTCCCAAACCCGAAGCAGATCGGCCGACACCACTCCTGTGAGTTCATTAATGGCTCAAATCCTTCTTATCGACTACCTTATGTGTCACCCCCAATTCCTCATAGATTGAAAGCTCTTGCCAGCAGGGCCCTGACTCCTAGTGTTTCAGTTGCATATTATTCAGTTATTTTTGTTTTGTATATGAACCCTATGAACTTGTAAAGCGCTGCGGAATATTGTGGCGCTATATAAATTTTTATTATTATTATTACCTCACACAAAAAATGGGTATATGTCACCCACCGATGTAACAGCCAGATTAACTATATTCATTTTCCTTTCATGTATACAGTTCAGGTGTACCTCACCCACCGAACTAACAGATGGATTACCTAGATTTATTTCCCTGTCACGTATGCAGTGCAGGTGTGCCTCACACACAAAATATGGGTATATGTCACCCACTGAACTAACAGATGGATTAACTAGATTATTTTCCCTGCCATGTATGCAGTGCCTGTTTACCTCACACAAACAATTGGTATATGTCACCCACCGAACTAACAGATGGATTAACTACATTTATTTCCCTGTCACATATGCAGTGCCACTGAACCAACAGACAGATTAACTATTATATTTTTGTGTCAGGGGTACAAAAAAAAAAAAAAAATCGCTATAGGTCAGCCACAGAATTAACAGCCAGATGAATTATTATATTTCTGTGTCAGGGGTGCTGGTGTATTGCACCCACAAAAAAAATCACTATAGGTCACCAACAGAAAATAAATTGCTAGAAAAGATTCCTAACACTTTCCCTCACTTCAGCTGCCTGCTTCCTGTCCCTGCACTATTCAGAGCTGATGAGCGGTGCTACACGTGATACAGCTTGTATAGTGGCTGGGTCACATGATGCACTGGCCAATCACAGCCATGCCATTAGTAGGCATGGCTGTGATGGCTTCTAAATGCCCGAACACCGAACTCAAACTTTTGCTGAAGAGTTTGGGTTCGGGTCTGGGTACTCGATCTCGCAAAGTTCGGTACGGACCTGAACTTTGCAGTTCGGGTTCGCTTAAAACTAGTATTGTGTGCACAAGTATTGTTATTAAATGTCACTGAATTGATATTGTGTCCATTTTATCTGCAGTTCATTTAATCATAACAATAGAGGTACTGTATCTCTTTAAACAGTATTGTATATCAGTTTGTACCCGGGTATCTGTTAACGCCTTCCTGAAGTCAGCTCAGATCGTAATACCTCTACTCCCGGCTTCCTTGTCTGTAATCCCCGAGGACGGTACCTGGCGTCCCACGTGGTTCTGTGGGTTGGAGCTCAGCATCCCACATGTTCCTATTTGCCACCTTTAGGTTTCTCAGTCCTGTAGCTTGTTGGGGGATTGTGGGAGGAGGACTAAATGATCGATAGAGCTCTTCTCCTGTTCTTTGATAGAGCGATGTTTTAGCATATATCCATGGATATTCAAAGTAGGTCTTGAGGTTTACAGGTATACAGTGCTGCCCATATTTATTCATACCCCAGGCAAATTTTTACTTAAAGTTACTTTTATTAAACCAGCAAGTCATTTTTTGATTGGAAATGACATAGGTCTGTCCCAAAAGATAATAAGACAATTTTGCAGCTTTTATTTATATTTGAGCAAAAAGTGTCCAGTCCAAAATTATTCATACCCTTCTCAATAATCAATAGAAAAGCCTTTATTGGCTATTACAGCAATCAAATGCTTCCTATAATTGCAGACCAGCTTTTTGCATGTTTCCACAGATATTTTTGCCCATTCATCTTTAGCAATGAGCTCCAAATCTTTCAGGATGAAGGGTCTTCTTGCCATCACCCTGATCTTTAGCTCCCTCCACAGATTCTCATCTGGATTCAAGTCTGGACTCTGGCTGGGCCACTCCAAAACGTTAATGTTGTTGTCTGCTAACCATTTCTTCACCACTTTTGCTGTGTGTTTTGGGTCATTGTCATGCGGAAATCTCCACTGGTGCCCAAGGCCAAGTTTCTCTGCAGATTGCCTGATGTTGTCGTTGAGAATCCTCATGTATTGCTCTTTTTTCATGGTGCCGTTTACTGTGATTAGGTTCCCTGGTCCATCGGCTGAAAAACACCCCCAAAGCATTAGGTTCCCACCACCATGTTTGACAGTGGGGATGGTGTTCTTTGGGTTGAAGGCTTCTCCTTTTTTACGCCAAATGAAGAAAACATCATTGTGACCAAACAATTCAATTTTTATTTCATCTGACCATACCACAGAAGACCAGAAGTCTTTTTATTTGTCCAGATGAGCTTTTGCAATGGCCAAGCAAGCTTTTGTGTGCCTTATCTGGAATATTGGCGTCCTCCTTGGTCTGCATTGTGCAGTGTCCGTTGGATTGTCTGCCTTGAGACATTGCCACCAGCAGAGCCCAGATTCACCAGGATGGCCTTGGTAGTGATCCTTGGATTCTTTTTCACCTCTCTAACTATCCTCCTGGCCAGCACAGGTGTTAATTCTGGCTTCCGACCACAGTACAGAACATCTTGTATTTTTTGCTCAAATGTAAATAAAAGCTGAGAAATGTTGTTTTTTCCCCCACAATAATGCCTCTTGTACATTGTCTTATTATCTTTTGGGAGACACCTATGTAATTTCCTGTCAAAAATTACTTCCTGGTTGAACAAAAGTAACTTTAAGTCAAAATTTGCTTGGGGTATGAATAATTATGGGCATTTCTCAAACCAGACGCGTTTTGGAGTATTAGCTTACTCCTTCTTCAGTGACTACCTGTCTTAACACATCATGCCCACTTTTATAGTCTTCTAATTGATTATTAACAAAGTCCGAACTGGATTTCTTACTTTCCTCTCTTTTGTGACAACTTAGTTTCTCCTCATTTTCAAAACATGATACAATATCTTATACATTCAGTGACATTTAATAACAATACTTGTGCACACAATACAGTTAACCAACTAATTTTAGCCATCATTAACTTCTAATTTGGCCTGAAGGGGATAACCATCTCTAATGGACACAATACTAATCAAGTGACATTTGATAACAACACCTGTGCAATTGATGTGGCAAACTAACCTACAGCTAACACGGATATTAATACGGTAACTACTTTTTTAGGAAACCTTCTGCGGATATTACAGATTATATACCAGCATATACACTCAGGTCCATTAATATTGGGACATCGACACAATTCAAACATTTTTGGCTCTATACACCACCACAATGGATTTGAAATGAAACAAACAAGATGTGCTTTAACTGCAGACCGTCAGCTTTAATTTGAGGGTATTTACATCTAAGTCAGGTGAACGGTGTAGGAATTACAACAGTTTGCATATGTGCCCCCCACTTATTAAAGGGTTTCTACCACTTAGGTGTCACATATTTAGCTGTCAGACACTAGCGATCCGCTAGTGTCTGCTCTGCCCAACCATCCTAATATAATTGCTTTTGGGGCAGCCGTTTTGCTAAAAAAAGAACTTTTATTAATATGCTAATGAGCCTCTAGGTGCTATGGGGGCGTCATTAGCACCTAGAGGCTCTGTCTACCTTCAGAAACTGCCGCCGCCCAGCGCGTCCCTCCAGCCTGCCCATCTCCTCCTGAATGCGATCCTCCTTGTGAGCGTATGTATTCTGCGCATGCGCAGTGAATGTCTGACCGCTTCTTTGCTCAGACATCTCCACTGCGCCTGCGCGATGACGCCATAGTGCTCCGAGGAACAGGCGCAGTGGAGATGTCTGAGCAGGGAAGCTGTCAGACATTCACTGCGCATGCGCCGAATACAGGCGCTCACAAGGAGGATCGCATTCAGGAGGAGATGGGCGGGCTGGAGGGACGCGCTGGGCGGCGGCAGTTTCTGAAGGTAGACGGAGCCTCTAGGTGCTAATGACGCCCCCATAGCACCTAGAGGCTCATTAGCATATTAATAAAAGTTCTTTTTTTAGCAAAACGGCTGCCCCAAAAGCAATTATATTAGGATGGTTGGGCAGAGCAGACACTAGCGGATCGCTAGTGTCTGACAGCTAAATATGTGCAGCGAAGTGGTAGAAACCCTTTAAGGGACCAAAAGTCATGGAACATAATAATAATTATAAAATCAAACTTTCACTTTTTAATACTTGGTTGCAAATCCTTTGCAGTCAATTACAGCCTGGAGTCTGGAACGCATAGACATCACCAGACGCTGGGTTTCATCCCTGGTGATGCTCTGCCAGGCCTCTACTGCAACTGTCTTCAGTTCCTGCTTGTTCTTGGGGCATTTTCCCTTCAGTTTTGTCTTCAGTAAGTGAAATGCATGCTCAATCGGATTCAGGTCAGGTGATTGACTTGGCCATTGCATAACATTTCACTTCTTTCCCTTAAAAAACTCTTTGGTTGCTTTTGCAGTATGCTTTGGGTCATTGTCCATCTGCACTGTGAAGCGCCATCCAATGAGTTCTGAAGCATTTGGCTGAATATGAGGCGATAATATTGCCCGAAACACTTCAGAATTCATCCTGCTGATTTTGTTAGCAGTCACATCATCTATAAATACAAGAGAATCAGTTCCATTGGCAGCCATACATGCCCACGCCATGACACTACCACCACCATGCTTCACTGATGAGATGGTCTTCCTGTTTTTGAGGCTCACTAATGGTTTACATCTTGTGGTGAACCCCCTGTATTCACTCTGGTGAAGTCTTCTCTTGATTGTTGACTTTGACACACATACACCTACCTCCTGGAGAGTGTTCTTGATATGGCCTACTGTTGTGAATGGTGTTTTCTTCACCAGAGAAATAATTCAGTTGTTTTCCATGGTCTTCCAGGTCTTTTGGTGTTGCTGAGCTCACCGGTGCGTTCCTTCTTTTTAAGATTGTTCCAAGCAGTTGTTTTGGTCACGCCTAATATTGCTATCTCTCTGATGGGTTTGCTTTGTTTTTTAAGCCTAATGATGGCTTGCTTCACTGACAGCTCTTTGGATCTCATCTTGAGAGTTGACAGCAACAGATTCCAAATGCAAATAGCACACTTGAAATGAACTCTGGACCTTTTATCTGCTCATTGTAATTGGGATAATGAGGGAATAACACACGCCTGGCCATGGAACAGCTGAGAAGCCAATTGTCCCACTACTTTTGGCCACTTAACAAGTGGGAGGCACATATGCAAACAGTTTTAATTCCTGCACCGTTCACCTGATTTGGATGTAAATACCCCCAATATTTATGGACCTGACTGTATGAATGTGTCACTATATTTGAAAGAGATAATACCTTATGCAGAACTGTGTATGCATGATCAAACGTGTTATTAGTGCAATTACATTTATAATATTATTGCTCAAGTATGGCATCTAATGTGGCAATGCTTTGATGATTGTACTGCTGATAGTTACCATTCCATAATATATCACCTCAATACCATCAGAAAATCTACCATAAACGCATTTTTCCTGACATTGCCACTGTATACGGTTTGTTTGTTTGTTTTTAATAATTCAGGGATTTTTTTATTTTATTTCTTATATATATAGATGTGTATATTTATTTTGGATAAAGATGTACAATATTAAATGGTGATTTAAGGAAACATATTCTCTGGATGGTTTCAGATGTAGAGTGCTATATTCTTCTATTTAACTATTGATAGGGTGAGTCAACTTGACAAGAACACCAAATCTATAGCAACAGGGGGGAGAGCCCCTATATTCTCTCTTTATTTTGCTAGTACTTTCACATCTGCATTAGCGATCCGGCCACAATCTAGCAAAAATGCTGAGAATCGTCAGGACACAAATCGCTGTATGCTGCAGTTTGTGTCCGGCCAATTCCTAGCATTCTCTGGTGGATCAGGTGGCCGTATTGCAGTGCTGCAGGAATGAACGTAGCCTTATCCTGTATGTTTTGTATTGCTGTATGTAATGTTAGGACAGAATAGGTTAGGTTGAGAATTTGGCTTGGGAGGGCCCATGCACATATGTCCGCTCCTGATTTAATTATCTTTACATTTTCTTTCTTTAGTATGAGTTCCTGTCATTAGACTTTTATTCAGGGGTGTAGCTAAAGGCTCATAGGTCCTGGTGCAAGAGTTCAGCTTGCGCCCCCCTTCCCTTTGTGGCAAGGGGCAGGGGTGCACCTTGTCTTTCTGCTGCCTGAGACAAAAATTGAAACGGCATCCCACCCTACCAAATTCTCAACCTTACCCCTCCCTCCAGCCCTACTGTTAAAGACATACTTGGAAAACATTACATATACAGCGCTACAAAACAGGGTAATACAGTGCCACATATCTCTTTCAGTGACATCTCCTTTGATATAGATGTTCTCACTAGGCCTCATGCACACGACCGTTGTTGTGTACCGTGTCCGTTGCTCCGTTTTCCGTGATTTTCTGCGGACCCGTTTGTCATCCGCGTCCGTGATCCGTGTTTCCAGTCCGTGAAAAAAATACGACCTGTCCTATTTTTTTTCACGGTCAACGGTTCGCGGACCCATTGAAGTCAATGGATCTGTGAAAAAACACAGATGCACACAAGATTGTCGTCCGCGTCCGTTTATTTCCAATCATTTGTATGGCAAACTAAACTTAGATTTTTTTTTAACTTTCCTTCATGTTTGGAGATCCTCCAAAAATAAAGGAAGACACACGGAAACAAAAACAGACATGGATCACGTAACAACGGAACCCCTTTTTGCGGACCGCAAAAAAATACTGTTGTGTGCAT
This sequence comes from Bufo gargarizans, assembly GCF_014858855.1. NCBI lineage: Eukaryota > Metazoa > Chordata > Amphibia > Anura > Bufonidae > Bufo > Bufo gargarizans. Next base: position 170,722,336 of record NC_058082.1, read on the forward strand.
GAGGCCTTACGCGTTTTCTCCTTTCAGACCAGAGGCACACACTCGTGGTACCTTCCGAGTGCAGCGCAGGACTGCACATGGATCTTTACCACCTGTAAATCTGTTTTATTGAAATATGACACATCTAGGATATAACATAACCTATGATGTCTGATAAATGTATTCAGCAATATGTATGGTACATTATATGTAGATGAGTTGATTATATGTGATGGTATTGTTTTCACACTTCCTACTTGGGGGAGGTGCTATACACCCCCACAAATCCACTATTTAAAGGGCTTCTGTCACCCCACTAAACACATTTTTTTTTTGTCTACTTATAATCCCTATCCTGCCATATTACCATAAATTATGTTATTAATAATTTTCGTTCAGTAGATTTAGCCAAAAACTTACCTCAGTGCGCTTGCGCCGATGACGTCACCGAAAGAGAAGACGTCATCGGCACAGGCGCACTGAGGGAGTGCTGAGGAGGCGAGCCTCCTTATCTCAGAGCGCCTGCGCCGAATCAACACAGGCGCGCGATTTTTGAAATGCTGACAGGGCTGGCCGGAGGAGGAGATCACGGCTGGCCCTGTCAATCAACACAAGGAGGGGCGGTTTTCTGCGGCTGCTACCAGCAAGTAGACGCCCTACTTGCTGGTAGAAAGGTAATTAGCATATCATAAAAGTACGTTTTTGGCTAAATCTACTGAACGAAAATTATTAATAAAATAATGTATGGCAATATGGCAGGATAGGGATTATAAGTAGACAAAAAAAATAAATGCGTTTGGTGGGGTGACAGAAGCCCTTTAAGGGCTCGTTCACACAAACGTTTTTTGCTTTCTGTATCCGTATACGGGCCGTTTTTTGCATTCCGTAAACTGAACCATTCATTTCAATGGGTCTGCAAAAAAAAAAAAACGGAATGTACTCATTCAAAGTATGCATTCTATTTCCATATCTCTGTTTTTCCATTCCGCAACATTTTGAGTCAGATCCAATTGTTCGCAAATCGCGTTCAGTGGCTCTATTCAAGTCAATGGGCCCGTATAAAAAAACTGAATGCATATGAAACACATGTCCGTATGTCATCCGTTTTTTTGCAGATCCATGCTGTAGAAATGCTATGCCCAGACCATTTTGCACATGTGTTTGGTGTTTGCAATGATTACAAAGTTCCTGTTTTTGCGGAAAAACGGAACGGAAACGGAAACACAACAGATGCAAAAAACAGAGCAACGGACCGTATCCGTGAAAAACGGACCACAAAACCATACGGTCGTGTGAACAAGCCCTAAGGCACATTTTGTATTGTGATTTCACTGCCTGAGAAAGACCAGAGGTGGTCGAAACTTCGCTGCTGTTATGCTGCCGGTCTAAATAAAGTAACTGGCTTTTTCTATTCAACTGGTAAGTGCTGCAGATTTCTATATATCTTCTGGGATTCCGTCAGCAGACTTCTCTGTGGAAATCTTTTCTCAGATTTGGCAGGAAAGTCACTCTTCTGAAGACCACTGTTTGGATGAAAAGGTTTACAGGCCATAAATGCAGATCTCCACCACAGTTGTCATCTGGGGCCAAGTAGCCTCTTACAAGCTGGTGCTTTGTATTCTTGATCCTTTTGGAGTGATTAAGAAATTGAACTCGATCAGTTGCAAGTTGTGTTTTTGTGCCTCTCTGTGGATATCTAATTTGTTTCAGGTCTCACTCCTCAAACCTGTGATCTTCAATCGCTATTCCAGAGTTTTAACTTCACGGCTCCAACGCATCCAAGTAGGTGCTGCATCTAAAGGGAAGGAGGGTGGCACTGTAGTTTAGAACCTCTTCACGGCTACAAGCTGCTTCCTTGAAAATCTCTCTGCTTCTTAGTAACTTTCTCCTCTACCTCCTACCTCCAAGACCCCCTGTGGTTCTCTTCCCTTCTAAGCTGTTTGATTCAATAGTCGGGACATGAGGGAGGAGGAGAAGAGTCTTGTGGTGTGCAATGCCTTTCTGCCTGCTGTTTACTTCAGGACCTCACAGTATGGGTAATTTATCTGTGATTAAAGGGGTTCTCCAGCCCTAACCTGAAACATGAGCCCTGAGTCTAACCTTTGGAGAGAAGATGGGGAGAGTAGCACTTAAAGCAGCAGCATTTCTTGGATCCTCTTCGCGGTCACGTGACCACATCTTCAGCATTTTCAGCGCTACCTGTCCCTCACTGTCTTCTCTCTTCCTTTCTTCAGCAGGAGATGGCGCTTCATTAATGACATCACCTCCTCCTGCCGCCTTACCGGCACCTGCGCACTAGGTAAGCGCTGGGATCTGCTCACATGGACGTCATCACAGATGTCAGTGTTTAGTTGAAGGCTTCAGTCTGAAGCCTGTGTTTTACAGCGCTGCAATGAACGGGCTATCATAACTGATAGCACCGTTCACTGCTGCCCTGAAGGCTTCTGTGAGAAGCCTGTGCTTGGCTCTGTAACGGGGCACTGTGGATGTCACTTTGGGGGCACTGTAAATGTTACTGGGGGACACTGTGGTTGGCATTGGGGGGGCACTGTGGATGGCACATGGGGACACTGTGGATGGCATTTGGGGGCACTGTGGATGTCACTGGGGGCACTGTTGATGGAAAATGGAGGGCACTGTGGATGGCACATGGGGAACTGTGGGTGGCACATGGGGGCACTGTGGATGTCACTGTTATGGGGACACTGTGGATGTCACTGTTATGTTTTTCTGTGGATGTCACTATTATGGGGACATTGTGAATGTCACTGTTATGGGACACTGTCAATGTCACTGTTATAGGGCACTGTGGATTTAATTGTTATGGGCTGCTGTGGATGTCACAGGGAGCACTGTGGATGTCAGTTATGGGGGCACTGTTGACATCACTGTTATGGGGGTGCTGTGCATGTCACTGTCATGGGGGTGCTGTTGAGGTCACTGTTATGGGGTCTCAGTATGAGTTATTGCGATCATGGAAACAACCGTGATTGGCCCAGGAATCCAAGTTACAGTCCATGTGTTGACCACATTTTTCAGGCTGACCGTGGCTTCCCTGACCCACACTGACTGTATGATAGTAATTAGGGGTGAGCAAATCGCACTTCGGATCTAAGATTCAAGGACGATTTGTTCCCCAACTACGTTTTAATGCTGTACGGAGACCGAATATTAGAATAGCAAATTTTTATCGCCACTTTGGGAATTCGCGAATATTTTGAATATAGTGCTATGTATTTGTTATATTGAATATTCAGCATTTTCTTCCATCTGAGCACATGATTCCTCTCTGCTTCTTGCTTGTGGGCCAATGAGAAGGACGCAATGTCCAGTTCACAACAATACTTACAGTGCACCAATCAGTAATTTGTAGTCAGACCTGCTAAAATGTGAAGTTGCACGTAGTGTGAAAAAATATTCTAATCACTGCCTATTAGCGGAATCACGAATATATTGGAGCAATTGACTCTATCTTCAAATAAAGCTATAATGTTCTGCTGTGCCAACCATTTTTTCCAGTCTCAGGAAACTTATACTAGCTTTAGAAATGTAGCCAAAGCGACCCATGCCTTTTTTTCGCATTACGAATTCGCATTACGCAATGTTTACATTGCCAATTTTTTGCATTCAATAAAATAATTTTGAATTTGCAATTATATGATGTATATTCAACAAAATATTCGTGAAATATTGCAAATTCGAATTTAGCCCCTGCCGCTCATCACTTGTGGCCACAAGTAGTGGGAGTAGCTCTTGCAGACTGAACAGTGGGGGGGTTGGGCCAGCTTGTGACTCATCACTCTGCAGTGCAGCCAGGCTTTATCAATAAAGTTACCTATTCAACAAAACAGGAAACTAGGAGAGCAAACAGATCTGCCAGTATAGTCTGATGCCCAGGCAGGGGAAAAGAAAGAACAGACAAGAAAAACAGGTATTGGGGACATATGTACAGGTGAAACTCGAAAAATTAGAATATCGTGCATTTATTTCAGTAATGCAAATTAAAAGGAATTGCATTAGTGCAGCTTAAAATTAGAAGTTTGTGAAAAGGTTCAATATTCTAGGCTCAGAGAGTCAGCTAATTAATCCATATCCCCTGAGCAAAGGTACCTCAAAATTGTGACTTTGGGGTTTTATAAACTATAAGCCACAATCATCCAAATTATAACAAATAAAGGCTTGAAATATCTCACTTTGCATGTAATGAGTCTATCTCATATGTTAGTTTCACCTTTTAAGTTGCATTACTGAAATAAATGAACTTTGCACAATATTCAAATTTTTTGAGTTTCACCTGTATGTATGGAGCACATAAAAAAATAATTTTGATTTTGGGACCAGACAACCTCTTTAATGCCTGTAAGACTAATATGTACAGTGCTGCCTATAATTATTATAGGCAGCACTTTACTTTTATTCAACCAGCAAGTAATTTTTGGATGGGAAATTACATAGGTGTCTCCCAAAAGATAATAAGACGATGTAAAAGAGGCATTATTGTGGAAAAAAAAACATTTCTCAGCTTTTATTTACATTTGAGCAAAAAGTGTCCAGTCCAAAATTATTCATACCCATCACAAACTGTCACAGTCTGTGGGAAAATCAAAAGTTCTATACCATTCCAAATAGTCCAAGCTGTTCTAAAGCATCCTAATTACCCTGATTAATTGGGAGCAACTGTTTTAATCAACTCAAGAGGTAAAAAACAGCAGCTCTCTGCAGTTGGTTTGTGGACAGTCATGGCTAAGACAAAGGAGCTCAGTGAGGACCTGCGGCTGCACATTGTGGCTGCTTACAAGTCAGGAAAGGGCTACAAGGCCATTTCTAAATGTTTTCAAGTTCCAATGGCTACAGTGCAAAGTATTATTAAAAAATACAAGATGTTCCGCACTGTGGAGGACGTGGTCGGAAGCCAAAAGTGACACCTGTGCTGGCCAGGAGGATAGTTAGAGAGGTGAAAAAGAATCCAAGGATCACCACCAAGGCCATCCTGGTGAATCTGGGCTCTGCTGGTGGCAATGTCTCAGGGCAGACAATCCAACGGACACTGCTCAATGCTGGGTTCCACGGATGCAGACTAAGGAGGATGCCACTTCTCCAGATAAGGCACACAAAAGCTCGCTTGGTCTTTGCAAAAGCTCATCTGGACAAAGAAGAAGACTTCTGGTCTTCTGTGTTATGGTCAGCTGAAACAAAAATTGAATTGTTTGGTCACAATGATGTTTCCTTTATTTGGTGTAAAAAAGGAGAAGCCTTCAACCCAAAGAACACCATCCCCACTGTCAAACATGGTGGTGGGAACCTAATGCTTTGGGGGTGTTTTTCAGCCAATGGACCAGGGAATCTAATCACAGTAAACGGCACCATGAAAAAAGAGAAATACATGAGGATTCTCAAAAACAACATCAGGCAGTCTGCAGAGAAACTTGGCCTTGGGCACCAGTGGACATTTCAGCATGACAATGACCCAAAACACACAGCAAAAGTGGTGAAGAAATGGTTAGCAGACGACAACATTAACGTTTTGGAGTGCCCCAGCCAGAGTCCGGACTTGAATCCAATTAAGAATCTGTGGAGGGAGCTAAATATCAGGGTGATGGCAAAAAAAACCTCCAACCTGAAAGATTTGAAGCTCATTGCTAAAGATGAATGGGCAAAAATACCTGTGGAGACATGCAAAAAGCTGGTCTGCAATTATAGGAAGCATTTGATTGCTGTAATAGCCAATAAAGGCTTTTCTATTGATTATTGAGAAGGGTATGAATAATTTTGGACTGGACACTTTTTTTTCCCCACAATAATGCCTCTTGTACATCGTCCTATTATCTTTTGGGAGACACCTATGTCATTTCCCGTAAAAAAAATGACTTGCTGGTTGAATAAAAGTAACTTTAAGTCAAAATTTGCCAGGGGTATGAATAATTATGGGCAGTATTGTATGTGTAACAGTATATGTAATACCTGTGTGTGTATATATGTTTGTAAGGCCTGTCTATATACTATATTACTATATATTGTGGCAATGTGAACATTGAGGTGTTGTTTGTCACCAAGGGGCCCGGCCTTGGTTGAGTAAAAGCCCTAGTCCAGGTGTCCACTAAAGTAGTTGGGGGACACCATATAGATACTGTAGCTGGTTCAGCTATTTCAGGGCGGGCTTTTACTGGGAACAGGCAATGTGTTGGGTGGGTGCCTGTTCCCCATGCTCCATTCCGGGATTTAGAGCAGGCTCATGTCCAGGGATCCTATTTAATCCTGCTACTGGATCTTGGATGTGTCTCACTCTGGAGTGTCTTGTGAAGCAGAGTTCTGGTGAGGCTCTGTGTGAGTGGTCTCAGCCGGGTGGGCTGAGGGGCCACAAGGCTAGGCGATAGCCTGATCTTTGGGGGACGCGGTGACGCCTGTGAAACAAGGATCACGAGGCCAGAGTCGGGAGGACTACTGGGCCACAATCCCCCAAAAGGTATTGAAGTGTCGTAGCCTGGAGGTTGCTGGACTGTATGGCTGAGGAAAGCCGCATTTGTGTTCCATTTGTGAACAGGGCTCTCTAGGTGAGTCAGGGATACACTTATGTGTATAGTTAGAGCCTAGCCGGTCAAGGGTTTGTTATTTTGTGTGGATGTCACACGTGATAAGTTGAAGCTGCGACTTCTTAACCTGTGCTTTGCTAAAGTGTCTGAAATAAAGCAAGAGTTTGGACATTATAATCGTGTCTGCGAAGATATCTGTGAGTGTGACCCCCTGAAAAGAGACGATCCCTTACAATATGTATGTATATTAATATGTGTATAATATATATATCATATTTTTTGACAGTTGAGGCTGTGTTCATGACACTTTTCTTTTTTCCATTGTTCCATTCTCTCAGAGTGTCAAAAAGGCAGAAAACTGAGAAAGCCTACTACCAATTAAGCATATTAGGTGATGTGCATCTCTGTAATGAGAAGGGGTGTGGTCTAATGACATCAACACCCTATATCAGGTGTGCATAATTATTAGGTAACTTCCTTTCCTTTGGCAAAATGGGTCAAAAGAAGGACTTAACAGGCTCAGAAAAGTCAAAAATAGTGAGATATCTTGCAGAGGGATGCAGCACTCTTAAAATTGCAAAGCTTCTGAAGCGTGATCATCGAACAATCAAGCGTTTCATTCAAAATAGTCAACAGGGTCGCAAGAAGCGTGTGGAAAAACCAAGGCGCAAAATAACTGCCCATGAACTGAGAAAAGTCAAGCGTGCAGCTGCCAAGATGCCACTTGCCACCAGTTTGGCCATATTTCAGAGCTGCAACATCACTGGAGTGCCCAAAAGCACAAGGTGTGCAATACTCAGAGACATGGCCAAGGTAAGAAAGGCTGAAAGACGACCACCACTGAACAAGACACACAAGCTGAAACGTCAAGACTGGGCCAAGAAATATCTCAAGACTGATTTTTCTAAGGTTTTATGGACTGATGAATTGAGAGTGAGTCTTGATGGGCCAGATGGATGGGCCCGTGGCTTGATTGGTAAAGGGCAGAGAGCTCCAGTCCGACTCAGACGCCAGCAAGGTGGAGGTGGAGTACTGGTTTGGGCTGGTATCATCAAAGATGAGCTTGTGGGGCCTTTTCGGGTTGAGGATGGAGTCAAGCTCAACAGATCAAAACAATGACAGAATCCATGGATGGCAGGCTTTTGAGTGTCCTTGCAAAGAAAGGTGGCTATATTGGTCACTGATTTGTTTTTGTTTTGAATGTCAGAAATGTATATTTGTGAATGTTGAGATGTTATATTGGTTTCACTGGTAAAAATAAATAATTGAAATGGGTATATATTTGTTTTTTGTTAAGTTGCCTAATAATTATGCACAGTAATAGTCACCTGCACACACAGATATCCCCCTAAAATAGCTAAAACTAAAAACAAACTAAAAACTACTTCCAAAAATATTCAGCTTTGATATTAATGAGTTTTTGGGTTCATTGAGAACTTGGTTGTTGTTCAATAATAAAATTAATCCTCAAAAATACAACTTGCCTAATAATTCTGCACTCCCTGTATATTAGTTTTTTAGAATATTCATAATTTTTTTCCATCTGAAGTCATGATTCCTCCCTGCTTAAGTTGCTTGTGGGACAATGACTCATTGACCCACAAGCAAGAAGCAGGCAGGAATCATGTGTTCAGATGGAAAAACTGACGAATATTCGATATAAGGAATATATAGCACTATATTCTAAATATTCACTAATTCTCGAAGTGGAGATATTCGAGATACAAATTTGCTTTTCGAATATTTGTGCTCAACACTAATAATGGATACAAAGTATAAGATTTACCAGGTTTTATCGGTCTTTAAGTTCAATATTGAAAAACGTATTGGTCCATTCCTTCAGGTATCCATTCTTTTGGATGTAAAAATAGCACAGCACTCTGTATTATTTAAAGGGAACCTGTCATATGGATATTTGATTATAATCTAACTAATTATATACAATCAAAAACTACTAAAAAGTACCTTAGATGTATTCACTTACTGGTGTGACAGATGGTTACCTCATAATATACACACAAAGATGCCGCATGCCGCATGCTAATGAGCTGATTGGAGTTCAGCGTGATGTCATTGAGTCCAGCGTATATTTAATTCAGAGCTTTAGCCACTCCCCTGCCCACCTGCTGCTGATTCCTATGGAAAATAACTGTCATTCAGCAGCAGGTAGGTGAGGAGAGTCAAGAGCTCATGAATATTCAGGACTCATCATTATCAGCTAGAGCTTTTCAATACAAGATGTTGGCAGATTAACTGGGTCAATTAAAGAAAGTGACCCAGCACTTTGCTAAGAGAATCAGTCACTTATTTATGTTGCCCTTAGTTAGGACACCATAAAACTGGTGACAGGTTCCCTTTAATTCCATCTGAATATTTTTCTAATAGTACTGGTGGCTATGAGCCACATGAGCATGTTTTATTAAAGTGTGCGTAAACAGTCTATAAAGTTTAGAAAAGCATAGTCTAAATATCCTAACATGATTTTTTTCTAATATACCGTATTTTTGGGGCTAATGAAGGCTGAGAGGGGTCTGTTCTGAGGCTGGTGGAGGTTTGGAGGTTTAATCGGAGACTGATGGAGCTTGGGGGTCTGATTTGGGCATCTGATATGAGGTCTGATGAAGGGTAGGGGTCTGATCTGAAGTCTGATGAAGACTGGGGGTCTGATCTGAGGTCTGAGTAAAAATATTATAGTCCGGTGCATCGTATAGTCCCAAAAATAAGGTATGGGAGTACAGATTATACTGTCTGTGACCCCTTGCTCTGCTAAAAGCCTTGCATGGTGCAGGTATAGCAAAGAGGAGCGAGCAAGCTCAGGCAGGAGCTCAGCATAGCACATTCCTGCCTGCTCCCGGGCCACTTAAGCATGGCATAGCACCATAGTCGTGCGCACAGGGTGTGCCTGAGCACACCCTAATCAAGCCGAATCAAGGTTCTATGAGGGCCGGGAAGCGCTGAAAGCGCTATACTCGCCTCTTCCTTCCTGGTCCTCGGCAATCCACTGTGAAGGCTACGCACAGTGTGAGGCCACACTGTGACCTCACACTGTGCGCATCCACACAGCAGACTTTACAAGAGGATTACCGAGTGGGGGCGGTGAAGAGTGGCAGCATCCAGAGCAGGAAAGGTAAGTGTTTTTTTTATTTATTTGGGGACTGATATGAGGCACTGGGGGCTGATATGAGGCACTGGGGGATGAAGAGAGGCTGCTGGGGGGGCTGATATGAGGCTGCTGGGGGGGTGAAGATGGGCACTGGGGGCTGATATGAGGCACTGGGGGGCTGAAGAGGGGCATTGGGGGCTGATATGTGGCACTGGGGGGCTGAAGAAGGCTACTGGGGGCTGAAGAGAGGCTGCTGGGGGGCTGAAGAGGGGCACTGGGGGGCTGATATGAGGCACGAGGGGCTGATATGAGGCACTAGGATGCTGAAGAGAGGCTGCTGCGGGGGCTGAAGAGGGGCACTGGGGGGCTGAAGAGGGGCACTGGATTCTGATATAAGGCACTGGGGGATGATATGAGGCACTGGGGATGATATGAGGCACTTGGGCTCTTATCTGAGGTCTGATTGGGGGTAATTCACATTGGGGTCTGATGGTCTGATCTGAGGTCTTATTGGGATCTTATTAACATTGGGGGTCTTATTGGGGCTGTCAGCTGAGGTCTGATTAATATTGGGGGTCTGATTGGTGGTCTGACCTCAGGAGTAATGAAAAATATTTTTTCTTATTGTCCCCCTCTAAAATCTAGGCTGATATGAGGCACTGGGGGATGAAGAGAGGCTGCTGGGGGGCTGATATGAGGCTGCTGGGGGGGTGAAGATGGGCACTGGGGGCTGATATGAGGCACTGGGGGGCTGAAGAGGGGCATTGGGGGCTGATATGTGGCACTGGGGGGCTGAAGAAGGCTACTGGGGGCTGAAGAGAGGCTGCTGGGGGGCTGAAGAGGGGCACTGGGGGGCTGATATGAGGCACGAGGGGCTGATATGAGGCACTAGGATGCTGAAGAGAGGCTGCTGCGGGGGCTGAAGAGGGGCACTGGGGGGCTGAAGAGGGGCACTGGATTCTGATATAAGGCACTGGGGGATGATATGAGGCACTGGGGATAATATGAGGCACTTGGGCTCTTATCTGAGGTCTGATTGGGGGTAATTCACATTGGGGTCTGATGGTCTGATCTGAGGTCTTATTGGGATCTTATTAACATTGGGGGTCTTATTGGGGCTGTCAGCTGAGGTCTGATTAATATTGGGGGTCTGATTGGTGGTCTGACCTCAGGAGTAATGAAAAATATTTTTTCTTATTGTCCCCCTCTAAAATCTAGATGCGTCTTATGGGCCACTCCGTCTTATATTTTTAAACGTACCCATATTTTTCGCCCTATAAGACACTCCGTCTTATAGGGCGAAAAATATGGGTACGTTTAAAAATTATTTCTTATCCCTTTATTATATTGATAGTGCGGGTCTGTATGTATGTATGTATGCAGAGTGTATTTGTGTATATAATATATGCATACATACACACGCGCGGCGTGTGTGTTTGTGCTTTAGGGTGCACACCCTAATGCAATAGGCTGCGCACACCTATGCATAACACATGTATGCCAGGCTTTAGCAGAGCAGACAGACAGGAGCACTGATATGTTATCCGGTCTACATCGGTGAGATCCATACTTCTATATACTGCTGACATGTCAGCAGTGTACGACTGTATGGATTGCAAAGTGCTATAACCACTGTACTTTAGGTGGTTTTAATAAGAAAAAATAAAGTTTATTATAGCAATTCATTTTAGGGCAATTAGAATATATTTTAATACATTTTGTTAGAAAATTCTGGTACATTTTAAACCTAGGGTGGTGACATGTTTGTTCTGGGTTCTTGCAGATGATCAGGAAAATCTGGTTGCAGGAATGCTTGTTCCCGATCTATTCCCTTGTGTAAACATGATCGGCTCATTTGTTGTCCAGCCACATTGTTAACGCGTGACAAAAAAAATATAATGTGAACGAACAATTGTAGTAGCTATTATTCATACCACTATAGTACAGTGATTGCTGAATGTAAATGGAGCTAAACAAGCACCAATTGGCATGCTGCATTGTCGTTAACTGCTTATTATCAGGGCCGTCTTTAATATTGATTGGACCCTGGGCAAAAATTTACTTGGGCCCCCTGGATCCCGCCTTCCCACACCTTAGCATGCAATCACGCTCTCCACCACAACACACTCACAAAAAATCCACATATCTGGTAGAGTCCAGTGAATGACTGTAAATACTTCCAGTTCTGAAGACTCCAGCGGCTCAGGATCAGTGCTCTGGGCAGCTGGGCTCAGGCTGGAAGTGGGCACCGCTCTGCAGGAAGGAGACCAGGGCTCGGCTCACCCTAGTGTTACAGTGCACCCTAGCCCCCCACAGTATGCAGTATAGCACCCTATAGTATACAGCACCACACAGTATGCAGTTTAGCACCCCACACTATACAGTACCCCACAGTATATAGTAGAGCAGTATAGCAGCCCACAGTATACAGCACCTCACGGTATACAACACCTCACTGTATACAGCAACCCAAACTATACACGATACAGCCCCCCACACTATACAGTACAGCAGTATAGCACTCCCCCCCACTATACAGGCCCCCCCACACTATACAGGCCCACCACACAGTATACAGGCCCCCACACAGTATACAGGCCACCACACAATATACAGCCCATTACACAATATATAGCCCACCACACAATATACAGCCCACCACACAATATACAGCACCCCACTATACAGTAGTTTACAGTATATTAACATAACAGCCACTGTACGAGGCTGAAGTTGGTTTCTTATTCGTCCAGTTTCTTATTCACTGAAGTTGGTTTCTTATTCGGCAGTTTCTTATACATTACTATGACAAATAAACCTTTTTTTCTCTTATTCCTCTGCAGTAAATCTGTTTTTTTCTACATAAATGTTAAATATTATTTGTGAACAATCAGATTAATAAAAAAAAATCTAGATTATTTGTGTTTTTACAAAAAAAAAACGATGCATTTTGAATAAGTAACTGAGGAATTTAAGGGGTTAAACGCTGTTGGGTCACTGATCTAAGGGTGGAAATATAAAGAGTAAGGACCCCTCCATAACACCCAACTGTACCCAGCCCGGCCCAAACTGTGGATTGGCAAGAAAACAGGTGCCAACCTTGCCAACTATATACATTTTCAGCATTTTGAATAAGTAACTGAGGAATTTAAGGGGTTAAATGCCGTTGGGCCACTGATCTAAGGGTGGAAATTTAAAGAGTAAGGACCCCTCCATAATACCCAACTGTACCCAGCCTGGCCCAAACTGTGGATTGGCAAGAAAACAGGTGCCAACCTTGCCAACTATATACATTTTCAGCATTTTGAATAAGTAACTGAGGAATTTAAGGGGTTAAACGCCGTTGGGCCACTAATCTAAGGGTGGAAATATAAAGAGTAAGGGCCCCTCCATAACACCCAACTGTACCCAGCCTGGCCCAAACTGTGGATTGGCAAGAAAACAGGTGCCAACCTTGCCAACTATATACATTTTCAGCATTTTGAATAAGTAACTGAGGAATATAAGGGGTTAAACGCTGTTGGGCCACTAATCTAAGGGTGTAAATATATAGAGTAAGGGCCCCTCCATAATACCCAACTGTATCCAGCCTGGCCCAAACTGTGGATTGTCAGGAAAACAGGTGCCAACCTTGCCAACTATATACATTTTCAGCATTTTGAATAAGTAACTGGTAATTTTAAGGGGTTAAACGCTGTTGGGCCACTGATCTAAGGGTCGAAATACAAAGAGTAAGGACCCCTCCATAATACCCAACTGTATCCAGCCTGGCCCAAACTGTGGATTGGCAAGAAAACAGGTGCCAACCTTGCAACCTATACACATTTTCAGCATTTTGAATAAGTAACTGAGGAATTTAAGGGGTTAAATGCCGTTGGGCCACTGATCAAAGGGTTAAAATATAAAGAGTAAGGACCCCTCCATAATACCCAACTGTATCCAGCCTGGCCCAAACAGTGGATTGGCATTAAAACAGGTGCCAACCTTGCCAACTATATACATTTTCAGCATTTTTAATAAGTAACTGAGTAATTTAAGGGGTTAAACGCTGTTGGGCCACTAATCTAAGGGTGGAAATACAAAGAGTAAGGACCCCTCCATAATACCCAACTGTATCCAGCCTGGCCCAAACTTTGGATTGGCAAGAAAACAGGTGCCAACCTTGCCAACTATATACATTTTCAGCATTTTGAATAAGTAACTGAGGAATTTAAGGGGTTAAATGCCGTTGGGCCACTGATCAAAGGGTTAAAATATAAAGAGTAAGGATCCCTCCATAATACCCAACTGTACCCAGCCTGGCCCAAACTGTGAATTGGCAAGAAAACAGGTGCCAACCTTGCCAACTATATACATTTTCAGCATTTTGAATAAGTAACTGAGGAATTTAAGGGGTTAAATGCCATTGGGCCACTAATCTAAGGGTGGAAATATAAAGAGTAAGGGCCCCTCCATAATACCCAACTGTACCCAGCCTGGCCCAAACTGTGGATTGGCAGGAAAACAGGTGCCAACCTTGCCAACTATATACATTTTCAGCATTTTGAATAAGTAACTGGTAATTTTAAGGGGTTAAACGCTGTTGGGCCACTGATCTAAGGGTGGAAATACAAAGAGTAAGGACCCCTCCATAATACCCAACTGTATCCAGCCTGGCCCAAACTGTGGATTGGCAAGAAAACAGGTGCCAACCTTGCCAACTATATACATTTTCAACATTTTGAATAAGTAACTGAGTAATTTAAGGGGTTAAACGCTGTTGGGCCACTAATCTAAGGGTGGAAATACAAAGAGTAAGGACCCCTCCATAATACCCAACTGTATCCAGCCTGGCCCAAACTTTGGATTGGCAAGAAAACAGGTGCCAACCTTGCCAACTATACACATTTTCAGCATTTTGAATAAGTAACTGAGGAATTTAAGGGGTTAAATGCCGTTGGGCCACTGATCAAAGGGTTAAAATATAAAGAGTAAGGACCCCTCCATAATACCCAACTGTATCCAGCCTGGCCCAAACAGTGGATTGGCAGGAAAACAGGTGCCAACCTTGCCAACTATATACATTTTCAGCATTTTGAATAAGTAACTGAGGAATTTAAGGGGTTAAACGCTGTTATGCCACTGATCTAAGGGTGGAAATAGAAAGAGTAAGGGCCCCTCTATAATACCCAACTGTATCCAGCCTGGCCCAAACTGTGGATTGGCAGGAAAACAGGTGCCAACCTTGCTAATATACATTTTCAGCATTTTGAATAAGTAACTGAGGAATTTAAGGGGTTAAACGCTGTTGGGCCACTAATATAAGGGTGGAAATATAAAGAGTAAGGACCCCTCCATAATACGCAACTGTACCCAGCCCGGCCCAAACTGTGGATTGGCAAGAAAACAGGTGCCAACCTTGCCAACTATATACATTTTCAGCATTTTGAATAAGTAACTGAGGAATTTAAGGGGTTAAACGCCGTTGGGCCACTAATCTAAGGGTGGAAATATAAAGAGTAAGGGCCCCTCCATAATACCCAACTGTATCCAGCCTGGCCCAAACAGTGGATTGGCAGGAAAACAGGTGCCAACCTTGCCAACTATATACATTTTCAGCATTTTGAATAAGTAACTGAAGAATATAAGGGGTTAAATGCCGTTGGGCCACTGATCTAAGGGTGGAAATATAAAGAGTAAGGACCCCTCCATAATACCCAACTGTATCCAGCCTGGCCCAAACAGTGGATTGGCAGGAAAACAGGTGCCAACCTTGCTAATATACATTTTCTACATTTTGAATAAGTAATGGAGGAATTTAAGGGGTTAAACTCCGTTGGGCCACTAATCTAAGGGTGGAAATAGAAAGAGTAAGGACCCCTCTATAATACCCAACTGTATCCAGCCTGGCCCAAACTGTGGATTGGCATTATAATAGGTGCCAATTTTGCCAACTATATACATTTTCAGCATTTTGAATATGTAACTGAGGAATTTAAGGGGTTAAACGCTGTTGGGCCACTGATCTAAGGGTAGAAATACAAAGAGTAAGGACCCCTCCATAATACCCATTTATATCCAGCCTGGCCCAAACTGTGGATTGGCAGGAAAACAGGTGCCAACCTTGCCAACTATATACATTTTCAGCATTTTGAATAAGTACACCGACTACCACAGCCGCGCTCATGCCTGAGTGGAATGGTGGGTGTTGGGGCTGTACAGCGCAGGCAGATTTCACACTCAATGAAAATTTCTCCTTGTGTAATACAAAGATGCCTTTCCACACCAAAAAATATTAGCACTTGATTTTTGGCCACTACCTTTTTGGATATAATATAGGGGCCATTATTCTTCTAATTTGTTTCCTAACGTGAGTTACCAAATGGGCTTTAACCCCTTAAAATCACCAAAATGCTGAAAATGTATATAGTTGTCAAGGTTGGCACCTGTTTTCCTGCCAATCCACAGTTTGGGCCAGGCTGGATACAGTTGGGTATTATGGAGGGGTCCTTACTCTTTATATTTCTACCCTTAGATTAGTGGCCCAACGGCGTTTAACCCCTTAAATTCCTCAGTTACTTATTCAAAATGCTGAAAATGTATATAGTTGGCAAGGTTGGCACCTGTTTTAATGCCAATCCACAGTTTGGGCCAGGCTGGATACAGTTGGGTATTATAGAGGGGTCCTTACTCTTTATATTTCCACCCTTAGATTAGTGGCCCAACGGTGTTTAACCCCTTAAATTCCTCAGTTACTTATTCAAAATACTGAAAATGTATATAGTTGGCAAGGTTGGCACCTGTTTTCCTGCCAATCCACAGTTTGGGCCAGGCTGGATACAGTTGGGTATTATAGAGGGGTCCTTACTCTTTATATTTCCACCCTTAGATCAGAGGCCCAACAGCATTTAACCCCTTAAAATCACCAGTTACTTATTGAAAATGCTCAAAATGTATATAGTTGGCAAGGTTGGCACCTGTTTTCCTGCCAATCCACTGTTTGGGCCAGGCTGGATACAGTTGGAAATTATGGAGGGGCCCTTACTCTTTATATTTTCACCCTTAGATTAGTGGCCCAACGGCGTTTAACCCCTTAAATTTCTCAGTTACTTATTCAAAATACTGAAAATGTATATAGTTGGCAAGGTTGGCACCTGTTTTCCTGCCAATCCACTGTTTGGGCCAGGCTGCGTACAGTTGGGTGTTATCGAGGGGTCCTTACTCTGTATATTTCCACCCTTAGATTAGTGGCCCAACAGCGTTTAACCCCTTAAAATCACCAGTTACTTATTCAAAATGCTGAAAATGTATATAGTTGGCAAGGTTGGCACCTGTTTTAATGCCAATCCACTGTTTGGGCCAGGCTGGATACAGTTGGGAATTATGGAGGGGCCCTTACTCTTTATATTTCCACCCTTAGATTAGTGGCCCAACAGCGTTTAACCCCTTAAATTCCTCAGTTACTTATTCAAAATGCTGAAAATGTATATAGTTGGCAAGGTTGGCACCTGTTTTAATGCCAATCCACTGTTTGGGCCAGGCTGGGTACAGTTGGGTGTTATGGAGGGGTCCTTACTCAGTATATTTCCACCCTTAGATTAGTGGCCCAACAGCGTTTAACCCCTTAAAATCACCAGTTACTTATTCAAAATGCTGAAAATGTATATAGTTGGCAAGGTTGGCACCTGTTTTAATGCCAATCCACTGTTTGGGCCAGGCTGGATACAGTTGGGAATTATGGAGGGGTCCTTACTCTTTATATTTCCACCCTTAGATTAGTGGCCCAACGGCGTTTAACCCCTTAAATTCCTCAGTTACTTATTCAAAATGCTGAAAATGTATATAGTTGGCAAGGTTGGCACCTGTTTTAATGCCAATCCACAGTTTGGGCCAGGCTGGATACAGTTGGGTATTATAGAGGGGTCCTTACTCTTTATATTTCCACCCTTGGATTAGTGGACCAACAGCGTTTAACCCCTTAAATTCCTCAGTTACTTATTCAAAATGCTGAAAATGTATATAGTTGGCAAGGTTGGCACCTGTTTTCCTGCCAATCCACAGTTTGGGCCAGGCTGGGTACAGTTGGGTGTTATGGAGGGGTCCTTACTCAGTATATTTCCACCCTTAGATTAGTGGCCCAACAGCGTTTAACCCCTTAAAATCACCAGTTACTTATTCAAAATGCTGAAAATTTATATAGTTGGCAAGGTTGGCACCTGTTTTAATGCCAATCCACTGTTTGGGCCAGGCTGGATACAGTTGGGAATTATGGAGGGGTCCTTACTCTTTATATTTCCACCCTTAGATTAGTGGCCCAACGGCGTTTAACCCCTTAAATTCCTCAGTTACTTATTCAAAATGCTGAAAATGTATATAGTTGGCAAGGTTGGCACCTGTTTTAATGCCAATCCACAGTTTGGGCCAGGCTGGATACAGTTGGGTATTATAGAGGGGTCCTTACTCTTTATATTTCCACCCTTGGATTAGTGGACCAACGGCGTTTAACCCCTTAAATTCCTCAGTTACTTATTCAAAATACTGAAAATGTATATAGTTGGCAAGGTTGGCACCTGTTTTCCTGCCAATCCACAGTTTGGGCCAGGCTGGATACAGTTGGGTGTTATGGAGGGGCCCTTACTCTTTATATTTTAACCCTTTGATTAGTGGCCCAACGGCGTTTAACCCCTTATATTCCTCAGTTACTTATTCAAAATGCATATTTTTTCATCCATTTTTCACTATAGTTTTTTTCAGTAAAAACACCAATAATGTAGATTTTTTTTATTAATCTGATTGTTCACAAATAATATTTAACATTTATGTAGAAAAAAACAGATTTACTGCAGAGGAATAAGAGGAAAAAAGGTTTATTTGTCATAGTAATGTATAAGAAACTGCCGAATAAGAAACCAACTTCAGTGAATAAGAAACTGGACGAATAAGAAACCAACTTCAGCCTCGTAGCCACTGTCACCTTTTTCTGATGTAATCTTTACACAAAAAAGCTCCACAGTTAAGTTAACCAACACTCAGTAGGACCTGTGATGACCTCATAGCCATGTGACCAGTAATTGCTAGGTTACTGGTCACATGGTAATGATGTCATTAAGGTCCTAGAATTAAGATCATTAACACAGTACGATCATGATGCCTGTGTAGCCGACAGCCTGACACCCGATGCAGTAGCTAGCAGGGCTCAAGAGGCAGCTGCCTTGGGCCCCCCAGGAGCAACTGGGCCCAGGGCAGCTGCCCCTTTTGCCCCTTGGTAAAGACGGCCCTGCTTATTATAGCCAGATCATTGGCCCGTGTAAACTGAGCTTAAAGGGGTTATCCCATCATAATGATCACTGTTAAATCTATTAATGATTTGACAGTGATAATTTTTGTAAATATACTTTATTAACAAATCCCCACACGATTAGGATAAAATTCATCCCCACTTACCTGATTGTTGTGACTCGGTCTCCCCTGGTTACGACCACTGCTCTTCTCCAAAAGCCGGAAGGTCGCGCTTGCCCAGAAGACTCCTTCTTTTCTCCCGGCCGGGCCGCTCGCTGTTCTGAACGCGCACGCTGCCGCGCATGCGCGACGGTGACTTCTTCCCGGCCAGAATAGTACAGAGCTGCGAACGCGCACGCCGGCTCTGTAGGAATAAGTCACCATTGCGCATGCGCGGCGGCATGCGCATTCAGTCCAGCACGCGGCACGGCCGGGAGAAGACTTCAATCAAGATGAAGCCCGCCCCCAGCCAGAATCCAGTAAGTGAACGCGCGGTGGCAGCAGGTAAGTATAAAAACGTTAAGTGGGATAACCCCTTTAATAGGGACACTCAAGGCATTGTTGGTGAGCAGACTGAGAGAGAGGATTAGGGAGTCAATAGTCTTTTTGGTTGCATATTGTTTTTTATAAGTTGGTGAGTTCTTTTACAGTCATCTCTTAAGGTGCCTGTACAAGGTATTTGTACATATTTGTGTAAGAAATCTGCTCCAAAGCTGCACAAAAAAAAAACATACTGGGGGACATTTACTAAGAATGGCGTTTTGATTTGCGCTAAATAAATGAACTGTTTTCTCCAGAATTTTCACCATAAAGAATACACCACGCCAGAAATTAGTTATAAATGTCAAAGTGGGCGGGGCTATCGAATTGGTGCATATTACGATAGCCCCGCCCACTTTGGTGCATATCGGCAGAAATGGCTCCAATTGTTGTGGACAATTAAGCCAGCTTATGTGGTGGCGTTTTGTGTAAAAAGTCATATTTATGGCATAAAGATGCAACAGTTTTTCAAAAAGCTGCATATATGAAAAGAAAAAACAACTTGTCATGGGAACACTTGATAGCTAAGTATTAAAGGAGGATATGGACACCTTTGTAACATCTTTTTCACCAGGAGCAGCTCCAGACTACATTGTGGTTACAGGGCCTGTGGTGAGGTCACAGTGTGTGGGAGGAGTTAGGGGGACACAGGCTCTGTGCTGGTGGAGAATGCAGAGGTACTTTATGTATGGAAGGTGTGTATAAAACAGGGCTATCTCAGTGTAACCAGTCTATTGTACATTTTTGTATGTGTAATGTGCACACAGTAGTTCTATCTGTGTAATGGGCATGTAGCAGAGCTGTGTGTGCAATGTGTATATAGTAAACTATCTGTGTAACGGGCAAGTGGTAGAGCTGTGTATGTAATATGTATATAGTAGTGTCAGGTGGGCTCTGTGTATGGAAGCATCAGGTGGGTGCTATGTATGGCAGTGTCAGGTGGGCGCTGTGTATGGCAGCGTCAAGTGTATGGCAGCAGTGGTCTTATGTTTAGTGTATGATGTTGGATAAATGTGAAATTGTCTACATTTATTTATGCATGGGAGATTAGCGATTGGTTTCCCTGCAGAAATATCAGCCTTATAACGTTATGTGGGCCTATGCATTATATATGTGAATTTAATCCTATTCCTCCTCGGCTAAAAATACTCCTCAAAATTAAGAGGAGTATTTTTACTCTTCTGGAAAAAATGTAGTGCGACCTCTGCTGTCAGCTGTAACATACAGCTGACAGTCTGCTTCAAACTGGAGACATAACACCTTCCATGCCATGGTCCTTAGGGACCATTGTATGGAAGGGGCTAACCATCGGGCCGCTGCTCTGCTGTGGCAACTGCCCAATGCTGTCGCTATCCCTCTCTGGGGAAGAGTGTTAGCTGTGACATAAAGCTGACACTCTGCTTGAAATGGCTGGCATCGGTGCTGGCACTGATGTCGGACGTTTAACTCCTTCCATACCACTGTCCTTAGGGACCTCTGCATGGAGGGGATAACCATTGAGCCTCTGCTCTGCTGTGTCAGCGGCCCGATGCTTGAAGGGTAAACTGAGGGAGGGAGCTCCCTCCCCCATCGGGCCGCTGCGCTGCTCAGGCATTCGGATTGCCATGGTATAGCTGAGCCTGATTAGGCTTACTGTGAATGACAATACACTGCAGTACAATATACAGTGTGCCACAGTGTATTGTAGAGGCATCAGACCCACTGGATCTTCAAGAACCAAGTGGGTCCGAGTAAAAAAAAAAAGCAAAAAATAAATAAATAACTTCTTCCTATATCTGCACATATAATTGGTTAAAAATGTAAAGAATAAAGAAATGCTAAGCTTGTTTGGTATCACCGCATCCGTAACGACCTGATCTATAAAAGAATCATATACTTTTACCGCACAGTGAACGCCATAAAAAAAAAGAAATAAAAAAGAAAACTATGATGGAATAGCAATTTTGCCCACCGCACTTCCCACAAAATGGTATAAAAACTGATCAAAAGAGTCATATGTACCCCAAAATAGTACCAATCAAACCATCATCTCATCCCGCAAAAAAAGAGCCCTTACTTAAGACAATCGCCCCACAAATAAAAAAGATATGGCTTTCAGAAAATGGAGACACTATTTGTTTCAAAAATGGTCTTATTGTGAAAAAACTAAATATATAAAAAAAAAACAGACATATCAGGTATTTCTGCGTCCGTAACAACCTGCTGTATAAAAATATCATATGCGCTAACCCGTCTGGTGAACGCCATAAAAAAAAGTGCCCAAAAAAGCCAATTTTAATCACCTTACTACACAAAAAGTGCAATACCAAGCAATTAAAAAGTCATATATGCCCCAAAATGGTACCAATCAAACCGTCATCTCATCCAGCAAAAAATTAGCCCTTACTTAAGACAATCGCCCCACAAATAAAAAAGATAGGCTTTCAGAAAATGGAGACACTATTTGTTTCAAAAATGGTCTTATTGTGAAAAAACTAAATATATAAAAAAAAACAGACATATCAGGTATTTCTGCGTCCGTAACAACCTGCTGTATAAAAATATCATATGCGCTAACCCGTCTGGTGAACGCCATAAAAAAAAGTGCCCAAAAAAGCCAATTTTAATCACCTTACTACACAAAAAGTGCAATACCAAGCAATCAAAAAGTCATATATGCCCCAAAATGGTACCAATCAAACCGTCATCTCATCCAGCAAAAAATTAGCCCCCTAAATAAGACAATCGTCAAAAAAATAAAAAAATATGGCTTTCAGAAAATGGAGACACTAAAACATGATTTTTTGTTTCAAAAATGTTTTTACTGTGTAAAATAAAATAAAAATAAATCCACATATTAGGCATCACTGTGTCCATAACAACCTGATGTGATCCAACCCATCTGGTGAACACCATTAAAAAAATTAAATAAAATAAAAAATGTGCCCAAAAAATATGGCTTTCAGAAAATAGAAACACAAATGCATGATATATTTTTATTTTTATTGTGTAAATCCAAAATAAAATTATAAGAATAGACATATTAGGTATCACCGCGTTGTTACAACTCTACTCTGTCAGATGAACATTGTAAAAAACAAAAAATAAAAACTGTGCCAGAACAGCCATTTTTTGGTTACCTTGCCTCACAAAAAGAGTAATATACAGAGAGGAACAGAAGTATTTGAACACCCTGCGATTTTGCAAGTTCTCCCACTTAGAAATCATGGAGGGGTCTGAAATTCACATTGTAGGTGCATTCCCACTCTGAGAGACAGAATAAAAAAAATCAGGAAATCACATTGTATGATTTTTAAAGAATTTATTTGTCTTGCACAGCTGAACATAAGTATTTGAACACCTGAGAAACAGCAAGAATTCTGGCTCTCAAAGACCTGGTACTGTGCCTTTAAAAAGTCCACCTCTACTCCACTCATTAATCTAACTTAGTAGCACCTGTCTGAGCTCTTTAAAGACACCCACAGTCAGTCAGACACAAACTACTATCATGGGCAATACCAAAAAGAGACAAAATGACCACTGTATTTGATAATCCAGACTTTCCCTTGGGAGTAGGACAGCAGAAGTTGCTAGGAGTTCGGCGGGAAGAAACCTCAGGGTATATCAGCTGATTGTGAAAAACGCTATTCGTCTACTTGATTCGTTCCCTGGGAACAATAGAAGGGCTTGGTCCCATTACAATAGTATTAAAAACTTGATTTCCTCTTTAGGCCCTATTACGTTACTATCTAGGGAGCTCACACCTTTTGAATCTCTCTGCTTGCAAACAACTTCACCCACACATCTGGTGTCTCTGGTCTATGTCCGCATAATGGGTCTGCATCCATTCCGCAATTTTGCGGAAGGCGTGTGGACCCATTCATTTTCAATGTGGCCACAAAAGATGCGTACAGCACCACCATGCAAAACAGTTGCTGACGTGTTAATGGACCCTTATAGTCACTGGTAGCAGAGTCAATAACAGAATTCTTAGATAACCTGAACCTTGTACGCCGAACTTGAAGCACGAGTTCACTCAACACTAATCGCAACGTTTTAGCTCATAGCTTGAAAAGAGACTCTGTGAATGAGTATTGTTCACAAATCTGTCTAAATCTGTGCTAGTGAGCACTTCTCCTTTGCCGAGATAATCCATCCCACCTCACAGGTGCGGCATATCAAGGTGCTGATTAGACTGCATGAATATTGCACAGGTGTGCCCTAGACTGCCCACAATAAAAGACCACTCTGAAATGTGCACAGTTTTGCCTTAGTGGGGTGGGGGGGAGGGGTCAGAAAAGCAGTCAAAATCTGGTGTGGCCACCATTTGCCTCACGTAGTGCAAAGCATCTCTGTTGCATAGAGTTGATCAAGTTGTTGATTGTGGCTTGTGCAAGGTTCACTCCTCTTCAATAGCTGTTCGAAATTGCTGAATATTGACAGGAACTGGAACACGCTGTCGTATACGCCGATCCAGAGTATCCCAAACATGCTCAATGGGTGACATGTCCGGTGAGTATGCTGGCCATGCAAGAACTGGGATGTTTTCAGCTTGCAGGTGGTAGAAGATCTGAAAGACTGGCTGCACTTGAGTGATCTGACAGCTTCTTTTGGTTTCACGTAGTCTATGTGTTGCTGGAGATGGCCTTGTGGCTCGCCCAGCAGCCATTTCACAGCGAACTTTGCTCATTCGCCGAACAGGCGAACATATGGCGATGTCTGTCGGCGCCATATGCTTTGCATTGTGCAGAACTTTGACCCATGACACATCCATCAGGTGGAACACGACAGCCAATTGAGACATTTCAGCAAATGGACACCCTATGAATAAACCTAATCTGGCCGCCATTTCACATTTTGTTTTTTGCCAGTGTAGGGAGAGGTTGTTGTGTGGAGATGGGACAGACTGTTAGAGACACCAAATGCTAGCTAATAGCACCACAAAAGTCCTTTTAAGGACCGGTATAGGTGTGTTATCATAGAAAGTATAATATAGTGCATTTGTATTGTGCAGCAGTTGTGCCCGGTTCTGCTGCGATACTGCAGCTATACAGAGGGACAACCGCTATTGGAACGACTAATTGCAACTGGTGTGATATACCAGTTGCCCCCCAAAAAATGTGATTGAGGCAGGGGTGCGATATACCTAGAATATAATTTCTATATAGTGAATTTGTATTGTGCAGCATTTGTGTGCGGTTCTGCTGAAATACCGCAGCTATACAGAGGGACAAACGCCATTAGAACAACTAATTGCAACTGATGTGATATAACAGTTGCCCCAAAAAAAGTCTGATTGAGGCAGGGGTGCGTTGTACCTAGAATATAATTTCTATATAGTGCATTTGTATTGTGCTGCATTTGTGTGCGGTTCTGCTGAGATACCACAGTTAGTTATACAGAGGGACAAATGCCAATGGAACAACTAATTGCAACTGGTGTGATATACCAGTTGCCCCCCAAAATAACTGATTAAAGGGTTCTATATACCTGCTTCCACAAATACTGCTCTTCTCTAGGGACTTTTGCACAGGGTAATGAAAATGAGAGGCAGAGGAAGAGGCAGGCTGTTCCGCAGGGGTGGTAGTGGTCGGGCAGATGCACCAGGCCAAAGCCTAAGTGGGAAGGTGCGTGCGATTAAGTGAAAGGACGCACCAGAGTTGGTTTAGTGGCTCCCTCAGCCTTCCGCTTTTGCACCCTCCTCATCCTCTGTTTTAGCAACCTCCTCACTCTGCTGTGTGCACCCCCAAAGACACTGCCATAGCCCCTCCACTCGAGCCAGAGGAATTATTTTCCCATCCACTTCCAGACCTTACTGATGCGCAGCCATTCTTGGCATCGGATGAGGAAGAGAAGGTAGCAACGGCCGCCAACCAGCGGTCTGACGACAGTACCCAGATCAGCCCAAGAAGGGTGGTCCCCGCTGTTGCTGCCTACTCCGAGATCTCTAATATCAGTGTTGGTAAAGGTGACAATGATGATGTGTCGATGGACGTCACGTGGGTGCCCACAAGAGAGGAAGAGGAGGGAAGTTCAGAGGGAGAGACGGAGCAGCAGATAGGAAGGAGAAGGAGGAGCAGGCAGAACTCGCAGTGCACAGGAGGCAAAAAGCAGACTGCACGGTCACATCTTGAGCTCCCAGAACGCGGACACATGGCTACACAGTGTTGTATTTTTTTAACGTGTCAGCTGCTGAAAATAGTGTTGCCATCTGCAGCCTGTGCTGTCAACGCATAAGTCGCAGTAAGTCCAACGCTCACCTAGGGACGACCGCCTTAAGAAGGCACCTGGACTCCCATCACCGAGCCCGGTGGGAGCAATGCCATCAGAACCCACAAAGACACACTCCTGGTGCTCCACGTCCTGCCTCTTCCCTTTCTCCTCCCATTTTTCCTACACTCCACCTTCTACCGTGCCATCGTTGCATTCATCTGGCAGAAGGCAGGCTTCCCTGGCCCAAATGTTTGAGCATAAAAAAATGATGACGCCAGATAATCCTCTTGCCCAACGGCTGACCACTAGCTTGTCGGAACTGCTAGCCCGCCAACTATTGCCATATAAATTGGTGGACTCGGAGGCCTTTAGAAAATTTGTGGCCATTGGCACACCGCAATGGAAGGTACCCGGAAGGAAATATTTCTCCCAGAAGGGCCTCCCTGAACTATATGGCCACGTTCAGCAGCAAGTTAATATATCTCTGGCACACACTGTCGGTGCCAAGATACATTTGACCACAGACACGTGGTCTAGCAAACACGGGCAAGGAAAGTACATAACTTTTACTGCCCACTGGGTGAACCTTCTGAGGCCTGTCAAGCATGTAACCTGTGGCACCTGTGTGTATTTGATGTTTCTGCAATGGATTGCATGCAGGCGTGCCTCTTCTTCTACTCCTTCTCCATCCTCCGTCTCCTCCCCGGCTGAGTCCTCCTTTTCCACTGCTACCGCCTATTCCACTGCACCCCCAAGCTCCCCAGAACCTATTTGACGTGCCAGGTGAGACGTTGTCATGCTGTGCTGTGGCTGTTGCGCCTGGAAGCCAAGAGCCATACCGGTCCTGCACTCATTTCAGCTCTGTGGTCACAGGCTGATCAGTGGCTAACCCAGCTCAATTTGACAGTTGGTAAAGTGGTGTGCGACAACGGTGCCAATCTGCTGAGTGCGCTGAAACAGGGCAAAATGACACACGTACATGACACACGTCCTGAACTTAGTCGTGCAGCAATTCGTTGCCAAATACTCCGGGTTCCAGGATGTCTTGCGGGAGGCCAGGAAAATTTCTGCCCATTTTAGAAGATCTTGCACGGCCATGGCTCGCCTTGCTGACGTTTACTTGTGACACCACTTGCCCTTCAAATGTCTGATTTGTGACTGCCAGTGCCCGACACACTGAAACTTTACCTTATATATGCTTGATAGGCTTCTCCAGCATAAATGTGCCAATAACGACTACCTGTATGAACTTTGCGGCAGGACAGGTTCAGGGGAGCTTGTTTTTTTTTCACCGTGCCAGTGGCTACTCATGCGCGATGCATGCAGACTTTTGTGGCCATTTGATGAGATCACCAAACAGCTCAGTCGCAGCCAGGGCGCCACGAGTGACATCGTACCTTACGCCTTCTTTCTGGAGGGTGCATTGATCAAGCCGTCGAGGAACAGGAAGGTGAGGAAGTCCTAATGCTGAATTAATTCCCAGGGGGGGCTACTCCATCTGAGACAAGTCAGCAGGAGTCTGAAGAGGAGTCAGAGGAGGATGGTGACTGAGGGGGAAGGGGAGAAGGGGCAAGAAGAGCAGGCTTTAAACTTTTCTGGGATCCCTGGTGTTGTCCTTGGATGGAGGGAGGTGTCACCACCAGACATCTGAGAAGCTCTGACAGACGTCCTTCAGAACCTCCTCCTTGAGGTTCCTTTTGTTTTGCTTTCATTTTCTCATCTCGTTAGCCTCTCTCAGCTGTCATGTAGTTGCACCGATTGCATCCCTTTAAATCCCTTCCCATACTGCATCACTTCCCGGTTTATACAACTTCCTGGAGTGTGTGCATGCTGATGCTACTACTGAGTCTTCCACAGATAAGTTTTGTTCATTTATTTGTGTTTTCCTGTTTGCTGGATCCCAGGTGACCCTGACTCCCTCCGTATCAAGTATAGGGTGCCGGTGGTGGTGTCCCCTCACTATTATAGGGTGTTCAGGTGTTATACAGTCGAGGTACGAGGATATGCGATCATCTACCATTGAGATTTTTGCATAGGCTGAGCAGTTAGGGAGAGAGCCAGGTCTGTTGCAGGGCTCTCCCTTTTGTTCCTTAGTTTTGGATCCAGTCAGTCGGATCTTCATTTTGTGTCTTCTAGTTTTCTGTACACCTTCCGTGACATTATAAACCGCCAAAACCGTCTCAAGCATGGATCCGGTTTCACTTTTGACTGAACACATGGAGGGTCTTTCATTGGAGGTAGCAGATCTCCGTAAGACTGTTTCTCAGTTTCAGGTGACCGGTTCAGCTTGCGTTCATGGAGTTTGTTCTGAGCCTAAGATCTCGTTCCCGGATACGTTCTCCGGGGGTAGTGAGAATTTTGTTAGTTTTAGAGAGGCTTGCAAACTCCATTTTCGCCTACTTCCCCATTCCTCTGGTGATGAGGAGCGGAGGGTGGGGATCATCATCTCGCTGCTCAGGGATAACGCTCAGTCCTGGGCCTTTTCGCTGCCGGTGGGGGCACGGCCCCTCTGTTCAGTGGATTAATTTTTTTTAGCCCTGGGTCAGATATATGATGATCTCGATCGTATTGCTCTGGCTGAGTCTAGACTACGTCTTTTATGCCAGAGTAAACAGTCCGCAGAGATATACTGTTCAGAATTTCGGAGATGGGCAGCTGATACTAGTTGGAATGATGCTGCACTCCGAAGTCAATTTTGCCATGGTCTTTTAGAGGGATTGAAAGATGCATTTGCCTTTCATGAGAGACTTACCTTCTTGGACTCTGCCATGTCTCGGGCCGTT
Organism: Bufo gargarizans; assembly: GCF_014858855.1. Taxonomy (NCBI): domain Eukaryota; kingdom Metazoa; phylum Chordata; class Amphibia; order Anura; family Bufonidae; genus Bufo; species Bufo gargarizans. The sequence continues at coordinate 170,750,721 of NC_058082.1, forward strand.
TGTATTGACAGGCGTCTTAGAGAGAGACGAGAGATCACTCCTTCCTGTCATACTCAGTCCAAGGACAGTGCGGCGGTCTCATTCAGTGCACAGGGGTCTCAGTCGCTCTCAATCCCTTCTGAGCAGGAGCCCATGCAGCTGGGTTTGATTGCCTCTGACAATAGAAGATTCAGCCCTCATAGGAAGGTTTGTTTCTGTTGTGGAGGTATAAATCATTTGGCAAATCTTTTTGGTTTGCCCCTCTAGGAGATTCAGGCAGTTTTTTGAGAGTAATAAAGTAACAAAAAGAAAAAATCCTCTAAAAACGTTCCATCTGTTACTATTGGCAAGGTTGATGCAGAAATTGAAGGTTTCCCGATTGCTTGTAGTTCCCGTTTTGTCCTACCTGCCAGGGTGGCGCTAGAGAGCAAGACATTTTTTTGTGAGATTTTTGTAGATAGTGGAGCAGCTGTCAATCTCATTGATCATCAATTTGCTATAACTCATGGTTTCCAGGTATGCACTTTGGGAAAGGATATACCTGTTTTTGCTATTGATTCCGTTCCACTTTCTCAGAAATCGTTAAAGGGCATAGTTCACAATATCCGTTTGATTGTGAGTGATACTCATGTTGAGGATGTGTCATGTTTCGTCCTAAGCGGGTTGCCTACTCTAGTGTTGGGGCTACCCTGGCTCACTAAACATAACCCCACCATTGATTGGCAAGCGAGGCAAATAAATGGTTGGAGTGACTTTTGCAGAGAGAATTGCCTCACGACATCTGTTTCTGAGGTTTCTACTAAGACTGTACCATCTTTTCTCTCTGAATTTTTGGATGTGTTCTCTGAGAGTGGTGTTCAGGACTTGCCCCCTCACAGGGAGTACGATTGCCCTATTAATCTCACCCCAGGCGCCAAGCTGCCTAAATCTCGTTTATACAATCTCTCCCAACCTGAAAGGGTCGCTATGCGTGCTTATATCTCTGAGAGTCTGAGAAAGGGACACATACGACCCTCAAAGTCACCTGTTGCCGCTGTTTTTTTCTTTGTTAAGAAAAAAGATGGTTCTTTAAGACCATGTCTGGATTTCAGGGAGCTGAACAGTATCACAATTTGTGACCCTTATCCGCTTCCTCTGATCCCAGACCTGTTTAACCAGATTGCTGGGGCTAAAGTTTTTTCTAAGTTTGATCTAAGAGGGGCATACAACCTGGTCAGGGTCAGAGAAAGAGACGAATGGAAGACGGCCTTCAATACCCCTGAGGGCCATTTTGAGAATTTGGTCATGCCTTTTGGTTTGATGAATGCTCCAGCCGTCTTTCAGCATTTTGTGAACAGCATTTTTTTATCATTTAATGGGGAAATTTGTATTAGTGTATCTAGATGACATTTTGATTTTTTCTCCTGATTTCAAAACTCATAAGGAACACTTACGTCAGGTCTTGCTCATCCTGCGGGAGAATAAATTGTACGCTAAACTGGAAAAATGTGTGTTTGCGGTTCCAGAAATTCAATTTCTGGGGTTTCTTCTCTCCGCTTCTGGTTTTCGCATGGACCCCGAGAAGGTCTGTGCTGTGCTTGAGTGGGAGCTTCCTGAGAATCAGAAGGCGCTGATGCGTTTTTTGGGTTTTGCCAATTATTTACAGGAAGTTTATTTTGAATTATTCCTCTGTTGTTAAACCACTCACTGATATGACTAGAAAGTGGGTAGATTTTTCCTCCTGGTCGGTAGAGGCACGTAAGGCCTTTTCTAATATCAAGGAGAGTTTTGTTTCCGCTCCCATCTTGGTGCAACCTGATATTTCTCTACCCTTCATAGTTGAGGTTGAAGCTTCTGAGGTGGGTGTGGGTGCGGTCTTGTCTCAGGGTCCCTCTCCTGCCAAATGGCGATTGTGTGCCTTTTTCTCGAAGAAACTCTCCTCCGCAGAGAGAAATTATGATGTGGGAGATAGGGAGTTGTTGGCCATCAAGTTGGCTTTTGAGGAATGGCGCCATTGGCTAGAGGGAGCCAGACACCCTATTACCGTGTTTACTGACCATAAGAATCTGGCCTACTTGGAGTCAGCCAAGCGTCTGAACCCGAGACAGGCCAGATGGTCTTTGCTCTTTTCAAGGTTTAATTTTGTTGTCACGTTCCGCCCTGGGGTTAAGAATGTGAAGGCGGATGCCCTGTCACGTTGTTTTCCGGGAGGTGGGAATTTTGAAGACCCGGGTCCCATTTTGGCTGAAGGTGTGGTGGTCTCTGCTCTTTATCCTGAATTGGAGGCAGAGGTTCAGGTAGCCCAGTCAGAGGCTCCTGATCTTTGTCCTCCTGGGAGGTTGTTTGTGCCTCTCGCTTTAAGACACACGATTTTTAAGGAACACCACAATACTGTCCTTGCTGGGCATCCGGGGGCAAGAGCCACAGTGGATCTCAATGCTCGGAGATTCTGGTGGCCGGCGCTTTGTAAGTCGGTTGAGGGTTTTGTGGCAGCCTGCGAGACCTGCGCTCGTGCCAAAGTCCCTCATTCACGGCCATCAGGTCCTCTCCTTCCGTTACCCATTCCTTCCCGTCCTTGGACACATCTGTCCATGGACTTCATTACGGACCTGCCTCGTTCCTCGGGGAAGACTGTAATTCTGGTGGTGGTGGACCGTTTTAGCAAAATGGTGCATTTCATTCCTTTTCCTGGCTTGCCCAATGCTAAGACGCTGGCGCAGGCATTTATTGATCACATTGTCAAATTGCATGGTATTCCTTCAGACATAGTCTCTGATAGGGGCACACAGTTTGTTTCCAGATTTTGGAAGGCTTTCTGTTCTCGCTTGGGGGTTCGGTTGTCATTCTCTTCTGTTTTCCACCCGCAGTCGAATGGTCAGACAGAGTGCATCAATCAGAATCTGGAGACATATCTGCGCTGTTTTGTGGCGGAGAATCAGGAGGATTGGTGTTATTTTTTGTCCCTTGCTGAGTTTGCTTTAAATAACCGTCGTCAGGAGTCCTCTGATAAGTCACCATTTTTTGGTGCATATGGGTTTGATCCGCAGTTTGGGACATTCTCTGGAGAGGGATCTTCTGGTTTACCTAATGTGGACAGATTCTCCTCGTCTTTGTCATCTATTTGGCAAAAGATTCAGGATAATATAAAGAGCATGAGTAAGAGATATAAGCGTGTGGCGGATAAGAGACGTGTGCCTGGTCCGGACCTGAATGTTGGTGATCTGGTGTGGTTGTCTACTAAGAATATCAAATTGAAGGTTCCCTGGAAGTTGGGTCCTAAGTTTATTGGGCCTTACAAAATCTTGTCCGTCATCAATCCTGTTGCCTATCGTCTTGATCTTCCTCAGACTTGGAAGATCCATAATGTTTTTCATAAGTCCTTATTAAAACCTTATGTCCAACCCATTGTACCCTCGTCTTTGCCTCCTCCTCCGATTGTGGTTGATGGTAATCTGGAATTTCAGGTCTCTACGATTGTGGATTCTCGTGTTGTCCGCGGTTCTCTCCAGTACCTCGTTCATTGGGAGGGTTATGGTCCTGAGGAGAGGATGTGGGTCCCAGTGACGGACATTAAGGCCACTCATCTCATCAGGGCTTTCCATAGGTCCCATCCTGAGAAGGTGGGCTCTGAGTGTCCGGAGTCCACTCGTTGAAGGAGGGGTACTGTCACCACCAGACATCTGAGAAGCTCTGATAGACGTCCTTCAGAACCTCCTCCTTGAGGTTCCTTTTGTTTTGCTTTCATTTTCTCATCTCGTTAGCCTCTCTCAGCTGTCATGTAGTTGCACTGATTGCATCCCTTTAAATGCCTTCCCATACTGCATCACTTTGCGGTTTATACAACTTCCTGGAGTGTGTGCATGCTGATGCTACTACTGAGTCTTCTACAGATAAGTTTTGTTCATTCATTTGTGTTTTCCTGTTTGCTGGATCCCAGGTGACCCTGACTCCCTCCGTATCAAGTGTAGGGAGCCGGTGGTGGTGTCCCCTCACTATTATAGGGTGTTCAGGTGTTATACAGTCGAGGTACGAGGATATGCGATCATCTACCATTGAGATTTTTGCATAGGCTGAGCAGTTAGGGAGAGAGCAGGTCTGTTGCAGGGCTCTCCCTTTTGTTCCTTAGTTTTGGATCCAGTCAGTCGGATCTTCATTTTGTGTCTTCTAGTTTTCTGTACACCTTCCGTGACAGGAGGAGACCGAGGATGACATTCTCCTGGGTGATGAGCAGGAGCTAGGCCGCTCCACCTCTTCAAATTTAGTGCAAATGTGGGCCTTCATGCTCCAGTGTTTGAAGAGGGCCCCCTGTATAAATAGCATAAAGGGCAAGGATCAGTACTGGGTGGCAACGTACTTAGACCCCCTGTACAAACACAAAATGTCAGACATGTTACCAGTATCACAGAGGGCTGTCAGAATGCAGCATTACCAGGCCTTGCTGCAAGAGATGTTGAATTCTGCTGTTGCCGGCGCTGGCAGAGGAATTTCCACCCACAGAGAAACAGTTGTGAGTACCAATCCTAAAGCGCATGCAAGAAGAGGGCGGTTTGAAGATGTGTTGGTCAATTTGAATATGAGATCATTCTTGCAAGCAACCCATCGACAGCCGCCCTCTGGATCCAGCCTCAGGGAACGCCTAGACAGACAGGTGTCCAACTACATCGGGTTAACGGCCGATGTGGATGTTTTGAGAAGCGAGGAACCCCTTGACTACTGGGTGTGCAGGCTTGACCTGTGGCCAGATCTGGCACAATTTGCCATGGAACTCTTGGCTTGCTTCTCGAGTGTCCTGTCCAAAAGGACGTTTAGCGCTGCAGGGGGGATCGTGACCGATAAGCGCACTCGCCTAGCTCACGACAGTGTGGACTACCTCACATTTCTAAAAATGAATGAGGCATGGATCTCAGAGGAATTCAACACCTGTGACGACCACGTTTAATTCAATTTCCTCATAACAGCCCAAAAATATCCTCCACCACACAGAACAAATAATGGTCCCTGTCTTAGGTAAATACAGCGGCACAAAAGGCATTTTCTGTCCGGTGAATGCCTAATGTTTGGGACCTCGGCGGAATTCAACACCTGTGACGATCACAGGTTATCGAATTTCAACTATTATAATATTTTTTTTTTTTTTCAAGAGGGGGGGATTTCGTTAGCCATGTTTTTAATCTAATTTTATATTTTTTGTTCTTTTAAACATATGTACAGTATTTGACATCTATTTGTACTGGCCTGCAGTAAAATCGATATCCAAAGACCGTCTAATATACCTCCAGCCACATAAATACTTGTTCTTTTCTGTCCGGTGAATGCTTAATGTTTGGGGTCTGTACTACACTGGCCTGCAGTACAATTGATATTGAATGGCCGTCTAATATATCTCCAGCCACATAATTAGTTGATCATTTATGTACGGTGAATACATAATTTTTTGGGGCCTGTAATCTAACTGGCCAACAGTAAAATTGTTATAAGGTGACCTGCCTAATTTACATCCAGCCACATTATCAATAATGCTTTTCTGTACGGTGAATGAATAATTTTTGGGGCCTGTAGTCCACCAGCCTTCTGTAAAATTGATATCCATTGATCATCTAATATATTCCGGCCACATAATCACTTGATCATTTATGTACGTTGAATACATATGTTTTGGGGCCTGTAATCTAACTGGCCAACAGTAAAATTCTTATACGGTGACCGCCTAATGTACCTCCATCCAAATTATCAATTGTTCTTTTCTGTACGGTGAATAATTAATTTTTGGGGCCTGTACTACACTGGCCTGCAGTAAAATTGATATTGAATGACCTTCTAATATACCTCCAGCCACATACAGTAATTACTTATTCTTTTCTGTCCGGTGAATGCCTAGTGTTTGGGACCTAGGAGGAATTCAACAACTGTGACGACCACGTGTTATCAAACTTCAACAATTTTTTTTAAGAGCGGGGATATCATTAGCCATGTTTTTGATCCAATTTTATATTTTTTGTTCTTTTAAACAAATGTATTTGACATCTATTTGTACTGGCCTGCAGTAAAATTTATATCCAATGACCGTCTAATATACCTACAGCCACATAATTACCTTTTCTTTTCTGTATGGTGAATGAATAATTTTTGGGGCCTGTAGTCCACTGGCCTGCACTAAAATTGATATCCAATGACCGTTTAATGTTTGGGGCCTGTAGTCCACTTAGGTGTTCCACAAGAATTAATGAAAAATAGAGATGACATTTCAGAATTTCACTTTTTTGGCAGATTTTCCATTTTAATCAATTTTTTCCAGTTACAAAGCAAGGGTTAACAGCCGAACATAACTCAATATTTATGGCCCTGATTCTGTAGTCTACAGAAACACCCCATATGTGGTCGTAAACTGCTGTACGGGCACACGGCACTGCACAGAAGGAAAGGAACGCCATATGGTTTTTGGAAGGCAGATTTTGCTGGACTGTTTTTTTGACACCATGTCTCATTTGAAGCCCCCCTGATGCACTCCTAGATTAGAAACTCCAAAAAAGTGACCCCATTTTGGAAACTACGGGATAAGATGGCAGTTTCGTTGGTAATATTTTAGGGTACATATGATTTTTGGTTGCTTTATATTACACTTTTTGTGAGGCAAGGTAATAGCTGTTTTGTGATCCTTTTAATTTTCATTATTTACAACATTCATCTGACCGGTTAGATCATGTGGTATTTTTACCATTTTTCTACTTTTTTGGTTGCTTGTTTCAGTCTTACATAACAAAGCATTTTTGAAAAAAAAATATTTTTTAGTGTCTCCACATTCTGAAAGACATAGTTTTATTAAAAAAAATTGGCGACTGTCTTGTGTAGGTGCTAATTTTTTTCTGGATGAGATGACGGTTTAATTGGTACTATTATAGGGTGCATATGACTTTTTGATCGCTTGCTATTACACTTTTTGTGATGTAAGGTGACAAAAAATTGCTTTTTTCACACCTTTTTTATTTTATTTTACGGTATTCACCTGAGAGGTTAGGTCATGTTATTTTTATATAGAGCAGGTTATTATGGATACGGCGATACCCAATATGCCTACTTTTTAAAAATTTATGTAAGGTTTACACAATGATTTCATTTTTTAAACAAAAAAAAATCATGTTTTAGTGTCTCCATAGTCTGAGAGCCATAGTTTTTTCAGTTTTTGGGGGATTATCTTAGGTAGGGTATCATTTTTGCAGGATGAGATGACGGTTTGATTGGCACTATTTTGGGGTGCGTATGACTTTTTGATCGCTTGCTATTACTTTTTTTGTGATGTAAGGTGACAAAAAATGGCTTTTTTCACACTGTTTTTATGGTGTTCATCTGAGGGGTTAGTTCATGTGATATGTTTATAGAGCCGGTCGATACGGGTGCGTCTTTCTTTTTTTCCCTATTTTTTACAAATTTAGTTTTACTTTATTTGGGGAAAATGATGTTTTTTTACTTGAAACTAAATTTTTGGGCGGGAAAACTTTATTTTTTTAACTTTTTTTGTCCCACTTTGGGACTTCAACTTCTGGGGGTCACAGCAGCACAGGGACCCGATGGCAGCTCCAATCCCCGTCTGACATCGCTGACCGCGGCACATGAAGGGTTAATACGCTGGCATCTGTGATTTCACTGATGCTGGCGCATGCAGCAGGGGTCCGGCTATCAGTGACTGCCGGACCCCTGCTGCAGATCAGGCTGGCTCAGGTCTTGCACCCTCCCGATCCCCATGAAGTACATGTACGTCACAGGTCTTTAAGTCCCGGAAAGAAATTACATACATGTACGTCATAGGTCCTTAAGGGTTTAAATATGTTTATATTGAGTTATGAATGTTACTTATTAAATTAATAAAGGCCGTGGCCAGTTTATGAAAAAAACGTATTCCAAACAAAAGTAATTGCTTTCAATGCTTTAATTTATATTTTAATGTTATTGTAAGTGGGTATGACGTTTTATCCCCGAAACACACATAATCCGCAATGTGTGCAGGCACCCTTAGGGCTCATGCACATGAACGTGTTTTCTTTCTGCGTGTGTTCCGTTTTTTATTGCGGACTGTATGCAGAACTATTCTATTCAGTGGGTCAACAAAAAAACTGAAGTTACTCCCTGTGCATTTTATTTCCGTATGTACGTTCCACAAATAATAGAACATGTCCTATTATTGTCTGCATTACATAAAAAGGATAGGACTGTTCTATTAGCTGTTCTGTTTATCAGGATATTTTGTGGATCTGTATTTTGAGGACAGCAAAATACATACGGTCGTCTGCATGACCCCTTAGGCGTATTTTGTTGCAGAAATTTTCTGCTACTGAAAATCAATTCGATTCATTTGATTGGGGTTGTTTTGGTGGTAAGTACATGGATTTCTGCAAAAATCATTCAGGAACTGATTTTCAATTCTGGAACATTTCTGCAACAAAATCTGCCATGTCACAGATGACACACTTAAAATCTCAACCATGTCGCCAAATGGTGTAAAATAAAAAATTATGGTATACTTATTTCAATCTCCAGCTATGTTCTCTGCACCGCTGGTCAAGTCCTCCTGCATCGGCTTGCTTAAATTTTGCAGCAGTGATGTGCAGGTGTACAGCACATCATCGTTGCAGGCAACTGTTGTCCTGATTTTTCATTTGACATTATTTGGCAGCATGTCTGAGATTTTTAATTACCTCACAAAATCCCTTAAAAATCTAACATTTTTTCCCCATAAAGTTGTTTAAGGCCTTCTTTGCACTTTTTGGGGTAAATTTTTATTTTATTTTTTAGTTTGTACTGTTTTGTGTATTTTAAATGCAGTTAAAACTACTGCTTAATGGGATTTTACAGCCTGTTTATATTAATGATCTATCTTATTGGTGGCTATCTGACACCTGACACCCCCGCCAATCAGTTGTTGGAAGAGGAGGGTGCCCTCCATGCAAGCGATGCTTCCTCTTCATTACACTGCTCTTCGTCTGCACTGTAGCAGTGACTCCATTCAAGTGAATTGAGCATGTAATTGTAATTACACTGCACTTCTGAGACGAGGGGCAGTGTAATGAAGAGGAAGTAGCGCTTGCATGGAGAGCCCTCCTCCTCTTCAAAAAGCTGATCAGTGGTGGCGGCAGGTGGCGGACCCCCGCCAATCAGATAAGGATGACCTATACTTGACTTGGCCATTAGATTGTTAGTAATACACTACATAGGAATCTTCTTTTCTCTTGCTTCCTTTTTGCTAAAAGGCTTCAACATCTACAAAGAGCCATAACTGAATGAGAGCCTGCTTTAATACTTAAAAATCCTGTAAGAGCAGTTAATGTTGCACTTAGCGATAAAGAGTGAGAAACAAATTGCTTCTTATATTTGCCAAGTCATAGATGTCCTGGATTGCTTTCATGCTTTGGGACAAAGCTACTTGAGTAGTGCAAATAACTGGTCAGGATCCATATTCTGCCCAGCAGGATTAGAAAATGATTATATTTAATTCTGCCATTTTCTTTTCAAGTGTTTAGTGTAGTTATAGCACCATGTGCTATAACTACAAAGACTGCTGCATTGTGGGTGGTGCAAAGCATTGTGGGAGTGCAAAGCATCCTGGGAAATAGAAGTCTCCAGTCACCAGGACACATCAGCAGATAAGAACCATTTGGCCCATCTAGTCTGCCCAATATACTGAATACTATGGATAGCCCTGGCCCTATCTTATATGAAGGATGGCCTTATGCCTATCCCATGCATGCTTAAACTCCTTCACTGTATTTGCAGCTACCACTTCTGCAGGAAGGCTATTCCATGCATCCACTACTCTCTCAGTAAAGTAATACTTCCTGATATTACTTTTAAACCTTTTCCGCTCTAATTTAAAACTATGACCTCTTGTAGCAGTTTTTCTTCTTTTAAATATTTTCTCCTCTTTTACCTTGTTGATACACTTTATGTATTTAAAAGTTTCTATCATATCCCCTCTGTCTCGTCTTTCATCCAAGCTATACATGTTAAGGTCCTTTAATCTTTCCTGGTAAGTTTTATCCTGCAATCCATGTACTAGTTTAGTAGCTCTTCTCTGAACTCTCTCCAAAGTATCAATATCCTTCTGGAGATATGGTCTCCAGTACTAAGCACAATACTCCAAATGAGGTCTCACTAGTGCTCTGTAGAGCGGCATGAGCACCTCCCTCTTTCTACTGGTAATTCCTCTCTCTATACACCCAAGCATTCTGCTAGCATTTCCTGCTGCTCTATGACATTGTCTGCCTACCTTTAAGTCTTCTGAAATAATGACCCCTAAATCCCTTTCCTCAGATACTGAGGTTAGGACCGTATAACTGATTTTATATTCTGCTCTTGGGTTTTTATGCCCCAGGTGCATTATCTTGCACTTATCAACATAAAATTTTAGTTGCCAGATTTTTGACCATTCCTCTAGTTTTCCTAAATCCTTTTCCATTTGTTGTATCCCTCCAGGAGCATCAACCCTGTTACAAATCTTTGTGTCATCAGCAAAAAGACACCTTACCATCGAGATCTTGTGCAATTTCGCTGATAAAGATATTAAACAATATAGGTCCCAGAACAGATCCCTGAGGTACCCCACTGGTAAGAAGACCATGGATTGAGTATACTCCATTGACTACAACCCTCCGTTGTCTGTCCCTCAGCCACTGCCTAATCCATTCAACAATATGGGAGTCCAAGCACAAAGACTACAATTTATTGATAAGCCTTCTATGTGGGACAGTATAAAAAGCCTTACTAAAGTCTAGATAAGCGATGTCTACTGCACCTCCGCCATCTATTATTCTAGTCACCCATTCAAAAAAATCAATAAGATTAGTTTGACATGATCGCCCAGAAGTAAACCCATACTGTTTTTCATCTTTCAATCCATGGGATTTTAGATGTTCCACAATCCTCTCCTTAAGTATGGTTTCCATTCATTTCCCCACTATTGATGTCAGGCTTACTGGCCGATAGTTGCCTGATTCCTCCCTACTACCTTTCTTGTGAATGGGCACAACATTTGCTAATTTCCAATCTTTTGGGACGACTCCTGTTACCAGTGATTGGTTAAATAAATCTGTTAATGGTTTTGCTAGTTCACTGCTAAGCTCTTTTAATAGCTTTGGGTGTATCCCATCAGGTCCCTGTGATTTATTTGTATTAATTTTAGACAGCTGACTTAGAACCTCTTCCTCTGTAAAGACACATGCATCAAAAGATACATTAGTCTTCCTTCCTAACTGAGGTCCTTTTCCTTTGTAAAAACTGAACAGAAGTATTCATTGAGGCAGTCAGCTAGTTCTTTATCTTCTTCCATATACCTTCCTTCTGTTGTTTTTAATTTGGTAATTCCTTGTTTTAGTTTCCTTTTTTCATTTATGTATCTGAAGAATGTCTTATCACCTTTTTTCACTGACTGAGCTAATTTCTCTTCTGCCTGTGCTTTAGAAGCTTTTATAACTTGCTTGGCCTCTCTCTGCCTAATCATATGAATTTGCCTGTCATCCTCTTTTTTTTAATTTTAGAATTACTAAATGTTATCTTTTTGTTTTTAATGATTTTGGTCACTTCTGCTGAGTACCACAGTGGTCTCTTCCCTTTTTTTGCTTTTACTGAGAAGCCTAATGCAATTATCTGTTGCCTTTAATAGTGCCACTTTTAAGTAGCCCCATTTCTCCTGTTTCTCCCTGAAACTGTTCCAATCTGATAGGATTCGAATACCACTAATCTAAGTTTAGAAAAGTCAGTTTTTATAAAGTTTCCCATAATGATAACTTCCCCTTTCAATGTGATTTTAGCTACTTCCTCAACTAGTAGATCATCTAATTATTTGACTTGGCCAGGTGGTCTATATATCACACCTACACGAGTTACCTTATGATTATCAAGCTCCAACGTAACCCAAACTGACTCTAAATTGGTCTCGCTAACTTGTTTTAAATTTGATTTTATGCTATCTTTCACATACAGGGCCACTCCTCCCCCTTTCTTGCCTTCTCTGTCTTTCCTATATAGAGAGAACCCTGGTATTGTTATATCCCAGTCATTACTCCCAGAGCTGTTCATTTAGTTGTAATTGTTACTCAGGGAGTTTTTACTACTGTTAGTTAGGCATGTAGTCCTATGTTACTCAGCCATTTTACCTTGTGCTTCAGTGTTATGCAAATGTTACAGTACATGCTATCTATACTTTATACTTATACATGCTATTTGTATTCATGTAGTTTTACCAAACAATCCTGTTTTGCCAACCAATCAACAATCCTGTTTTACCAATAAACAAGTTTGACTACAAAGAACAGTCCTCTTATTTGGAAGACAGGAATGGTTTATGCTGAATGTCAGACTGCACACCGTGTGAACATGTATGAAGACAGAATAATCCATGTGTAAGCCTTTGTTAGAGTTTATATATCCCAGGAAGGCCAAGCAAAAGTTGTTAGAGACATTTCTCCAGATAAGCATATACAGTGCTCTTGTTGATGCTATAGATGATGCAGCATGCATTTGATGAGATTTCGAATCAAGAGATAATTATGAGGATCCCATCCAAGTCTACTACCAGGCAGATCTACAGGAGAGTTGGAAAGATGTCATTCTTGAAAGGGGTCTCTAGGGTGTTGGTCTAATCAAAGGGCATCACCAGGTACTTAAAGTTGCCACCTTGGGAATTAAAAGCTGTCTTCCATTCTTCACCCTCACAGATTCAAATTAAATTGTACGCCCCTTTAAGCTTTAGTCTAGAGAAAATCCTCAGAAGTCATAGGCAATGGGTATTTGTTTTTAACTGTTTAGGACATAGTAGTTGATTATAGGGGTGCAAATTACCATAATTTTTCTCTAAGAATAAGAAACCTGCTGCAGCTATGCATATACATCCCCTTTTAAGAATCTCATTAATGTACTGGGACAAAGCTTTTGTCTAAGTGAAATGCAAGAGGTTGACCCTAACCTTGCAAGAAGTAGATCCAGAGTCAAGTGTATGGCACAATCTTAAGGCCTATGTAGATGTAAAGTTTCTCTCCATTGTTTGCTGAAGACATTCACTTATTCAGCATAAGGATTAGAAAGACCATTAAAATATGATTCTGGGAACCGGGTTGGGGGATGATAAAAAATAGGCAGATAAGAGTGGCAGGAATCTCCACTGTACCCAGAATTCTATTGTATGACACGTAAATTATTCTGAATCCATGAAAGTCCAAAGAAGAGGAGGCTGATCAACTACTGCAAGACACAAAAGGAAATTTACTCTTGACGGAGTGCCTCTACTGCCTAGTTAATGGGGTTATCCCATGAGTAATGTGAAAATTAAAATCATACATAATCTAGTACATGACAACCTCTTTCTAACACAACTATAACCAGCCCTGTACCTCACATGGATCCAGAAGATCTCCCCATTCATTGCTCCAATTATTCTGCTAGATTTGTTTCAAGCTGTCAGTTTAGGGGACGTGTCTTTTCTCAGGGCTATGTCCTTTCTTCTGCAGTTGAAGGAATGAACTGAGCATGTGCATCTGTCTCAGTGAGAAGAGAAACATTTGAAAACAGTGAACAGAGCAGTTAGACGAAGAGCAAACAGCAGGTTGTGTTGTACAGATAGATTTCATTGAATAACTCAGCAGCTATAATACATTTTTAATTACACGCAGTTACAAAAGTATTTAGAGCCAGGTCCTGATTTGAAAGTTGTAGAATATTTTTCATGGGATAACCCCTTTAAGGAATTGTTGACCTGGTGGATGACTTCAGGGAAGACTTCCCTATTGATACCTGCAATAGAGAGCAGTTTCTCCTTATGAACTTGATAATGGGAATGAAGGATTGGTGTATGAAGTTTCCAGCAGATCACAAATCTACTAAGGCTTGTACTAGGACCTTTACTTAGGGTAGCCTCTCTTACTTGTCCTATGCCATTGAGTTTTCTGTCTCAAAGGACAGTTTTTCCAAAAATGGCCCCTGTCATCTCAATAGAAGCTTGGATTGTTATTACACCTGTGTCAAGGCTGATTGGTAAGCTTGACCCTTTCTACCAGCATGGGTTTCTCATGCGTAAAAGATACTAAAGTTTACAGCAGTATCTGAAAAGCGAGTACTACTTAGTTATCTAGCGGACTTAACCAGTCTCTCTCTTACAACCTAATATCAAACTGATTTGAGAGAGAAATGCGTTCACCGAAAGAGGAAGGAAGGTCACAGCCAGCTAACTCATCTTTAATAACATAAAACAACTTCTAAGAATGTCGCTACTAGTGCTTCGTTGTTCCAGCTGATCTCAGAAGTTAGGGTTCGAAACTGGTATATTGGCCCAGAGTAGAGGTTCCCTGGCATAACTGAAGCAAACAAGAAGCTACCGAGAAGGTTCAGTTGGTTTTTCAAAAAATCCTTTAAATGTCTTAAAAAATAAGTGCAGGTGAGGCATGACTGGGTAATTCTGCCCCAAAAAAGGGACAACAGGGGGATAATACAGTACTGTCAAAAGTTTTAGGTAGGTGTGAGAAAATGCTGCAAAGTAAAAATACTTTCAAACATCACTGCGCTCATCATATGGTCGTCACATGATCCATCACCATGGTGATGGATCATGTGACGGACCATGTGATTTGCGCAGTGATTTCACCACAGGTCCTTTTCCTCAAAGAAGAAGAAAGAAGAGAAGCTGTTGTGTGCGAAAAAGTGGATTAAGGTGAGTTAAATTTTTATTTTATTTTTTAACCCCTCCATCACTATTTTACTTAGCATTCTGTATTAAGAATGCTATTATTTTCCCTTATAACCATGTTATAAGGGAAAATAATAAAATCTACACAACACCTAACCCAAACCCGAACTTCTGTGAAGAGGTTCGGGTTTGGGTACCAAACATGCCAATTTTTCTCACGCACGTGCAAAACGCATTTAAATGTTTTGCACTCGCGCAGAAAAATCACACATTTTCCCGTGACGCACCCGGCTCTTATCCGGCCCAAATCCGTGACGCCCATGTGAAAGAGGCCTTACAGTTGCCATCATAACATGGAGATGCTGATAAAGGAGTAGCAAACTATTGGGCATAGGTGGAATTTCTGGGTTGCAATGGATTTGTTTTAGTGTTAGGGTCCATTTACACATCCGCAAAATGGATCCACATCTGTTCTGCAATTTTGTGGAACGGGTGCAGACCCATTTATTTTCAATGTGGCCGGAATGTGCTGTCCGTATCCGCATTTGCAGATCTGCACTTCCGCATCCGTGCTTCCGTTTCCTAAAAAAATAGAACATGTCCTATTCTTGTCCGCAATTTTCTATTATAGTGTCGGGGATGTGCAGTCCGCAAATTGCAGAATGCACATTGCCAGTGTCCGTGTTTTACGGATCCGCAATATGCGGATCCACAGAACACTTATGGATGTGTGAATGGACCCTTAATCTGTGGAACCGAATCTGAGGCAACCTCTGGTTTTAACCCCTGTACAGGAATCTGGACTTCACCACTGAGAACCTCAGGTTCACTTCGTCACCAGATTAGTCTTTGTTACCAGCAGGAGTCAAATAAATGTAACAAAGAAGAAAACAGATAGTATAGTCAAACAATCCGAGGTCAGAAAAGGCTGAGTTTTTTCATTATGGTACACAGGCAGATGGTCAGGAATGGTGGCAGTTAAGAAGACAAGGTCAGGAACTAGCACTGTAAGTAATAGAGACATCAGCAAGAGTAGAGCACCTTAGTGTAGTACAGGGTTGTCCAAGATTTTAATACTGATGCCCTATCCCTGATAACGTTTAACAATTAAAGGGCTTTTCTGAGATTTTAATACTGATGAGCTGATCCCCCACCAATCAGCTGTTTGAGAAGTCACCGGCACTCCTGTAAGCTCTTTGGCCTTCTCGCAGCCTACCAAGCACAGTGCAGTACATTGTATAGCGCTCAGCCCCATTCACTTTTGTGGGGCTGAGCTGCGCCTAGACCACATGACAGTTGACCATGTTGTCACTGACCTAAGGAAAGCTGTGAGAAGGCCACAGAACTTACAGGTGCGTCAGTGCCTTCTGAAACAGCTGATCGGTCGGAGTCCCGTTTGCCAGACCCCCACCGATCATACACTGATGACCTATCCTGAGGATCGGTCATCGGTATTAAAATCTCAGAACCCCTTTAATTGTGAAACATTATCGGGAGTGAGCATTTGTACATCACAGACGTTCTCAATAATTGGCTTGATTCTTGGCCAGTATAAAAAGGCCCTAAGGCGTATCTATTGTTGATGATGCCACATGTTAGCTGTTGACAACACTAGCACAATCTTTCAAAACCCTCTGGCATTAGTATCAAAAGCTTGAAATTAGATGCATATAAGGCAGGATATTTTACAAAGTAAAGGCCTTGGGCCAGATTTATCATTACACTTACGTCTTACTCCACTTTTACATGTGTCCAAAGTCACTTTTGGCTAAGTCAGATTTATTAATGGTCCTTTAATACTGTGATAAATGTGGTTTGACGGTAGCAGTTTATCCTTCAGTAAGCGGCTTTACAAAAGTTGCACGTCTTTACGAAAAAGTACCATGTTCTATTAAAAAGTCGCATAAGATAAGCATGGTCCTCACTGGAGTGAAATTGCACAATTTTTTGTGACTTTTAAATTGTCGCAATAGTAAATCATACATAATAAAACACGCCCACTTTCAGAAAACTGGCGAGCATAGCGCAGAGCCAATAAAAGTAGCAAATTTTTGCGCAGTTTTAGCGATTGCGCAAAAAATTACGACTTTTTCACGCCATTATTTTGACTTGAGCTAATGATAAATCTGGCCCCTTGTCACACAGACCAAGCATTGGGGCAATTATTGTCGTTATGCTTTGGTGTGAAGGTTTGTTTTCAGTAATTACATCATGTAAGTTTGTGTTCCATGGGGTGATTACATCTTTACTGTGGCAAATAAAAACTAATTGTTTTTGGTGCAGCTGATAGTCCTGTGTAAAGTGGAATGTGCTGCTGGCAAACAATGAATACTTATAGGGATATAGGGATGAACACTTACAGTAATGATCACTAGTACCTATACTGTACAGAGGGATGTGTAAATGCAGCTCTCCCCTTTTCTCAATGATAGGCAGTTATCAGGAATTAATAGTTTATTCTCAATAATTTCTAATCATTCTGCCTGTGTAAAAGGGCCACACAGAAGAGCTATGAACACTCTATGTGCCACTGTAGGGTACCTCCGCGTGGCTCTGCACTACAGAGAAATTATCCCCTAGAAGCAATGCTTTGTATACAATCAGAGGTATTGTATATGGATATACAGTGAGGCCTCATAGATTTGTAGGTTCTATATTATTCCTCCATACAGTTTAGAAGTTGTAGGGAGCCATAACGCTCATTTGAGGCCTAAGTGAAATGGATTTTTATTTAGCGGATCCGGGCCGCAAAAAACAGATTGGTCGTGTGCATGAGGCCTTATACTGACAAACATAATGAACCAAGTAATGCACGAAGAAGGAATTGTTGAAATGGAATGAAACTTTCGGTGTGAGGGTAATGATGATATATGTAAGTGATTACAATATTAGAGCGAAAGGCTAATTTTATAAATGTATTACTAGTACCCTGTTAGGCCTCCTCTAGCCTGGATAAGATGAGATACGGTTGGGCATGGAGACATACAGGTTCCATATGGTATCCTGCATAAGAGCAATTGGATAATAGGGGCCCATATAACGTTCTGGGATAGGGGTCCTCAGCTGTCTATGTCCACTCCTGGTCTTCTTGGTACATCTGTTGCCATTTTCTGAATCAGGGTTAAATTTTTTTAGTATTTTTCAGCCCTAAAGCGTGTAACATAAGCAGCATCTCCAGGTTCTTCAGTGTCTACCCTCCGGCACTGTCAATGTGAACTAGTTATGTGTCCATGCAATTTTAGCATACAAATTAAAAGTGGTATTATTACCACAGCGACTGTGTCATCTTAAAACACAAGGCATTCCAGAGGGTGCTGCCCCTGGCCTAGTACTGATTTACTCTAGTTATGACAAAAATGTGAAAGTGCTTTGACTCACAAACACACAGACTTTACAGGTGGAAGGAATTTGCAGGTGACACCCATTCCACACCCCGCCTACCAGAAGAGTGAGTCACAATCTGTGAGGTAGAAGTCATACGGATATATCTCTCCTTCAGTCTATACCGACACAGCAGGTGACTACTTGGTCAGAACACTGCAGAGTGAGTAGTATATATACCGTACATTGTTTAATTTATGTATATAGAACTTCATTTTATATCGTTTTGCTGTGTCCGATTAATGTATGCGTATCTTGTGTGTTATATTAATTTTACGTGTAGCCATCATTTAGGTTCTGTAATGTCTTCAATAACATGTCAATTACATAGACAGGAACAGCAACACGGCCTCCACGAGCAAATGCAATGTTATATATGTGATTTATTTTACTGATAAAAGCACGGTTTAGAGAATTATTCCTATGCATACTCTTCCTATTCTTTTATCATCTCATAATTATATCTTACTCATGAATATTCTTCGACTCGCACTAGTCCTTTTGGCTACTTCTGTGCTTTGTAAGATATACTTGGCATCCCGGATGCATACGGATCGAATATATATAACATTAGATCTCTTCATTGCAAACATCGCTGAATGCATTTTCAGATGGGGCAGTTTTTCCTTGAGTATATTTTACTGCTAGTAAACTATAAAACACTTCTTTATGTATGAACACATTTGGGGTCATTTATCAAACTGGTGTAAATTAGAACTGGCTTAGTTGCCCATAGCAACCAATCAGAGTCCACCTTTCATGTTTGACAGCTCCTTTGGAAAAAGAAAGGTGGAATCTGATTGGTTGCTATGGACAACTAAGCCAGTTGTACTTTATACCAGTTTCATAAATGACCCCAATTATATGTAAGTTTATGATAGATGCTATCATTTTGCACAAATGACATCTCTCTTGGGAATGTGTTAAATGACGCAATACAATTGGTGTTCTCCCCTTCGCTGCATACAGGCCACTTATAAAAAGACAGGCTTACCCACCCTAACCTGGACAAACTAGTTCAGTTACTTTTCATGGTTATGAATAGCCAGGGATTACATTTTAGAAATATCTGTACTTTGTTTGCCTAGTGATTTTGAATTGTCAAATTTGTCAGACTAGGTGGGAGGCAGAGGATGAGCTAGACTTACCAGACGGGCAGGCTTATAATTACTGCTTCTGATGTGCTATTAGTAGGCTGCTAGTTACTGCATTGGTAATAATACGTCCATTCATTCTTATGGTAGCCGTCTAGTGAAGACAATGACTGGGATGTGTAAACTAGGTTTTTTAAACTGTTACCAAGAGCTCTGCTGTGGGTGGTGTATAGCATCATAAAATCCATCTACAATGAAAGGTTTGGTTTAGCATACCCAGCTAGACATGGCAGCGGCGTCAAGGCTTATTGGGGGCATGCCAGTACAAGAGGACTGAAGCTGTGCTCCCACTGGGTTGATCTGTTGTTAAATAGTCACATTAGAGTTATATAGACACGTTTTATTAGAAGTGTTTGTACTGTAATTACATGCTCAGCAGCATTTCACTCTTAAGAACATTTAAAAAAAAAGACATGACTTATGGAAATTATATATCTCACCATTTATTGGCTGCTTAACTCGTAAAGTACAACATGTGGATTTTATAGATGTAATGGCAATATGTATGGGAAGGGAAAATTATTGCAATAATAACAATATCTCGGCATATTCACAATGTCTCTATTCTCTTGCACACAGTGGGTGCAATGTTACTTCTGAATTTTAACAAGTTGGCAATGTTCTCATAATCCATCACACATATTGTATTGGCCATGACTAATTCAAGTGAGCCATTTATTCAATTAAATTAAAACCAAAAATAACCCTCATTTATAGCTTTTTTTTGTGTTGTATTTTCAGAGGGTGACCAGGTCAACGTTTGCATTGCAGTTTATGAGCATATCTTTCAGATATAGTTTGCACCCATACTCTAAAAAACAATACTGGCATGCAAACTAGCTTTCTAATAAATGGTATGCATGTGTATACCTTTATAGAAAATATTAGATTGCGAGCCTTAAAGAGAACCATTACAGACAGGAGCGTAGCTATAGGAAGGGGGGGGGGGGGCAGAGGTAGCAGTCGCTACTGGGCCCAAAAAACCTTGTGTCACATAAGAAGACTGGTATTATAGAAAGTGCATGCTGGTCAAGTTATACCTCTGGCTGGAGGGAAGGGGTTAAGTCAAGAATTTGGTATAGGAAGGGGGTGCCGTTTCAATTTTTGCCTCAGGCAGCACAAAGTCAATGTGCTTCCCTGCCCCTGGCCACAAATGGAAGTGGAGCCCCAGCTGAACTCTTGCACCAGGGCCCATGAGCTTTTAGCTAGGCCCTTGGTTACAGATGTGCGTGTATACAAGACTGGTGCTACATAATTATCAGAAAAGGGAATTCTCACGTGGTACAGTAGGTGTCAAACTGCTGGGTGTTGAGAGATAGGCATGTCAACAAGCAATTTACTGATCTTCAGATTACATTTTAAGTGCACATTAGTTTGAACACAGTGGAGAAATCTGGTGTTGAATGTTAGCTCTGTTCTATTGAAGGTGCAAATGTCTCGGAATTATCTGAGATTTTATGGATTCCTATGGTATTTTTAGACTTATGGGCTGGCCCATCCATTTATAAAATATATCACTTTTGAATGTATTTTTCTGAATTAAGGTTAGAAGTAGTGATGAGCGGCAGGTGCCATATTCGATTTCGACGAAATTCGCGAATATTCGATAGAATATTCGTCGAAATCGAATATTCGTCATTATTCTTGTTATCGCGATTAATATGCGATTTAAATAATCGAATTTCGATTTTAACTTAAAGGCTACTCTCATATTGAAATAGCAATGCGATTATTTCAAGTTATAATAATCGAATTTCGATTTTAACTTAGCACTGCTATATTCCATATTCGTTAATTCTAGCCTAATATGGAATATAGCAGTGCTAAGTTAAAATCGAAATTCGATTATTATAACTTGAATTAATCGAATTGCGATTTCAACTTGGACCTGGTTTACTATGGTTGGCTTGGTAGAATTAGCGAATATGACGAATATATTCGTTATATTCCACAAAACGAATATGGCGAATGTATTCGTTATATTCCACAAAACGAAGATAACGAAATATTCTCCATCTTCGTTTTAGCTACCTATTCATCAACTTCGCTAATTCTAGCAATCATATAGGAAAGTTTACTATAGAGACAGCTAAGTTTAATTCGCTATGCGATTATATGACTGCTTTTTAAAAAAAAAACAAATGGAATAATTATAATACCTGATAATTATTATAATTATTCTATTTATAAAAAAAAAGCAAAGTAATATAATCGCATAGCGAATTAAACTTAGCTGTCTCTATAGTAAACTTTCCTATATGATTGCTAGAATTAGCGAAGTTGATGAATAGGTAGCTAAAACGAAGATGGAGAATATTTCGTTATCTTTGTTTTGTGGAATATAACGAATACATTCGCCATATTCGTTTTGTGGAATATAACGAATATATTCGTCATATTCGCTAATTCTACCAAGCCAACCATAGTAAACCAGGTCCAAGTTGAAATCGCAATTCGATTAATTCAAGTTATAATAATCGAATTTCGATTTTAACTTAGCACTGCTATATTCCATATTAGGCTAGAATTAACGAATATGGAATATAGCAGTGCTAAGTTAAAATCGAAATTCGATTATTATAACTTGAAATAATCGCATTGCTATTTCAATAGGAGAGTAGCCTTTAAGTTAAAATCGAAATTCGATTATTATAACTTGAAATAATCGAATTGCGATTTCAACGTAATTCTCAAATCCGACAGTACATTCTAGTATATGGAGACGTTCCCATGGTGATGGGGACGCTCCATGAGCACGCAAGTCGGCAGAAGCAGCAACGGGCACTGACAGGAGCAGCCAGGAAGCCAGGAATCCAAAGGACAGGTAAGAACAACTTTAGTGAAGTGGGAAAGAAAAAAATATAAAAAAAAAAAAAAAAGAATATCACTATATTCGAAATATTCGCGAATTAGCGAAGTGCCGATATTCGCGAAAAAAATTTGATATTCGAATATTCGCGCTCAACACTAGTTAGAAGCAGCCAAATAAAGATCTCAAAGCATATATGGATATCTATAGCATCTTGAAGAGTAATCTACAGCTTTTTGAGATGCTACTATTGTATTACAATACTGATTGAGGTATACAACACAGGTGGATGAAAACAATGAAGTTGTACAGAACGTTCCAGTAATTACAAAAAACAAAAACAAAAAGTCAGTAAGCAGTGTTCACTGGATAGGAAAATATCAAGTGAATGGATACCTCTAGACATATTATGTTTAAAGGGAACCTGTCACCCAAAAATCGCCTATTAAGCTGTTTACAGTACCTTATAGTGCTGTATAGTCGTTTCCTGATGCACTTTTTGTTAGTTTTGCAGCATGTATGCTCAGTCAGAAATCGATGTTATATTCAGCTGCTGCCCCGTGCTTCAAGTCAGGCTTGAAGTCACGGGGGCAGCGGCCTCGGCGTCTTACATGGCCCTCTCCCCGCCCCCTGCCTCTGTGACTGACAGCCGAAATCCGATTCCGGGACCGCGCTCAACGGCCGCATGCGCAGTAAAGGGAGGCAGGAGCGCGGTCCCGGCTGCCGCGCGTACTACGCTCCGTCTTACTTTCGCCGCACTGCGCATGCGCCCGACATCCTGTATCAAACGCGGCCGCCCTTTACTGCGCATGCGGCCGTTGAGCGCGGTCCCGGAATCGGATTTCGGCTGTCAGTCACAGAGGCAGGGGGCGGGGAGAGGGCCATGTAAGACGCCGAGGCCGCTGCCCCCGTGACTTCAAGCCTGACTTGAAGCACGGGGCAGCAGCTGAATATAACATCGATTTCTGACTGAGCATACATGCTGCAAAACTAACAAAAAGTGCATCAGGAAACGACTATACAGCACTATAAGGTACTGTAAACAGCTTAATAGGCGATTTTTGGGTGACAGGTTCCCTTTAAATCTGGTAACACAATTACAAACTACAGTAACTAAAGCTTTCACAATCCTCCTTCTTGTATGCCTGGGCTTTAGGTTTATATGTATAAGCTCTTCAGGAAAAATATGTCTTGTAGCTTCGCCAGTTGACCAACAAAACTCAAATTTAGCATTTCCACCAGGTCATTGAATTTTTCTTGGAGAGATGACAGTTAGGTTATACTAGATGGTTACATTTAGATTATTTCTTCTCTAGACCAGGGTAAAATAGGTTGCGTGAAATACAATATCTTGAATATCATAATTCATGGTCAACACTGATCTCCATAGTGTATGATTGCTATTTTAAAGACAACATTTTGGAATAGTTAATGAGATTAATCATCTTGACAATCAGTCTTTAAACTTAAAGTTTATGTACCTAACCTTTCAACAAACTTTGCATTAATCAATAGTACAATGTGTGTGTACATGAGAAATAACACAATTTCTGGCCATCAGTAGCATTTTTTTAACATTTTTTTTAGGTGTATGCTATATATTTAGCTTGCCGTTCTTCCAAATCTGTTGAGTGGAGACTAGCTCCCATTCCCTGCACACAGAAAGTAGAGAAGAATCTGCATACTAACTTTTCTCTTACTCACTGGGAAGCTGCTCAGGATCATGAAGGATATTACAAAGAAGTACTGACCTATACTGATGTTAATAAAACACTTGGACTTAGACAGAAACTGTCTATGCAGTCTCAGTTGCTGTGCCTGTCTTTGAGTTGCTACTCATCCCCTCCCACCCAAATAGACTTATATTGACATGTGTCATCTGATCTTCAGTGATCTGCTCCGCCCTGGATTGTTTCAGGAGAAAGTTTAAAGTGAAAAGCATTCACTAATCAGGGGTGGGGGGGGGGGGAGACAGCTGATAACATGAGAACTAGACATTTCTCACTGATAAGATATATTACAAAGTTTCATATGGCTACTTCTATTATTTATTTATGCAAAGGTGTGTGAAAAGTTAGTGACCACTTCAGACATCCTGGTGATAATCCACACAAATGTAGAATTACATGTGGCCTATTCAAAAGAATGGCCTTCCATGTAAAACATGAATGGACCAGGTTTGTCAGACCTGAGCCAATCGCTGTTAGACCCCTTCTTTAACAGCCACTTGCTTTAATCAGGCTTTTAAAATCAGTTTTTTTTAAAATGAGAAACCCCCTTTATAATTAATATTTGTAGCACATCTATCATTATTATTTATGTTGGGATTTACATAGAAACAAGTATGGTTTAAAATGTGTTCCTGAAAATATCTTAGCTATTTTATTATTCAGGAATTGCACAATGAAAAGGTCATCTCCCTGCCCACCAATATGTTCCATTCAATTACATGTAACTAGTCCATCGTGAAATGCTACAAAGAGCACCGCTCTAGTATAACTGGAAACTTGACTCAACAGTTTGGATTGTCTCTTTAAACAGAGACAAACTATTTCACACACCCATTATTTTAGCAAAGTAAAATGCCTAGCTGTACAAACTGAATTCAGAAATAGAACTTGTTAGATATCTGTTATTCTTGCCAATTAGAGCACTAGTTCATGCCGCCAAAGATTTTTATCTTAACAGATATTTAGGAACTAAAGCCTTTTATATGCTACCATTTTGTATGAGACTTGTGCACATTTTCATTCCACCTTTTTATATAGAATGAAATGAGTGTCTTTCTATGACATAGTATTAATGTGTCATAAACGACTACATCAACAACTGTTTGGGGGTATTTATTTGGTAAGTGATTTAGTTTCAGTTTTGAGGCTGAAAGTTTTTTTTTTCCATTACATCAATAAAATACGCTACAAATGCTTGATCATTGGTGGATTAGATTGAGTGCCATTTTCCTTTGCAACAAAATGTCGTCAATGGAAACATCTCATAGAGAAAAGCTTAGAGATCCCAAGAAGGAAGGCGACAAGATGTCAGATGATCCTCAGAAACAGCACATACAAAACTCTAATAGCATCAGATAACTCAAATAACTTAAAGGGGTTGGCCCATCTGGGACATTGATGGCATATCGCTAGGATATGCCATCAATGTCACATAAGTGCAGTTCCCACTTCTGACATCCACTCCTAGCTCCATAATGGGGCCGCTGAAGGGAACAGAGAGTAGCCACGCATGTGCAGAAACCCTCCGTTCACCACTATAGGAGTTTTGTAAATAGCTGAGCCCTGGCTCTGCTATTTCCAGTGGTTCCATAGTAGTGCTTGAAGAGGTAGCCTTGCTTGATTGGTGCACTCTCTATTCACTGGTATGGGATTTCCGAAAAAAAGGCAAGCACGCTTGCTTGCCTATTTTTGGAACTCTGATAACAATGAATGGAGTGCACTCTGTGCGTAAGCTCTCCTTCATTTCAGGGCCCGTGTGGGACCCGCTCTTACTTGACATTGATGGTATATCCTAGCAATAGTCTATCAATGTCCAAGATGTGCCAACCCCTTTCAAAGCTATTGTACTCTTCAAATCATTTTGAATGATTGGAACATAACCCTTGGTGGTACATGGAAATTATCCTCAAATGCAGTGGATCTTGGTCAGAATAAAATACACGCTGTAACATTCTCCATGTTAAAGGAATTTTCTAACAGGTATGATTTATTAATATTCCATAGGCTAGGTAAGAAATCATTGCTGGGGTGTCCACCTCTGGGATACTCACTGATCATTGTAATGGTGATCCTGAGTACTACCACCCTATTCCTCCACTATGAGGAGGAATTTGTATAAAGTGTTGGTAGAGCATACATACAGCTACTCCATTTAGAGTCCATGGGGCTGACAGAAACAGTTGAACCCTGTACTCAGCTGTCTCTGTCAAAGGTGCTGAAAGGAGTGGTAGTGCACATGCTCAACCAGCGCTTCATTCAAATTCTATATCACTGTGGTCATGAAGTGCAAGGAATAGGTTGGGTGAACGTGGTGGTGTCAGTGGTGCAATCAGTGATCATACATCTGTCATCTATCCTGTTGACAGATGACATGTGTAGGAAAACTCCTTTAGGGCTCCTTCACGCACCAATTTTGTCTAGCTTTTTTATACCACTGCATCCATACTGCATGCCTTTTTGGGCATTTTTTTGTGGCTTTTTTTTACCCTATAGAGAAGGAGATGGAAAACTGCCTAAAAAAATATAGCTTTATCTTGAATTGGGCAAAAAAACACTTGTGTGTCCTGTATTTCATATTTACAGTGGACTTTCATCTAAGGCCTCTTTCACACTTGCGTTGTCCAGATCCGGCGTGTACTCCACTTACCGGAATTACACGGCGGATCCGGAAAAACGCAAGTGTACTGAAAGCATTTGAAGACGGATCCGTCTTCATAATGCTTTCAGTGTTACTATGGCGGCCAGGACGCTATTAAAGTCCTGGTTGCCATAGTACGAGCGGGGAGCAGTATACTTACAGTCCGTGTGGCTCCCGGGGCGCTCCCGAATGACGTCAGAGCGCCCCATGCACATGGATGACGTGCCAAGTGATCACGTGATCCATGCGCTTGGGGCGCCCTGACGCCACTCTGGAGCGCCCCGGGAGCCGCACGGATGGTAAGTATGCTGCTCCCCGCTCCCCACTACACTTTACCATGGCTGCCAGGACTTTAACGTCCCGGCAGCCATGGTAACCATTCAGAAAAAGCTAAACGTCGGATCCGGCAATGCGCCGAAACGACGTTTAGCTTAAGGCCGGATCTGGATCAATGCCTTTCAATGGGCATTAATTCCAGATCCGGCCTTGCGGCAAGTCTTCAGGATTTTTGGCCGGAGCAAAAAGCGCAGCATGCTGCAGTATTTTCTCCGGCCAAAAAACGTTCTGTTCCGGAACCGAAGACATCCTGATGCATCCTGAACGGATTTCACTCCATTCAGAATGCATTAGGATAAAACTGATCAGGATTCTTCCGGCATAGAGCCCCGACGACGGAACTCTATGCCGGAAGAAAAGAACGCAAGCGGGATAGAGCCCTAACATCTGTAGCTGGTATTTTTGCAACAAAAGCAATGGTGCTTAAAAATACCATAAAATACCTAGAGTATGTGTGAATCCACCCTTAAAGATTGCATACATAATACAATATAAGCCCATCAATGGACTTCTGGAATAAGCTATGTGAGCACAACTGGATATTTCTTGTCTCATCTGGACTCTTGAGTATGACGGGGGAGTGGGATATTTGCATATCTACAGTATCTGCCTGTATTTTCAGGTTTTGGGTGGAATAAGACTATAAATGATACTGAACTGAATATTCTGAATCTGCATTTCTAAAATTGTCTGATAATTCCATATATCAATACTAGATGTCCCCTTATCTTTTTTGGGAGCATGCTAATGTTTTGTTTATTGCATTCTAAAAAAAAATTTTTTATTATTCTCTGCATATTACACAATAATCAATGCTAATTATAAAAAAAATTGGAAAAATCAAACATGAAATTTCCCTACACATCTTGTAGGAAAGGGGACTGTGTATGAAAACCTGGATGAACACAAATTGGAGCGTTTGGTTATAGCAGCTAATCAGACTCCAGCTTCCTTTCTGAGTAGGTTAGAAAATGAAAGAAAGAGCTAAAAGGAATATACAGTTGTGTTCAAAATAATAGCAGTCGGACATCACTAACCTGATCAATCACTGTTTTTGGTAGAAATTATATGGCAAATAATTTACTAGCAGGTGTAGTAGAGTAATATGCATCCAATAGACCCAACAGTCATGACATGCATGCTGCTGATTCTTTATTTGAAAGAGGCATGTTCAAAATAATAGCAGTGTGGAGTTCAATGACTGAGGTCATTCATTCTTTGAAAAACAGGTGGCAATTATTGCCCTTATTTAAGGAAGGAAGGCAGCAAATGTTGTACATGCTAGTTACAGTGCATTTCTCTCTGAAATTCTGAGGAAATTGGGTCGTTTCAGACATTGTTGAGAAGAACAGCGTACCTTGATTAAAAAGTTGATTGGAGAGGGGAAAGCATATAAAGAAGTGCAGAAAATGATAGGCTGCTCAGCTAAAATGATCGCAAATGCTTTAAAATGGCAACCAAAACCCGAAGGACGTAGAAGAAAGCGAAAAACTACCATTCAAATGGATAGAAGAATAGCCAAAATGGCAAGGACTCAGCCAACAATCAGCTCCAGGAAGATAAAAAAAAGGCCTAAAGTTACCTGTGAGTACTGTTACAATTAGAAGACGCCTATGTGAAGCCAAGCTATCTGAAAGAAGCCCCCGCAAAGTCCCATTGTTGAAAAAAAGACATGTGCTGAAGAGGTTACAATTTGCCAAAGAACACATTGACTGGCCTAAAGAGACATTTTGTGGACTGATGAAAGTAATATTGTTCTTTTTGGGTCTAGTGGCCGGAGACAGTTTGTCAGACGACCCCCAAACACTGAATTCAAGCCACAGTACACTGTGAAGACAGTGAAGCATGGTGGCGCAAGCATCATGATGGGGGGATGTTTCTCTCTCATACTACAGTGTTGGGCCTATTTATCGCATACCAGGGATCATGGATCAGTTTGAATACATCAGAATACTTGAAGAGGTAATGCTGTCTTATGCTGAAGAGGAAATGCCCTTGAAATGGGTGTTCCAATAAGACAACGACCCCAAACACACGAGTAAACATGCAACATCTTGGTTCCAGGCCAACAAGATTGACGTTATGGAGTGGTCAGCCCAATCCCCGGATCTTAATCCAATAGAAAACTTGTGGGGTGACATAAAAAATGCAGTTTCTGAGGCAAAACCAAGAAATAGAGAAGAACTGTGGAATGTAGTCCAATCATCCTGGGCTGCAATACCTGTTCACAGAGGCCAGAAGTTGATTGACTCCATGCAACACAGATGTACAGCAGTTCTCAGAAACAGCGGTTATACAACAAAATATTAGTTAAGTGATTCAAAGGAAAGCAAAATCTTCAAACATTTTTCAGTTTATATAGTGAATGTTTGAGTTTGTAAAGAAGAATATAAACACTGCTATTTTTTTGAACCGCCTAATATTCACTTTTCTTCATTTTTTTTAGAGAAACAACACAAATTTTATATATTTTTCTTCATGTTTTGATTTGGAATAAAATGTGTAGTGTTCCCAATGCATTTATGTGTATGGAAATAAAAGCTATTAGAAGGATTTTAAGCTTTATTCACTTTTTAAAACACATTTGCCATTATTCTGAACACAACTGTACATTTAGTACAAGTGATAAGTAGCAGGTAGACTAGCAAGCATATAAAATAAAAAAAAACACAAAATTAATCTCTTAGCTTTGGGTCTGTTCTTGTTAAGCTCTTGTAGTCTGCACGCCAATGCCCAAAAAGGTCTATAACTAAGAGTGTTTGGAACATGTCTTTAAGGACTTTAGGACTTCTCTATGACAGGTACTGGGTATTTATTCACTTAGTGTCCATAGTAGGGTGTGCCTTGAACTTAATATTATTTTAGTGGTGTGTTATTCTCCAGAATGTGGGCTTGAAACTGATTCTAATTTAGAAGTTTTAGTTTAAGATAGTAAGAAGTAACCTTTAGGACTCTTTCACACGTCAGTAAATCAGGGATGTGTGCTGTGTTTTCCACGGTCATCACATGTATCCTTTGCTTTTCCACTGACTGGAAAACAATACAGATGAGGGCTAAAAAAAACTGACACAGACCAATAACAGACTCTTCACAGACATCTTCATGGATGAAAAGCAGATTTCTTTCATGGATGTCATCAATTCCATGGACATGTGAAAGAGGCCTTTCATACCTTACACATATGAGGTCGATGCAAGGAAATATTTTAATTTTTAGTCAATGTATTATGTAGATTTGGAATTTGTATATTATTCAAAAGTAGAGTTCTACTTTGGACTACATTCGCATGCAGTGATTTTTCCATAGATGTTGCGTTGCGTTGCGTTGAATCGGCAAAATCCGTACCTTTTCCACAACATAATAAGCATGTTGCAAATTTGGAAATCAGTAGCATGCTCATATTTTTGCACAGAATTTTTTTTTTGTTTTGGTGGATGCGATTTTAAAACCCCATCCTCATTTATTGTACTGTAAATTGCCTTGTATTTGTCTCAACGTGACCAGAAAACTGTAATGTTATTAACCAAGGCAACAAGGTTTATATACAGTGGATATAAAAAGTCTACTGTTAAAATGTCAGGTTTCTGTGATGTAAGAAAATGAGACAAAGATAAATCATGTCAGAACTTTTTCCACCTTTTAATGTGACCTATAAACTGTACCACTCAATTGAAAAACAAACTGAAATCTTTTAGGTGGAGGGAAGAAAACAAAAAAAAAAAACTAATAATGTGGTTGCATAAGTATGCACACCCTCTTATAACTGGGGATGTAGCTGTGTTCATAATTAAGCAATCACATTCAAAATCATGTTAAATAGGAGTCAGCATACACCTGCCATCATTTAAAGTGCCTCTGATTAACCCCAAATAAAGTTCAGCTGCTCTAGTTGGTTTTTCCTGAAATTTTCTTAGTTGCATCCAACAGCAAAAGCCATGGTCCACAGAGAGCTTACAACGCATCAGTGGGATCTCATTGTTAAAAGGTATCAGTCAGGAGAAGGGTACAAAAGAATTTCCAAGGTATTAGATATAACATGGAACACAGTGAAGACAGTAATCATCAATTGGAGAAAATATGGCACAACAGTGACATTACCAAGAACTGGACGTCCCTCCAAAATTGATGAAAAGACGAGAAGAAAACTGGTCTGGGAGGCTACCAAGAGGCCTACAGCAACATTAAAAGAGCTGCAGGAATATCTGGCAAGTACTGGCTGTGTGGTACATGTGACAACAATCTCCCATATTCTTGATATGTCTGGGCTATGCGGTAGAGTGGTAAGACGAAAGCCTTTTCTTACAAAGAAAAACATCCAAGCCAGGCTACATTTTGCAAAAACACAGCTGAATTCTCCCAAAAGCATGTGGGAAAAGGTGTTATGGTCTGATGAAACCAAGGTTGAACTTTTTGGCCTTAATTCCAAAAGATATGTTTGGCGCAAAAACAACACTGCACATCACCAAAAGAACACCATACCCACAGTGAAGCATGGTGGTGGCAGCATCATGCCAAGGGGCTGTTTTTCTTCAGCTGGAACTGGGGCCTTAGTTAAGCTAGAGGGAATTATGAACAGTTCCAAATACCAGTCAATATTGGCACAAAACCTTCAGGCTTTTACTAGAAAGCTGAACATGAAGAGGAACTTCATCTTTCAGCATGACAACGACCCAAAGCATACATCTAAAGCAACAAAAGAATGGCTTCACCAGAAGAAGATTAAAGTTTTGGAATGGCCCAGCCAGAGCCCAGACCTGAATCCTATTGAAAATCTGTGGGGTGATCTGAAGAGGGCTGTGCACAGGAGAAGCCCTCGCAATCTGACAGACTTGGAGCGTTTTTGCAAAGAGTGGGCAAATCTTGCCAAGTAAAAATAGACTCATACCCAAAAAGACTGAGTGCTGTAATAAAATCAAAAGGTGCTTCAACAAAGTATTAGCTTAGGGTGAGCACACTTATGCAACCATATTATTTTATTTTTATATTTTTTCTTCCCTCTACCTAAAAGATTTCAGTTTATTTTTCAATTGAGTTGTACAGTTTATAGGTCACATTAAAGGTGGAAAAAGTTCTGAAATGATTTATCTTTGTCTTATTTTTTTACATCACAGAAACCTGACATTTTAACAGGGGTGTGTGTAGACTTTTTATATCCACTGTATTTGCTCATTAGAGGATACTTAAACCTAATGCAAACAATAAAAACTGTTTTGCTTAGAAAATAAGCATATGTCATTTTGGTGTTGGTTATACTAAAAAGAACCTGTCACCTTTATGCTGCCCATACTAACGGCAGAATAAAGTAGAAAAGTAGAGACAGGTGAGTTGATTTCAGCGGTCTGTCATTTATAAGTTAAAACTAAGAGGTTGCCAAGAACCAACATCACAATCATTGCAGACTGGGCCTGGAAAAGAGTCCCGGCCACCTGAGAAGAGTCCTGGTTATTTATGGATTCCTGCTCTCCTGGCCACCTGCTGATGACTTACAGTCTTCTACCTAGTGTTCACCCTTTCTCTCTAGCAAAGAGCTGCCAATCATCAGCAGATGGGCGGGGAGAGATTTTTTTTTTTTTATGAATAACCACGATTCTCAGGTAGATTTGACTCTTTTCAAGGCCTGGGCTGTAATGATTATGATGCTGGTTCTCAGCAACCACTTACATTTAGCTCATGAGTGGAACACTGCTGAAATCAGCATTTCTGTCACTATTTTATGCTGCCATCAGTGAGCTCTGCATAAAGTTGATGAGTACAATGGAAGTTTAAGTACAATGGAAATTTTTACTGATTAAGTCAAAAATAAGATTTGGGTGAGGTCTATGATAAAGCCCCAAAGAACTGAGGACTCCTGCACATGATGGTGTCTGTATTTATGTCCACAAGCCACAAGACCTACGGCGTCCACTCCGCATTTGTCTCACTTCCTTCTAGAAATGACAAGAATAGCAGTGCAGCCATTAAACTGATTGGGGTCACAGTACGACTTGCAAATTGCCATAACTTTAGATTTGTAAAACAAATCAGCAGTATTGGAATTTTTTTCATTCTGAGGTTGTGGCAACGTGTGAATCACATTGTAATCCATTTCAGTTCAGTGGCTTCATAGCTAAACAGGGATCTTTGGTTGTGTGTCTTTGGTTGTGTGTCAGGTGTCATGGCCATGATTGCCAAATAGCCCAAGACTAAATATTGCTAATTAAGATAGGAAAAATGAAACCGTTGTGCTAGTGATTTCTTTTTGTAGATCAGTAGAGCAGTTTGTTTGACCAGAAGCTGCCAGGTTTAGACACTAATTATCACATTTTCCTGTAGTGGCAGTCCATAATAAATTAGGAATGTGAATGGTACCTTGCCAAGACAGGGGGTGCATTTCTAATTGGAATGCCTGAGGATTACCACAAACAGGATGTGTGTATAAGCACTATGCCAGGAACAGAAGTATCATTTGTAGCATGCTGTTCTTTAAGAATAAAAGATATGAAATACAAAGCCAAACGATAAGTTGTTACATCCAGGATGCCTTAAAGCGGCTCTGGATGCCAGGATGCTGTAAACACCTGGATAGCGTGCGCTCTTTATCATTCTGATGTTTGGAGTCAGCTCTGTGATTCTTGTAACAAATAGGAGATTTGCAACATACTAAATATCCATATCATATCATCCATATCAGGGGAAGGTAGTCTAGACCACCACAGGGAAAGTTAAAGGGGTTGTCCACATTTTAAAAAATCCTAAATCAACCAACCTTCCACCCAGCATGTCCTGAGTATACTCACTTCATCCTGACACTCAGTTCTGGGTCCTTGAGTCCTGGACTGTCTTTCCTGCATGTAAACTTCCCGCATGGACAGGGTCACATGCGCTGCGGTAACCTATGACTGCCTCAGCGGTGACTTGTGCCCACATGGCACATCAATTTCGGGTCACATGCTGTTTTGGGACACTTGACTGCTGAGGCCAGTCATTGGCTGGAGCTGCACACCTCATCCCTGAAAAGAGTACCACCTCTGTTACCTCAGAAGTCCCTAATAAGATATATGAATATGGGTTTTCTAAATTTGACAACCCCCTTAACAGAAGGTACATTTAGTGATCATTGATGTGCAATCTGAACGGCGAACTGGATAGGGACACATACTGTACTTTTTCACAGGACAGTACATACTATATAATATAATCTTATACAACCCCAAAGACTTATCCTATTATAATTGCATACTTGCAGGGTTTGGTAAATATCTAATACATAAAAATATTTTTTCATCCTGACATAGTGCCTTTTAATTTACCATACTAACTTGCGCAAAACGGGGTGGATTATGGGAGTACTCTGAGAGTAATTACACGAGATGTTGGGTTCACTATAAGGGCAAGAGCTTAGTAATTCTATTCAAGGAGAGAATACTGAATGTGTGGAGATGGGAGAGGCACACGTTAGAATGACAGCTATGAATAAACATGTCTGACAAGGCTGTGTCTTTTATATGTTAAACACCCCGAGCAGGGGCGTAGCTAAAGGCTCATGGGCCCTGGTGCTAGAGTTTAGCTTGTGGACAGGGGCAGGGAAGCACATAGCCTTCGAGCTGCCGGAGGCAAAAATTTAAACGGCCACCCCCTTATGCCAAATTCTTGACCTCACCCCTTCCCTCCAGCCAGAAGTGTAACTTGACCTGCATGCCAGAAGTATAATACCTGTATCTTCTTACGCGACAAAAGGGACTTTGGACCCCCTCAGGCTCCTGCTACCTCTGCACCCCCTATAGCTACGCCCTTGACCCCAAGCATTTACCCATGTTCACAAATCTCTCTCCAGTTTCCTCTAAATTCGGTACTTGGATTTTAGGAACACAAGGTCCTCTCTCTGTATATATATATATATATAAATAAAGCATGCTGTATATGGAGGCCTACAGGTTTGTCTGTATAGCGTCAATGTTTGTGGCGCATACAAGGCGTTACACAGATGCCATGAGCACTGTGATAGCTATCCTCATCTGTTCAGATTGTGCAACAGCGTGTATAATGGAAAATCTATTTAATGTAACTTCTTGATATATCCTATGATGGTGTTAATGTACTTATCAATTACTTATTGATCATTTAAATGGGATATGCTATGAACATTCTTCCTCGTGTATTCCTAGCCTGAAGTCTCTAATATCTGAGATCAGGCTTGTGTGTGTCCAGCCCAGTTCCTACAGGTAAATAGTTGATAATTTTCAATGGATAGTTAATCTATCCACACTCCTCACTCCTCTCATTTCTAAAATCAGGTATGTGGGTGTTCAGCTCAGTCCTACTTGGTAAACCATTGATAAGTGCCTGGCTAAAATTTAAATGTGCATAATGAACATGGTGGCCTTGGGACCTAGACCCCACCTGAACCCTATCATAGAAACGTATAGGAGATGCGGCAGTGTATGCACACTGTACTTTTCCCTTTAGTCTATGGGACTCCCACAATAGTTATTGCTATACTTACCTGTCCTCATTTCCAAGTGAGCAATCGGTGCAGTGTGGATGCCTCTTTCAGCTCATGACCAATTCTCCTGGTTTGGTTGTGATTGTTTTAACTGTATTTCTATTAAATTAATTACCTAGTGGAATATTGCAAAAATGTTGTACATGGAGTAAGGTTCCCACTGCATTCTTCTAGTAGATAACAAATTCCAGCACAATATGTGAATTAAAGATGTAATTAGGTAATTTTATTCAAGAACGGCTATGTCTGTGATGTTTCGGCCCCTAACCTTAACCCTAACTATTGCTGCAGAGGAAGACAGGAGACAGCATGAGAAGCGCTAAAGAAAAGTATATCCACACTACTGTGAATGTGCATTGAGGGCAAAATGTTACAGACACAGCCGCTCTGGAATAAAAATCCTCAATTGCATCTTTAATTCACATATTGTGCTGGTGTATTTCTGTTAAAACATTTTGAGAATATAATAGTAGAGGCAGAGTAAACAAATGCAACCAAACTAACACAATATCAACAGTCTATGCAGTTGGGTCAAGAACACGATAAAGAATAGTGAGAAAAAATATAATGCAAATGAGAAAAGAACCAACCTGGACATGAAGGTCTCCAAGGTGGCAGAAGTTCTGGGGTACAGGCTGTATGTGTCCTTCCTAAAATCTACAGAGAATCATTTTGTTTTGTTTTTTTAATAGC
The DNA here is from genome assembly GCF_014858855.1 of Bufo gargarizans. Lineage (NCBI taxonomy): Eukaryota > Metazoa > Chordata > Amphibia > Anura > Bufonidae > Bufo > Bufo gargarizans. Next base: position 170,786,567 of record NC_058082.1, read on the forward strand.
TTTTTTTTTTATATTGATTAATTTCCTCAATTATGTAAATGCTTTTAGTAAATTTGTTAATCCTTGTATTCTATATGGTAACATAGTAACATAGTACATAAGGCCAAAAATAGACATTTGTCCATCCAGTTCGGCCTGTTATCCTGCAAGTTGATCCAGAGGAAGGCAAAAAAAAACTGTGAGGTAGAAGCCTCACTTTAGGGGAATAAAAGATTCCTTCCCGACTCCAATCAGGCAATCAGAATAACTCCCCGGATCAACGATCCCTCTCTAGTAGCTATAGCCTGTAATATTATTACACTCCAGAAATACATCCAGGCCCCTCTTGAATTCCTTTATTGTACTCACCATCACCACCTCCTCAGGCAGAGAGTTCCATAGTCTCACTGCTCTTACCGTAAAGAATCCTCTTCTATGTTTGTGTACAAACCTTCTTTCCTCCAGACGCAGAGGATGTCCCCTCGTCACAGTCACAGTCCTGGGGATAAACAGATGATGGAAGAGATCTCTGTACCGACCTCTGATATACTTATACATAGCAATTAGATCTCCCCTCAGTCGTCTTTTTTCTAAAGTGAATAACCCTAATTCTTCAGGGTACTGTAGTTACCACATTCCAGTTATTACTTTAGTTGCCCTCCTCTGGACCCTATCCAGCTCTGCTATGTCTGCAGTGTTCACTGGAGCCCAGAACTGTACACAGTACTCCATGTGTGTGGTCTGACTAATGATTTGTAAAGTGGTAGGACTAAATAAGGGTCTGGCTATGACATTACTTAATTCCCTTAGGATACAGGGGTGTATGCCATCCGGTCCTGGCGATTTGTCTATTTTAATCTTTTTAAGTCGCTGTTGTACTTCTTCCTGGGTCAGACAGGACACTTTTAATGGGGAATTTATTTCAACATTCAGCATTTCATCTGACAGTTTATTTTCCTCAGTGAATACATTGGAGAAAAAAATATTTAACAGCTTTGCTTTCTCCTCGTCGCTCTCTGCCACTCCCCCCTCATTACTCTTTAAAGGACCGACACCTTCAGATTTATACTTTTTAACATTTATATAATTGAAGAACATTTTAGGGTTAGTTTTACTCTCTTTGGCAATTAATCTCTTGGTCTCTAGTTTGGCCGCTTTTATTTGTTTTTTACATGTTCTATTTTTTTCCTTGCTTCCGTGCTACCCTCCTGTTTTAGTGTTTTATATGCTTTCTTTTTGTCATTTATTGCTTTCTTTACAGTTCTGTCCACATTGGTTTCTTTTTGTTCCTTAACCTTTTATTCCCATACGGTGTATGTACCTCTCCCAATTGAGATTTTAGGATGCTTTCAAAGATATCCCATTTTGTGGCTGTATTTTTATTTGTGAGGACTTTATCCCATTTAGTTAGGACTATGGCCTCTCTTAGTTGGCTAATTTTAGCTTTTTTGAAGTTTAGTATTTTTGTTCCTCCCTGTAGAAACGCTCTTTTGAATGATAATTGGAAGGTTATTACTTTATGGTCACTATTTCCCAGGTGTCCCCCAACCTGCACGTCTGTTGTTCTGTCAGGCCTATTGGTTAATACAAAGTCCAGTATGGCCGTCCCTCTAGTCGGTCTTGAACCAGTTGGGAGAGGTAATTGTCTTTGGTTATTGCCAAGAACCTGTTTCCTTTATGAGATATACAAGTTTCAGTTTCCCAGTCTATATCTGGGTAGTTGAAGTCCCCCATAATAACCACCTCATTATGATTTGCCGCCTTGTCTATCTCATTTAGTAGTAGATTTTCTGTGGACTCTGGTATATTAGGTGGTTTATAGTAAACTCCTATTAGTAATTTAATATTGTTTTTAGCTCCATGTATCTCTACCCAGAGTGATGGGTCCCTCACTTTAGACAAGACTTTACATAAAGGCAGACACCTCCCCCTCTCTGGTTTTGACGATCCTTTCTAAACAGACTGTAACCCTGTACATTAGCTGCCCAGTCATAGCTATCATTCAGCCATGTCTCAGTTATTCCCACTATGTCATAGTCCTCCTCACACATCACTAATTACAGTTCCCCAGTTGTATTAGTCAGGCTTCTGGCATTAGTATACATACATTTGAGAGGTTTATGTATATTTTTTACCCTACACCTTTCCTTCTGGACTGTTCTAGTCCCTCCTTCCATTCCTCCCCCAGTCCCACTGCCTTGCCCCCGGTCTCTATCTTCCCCTCCTATAACATAATTACCCTCCCCCAGTCCCTAGTTTAAACACTCCTCCAACCTTCTAGCCATCTTCTTCCCCAACACAGCTGTCCCTTCCCCATTGAGGTGCAGCCCGTCCCTACGATAGAGCCTGTAGCCGATAGAGAAGTCAGCCCAGTTCTCCAGGAACCCAAACCCCTCCTTCCTACACCAGTTCTTGAGCCACTTGTTAATCTTTCTAATCTCCTGCTGCCTTTCTTGTATGGCCCGTGGTACAGGTAGTATTTTGGAAAATACTACCTTTGAGGTCCTTGCCCTAAGCTTTTGACCTAAATCCCTGAAATCATTTTTAAGGACTCTCCACCTACCCCTAACTTTGTCATTAGTTCCGATATGGACCATGACCGCTGGATTAAAGACAGGTACGGCGCAGGCGCGATATTTTGAATTCAAACAGGGCCAGCAGAGAACGATCCCGTTCCCTGGCCCTGTCAATCACACAGCAGAGGGGGCGTCATTATGAGAGGAGGATGCGGCTGCTACCAGCAAGTAGCCGCCCTACTTGCTGGTAGCAAGGTAATTTACATATTATAAAAATAGCTTTTTAACAAAATCTACAGAACCAAAATGAATATTTAGCTTATGTATAGGGAGCTCGCAGTGTAGGGATTATTATTAACCCCCCAAAAAAAAAAAACGGTTTGGGCTGACAGAAGCCCTTTAAGTAGTCACTTTATCTTAAGTAGTAAAAAAAAAATATCATAATCCTTATTGAATATATGCTTGCTATCTTGAATAGTGAATACTCCTTTACAGGGACTGGTGAAGCCATGATATCTAACAAAACCCATTGGAGGAGATTTTGCATATTTCATCAAAATTATGTGTTTTGGACACATTTTATGCCTAGCTCAACTATTTTATAATGTGTCTAGAGCAATGAGCATGGTTTAAAAAAAGACGTAACATATACCAAATTTACAGTATTAAAGCCATGCTCTATATTTGATCAATTTGAAGTAAATTGTGTCTGGTTTGAAGTTTTGCTGCAGGAGAACGACCAAGCTGCTACCTCCAGGAGTAGTCTCTGTGTGATTGACAGCTGACCCATAGGGGTCAGAGACACTAATGCAGGGGATCAGGCAAAACCATAATCAGAGAAAAGCTGAGGACAGAGCAGGCAGAGTACAAGCAATCCAATAAACAGTCGAAGGTCAGGTCAGGCAGCTGAGGATCAATATCCAGGAAATGTGCAGAAGTCTGTATATGGGCGGACAAACAAATACAGTACACCTTTGCAGGAACTAGCAAGCAAGGAACCTAATCATAGGCAAAGGTGCCTTAAGCATGCAAAAGTGGCCAGGTATTGGTTGGTGTGAATTAGGGTGTGCGTGCTGGCCCTTTAAGAGCCGGGGAGAGCACTTGCGCTCCTTATGTCCTGGAAAGAGAGGCAGTGCTGGCAAGGGACAGGCTGTGGCCTGCACGGGAAGATAGGTTAGGTAACTCTGATGGCTGGGCCCACCACAAGGGACCAGAGAAGTCTGGTGGGACTGGCCTGCCAGAACAGGAGTGAGAGGTTGAGCAGAGTGGCACCCTTCATACTGTCTTCGTACTCGCTTGCATTCTGATGCTAAGCTCCCACAAACCAGCAGTAAAATGCATTGAGAGGACTCTTCTTTGAGTCCTCTCTATTATGTGCGTGAGCATAGGAGTCCTCTTAATGGATTTTACTGCTCAATTGTTGGAGCATGGTGTTGGTATGCCAATGAATATGTAGATAGAAAATTGCATAACTGGACACGGTGTCACACTATTCACCGTTTACTCTAGTTTGGGGTGGGGTGTTTTGGAGCTGACAGATTCCCTTAAAAGATGGTCCCTGCTGTTGGGGAGGAGGGAGTGCCATAGCTGCCAGGTGACTGCTCTTTTATACAGCAGACACCCAAGCTAATGTATGTGATTGGCAATAACGTGGCTCTGAGCATGTTTTTCCATAGAGTGCTGTGTTCCTGGGGCCTGAACGGATCTCCCGCATTGAGATGAAGGGAGCCATTTATTTGTTGTTTGAGCATTAGGAAGGATCTCGGGCTACCAACCTCCTATAGACTGCAATGGTAATTCATTGCAGTCTATGGGAGAAGCAATTTCATGTTCAAGTCTTTCATGTTCAAGTCCTTTAAGAGGATCCCTTAAGGGGACTTAATATTAGTGTAAAATTAGTTTAAAAAAGTTTTTAAAAATATAAAAAAGTAAAAAGAAAAAAACAAATCACCCATAATACAAATAAGGCTACTTTCACAATCGTGTTTTGTGCGGATCCGTCATGGACGGATCTGTTCAGATAATACTGCCGTCTGCATCCATTCAGAACTGATCCATTTGTATTATCTTTAACATAGCCAAGATGGATCCATCTTGAACACCATTAAAAGTCAATGGAGGACGGATCTGTTTTCTATTGTGCCAGATTGTGTCAGTGAAAACAGATCCCCATTGACTTACATTGTGTGCCAGGACGGACGTTTTGGCTCAGTTTAATCAGACGGACACCAAAACGCTGCAGGCATCATTTTGGTGTCCGTCTCCAAAGCGGAATGGAGACTGATCTGATGCATTCTGAGCGGATCCTTTTCAATTTAGAATGCATTAGAATGCAAACTGATCCATTTTGGACCGCTTGTGAGAGCTCTGAACGGATCTCACAAACGGAAAGCCAAAGCGCCAGTGTGAAAGTAAACTAAAGATAAATAAACAATAAAAAAATTACTGTAAGATAATTTGCACAGCTGTTTCTCAAAACACCTGAACTACTAAAGTATGAACAGATTTATCCCATACATTGAACGCTGTGATGGAAAAAATAAATAAACAGATGATTATTGCAAAATGTTCATAGGCTACTTTTACGCCTGCATTGTTAATTCCGGTATTGAGATCCGGCAGAGGATCTCAATGCCTGAATTAAATGGATCCGTTTTGATTTTGCACATCAGGATGCATCCGTACCATTAGGATGCAGTTGTGTGAAATCAAAACGGATCCGTCACTAAATACTTTGAAAGTGAATGGGTGATGGATCCGGTTTTTTAGGCTCCTAAAAAAACTGATCAGTCACCAGTGACTTACATTGTTTTCAGTGCTGGATCCTTTTTTCCCCATTTTTATGTGTCTGGTCGCAAAACAGAATGCTGCCGGAACTGAAGAAATACTGATTCGTCCTGAACAGATCTCTTTCCATTCAGAACATATGAGGTCTGAATGGAAACACTTTTTTCCGGTATTGAAAGCATAACAGCATAAGGCCTCATGCGCACGGCCGCATTGGGAACCACAATTTGCGGTCCCCAATGCACCGGAAACATCCGTGCGGCGGCCGGGATGGAATGAGACTTAAACTTGAATGGGTCCGTGATTCGTCCGCACGCATTCTATTTTTTTGCTGTGCTGAGGCACGGACAGAAACACCATGGAAGCACTCCGTAGTGCTTCCGTGGGCTTCCGATCCATGCTTCCGTTCGGCAGTGCACCAATTCAGGTAAATGGGTCCGCATCCGTGATGAAAGTCACACACGCTCCAAAATGGTAGATCACCCGACAAAAATGAGCACTCAAACAAATCCATAGACAATTGAGGTCAGAATATGGTGATGCAAAAAATGTTTTTTTCCAAAGGTTTTTTTTTTAACTATTAAAATACAAGAAAAAAACTACAAAACTATTGCTGAATAGCGTTTTTCCAATTCCACCCCATTTGATTTTTTTTCCAGCTTCCCACTGCCTTGTATGCAATATTAAATGGTGCAAAAAAAAAAAAAAAAAACCCTCATATGTCTATGTGAAATGAAAAATAAAAATGTTATGGCTCAGGGAAGGCAGGGAGTGAAAAACAAAAATGCAAAAAAGGAAAATTACTTGGCCAGGAAGGGGTTAATACATGATCCTCTCCATTTGATAACATGCACCTGAAGATATGCTGTTTTAGGATGATATAGGCTGAAACTATGTTATTATTAGGATGCAATATAGAGGAAGGCAACAAAGGCCTAAGCATAGGGCTGCAGAATTGCTGGACTGCCCAGTTATTCTGCTTATAAAATTTGACATTTTATTCACTATATATATATATACTGCCTGTCCAAAAAAAAAGTTGCCACCAAAAAAAGCCTTTAGCTTTGATTACGGCACGCATTCGCCGTGGCATTGTTTCGATAAGCTTCTGCAATGTCACAAGATTTATTTCCATCCAGTGTTAATTTTTCACCAAGATCTTGCATTGATGATGGTAGAGTCTGACTGCTGCTCAAAGCCTTCTCCAGCACATCCCAAAGATTCTCAACGGGGTTAATGTCTGGACCGAAAATGATGTCTCATGCTCCCTGAGCCACTCTTTCACAATTTGAGCCCGATGAATCCTGGCATTGTCATCTTGGAATATGCCTGTGCCATCAAGGAAGAACAAATCCATTGATGGAATAACCTGGTCCTTCAGTATGTTCAGGTAGTCAGTTGACCTCATTCTTGGAGCACATACTGTTGCTGAACCTAGACCTGACCAACGGTTGCAACCCCAGATGATAGCACTGCCCCCACAGGCTTGTACAGTAGGCACTAGGCATGATGGGTGCATCACTTCATCTACCTCTCTTCTTACCCTGATGCGCCCATCACTCTGAAACAGGGTAAATCTGGACTCAGACCACATCACCTTCTTCCATTGCTCCAGAGAAAATTGAAGCCTTTTTTCTGGTTTGCCTCACTGATTAGTGGTTTTCTTACGGCTACACAGCTGTTCAGTCCCAATCCCTTGAGTTCCCTTCGCATTGTGCGTGTGGAAATGCTCTTACTTTCACTATTAAACATAGCCCCGAGTTCTACTGTTGTTTTTCTTCGATTTGATTATCACCAAACGTTTAAGTAATCGCCGATCACGATCATTCAGGATTTTTTTCCCGCCATATTTCTTCCTCGAATATGATGGGTCCTCGCTATCCTTCCAGTTTTTAATAATGCGTTGAACAGTTCTTAACCCAATTTTAGTAGTTTCTGCAATCTCCTTAGATGTTTTCTCTGCTTGATGCATGCCAATGATTTGACCCTTCTCAAACAGACTAACATCTTTTCCACGACCACGAGATGTGTCTTTCGACATGGTTGTTTAAGAAATGAGAAGCAACTCATTGCACCAGTTGGGGTTAAATAACTTGTTGCCAGATGAAAGATAATCGCCCATGCAGTAATTATCCAATAGGAGGCTCATAACTATTTGCTTAGTTAAATACAGGTGGCGACTTTTTTTTGGGACAGGCAGTATATACAGACGTGGACAAAATTGTTGGTACCCTTTGGTCAATGAAAGAAAAAGTCACAATGGTCACAGAAATAACTTTAATCTGACAAAAGTAATAATAAATTAAAATTCTATAAATGTTAACCAATGAAAGTCAGACATTGTTTTTCAACCATGCTTCAACAGAATTATGTAAAAAAATAAACTCATGAAACAGGCATGGACAAAAATGATGGTACCCCTAACTTAATATTTTGTTGCGCAACCTTTTGAGGCAATCACTGCAATCAAACGCTTCCTGTAACTGTCAATGAGACATCTGCACCTCTCAGCAGGTATTTTGGCCCACTCCTCATGAGCAAACTGCTCCAGTTGTGTCCGGTTTGAAGGGTGCCTTTTCCAGACTGCATGTTTCAGCTCCTTCCAAAGATGCTCAATAGGATTGAGGTCAGGGCTCATAGAAGGCCACTTTAGAATAGTCCAATTTTTTCCTCTTAGCCATTCTTGGGTGTTTTTAGCGGTGTGTTTTGGGTCATTGTCCTGTTGCAAGACCCATGACCTGCGACTGAGACCAAGCTTTCTGACACTGGCTAGTACATTTCTCTCTAGAATTCCTTGATAGTCTTGAGATTTCATTGTACCCTGCACAGATTCAAGACACCCTGTGCCAGACGCAGCAAAGCAGCCCCAGAACATAACAGAGCCTCCTCCATGTTTCACAGTAGGGACAGTGTTCTTTTCTTGATATGCTTCATTTTTTCGTCTGTGAACATACAGCTGATGTGCCTTGGCAAAAACTTCGATTTTTGTCTCATCTGTCCACAGGACATTCTCCCAGAAGCTTTGTGGCTTGTCAACATGTAGTTTGGCATATTCCAGTCTTGCTTTTTTATGATTCGTTTTCAACAATGGTGTCCTCCTTGGTCGTCTCCCATGTAGTCCACTTTGGCTCAAACAACGACGGATGGTGCGATCTGACACTGATGTTCCTTGAGCATGAAGTTCACCTTGAATCTCTTTAGAAGTCTTTCTAGGCTCTTTTGTTACCATTCGGATTATCCGTCTCTTAGATTTGTCATCAATTTTCCTCCTGCGGCCACGTCCAGGGAGGTTGGCTACAGTCCCATGGATCTTAAACTTATGAATAATATGTGCAACTGTACTCACAGGAACATCTAGTTGCTTGGAGATGGTCTTATAGCCTTTACCTTTAACATGCTTGTCTATAATTTTCTTTCTGATCTCTTGAGACAGCTCTTTCCTTTGCTTCCTCTGGTCCATGTCGAGTGTGGTACACACCATATCACCAAACAACACAGTGATTACCTGGAGCCATATATATAGGCCCAATGGCTGATTACAAGGTTGTAGACACCTGTGATGCTAATTAGTGGACACACCTTGAATTAACATGTCCCTTTGGTCACATTATGTTCTGTGTTTTCTAGGGGTACCATCATTTTTGTCCATGCCTGTTTCATGAGTTTATTTTTTTACATAATTCTGTTGAAGCATGGTTGAAAAACAATGTCTGACTTTCATTGGTTAACATTTATAGAATTTTAATTTATTATTACTTTTGTCAGATTAAAGTTATTTCTGTGACCATTGTGACTTTTTCTTTCATTGACCAAAGGGTACCAACAATTTTGTCCACGTCTGTATATATATATATATATATATATGTATATATATATATATGTACATATTTCATGCTTTACATAATGTAGTATGGTTATATACAGTACAAATTATTCAATAGAACCTACAAGAAGGAAATATCGTTTTGCAGAGAGGTCACAGTGATTTTGCCATACTAAACGATTAAAACACAATAAATCAGTATCGACTTTGCTGTACAAAGGCAGCCAAAAAAATCAATGTCAATAGTTGCAATTCCCCATGAATCCCCCGAAAATATCATGATTTAGTCTTTATAGAAATTCTAATAAAATAACTAATCCAATAAAGTTTTAAATTAATGTGTCGGTTTTGCTGTCGATGTAGAACTGTCTATTATTACGCTGTGAAGGTCAAAAAAGTAAGCCAGCCCCCCCCCCAATATTACCTCTCGTGCAAGGACCAGGTCCAGTCCGTAGTATAATTCAGGAAAACAATGAAAAATGTCCAGCACTGAGATGAATAAAAGTCTTCAATCTTCATTCCATAAATTTAAAAGAATACAATTCTTCACATGTACAGCAGTAACGCACCAACGCGTTTCGATCTATCAGATCTTAATCATAGTATGGGTCAAATGCAAGTATAGTACTCTTATATACCTGGAATGAAAATGGCTCCACCAACCAGGTTGGAATTGCCATTACCACACAGGTGGTTGTGATATCAGCCATTCCTTGCATTTAACCCCTGCTGTTCGCACATAAAAACAATGTCATATAAAATAAAATAAATGTGCAATAGAACATCTGACACCCAGTTAAACTTTGATAAAGCAAATCCAAACATCCACAACTCAGTATAAAAAGGAAATTGCCCTTTATAAACGGGAATATTACATGAGCATATATAAACATGCATAGCTTTGGGAAATGACATTATTTCTCTGACTCGGGCAGGGTCCACTGAGGCACATAAGCATATCAGGGCCACTATATTGAATTCCATGACATTGTACAGCAATTCATCTATGCCCCATAAATTTTTGACAAGATACATTCCAAAATTAAATTGTGTGTTGTGAACATATATTTTATTTTTGTAGGCCAGTTGGGTTAGTAGTGATACATTATTTCACGCTTCATATTTAGATCGTTAGTGGCTATTGTGTTTCATTAAAATATCCAATATGCCTCCCTATTATGCAGTAGATGCTAGACATTCCCCCCCTCCGCAGTGTCATCTGCGTTTGAAAACTGTTTACTTAAAGGGGTTGTCCAGGTTCAGAGCTGAACCCGGACATACCCTTATTTTCACCCAGGCAGCTCCCCTGAGGCTAGCATCGGAGCATCTCATGCAAGGTCTCTTTTGTTTTCAATAACAAACTGCCGGGCGGAAACTTCCGCCCAGCAGTGTGTTCGGTGATGTCACCGGCTCTGATGGGCGGGCTTTAGCGCTGCTCTAGCCGTTTTTACTGGCTAGGGCAGCGCTAAATCCTGCCCATCAGTTCCGGTGACATCACCGGGCTTCCTGGCAGCCCCATGGAGAGCCCTGGTACGTCACCGGATCTCCCCAAAATGCCTTTGCCCTGCGCAATTTAGCGTAGGGCAAAGGAGAGCATCGGAGCATGAACTTCTCCGATGCTCAAGTCAGGGGAGCTGCCGGGGTGAAAATGGAGGTACAGCTCTAATACTACGTCCGCATGTACGGCAAGGATGTGAACCACATCTATAAAAGCCTGTACTTTGTAGCCAAGTAGCCTTATGTGTTTTTATGGACTGGCATAAACTGGAGGTCTCCTAAAAATAACATCATATCCCTGTTGTATCAGTCCCTTTACCATAGCATCATCTTCCAAGATGGGCAAGAATTTATGAACAATATCTTTAGGGTCCATTCACACGTCCGTGGTGTATTGCGGATCCGCAAATTGCGGCACCCCTAATAAAACTGCCTATTCTGCCCCATTGAGAATGAATGGGTCTGCACCCGTTCCCGATATCGCAGAACAGATGTGGACCCATTTGCGAACGTCTGAATGGAGCCTTAATCTGATTGAACTGATTGCTGTATTGGAGAATAAGCAACTGTTTACTTTTAAATCTTGTTGTTTGCAACTTTGCTTTATTATTGATATTTTTCAGTATTTCAGGGTCAGTATTTTTGCCTCCTCATAATGGTTAGGATCAGAGCAGTTGCGCTTAACATTCGTTAATTCGCCTATGGGGATTGCTTTAAAGAGGACCTTTTTATCAGTTTTGACATAGGCTAATTATGGTATTACCTTGTAGGGTGGCCCCTACTGATGCCATGGGTATTTATATTTTTTTCAAACCCCCCACCGTTTGTCAGCTGTGGTCCCCCGATATTATGGCGCGTTATATTGTAATGAGCTGTAACTTTGCAGCGGGGCAGATACGCAGTCTTCTGCTGTGGGCGTCTCCTTCTCCCTTGCTGTGAGCGCGATCCAATCAGAGCAGACCGCTCACAGCCAGGGCGAAGGAGATGCCCAAAGCAGAAGACTGCGTCTCCACCCCATTGTGAAGTTACAGCTCATTACAATAACCGCCTTGTTAATAAAAATATCAATAAAAAAGCAAACAACAAGATTTAAAAGTGAACCGTTGCTTATTCTCCAATATAGCAATCAGTTCAATCAGATTAAAGATATTGTTCATAAATACTTGCCCATCTTGGAAGATGATGCTACGGTAATGGGACTGATACAACAGGGATGTGATGTTATTTATAGGAGACCCCCATCGATAGGACAAATCTTATTACCCAGTTTATGCCAGTCCATAAAAACACTCAAGGCTACTTGGCTACAAAGTACCGGCTTCACACTGGTTTACATCCTTGCCGTACATGAGGACATGTAGTATTGAGTAAACAGTTTTCAAACGCAGATGACACTGCATCTTTCACATTTAGGAATTATATCAATTGCAATACTAAATTTTTCATTTACATGATCCTATAGGTTGCACATCACGAAAACTAAAAACCCGAATTTTAGAACGTCTTAATGACATCACTAATCCAAAAACAAATAGGAACATATCAAGTGTATCCAAACATTTTTTACAGGCACTCAAAGGTTCACTAATGGGGCTGCAAGTGATTGGTATGGAAAAAAATCAAAAAAACCTTTGGGGGGGTGGCAATGTCAAAGATATACTGCATATTGGAGGCATATTGGACATTTCAATGCAACACAATAGCCACTAACGGTCTAAATATGAAGCCTGAAATAATGTTTCACTACTAACCCGACTGGCCTACAAAAATATTCCTATTTGTATAACATATATTTAGCTAGCATTAGTTTTAACTACCATCAGTACTATAATAGGCACTGCACTTTCGGCTAACTTTGCATAAATGTCACGGAATGTGTACAGGAAACAAGACCATGCAAAATGAATATATGACTAACTGGATCCAAAACTAAGGAACAAAAGGGAGAACCCTGCATAAGACCTGGCACTCTCCCTGACTGCTCAGCCTATGCGAACACCCCAATGGTGGATGATCGCATATCCTCGTACCTCGACTATATTACACCTGAACACCCTACAATAGTGAGGGGACACAACCACCGGCTCCCTACACTAGACACGGAGGGAGTCAGGGTCATCTGGGATCCAGCAAACATAAAATGAACATACAACACTTATCTTGTAGAAGACTGGGAAATAGGATCAGCATGCACACACACTCCAGGAAGTTGTATAAACCGCAAACTGATGCACTATGGGGAGGGATTTAAAGGGATGCAATCAGTCCAACTACAAGACAGCTGAGAGAGGCAAACGAGATGAGGAACTGAAAACCAAAACAAAGAAAGCTCAAGGAGGAGGTTCTGAAAGGCATCTGTCAGAGCTTCTCAGATGTCTGGTTGTGACAATAAAGCAATAGTACAATATAGTAAAATTGTAAACTTGTAATCTTCTTTCTCAACTTATCAGCCACGTACCAGCTAAATTCTCTCCCATCTCCTAAAGTAATCGTTCACTCTCAAGTAACAGCTAAAATCCGTGTTGAGCGAGGAGATGGGTTATAAACTCACTGAGGGGATTAGGTTGCATGCTACCCATAGATATCTATGGAAATGGGAGGGGGAAGAGTGAAGAGAGACAGATGCACAGACATGCAAGCTGTAGTAAGTTCTCTATCTCATCCCAGTGCTGGTTTGACAGCTACACTGCTCAGTAGTGATGGACGAACATCTGCCGGGACGGTTCGCGAACGAGATCAAATGTTCGCGAACTGCAAGTTCGCAGCGGGTCCCATTCATTTTAATGGCAGGCGAACCTGAAAAACCTTTAGCTCATATTTGCAGCCAAGAAATAATTACTAAAAGTGCACAGATAGTCCCACAACATGGACAGTGACATACCAGATGTATTATTCGAATTTGCAATCTCCATTCATTATTTTTTTTCAATGCGAAATATCGGCAATATAATGTTCACGTACGCGCATGCGCAAATGCACTATACAGTACCCAATGCACTATAAAGAAAGTATATTGGTATATAACACCCCGCTTTAATTAGTTTTTTTGTGGGACGACTGGTATATCACACCAGTAGAAATTATTTGTTCCAATAACGCTTGTCCGTCAATATACCTGCAGTATCGCAGCAGAACCGCACACAACTGCCGCACAATACAAATGCACTATAATATACTGTCTAACATAGAAAGTATATTATAATATTGTACAAGGAAGGCACTCCACTAGAATATACATAAAGATAAAACGTAACCTTTAATAATGTTACTATGAGGGTCCATTCACACGTCCGTAAGTGTTTTGAGGATCCGCAAAACATGGACACCAGCAATGTGCATTCCGCAATTTGTGGACTGCACATCGCCGGCACTATAATAGAAAATGCCTAATCTTGTCTGCAATTGCGGACAAGAATAGGACATGTTCTATTTTTTTGCAGAAACGGAAGCACAGATGCGGAAGTTCGGATTTGCAAATGCAGATGTGGATCCGCCAATGCGGATGCGGACAGCATATTCTGGCCCCATTGTAAATGTATGGGTCTGCACCCGTTCCACAAAATTGTGGAACGGATGCGGACCCATTTTGCGGACGTGTGAATAGAAAAGATATCCCTCAAAATTTAAATAAATTAAATTATTAAAGTTAAGCAAAAAGCATAGATGTGGTAGGCAATAACAAGTGCTCGGCGGCACTAAATCAGGTGCTCGGCGGCACCAAATCAGAAACCATATGTCCTACCACAATCTGGGGGGTTCCAGTGCACTTCCATGAATCCCAGAGGGAAATCAAAAAACATCTATCCCTGGGCTAGATGATGATGTGGTATTGAAGGACAGGATGGGCAAAGAACTGTCCCTGATATTGCCCTACAGGGGGGTGCTAGTCTGTCCCTAATAGCCTAACCACAGAGCACCCACCCTGATAAGAGCGACCCCGTCCGGAACCTTACCCTATATAAAAATGGCCCTAGTAAGCCCCTTGCCCCTAGGCTCCTGACTTCCAGGTGATCACTATATAGATCCATGTGTTTTTGACTCATTATAAAAGTATATTATAAGTATATCGCACCCCTCTGTGTATCACACATATTGATAGCACACCTATACTAGTGCTTAAAATGACTTTTGTGGCCCTATTAGCTAGCGTTTGGTGTCACTAACACCCTGTCCCTGCTCCACACAGCAACCTCTCCCTACACTGGCAAAACACTGAATGCAAAATGGCGGCCAGATCAGGTTTATTTATAGGGTATGTCCATGTGCTGAAATGTCTCAATTGTTTGTCCTGTACCACCTGATGGATGTGTCATGGGTCAAAGTTCGTCATAATGTAAAAGAATATGGCGGGCGCGAATTTCTCCATATGTTCGCATGTTTGGTGAATCGCGAACACGCAAATTTCACCACGAAACGACCGCCGGGCGAACCCCAAGGCCATCCCTACTGCTCAGTACTGCTGTATAATGTTCTCCATGCTACTGCTTGTGAGGGTGGGATACAAAGAGATAGGGGACCAAGATCTCCTCTTCTCCGTGTGCTGTGTAGGGGGATATCATAGCAGCTAGTCTTTACCTACTAGCTCAGGGAATACTGACAGATCTAGAAACCAATGCAGCATATGAGTCATATAATGGCCAGATGTACACTTTTCGTCAGGTACACACACGACAGCTTATTCTTAAAAGTCACTTGAAACAACAGGTACATTTTAAAGAGTCTGTGCTGAAATATGTGGTATGATCGCCTGCTTTCAATGCATTGTACTATGCCAGTGATTACCTGTGTATAGTCCTGTCATTAGAAACAAGTATTTTAATACTGCTGATACTTCCTTGTGTCAACTGACTCAATCAATCAAACCAAATATTTGGCAAGATGCAATGTAGGAGTGACTACAAAACCCGCCAGTTTCACTGAGTGTATCTACATATTTTACAGAGGTGCGGATCTGACTCATCTTCATTTAATCCACCATTATGTTCTCCAAAGTTAAAAGACTGTATCATCTACTAAAGAACACTGTTTATGCTTTTACTATTGAAACCTCTGCATAAGCACCTTTAAAGGCAACATGTCAGCAAAATCATGCTGCTCTTGATTACTGACAGCCTTTCTCATTACAGGGAACTGTTTTACCCAGAAATGCTCCAAAATGTGCAAAAAGATCTGGGCTTGAGGCGGTCTCCACTGGGTGGTTCCCCTCTGGCTTCTCCCCGCCTGGCTTTGGATGACAGATCTTTTCCTAATTTCATATATATAGAGACCAGTGAATCTAACCCATCAGAGCTCAGTGGACACTTCTCCCCACACGTAGCTCTTTTTGAAAACAAGCTTTCTAAAAAATACAGCAGAATTTTTGGGGAAAAACTGTTCACTGTAATGAGGGAACCTGTCAGAATTTCATGCTAGCTACTCACACTGTTAAGCAGGATCTAAGGACTCATGCACATTATGGACAAGGATAGGACTGTTCTATTAGGGGGCAGCTGTCCTGTTCCGCAAAATATGGAATTCACACCGACGTCATCCGTATTTTTTGCGGCCCGCAAAATACATACTTTCGTGTGCATGAGCCCTAAGTCAGGGTTACACCACCAGTGAGGCTAGGTGAGGCGATCTCCTCAGGCAGCACCAGGTAGAGGCAAGAGGGGGCAGCGGAAGGGCCATGGGTTGAAGGGAAGAGGTTAGGTTAAGAAATTGGCATTGGGAAGGGGGGGCGCTATTACAGGCAGCAGAAAGACTAGTTGCAACCCTGGTTACAAGGATCTGGATTTTTATGGTGTAACTCCTCAGGTTGTGTCTACAGAGTAGTTTCTGACTGGTGGAGCAAAGAAGTGACGAGAGTAATCTAACAATGCCAGGGTTCAAACTTAGGTATCAGAAAATTAATTGTCAGAGCCAAACAAAATCCAAAACAGCGTCAGAGCCGGGTCATAACCAGGAGGAAACAACAATTTAAAAAAACCAGAAGGCAAAGGGGAAGTAGAGGTCCAAAGTCGAACACAATTCAGAACCAGAAGGGTTAATCAAGTAGAGTAGTCAAGGAAATGCCAGGTCAAAGAACAGAGTAAACACCACACAATATGCACATCGGGAGCTGATTCCCCTAGAATGCTGAGCACTTAAAATGGGCCACACCATTAGCTCCTGGATTAGTCCACTGCCTCAGACCTCTGATTGGCCAACCAACCGAACCTTTGGATTGCCTAAGCTGTCGGGACCAGTGATTGACCAGGCGAGACTGAGTGACGAGTTATTTGCCATGCCCATGACAGGGTAGCTACAACTGGCGGGGACAGATATCATGGGCAAGATGACTGAAAAGTATGTAAAAATACTTTTAATGGACAGGTATGGTGCTGTTTCTAGAACTATGTAGAACCCTAGTATTTAGCAGTCATCAATCGTTACTTTTAAATAATCCAAATACCGTATTTTTCGCCGTATAAGACGCACTTTTTTCCCCCCAAAAGTGGGGGGAAAATAGCAGTGCGTCTTATACGGCGAATGTAGCTTATTTTGCCCAGTTTTCAATGATACACCCGCCGCGATGCCGTGCGGCGGGTGTATCAGCTGTGAGGGAGGAGGGGCTGGGGGCGGCATCTGCATTAATAATGACAGCGGGGCCCGTGCAGTGACTATTCTACTACACGGGCCCCGCTTACTGTATAATCATATCTCTCTAATGGTTAATTGTTCTATGCATGTAATCGCATAATGAGCGCTAATGAGCCCTGTGTATTACCGTACTTAAAACTAGCAGCGCTCGCCGTTCGGAGCAGAGAGGAGGCAGGAGGCAGGCCGGGAGGACGGGCACTTGCAGCGTGAGTCATACGTCACGCGCCTGCACCGCCCACTTATGAATGAAGCAGACGGCGCAGGCGCGTGACGTATGACTCACGTTGCAAGCGCCCGTCCTCCCGGCCTGCCTCCTGCCTCCTCTCTGCTCCGAACGGCGAGCGCTGCTAGTTTTAAGTACGGTAATACACAGCGCTCATTAGCGCTCATTATGCGATTACATGCATAGAACAATTAACTATTAGAGAGATATGATTATACAGTAAGCGGGGCCCGTGTAGTAGAATAGTCACTGCACGGGCCCCGCTGTCATTAAAGCAGATGCGACCCCCACCCCCTGTATTGAGGGTCATTCACTACAGGGACACTTATGGAGGGGATCTGTGGATGACAGCATAAGATGCTATATATGTGTCATCCACAGATCCCCCCATAACTGTCATTCACAGATCCTCATCCTCATAACAGTGCCATCCAGAGAGGATCCCCCATAAGTGTCACCCACAGATCCCCCATAAGTGTCACCCACAGATCCCCCATAAGTGTCACCCACAGATCCCCCATAAGTGTCACCCACAGATCCCCCATAAGTGTCACCCACAGATCCCCCATAAGTGTCACCCACAGATCCCCCATAAGTGTCACCCACAGATCCCCCATAAGTGTCACCCACAGATCCCCCATAAGTGTCACCCACAGATCCCCCATAAGTGTCACCCACAGATCCCCCATAAGTGTCACCCACAGATCCCCCATAAGTGTCACCCACAGATCCCCCATAAGTGTCACCCACAGATCCCCCATAAGTGTCACCCACAGATCCCCCATAAGTGTCACCCACAGATCCCCCATAACAGTGCCACCCACAGATCCCCCATAACAGTGCGTCACCCACAGACCACAATTAGTTCAAAACCCACCAAAAGTGCACCTTTTTTATTTTGAGTATTTTTAGCTAGAGCAGGTTTGGTTACTGTAGGTCACACCATTATTACCTGATTAGGTGGGTCCTTTTCACCCATTGCTCAATTATTGTACTATAGGTCTTACTGAAACATAAAAAAGGGAAAATATACAGATTACAAGTACACAGATTTTCAGGATTCTAGTCAGTGGCATTTATCACAATTGACTCTTAGTATATATTATTGTCCAATGACACTCTTTTGTTTTATATTTTCCAGGTTTGAAAGACCAGAAAAGATGTCTACTTATAGCAAACCTGGAAATGGTAATATTTATCTGCATAGTGTGCAAAAGAAAATAAATTAAACATTATATGGCCTAAAACTTGTCTTACGAATAGACAGAGAACTTCGGAATTATATTGAGCCTCTATCAATATAACTAATACATATAGGGTGATTATATCAACATGATGTTATATAATAGGACTAAGGCTATGTTCACATCTACATTCAATATTTCATTCTGGGATCCAATAACTTCTGACAAGAACAGCCTAACATAATGTACTTGCTGTAAAAGCAATAAAAACCTGATGGAACACCGGACAGACCCCATCATAAGTAAAAATCCAGCACACTGCAATGACTTTGATTATGAATAGAATCCATGGCACATTTGTGAACAAAGCCTTAAAAGGGGTTTTGAGGCTTACTGACTCCCTGCTGGTCTCCGCTTCCTGGTCCAGGCTTGATATAGGACATGGCAGGAGAAGCCTGCTCAACCAATCACTGGCTGTGGCAGATACTCACCTTAGTCAGTGATTGGCTGAATGGGGATTTTCTGCCAAGTCTCGACCAGGAAGCAGAGATCAGTTAGGACCCGATAACAGTAGGAAAGGCAGTGAAGGAGGATTGGTTAGGTGAGTAATACTTTGTCATTTTTCCTTATTTAAAATATTCCATTGGGTAAACCTTTTAAAGTTTCCCTGTACGTTGAGAAAACTTTTGAAATCTCCAAGCAACAAGTTTTGATCGGTGGGGCTGCTAGAATGAGGATACAGAAGTGCCTGCATCTCTCTCCTCACTGCAGTAGATGGATTCCACAGAAAGTCTACGGGTCTGTCCCAATTCTGTCTCCGGCAGTGAGGAGATTCAGAACGCAATATAAGCACTTCTCTCTCCTCGTTCTAGCAATCAGTGGGTCTCAGCGCTCGCACTCCCACCAAACAAAGATTTTGATATGTCACACGAAGTACAATGCCACTTTAAGACCTTTCCAAAATTACATGTTATGTAAAAGAAATAGGTAACCCATGACCATATGAGAGGTTTTAATAGGCAATTTATTTATCTTGTTTTTGTCCCACTAAATAGATGGCAAAAGCAATACTCTGGGATCGATGAACAGGCAGAATGTGATACAGGAGACAAACAAGAGAAGGACCCTGCTAACCGACAATAGCTGGATCAAAAACCGACCAGAAGAGGAAGAGGAAAAGATGTAATAAGACACCCCTGGCCACCATTTTTGAGTTTCCATTTTTGTGTTTGTGTGAACATTCTGCTTTTATATTTTTTACAGTAGAGACGAAAACTTTGGGAAAAGTGTCCTGAGCCGATATAAATCACAGGACAACTTGGACAGGTAATAATTAGACACACTGGCATAAAAAAGTCACTAATTATGGTGCACACCATATTTGCATAGTCATTTTCAACTTTTAGATCTTCTTGCCACTTTTGAACAGTGGCAAGGAAAAGGGGCATGCTTAGCGGGAGTGGCAGGGCTTTGCTTGGCCCACCAGATTTACTATAACTATACTCTAGTAATAGCTGAAGTCTGTGCCAGCAACTAGCGAGCTTCGAATTTCAGACTGCTAGAGATGCATCTGCGCACAGGGATCAATACTGGTGTAAGGGAATGCCAGTCTTGATAAAGGCCAGTTTTGATAAATTTATGAAACTATTTTATAGCAAAACTGTCTTTGTTGCCTGTTGCAACCAATCACAGCACAGCTTCCATTTTCCAAGAGCACTATGAGAAATGAAAGCTGTTCTGTGATTGGCTGCTATGGGCAATAAAAACAGTTTTTCTTTTAGATAGTTTCATAAATCTCCTCCATTGTATTGTGGCTTTACTGCTGGAATTTCTATACTACTCCTGATATTAAAGCAAATTTAAGAGAAAACTACAGTATTTGGTTTTAAAATAATTTATATATTTAGAATGTAATATAAGTAGAAACTATGGAACAAAGGGTCAGTTTTGTCTACACAAGTGCATAACCTTTATCCACTGTATCCACTTCCATTGCATTCACTTGTGATCAAATATATTTCTTTGAATTTAAGGAAAAATACACCAATTGAGGCTGTTTGGTGAAGGCTCCAACCCATAGGCACATTAGTTGTCTTAGCCATTCTGTCACTTTTGTTATTGGGCTGTTGGATGGTCTCTGCACAGGGCTACTTGTAATGCATTCCTAATTCCCAAACAGGCTTCAGCTTCTGGTAGTAGATGAAAGTAATGGTTAGCTGCACTATGCTAGATCGTACTGGGCCTTTTGTATTTGCTATAAGCTAAGGCTACTTTTGCACTTGCGGCAGAGTGATCCGGCAAGCAGTTCCGTCGCCGGCAAAACATATGCCAACTGATGGCATTAGTAAGACTGATCAGGATCCTGATCAGTCTTAAAAATGCCTGATCAGTCAGAAAAATGCATTGAAATGCCGGATTCGTCTTTCCGGTTTCATCCGGCTCTCCATTCAGAATGCATTTTCCGGTATAGAGCCCCTGGGACGGAACTGTATGCCGGAAAAGAAAAACACTAGTGTGAAAGTACCCTAACATTGCGGTTGATTTCCAGATTGATCTTGGAGAAGACATATCACTTGCAGATAATTGCATATTTAAAGAAATAAATAGTAGAAGGAGGAAAATAACTTTGATACTGAATGTCCGCTGTCAGTCTTTCATGCGCCTATTGTACATATACCAGTATGTGCAATGTTGAAATGGTAGAAGTCTCAACTGGGTCAGCTGTTTTGGGAAACCAGTGTAATACTCTGTAGATTTGCATGTTTTATAATAACTTGAACATGAGTGGTCTATGTTGTATTACAGCGGCACTGAAAAAGATGAAAAGAAGCAGCCTATACACAACAGATTCAAGTCGGATGATGCTTTAGACAGGTATCTGATTTTATGTTATATCGGTATGATTTCCCAAAAAAAATTTAAGAGATTAATAATAATAATAAAATCTCCTTGAAGCCCAATAAGAGACGTTTGATGAGCAGGTCCTGTTTACTAGGATTCCCCATTCAATCCAGGACCTCCTTGTGGGGCTGTTTTTTTTTTTTTTTTTTTAAATCCATTTTGGGATGATATTTTACATTGTTCTAAACTCATTAACATAAGTTGCAACATGATTTTTGCATACATCAATTTATTATTGACTTGCACTATACAGAAAAGATGTTTGTACCATGCTATACACTATATAAGACAGCGTGGTTTAGTTGAGTAGTTAAAGAGGACCTGTTATCACAAAATGTAGGCAGCAGGTTATAGAGCAGGAGGCACGGAGCAGATTATACTATCGTTTTGTGGGGAAAAAATGTAATCATTTATACCTCTACTCTTTCTGAGCTCAGTTGTACACAGGGTCTGTCTTATCGGACTGACAGCTATCTCTTATTAAAGACAGAGAATGCTATCAATCACAGATAAAACCCCCCCCGTGAACACCTATCATTGACTGACAGCTATCCCTGTATACACACACAGAATTCTCTCATTTACTAATAACACCTCCACCGTGTACAACTGAACTCAGAAACTGCAGAGAATTAAATGTTTTAATGACATTTTTTGTGGAATCTTTTCCCATAAAACTATATATCAATCTGCTCATCTCCTCCTGCTCTATAAACTGCTGCCTGCAGATTACATTGCATTTTCTGGTGACAAGTTAAAAATTTGTTTGCTAGATTTCTGATGCAGAAAATAGAGTAAACTTAGAACAGTAGCCTAGTTGATCTAGTTTTGGCTGTCTAACCTACAGTCCACCTACTATCATTAGACCCAAGGCAGAGTATTGTCAGCTTTCTGCTGGGTTCTGAGTAACAGTTTAATTTGAGACCATATTTTCCAGTATTACTATTTGTCCGCTTTCAGACAAGCGGGTTGCATACTGCAGACTCACTGCGTGAGTATAAAGCCTCATTCACATGACAGTGTATTGGTCAGTGATTTCCATTTGTGATTGTGAGCCAAAACCAGGATTGAAGCCTCCGGAGACATAAGGTATAAGAGAAAGATCTGCACCTGTTCTGTGTTTAGAGCCGCACCTGGTTTTGGCTCAAAATCACTGATGGAAATCACTGAGCAAAACAGTGACATGTGAATAAGGCATAAGACAGCTCCCGCCCTAAACCTCCACTCACATAGCATTATATTGATTTATGATTCTATTTGACCCTTACAGTTCTGAAATGTAGTGGATACCACTGACCGTATTATGTCAGTGTTATACAATACATTCCAGACCCCTAAGGGTTACATAGCATCATAAATCAATATAATGCTATGCGACCTCGACAGTGCTGGAAGTTCAGGACGGGAGCTGTCTTATATTCACGCAGCGAGTCCGCAGTTTGCAACTTGCTCATCTGAAAGCGGCCTTACTGTCCTAAGTCCTGAACCACTCTACTGAACTCAAATCAGTAGAATCACAGGGGTCCACGTTTGTTGTGGCCATAACACAAACATGAAATAAGGGTCTATTATGGCCTCATAAAACCTAATAGAGAAATAAACGCTGGATGGCTAGATGATCAAGTTCAGACATTACCCAGTCTGTAAATTGCAGAAACATTACAGCTTCCTACTCTTTGACCATGAGAAAGCAGCAGGAGGTTTTTGATAGTCCTCATCGTGAACAAGTATTCCCCAATATTAATTAAGCGATGTGACCACCAAGCACAATTTACATGGAGCTACACACTTGAGCTTATGCATATATTAATGTCAACTGTGAATTATTTATGTAGAACCACTTTCATATAGCTCCATTTCAGTAATGATTTCTAAAATATAGCTGCAGAAAGAATAAAGAAAGCCTTGTAAGAAATAATCTGATATTTGAAGTTATTCACATATCTATTTTCTCTCTTAATACAGTAGCATGATATATTGATAGGAAGTAATGCTAAGTTTCTTTATGTATTTCACTAAGAAATGTGTCAGATGTAACCATACAGTATATGACCCAACTGGAGTGCATGTTTTTGTCATTTTCTTACTAATAATTAATAATTAACGTAACTTTATTAATATCTCAAGTTACAGTACTATAAGATTAGCATTCCATTCTTCTATGTCATCTGCTGTAACTGTAATGGGTGTGGACAATACCCAGTTTCTAGTATCTTTATATTTCTTGTAAAACATGGTATTTCATGATGTTAGAGATATGTAGAGCAGACATTCAACCCAGACCTGCTTAGAACGAATGGCACATTTCAATAACGTGAGTAAGTCTTCTCAAAGGTTTCCATAAAAAATGAGTGCAATGAGTGTTCAATGAGGGGGTCACCATTGCTCTTGTTGCACCCAAGCTTCACTCCTTTCTATGGTTGGTCCCTCTCTTGCTGCTTTGTCACTGCCTTACCTTGTCAGGGACAGGCTGGCCACAGACATGAATGGAGATTGGTTATGCCCTCATTGCACTAAAGGCCTAATTTGCATTTTAAAGGGAACCTGTCACCAAAAAATCGCTTACTAAGCTGTTAATAGTACCTTATAGTGCTGCATAGTAGTTTCCTATTGCACTTTTTCATCGTTTAGCCGCATCTAGCCTCCTTGAGAAATCAATGTTTTATTCAGCCGCTGCCCCCTGCTTCAAGTCAGGTTTGAAGTCAAGGGGGCAGCGGCCTAGGCGTCTCCAATCCTGCTCTCCCCGCCTCCCGCCGCCTTTATTGACACGCCGGATCTCAGTGCCGGGACCGCGCTCCCAGCCCGCATGCGCTGTAAAGGGCTGCTGTAGCGCGATCCCGGCTCCGGCTCTTACACTCAGCCGGCTTCAGTTTCGCTACTGCGCATGCGCCCGGCATCTTCTGTAACTGCACTAGTATGTAAGGCTGGCGGGCACATGCGCAGTAGCGAAACTGAAGCTGGCTGAGTGTACGAGCCGGAGCCGGGATCGCGCTACAGCAGCCCTTTACTGCGCATGCGGGCTGGGAGCGCGGTCCCGGCACTGAGATCCGGCGTGTCAATAAAGGCGGCGGGAGGCGGGGAGAGCAGGATTGGAGACGCCTAGACCGCTGCCCCCTTGACTTCAAACCTGACTTGAAGCAGGGGGCAGCGGCTGAACAAAACATCGATTTCTCAAGGAGGCTAGATGCGGCTAAACGATGAAAAAGTGCATTAGGAAACTACTATGCAGCACTATAAGGTACTATTAACAGCTTAGTAAGCGTTTTTTTGGTGACAGGTTCCCTTTAAGAAAAACTATCATAACTCAGGAACGGAGCCTCAGATCCTTAAAAGAAAAACTGCATTTTAATCAGGTGAACCACAGCTACGTGTCTATGCTTTACTGCAAATTACTTTCTGGTTTGAGTTGGTTTACAACCCCTGACTTCTGGTGTGAGGAACTTGTAGTGGTCTCCTGGTTGGATGAGCTGTCACTCAGAGCAGTGGGGAGGGGATTCGAAGCAGCTCAAAGCAGAGAGAACCTCACAGTAAAGCTCCTCCTTCAGTGCACCTAAAGGGGCTGTTCAAGATTAGTAAATGGGTGGCCTATCCTCAGGATGATCCATAAATATCTGATCTGCAGGGGTCTGACACTCTGCACCTTTATTGAACAGCTGTTCCCAAGTAGCTCCTGCTTCAGGAGTAGGTGCCAGAACCATAAATCTACGTCCACTGAGTAGTGGGTGGAGCTGGATACTGAAATGCTGCTCCCAGTAACATCAATGCAATGTTCTCCACAGCACCTCCCTAGTGCTCTCAACAGTTTAGAATGGTCAATACTGCTGACAGATTCCCTTTGAGGGGGTTATCCAACATTTTGATATCAATGACCTATCCTCAGGATATCAATATCAGAGCAGCATGGGTCTGCCTTTCCCACCCCTGTCCATCAGCTGTTAGAAGAGGCCTCAGTGCTCTGGTGAGTGTTGTGGCCTCTTCTTAGGCCAGTGACATCATTTTCATCAGTAACATGACCTAGATGCAGCTCAGTTTCATTCAAGTGAATGGGGCTGAGCTGCAATACCAAGGTATTGGTAAGCTGCAAGGGGCCGCGGAGCTTACTAGAGAACTTTGGCCTCCTCAAAAAGCTTATTGGCGGGTGTCCCGAGGAGAGCTTATCAATATCAGAATCTCGGAAAACCCCTTTAAATCCTTATTGGCATTTCAGTTGGGAACCGTACTGGCATCTAAAACAAGCTTGTACAAAATAAAGATCTGATGGTGACAGATGTGCTTTAGCTTTGCATCTTGTGTTCTTGATTAATTGATTTGATAGAATACACTTCTGACAACGTAATGACTTGATTTAATTCGATTTCTAGATGTGTCAAAACACAACAACTAAGAGAATTAATGTTCTACAGTGCTTAAACAGATGAATCATTGTATCTTAACCATTTGGATTTTATTGCAATACATAGCAACATAACACAGATTATCAATGCAGTAATCTGTGATGACTTTTTTACAACCTGTGGTTCCATATTTCCTCACAGAATCCCATCAAGAAATACATTTGAAGGAGGAAATAAAGCAGCCACTCTGGAAAGAGTACCCATGAGGTAGTGCCTAACGAATAAAGGAGAGCGCAGATTTGCCTCTAGCTGCGGGTGCTTGTTGCTCTAGCATCGGGCAGTTACTTCTGTATGTAGAGTATTAATTATCTGCTACTTAATCAATCTTCATTAGCTCACCTACAAGATACCTTATATACCCAGCCTAATAAAACTGACGAGGCACGACGAGTTATTTACAAGACAAAGGCGTATTTCCAATGAAATCTTTGAAAACTCACACAGTGCCAGTCAGTATTATCGGTGGCTATATCCAATGTTCTTGTATTTTAATTTGGTGGCTTTTTATAAATCTTCCGTGTCACTTTAAGAACTGACTGTCTGACCAGTCCCAAATTTTTATCAACCATTACTTCCCTGTGATAATCTGGCCCAATGTGTCTGTTCTGTTTATGAACTTTCCCGGAAGACTTGATGGTTGACCAACATTTCCTGGTGAAGTGGGACAGGTTAACATTAAAGGGGTTGTCCAGTCTTTTAATATTGATGACCTATCCTCCCTTTAAAGGGGTTGTCTCACTTCAGCATATGGCACTTATCATGTAGAGAAAGTTAATACAAGGCACTTACTAATGTATTGTGATTGTCCATATTGCCCCCTTTAATGGCTTGATTCATTTTCCCATTATGCACTGCTCATTTTTATGGTTACGACCACTCTGCAATCCAGCAGCAGAGGCCGTGCTTGCACACTATAGGAAAAAGTGCCGGTCTCTCTGGTGGCCGAGACCGCGGGAGTGCACATGCGCAGCAGCTCCCGTCCCAGCAACTGCTGCAGTGCAGATATGAGGTGTTAATGAAGGTGATGGTACTATATTCACTTACATAGCCTGTTCTTGTGAGATTTACCAAATCTCACTAGAACAGCTCTTCTTCTCCCTAGCGGTGGAGCAGTGCACTGCGGCTGGACAGTGTCACAGCCAGGGAGAAGGAGACACCCACTGAGCAGAACTGAGGTCACCTCACTGTACCAGAGGTACTAATTAGAATATTAGGCGCCAGAAAACACAGGGGGGCATAAAGGCGCAACAGAAGGTACTATGTGACTACTTACCTTACATAGTGTTTTTTTTTTAATCCTATGAAAGGTCCTCTTTAATTTTGTCTACATGATAAATGCCATTTAAGGAACTGAGATAAGTGGAAGATAACTGGTCTGAGGCCCCTTCACCTCTTTTTCGTTCAGTGAAATACAGAGCTCAATGTAAAACAGTAATCTTATCCCACAACTAGTCATAGACTGCATACAGTACCAATTATATGTTAATTTAAGGTTCTTGAACAACTTTTGCAACAGAAACTCCTATGATGATACTTACTGACTACCAAGTTTCAAGTTAAGTATCTTCATTTAAACTAAGCAGACTCTATTAGATGTATATTTATTAACGTCACACCCTCATCTGGGTGAATGCACGTCACACTAATTCTTGTACATTGACTGTTTCAGAACAATGGGAGTGATGCATAGAAGTCTTGGCCTTATAAAGTGAGGTTCAGCTAATGATGCGAGAACATGTCAGACAGCATAGGGAATCACGGCGGCCCTATGGAAGGTCCATTTCCAGAATATATACTGCTATAAATGGCACATGTACTTTGATCATAACATCTGTATGCCTTGCCACCTCCAGGACAGTGTTCGGGAATTTAACGAAAGCCACAGCCTTTGAGGCTTTCAACCTTTGAGTATACCAGGCATTGATTCCATTAAATGACAGTAAGCAGAGATCTTGAAAATAGGAATTAGGAACACAAAAGAAAGAAGCAGATTGTATAACCTGACAGTACGCTTAGAGGGGCAGTGCCAAGTTTAAAAGTCCACAAGATAACCTGTCTGATCCATTCATTCGCTATGGGACTTCAGACATCCCAACCTGCAAAAACTCATTTCAGGGAGGTGCACTTCTCATTTCAGGGAGGTTTTTTGTTGTTGTTTTTCACAAACTTTTTATTACATTTTCCAAACATATGAAGTATCTGCACACTTTGCTCTATGGTGTGGAGGACCGGGCTCATTACCCTGCCCCAAATTATCATATTTATATATATGATTAAAGCATCCAGGGGGTGTGAATTTAACACTGGGGTAAATAATATAATTAAAATGGAGGGTTAAATGTGTAAATGTATTTAAAAAAAAAATGCATCTCTCTCAATAGTTATATAGCTACTGAATGAGACAGAAGGAGGGATGCCTTTTAACATATATATCTCCTTGAGAAGCCAATTTGACCCTAAAGGGTTAATTCAACCTGTAATCTAAACTCTGTCCTGTCACTTCTCTGCTATCTGACTGAGATAAACCTTTCCGGGAGATATTGTTTCACATGCGGGTGTCAGAGAGCTGCTATCTAATAGCGGGAGACTCCCTGAACCTCCGGGAGAGTTGAGATCCCTGGGACTTCAGGAGGTAGTTGTGTACAGCCCTCAGCTATCTCTGGCAGCTTCAATCAGATGAGAAACAGGACCCTATTCTTAGAGGTCCCAGCGGGCAGACCCCACTGACCACTGTCTGATGACCATGCATGTTTTTTTTCCCCTGGGGAATAAGGTGTTTCCAAACCCCTCTGGAATACATTCATCTTTCCCAAAACCAAAAGGCCAGGCATAGTGAAATACAGCATTCCCGAACTTTTGGTTGGGAGAGAGTGGGGGAACCCCATACACCGGGGATCAGCCACCTTCGGCACTCCTGGTGTTTTGATACTACAACTCCCAGAATGCTCCATTCACTTTTATGGGAGTTATAAGAACAGCTGAGCATGTTTGAATGCTGGGAGTTGTAGTTTCACAGCAGCTGGAGTGCCGAAGGTTGCTGATACCTGCCATATACCTTAGATAGTCAGCTGATCCCACCAGAATTTGCAGATCCCACTAGCATTCCCCTGATGTGTATGGCTACTTTAAGACCGGATTGCCTCTTTAAATTGGAAGCAGGTTGGAAGCTCACCGTTTTGATTGCGGTAACAATGCGCATTAGAAGTTGATGTTTAGATTGAGCTCCCTATTTCTACTGAACAGTTTATATTCCCACCTTTCACCTACGCTGCGGCTTTACCTTTGATTTGCATGCTTAGCACAGGCTCCGTACAGGAAATGGCTTTATTTGCAAGTTCTAGCATGCTTGCTGTATTCATGTATATTATGTTCTTTGGAAGTTGGACCCGTCACCTCTCCTGACCTGCCTGTTTCCGTAAATACTTGTATTCCCCATGCAGTACCAATTGTGGGGCAGCTTTTGGTTGAACTCTGCCTTGTGCCATTCCTCGGTTATTGCTCCTAGAAATGTATGAATAGATTGACAACTCTGCACTACCATTCCATATCAAGGAGGCATGACCTAGCATGGCCTGTTACTGTCTGCACTGACCGGGCAATGTCAGAGTGTATAAGGAAAACCCCCTCAACTGGTAACACCTCGTTGTTAGTTTATTCATACATTTCTCGGAGTAATTATAGAGAAGCAGCACAGTACAAGAGTCATAAGACTGCAAAAGTGTTCTATTATGGGCCATACAAGTATTTAGTAAAAATAGACCCATCAGGAACCTGGCAGGTCCTCTTCAAGATGTGTAACGCTGGCGGTGGTAGTCCCAAGTTTTTAAAAAAATTAGGAGCTATTTTATGGTGAACTTGTTTGTCATATAGTCTCTGACCAGGACAAAGATGTATGTCTGCCAAATGAGGGGGGGTCATTTACAAACAAATATATACCACTTTTTGGCGTATACCTGTCACAGATTGCAGCGCAACGGTTATTTGCGCCGCAATCTGCGACTTTTCCCTGCTCACACCAGGTCTAAAAAAGAGGGATTGACGGGGAAGGGACCGTCTCATTTATCATTTTCCACGCTTCTTTTAGCCGTAGAGAATGGTCCAAATCTACGGCAGCAAGGCAACTGGCGTAGATTTAGACAGGCGGTGGATACCCTGAAGTTATGTAGAAGCCGGCGCCTCTACGTAAATTCACTGCATCCACCGCTAGCTAAAGGGGTATTAAAACTGGCGTTTCAGACACTGATCTTTTTGTTTCCTGAGGTAGAAATATTTAAAATGTATTTCACGCATTATATCAGTACAGCTCAGTCCTATAGAAGGTGGCTCTGAGCAGACAATATAAAAAACAAGGAAAAGATTTGTATCCATGATACTGTTTCCAATGGTCATTGTCCATGCCCCTAAATTCTCATAACATTTTTGTTTGCATGATAATCTTAATCTCTGATTTCAAACACCAAATATATTAATTACTTGTCTTCTAACATATATTTTCGCTATAACATATTCCACTAATCACAGATACTCACCAGGCGTCACTTAATTAACAGTGCCTGCACTAGTAATTATTAATGTAACTAAGCTGACCTCATATGTAATAGGTCTAAAAGATGTTTAATGGTGAGAATTGCTTTAAAGAAAGCAGCAGGGACTATTACAGTGATATTATAAGAGCCGGCGAGCTACTAAAGCTTCATTATTGCAGTTAATTGCGCCACCTGTTGGGCGCCAGCAGTTGTACGCCTGAATGGAACAGTCTATGACTTACACCTCCAGCATGTGATATTATTAACTTTAGTAATGAATCTTCTCCTTATAATAGTCCTGTAAATATGCCAGATGACAAACCAGTTAAATAACCACACTTTTGAGCTAAGTAACCTTCTACGTGACTTTTAGACTTTGATTTATTATTTGTGTTTGAGATTTGGCAGCCTTTCATACATTCCTTATTGCCACTCCTAAATTATGTCCTTTTTTTTTACTTCCATTTAGTGGGACAGAAGCCACCAATAAAAGGTATGAATGTTTCTCTTCTATAGCTATAGATTGCACTTTGCATTGCACCCAGTCTCACACCAGGAATGGATCTTTACATTTCGCAGACAATCCTGGGCTCCCAGTAACAAGACAACAACTACGACAACGACTACAGAGGAATCCAAAAGGTATGTATGATATTTATGTTGGCCCTGCCTTCTGTCAATTTGGACCAGCCTACAACATGGGGCAACTTTTAGTTTTTTTTTTTTTCCGGAGCCACTTTAAGCTTCTAGTCAGTCCCTGAAAGAATCCTATGCTTATTACCCAGTAGTATCGAAATATTTGAAGGACAAAAATCTGTAAATAATAATTTTAAATATATTGATAGTCAATCTTTAATAGGTTAAAATATTGTCACCCAAAATATTGTATGACTACCTTTCTTCAGTCAGCTCACCCTTGCGGGGTGACATTGAGGATAGAGCCGTACTTAGAGGGAGACCTTGTCCCCTTCATGCTGCTTATTTCCTCATTACTTCTCTTTCCTATCTGTTGTATAGGACAAGAGATGCATGTAGCCTACGCGGCTCTCCTTTACTAGTGTTATAATGATATCTGTAGAAAGGCAAAGTGTTGTAGAAGTTCACACTATCAATAAGGAAGGGGGATGGAGCCAGACTTTCTGTTCACTGCTCATGAAGCACCATATTATATGCAATGTATATACACCATTGCCTTTAAAGGGGTTATCTCATCTTAGACAACGGGGGGGGGATATTACTAGGACCCGCACCTATGTCCTAAACGGAGCCCCACAAAGTGGTGGCTGGAGGACTCCGCTCCAGACACCACCAAGCGCTTTCTCCATAGAAGTGAATGGGAGCGCACCACGCATGACCGGCCACTTCTCTCATTCACTTCTATGGGTCCAACGGAAATAGCCGAGGCAGTGCCCGGCTATTTTTGGTGTCCCTATAGAAATGAATGGAGGGCGGCTGCGCATGCGCCCTCCACCACTTTTGGGGCTACGTTCTCGATATAGGTGCCTGTCCCAGTGGTGGAACCCGCACCTATCAGACAATGGGGGCATATCCTAATGATATGCCCCCATTGTCTGAAATGAGACAACCCCTTTAACTACAGAAGGAAATTTGCACCATCTTCTGTTTATCTTAGGGTGCAGCTTGTATGTCATATGCAGAATGCTATAACATTATATTTAGCTGTTACATTGATAATAGGTATAGCACTATGTATACTGTACCTATTACATTTCTACTAGCTCAAATAACTGAATACTATTGCACATATCTATAAGGTTGGCTTTCATGAATCTATTATGTTGTCACAGTGGCCAAAGAAAATGCTGTATTTAAATTCAATAAAGTGCAACACACATCTGCTACTTGTACTTTTACAACATAAAAGGGTGCGAAAAGTGTATCAGGTTATTGTATGTATGGATTTTGTGTTGCTGAAATGCAACCCCAATTAAAAAAAAATGGTGTAAAATGTAACTTAATGTAAATAATGATAGAATGCAATGATTTGCAAGTCTTATACACCCATATTTGGTTCACAGTAGATCATAGAACACATATCAGATGTTGAAAGTGAGACATTTGACCATTTCATGAAGAAAAATAACTAATTTAGAACTTGATGGCAGCAACACATCTAAAAAAAAAGTTGAGACACGGTCATGTCTATCATTGCATCCCCTCTTCTTTTATCAACAGTCTGTAAACGTCTAGGAAGTGAGGAGACCAATTGGAGTTGTAAGAGAGGAAATGTTGTCCCATTTCTGTCTGATGTAGGATTTTAGCTGCTCCGCAGTCCTGGCTCTTCTTTGCCGGATTTTTAATTTCATGATGAGCCAAATGTTTTCTATTGGTGAAAGGTCTGGATTACAGGCGGCCAGTTCAGCACCCAGACTCCTCTTCTGTGAAGCTTTGCTGTTGTGATGGATGCAATATGTGGTTTAGCATTGTCTTGCTAAAATATGCAAGACCTTCCCTGACGGAAACCTTTTCTAAATTATAGCATATGTTGTTCTAAATCCTCTATATACTGTTTAGCATTGATTGTGCCTTTCCAGGTGTGTAAACTGTCCATGCCATAGGAACTACTGCATCCCATCAGAGATGCAGGTTTTCAGACTGTAGGCTGGATGGTCCCTCTCCTCATGAGTCTGCAGAACATGTGTCCATTTTACCTCAGTTGGTGACATTTTTGGATTGTGTTGACATATGGCTTATTTTTGCTTTTTGAACTGTGTTCACAGACAGTGATTCATGAGTCCATGCAGTGATTTCCAGTACTGACTGTTTTAATGCAATGCCCACAGATCACAAGCATCCAATGCAGACCATCGGCCTTTGCCTTGAGCACATGGATTTCTCCAGATTCTCTGAATCTTTGGATGATATTATGTACTGTAGATGGAGGGATATTCAAAAGTCTTCTCAATTTTATATTGAGGAAGATTTTTCGGAAACTATTCCCCAACTTTTAGATGCAGTTTTTGGCAGATTGGTGAGGCTACTTTCACATTAGCGTTTTTGCAGGATCCATCGTGGATCTGCAAAAACACTTCCGATACCATAATACAAACGCATGCATCCGTCATGAACGGATCCGGTTGTATTATGTCTTCTATAGCCATGACGGATCCGTCATGAACACCATTGAAAGTCGTTTCCGTTTTCTATTGTGTCAGAGAAAACTGATCCGTCCCCATTGACTTACATTGTGTGCCAGGACGGATCCGTTTGCCTCCGCATTGTCAGGCAGACAGCAAAACGCTGCAGGCAGCGTTTTGGTGTCCGCCTCCAGAGCGGAATGGTGACTGAACGGAGGCAAACTGATGCATTCTGAGCAGATCCTTATCCATTCCAAATGCATTAGGGCAAAACTGATCCGATTTGGGCCGCTTGTGAGAGCCCTGAACAGATCTCAGAAACCTCAAACTCGAGTGTAAAAGTAGCCTGAAGCATCTTTGCTTCTGAAAGACTCTGTCTTTCTAACATGCTCTTTTTATATCGCGTTATGTGACCTTGTTGCGAGTTTCTTCCAAGCTGTTTTTTTATTTGCACCACTTACTTTTCCAGCCTTTTTTTCACTCCTGTCCTAACATTTGTGTTGGGACAGGAGATATATGGTAAAATGTCTCACTTATATATGATTTACTGTGTGTATATAAGGCTACTTTCACATTAGCGTTCGACTGTCCGCTTGTGAGCTCCGTTTGAAGGCTCTCACAAGCGGACCCAAACGCTTCCGTCCAGCCCCAATGCATTCTGAGTGGACTCGGATCCTCTCAGAATGCATCAGTCTGGCGGCGTTCAGCCTCCTCTCCGCTCAGCAGGCGGACACCTGAACGCTGCTTGCAGCGTTCGGGTGTCCGCCTGGCCGTGCGGAGGCGTGCGGATCCGTCCAGACTTACAATGTAAGTCAATGGGGACGGATCCGTTTGAAGATGACACACTATGGCTCAATCTTCAAACGGATCCGTCCCCCATTGACTTTCAATGTAAAAGTCTGGACGGATCCGTTCAGGCTAATTTCACACTTAGACATTTTTTGACAATATAATGCAGACAGATCCGTTCTGAACGGAGCCACCGTCTGCATTAATATGATCGGATCCGTTCAGAACGGATCCGATCGAACGCTAGTGTGAAAGTAGCCTAATGTGGGTGTATGAGACTTGGAAATCATTGCATTATGTCTTTATTTACATTTCTTTACATTTTACACAGTGTCCCAACTTTTTGGAAATTGAAGTTGTAAAAAAAAAGTGTCATTTATACGCATATTGCAACTGTATGTAACTGCCATTTTTCTGTGCATTACTATCAAATTACAGCTAGGCATCAATATTTCCCAGGGGAAGGAGTCCAAGGATATGGATAAGTGCTATAACATTAAGCTAGAAATAATACTCATAAAGCAACACAATATAAATCCAGCATTTGAATTCTAGAGCAGTTTCTCAATGTTTCTAAGCTAACTACCCTCCACTCACATACATTATATCACAGTACCCCCGGGCTATAATCATATACTGTGCTGCATCTACTAAATGGACGGTGTAAGTACAGGCTAGAGGCATGACATGTACCCTGGGTTAGAGCAGTGATGTCCAACAGCCCACTGTCATCATATCAGATCTATAGTATATACAGTATGTCATGTTTATTTTTTATTCATAAAATACATTCTATTCTTATTGTACGTTTTCACGGACATTCAATAATTAGCATTAATATTTTCTGACTATATTAGGTTCTGTACAGATTGGGCTTGTCTACGTGGTGGAGGTAAACATTGGGAATTTGTGACTCAGTATTCCTCAATGTATACGTCAGACGAATGCCACTGCATAGCCATATGAGCCATTGGCCACAATGGAAAAGAAACATATACCGCACTGCACACTATGTGTCTTAATGCATAGTCCACAGTGATGTAGGCTGAAAGGATACTCTCTTGACTTCCCACTGGTGAACGTGGGCCTATGAATAATTTTGACAAATGAGCCAGAAGCTTAACAGAAGATTTGCTGAATGTGTTCCCCGAAATGCAGAGTGATCATAGCCTTAAATATACATAAATTATTTCAGTTTGTAATAATCTGCCACCTTCAGCCATATGCATTCAATATTATTACAAGATGACAAGGGAAAACCCAATAGGTATTATGTATCAAAGCTCTCAGAAAAAGGGGCCCATAGCAAGTCACAAGAACCCATGCGTTCTTTCTCCCGGTCCAGTCCCAAATTGAAGGCTAATCATTGCTTGCTATGGGCATTACAACCACTTTTTCTCTGATACAGTTTTGTTACATAAGCCCCAATATGCCTATAGCTCATTTATGCACCCCAGTATTGCTACTACTAGTACCCTGCTTGACTACACAGCTCAACATTTGCTACTGTTTCCTTAACATAGTGACCTAGATAAAGTGCATGTCCTTAGAGGATACTGTGGCCTTTCATGTCAGTCTATGCTGTGTACGAGATTGTGCACTTACAGTATATTATTAATAATTCACCCAGGGAGTGGGAAATGCACAGGAGTCTTTACTTCTCTAAACATTTAGTTATATGCACTATGTAGTAGATTTTATACCCGAACTGCTGATGTTGATGTCTTGAGGATTGTCCCATTATCTGATCATCACAAAGTGATACATTTTTTAATCAGGCTTATCCACCAAAATATCATGATTTTTTTAAATTTTGTGTCGGATGTAAAATTAAACCATAGAATTGTGTTTATAGTGTCCACAAGATATAGGCACCAAAGGTCATGCTTCATACTGGTAAAATACCCTCTGAAAACATGGTGGTATGAAGCTGTCCCATTAAAAGGAGATGTCTGGTTTAGAAATACTCCATTAGGACATTCTAAGTTAATAGGAGGGAGGGCCTCACTTGGGTCCTCCATCAATAAGCCGGATCAGAGAGTGGATACAAAGAGCATCTGTGTCTCTGGAGAACCTAGTCCATGGATAACACAGACTGCCTATTGATTTTAATGAATAAAAATAAATCCCGGCAGTCGTATCTTTTTTTTCAATATATCAGTTTTATTCCATCCAAAGTGAAATGTCCCGACAACCAGGACGCGTTTCGGCGCTATGCCTTCCTCAACAGGTACATCCTCTAATGTGTATACAACCTTATATATAGTACTGAAAGATCCATCTAACCACATGACATCCCACACCCTAACTGGGTGGTGCTCATCGGGTGGTGAGTAATCAGCTTAAAAACAACACTAACACATAGTGACGAAAGAGCAGCAGTGATAAAG
Source organism: Bufo gargarizans (assembly GCF_014858855.1). NCBI lineage: Eukaryota > Metazoa > Chordata > Amphibia > Anura > Bufonidae > Bufo > Bufo gargarizans. The sequence goes on from NC_058082.1 coordinate 170,823,295, forward strand.
CAATGGTAAAGTATTCCAAAAAAACATTGTTACTGTATCAGCATAAGGATCCTCAATACAAAGCAGTAGTCTGGAAAAATATAAAAATATTGAAGGGATAAATAATCACAATTCAGAGGTGAACAACGTCATAATCTCTATTAAGGCCTTTAGGATGTAAGGTATCCAATATGGCTCCCTGCACAATAAAAGCTTTTTAATGTCACCCCTCTCCTTGGTAAAAAAAGCCTCCTACATCAAAGGAACTCCCTGTGTATGGATGACAAAACTTTTATGTGTGAACATGGAAGACAATGGAGGCACCGAAAAGTGCCCTTACTTTGTGTGAATAATACACTGTCTGAATGTATCTTCTGCTACCCAAATCCACATGTACTCATTTATCCCTATAATTTGGGTTTCTTTTATTACATATCAGTGGTGGGTTTTTAAATTCTTCCACCTTCGGATAGGCCTTTGTCAACAAATGCCAATGTTTGCGAACAATTTTGTCGAAACCCGCATTATAGGGATGAAATTTTTGTACAAATACCATTCTTGGCGGTTTTTCACAGGTAGAGAGATGTATGGATCTATCCAGATCTTCACTGGATCCTCACAAGTCATATCCAGATAATCAAAAAAGGACTCAAGGGATTCCTGCCCACATGCAATTTTTTTGATTTTTTATTATCTGAATATGACTTGTGAGGGTCTGAGATTTACCACGGTTTATGACAATAAGATGGTTAGTTTTTTGGACACAAATGTGATTAAAGATGAACATGGTCAGCCTCGAAAAGACACAGATAGAAACAGTATCCTCCATTTTTCTAGTGCCCATCCCCCATCTTTGAAAAAAGATATACCAAGGTCTCAATTTCAAAGAATTAAACTTTATTGGTACGGACACAGGTAATGCGACAGGAAGAGATGACTAGGAGGTTTGAAGAAAGGGGATATCTGTTGTCTATCTTAAAAGAAGCCAGTGAAGATCTGGATAGATCCATACATCTACATGTGAAAAACCGCCAAGAATGGCATTTGTACATAAATTTCATCCCTATAATGCGGGTTTCGACTAAATTGTTCGCAAACATTGGCATTTGTTGACAAAGGCCTATCTGAAGGTGGAAGAATTTAAAAACCCACCACTGATATGTAATAAAAGAAACCCAAATTATAGGGATAAATGAGTACATGTGGATTTGGGTAGCAGAAGATACATGGAGACAGTGTATTATTCACACAAATAAGGGGCACTTTTCGGTGCCTCCATTGTCTTCAGTGTTCACACATAATAAAAGGTTCGATGTTTTGTCATCCATACACAGGGAGTTCCTTTGATGTAGGAGGCTTTTTTACATGTGAATCCACAAATGTGACTTATCTTATAAAATGTCGCTGCGGCTTGTTGTATATTGGAGAGACAATGCAGACGATCGGGGATCGGATCTGCAAACACAAGTCGACCATTAGAAGAAAGAATGTACTGTTACCACCACCTCATCAGTGTGATAGATAGAAGCATGCTGTAGCACAACGGAGGTTTCAAGTAATAGAGCCGATCAAGAGACCAAGGAGAGGGGGGACATGAAAAAGCTTTTATTGTGCAGGAAGCCATATTGGATACCTTACATCCTAAAGGCCTTAATAGAGATTATGACGTTGTTCACCTCTGAATTGTGATTATTTATCCCTTCAATATTTTTATATTTTTCCAGACTACTGTTTCGTATTGAGGATCCTTATGCTGATACAGTAACAATGTTTTTTAGAATACTTTACCATTGCTTTATCACTGCTGCTCTTTCGTCACTATGTGTTGGTGTTATTTTTAAGCTGATTACTCACCACCCGATGAGCACCACCCAGTTAGGGTGTGGGATGTCATGTGGTTAGATGGATCTTTCACTACTATATATAAGGTTGTCAACACATTAGAGGATGTACCTGTTAATGAAGGCATAGCGCCGAAACGCGTCCTGGTTGTCGGGACATTTCACTTTGGATGGAATAAAACAGATATATTGAAAAAAAAGATACGACTGCCGGGATTTATTTTTATTTTTTATGTGGAGGTTGCTCCTTCCCGTAGCAGCGTTCACAAACGGACGAGGGCCGACCAGCTGGATTATTTATTGATTTTAATGGGCACCATGTAATGCTTCAGCTACTCTGAAATGGCGCTGAACACTTGAGAGGGAGCCCTGAGACGAGCTTATTTTTCAAGGGCATCAATCCAATAATAAAAAGGGATTGCCTGAAGTGGACAACTCCTTTAATGACCACTACCACTTATTAGATACAGCATCATACTAAAGCAACCACTTGCAGACTGCTGAACGACTTACATCGTCTGGAGGTTCAACATGTAACTCGGCAAGGACGGTCCATAACATTCTTGCCAAGTCTGCAAGCTGCAAAGAGATTATGCATCTGTAGGAGTGGTAAACGAGCAGTCAGTGACAGATAGAGAACGCAGAGATACATTTACCATCCGTGCCTTCCTGACCGCTGTATGCATGGAAGAGCGCTGTGCATACAGTTTAGGAAGCAGCCATGATGTACAGTAGTCCTATCCCTGCCATCACAAAATCTCCTGGTACTGGGTAACTGCAGGACCCAGATAAGCTCTGCAGTAAGTTTCTGGATGTTATATCCCCTATTTACCTTGGAAATCAGCAATAATAAAAACACAATGTTAAAATGTCCCCCATAGGTCTTGTATAACTTTATGGCGGCATAATGTGTAAAATAAAAAAGATAAAGCAAAAATAAATAAATAATGTCATCACTAACCCTACCCCTTCGACCATAAACTATATATCCCTTAGGGCTCGTTCACACGAATGCGTGATGCCCGCTTTCCGTATTGCGAACCGCATTTGCGGATCCGCAATACACGGGCCCCATTCCGTGGCCATTCCGCATCACGGATGCAGACCCATTCATTTCCATGGGTCCACAAATCCGGAGATGCGGAACGGAAGAACGGAATGGAATACAACGGAAGCACTACGGAGTGCTTTCTGGGGTTCTGTTCCGTGCTTCCGCACCGCAAAAAGATAGAACTTACTCTATCTTTTTGCGGAAAGGAAGGATCGCTGGACCCATTCAAGTGAATGGGTATGCGATCCCCATGCGCCTGCCCCACGGACGGTGCCCGTGCACGTTCATGTAAACAAGCCCTTATATAGAAAGGACAATAAAGGAAAGGAGATACAATTAAAAGATAGTATATTTGTTGCATTTATGGTATAAAAAATGTGGAAAACAGACACAAACATAAAAAATTCTAGATTAAAAATGACATTAAAATAAAACACATTGGGCCAGATTTATCATGACTGACAGCTCACTCCACTTTCACATATGGCTAAAGTCAGTTTTAGCCAAGTCAGATTTGGCTAAAAAATGTGGTTTGACGGTAGCAGTTTATCCGTCAGTAAGCAGCTTTACAAAAGTCTCACGTCTTTATGAAAAAGTCGCATGTTCTTTTAAAAAGTCTCATAAGATAAGCATGGTCCTCACTGGAGTGATTCTGAGCATTTTTTTGCGACTTTTTTGCGACTTTTTAAATTGTCGCAATAGTAAATCTGTCTAGAGATTCATTTAAATAAGAAAACACACCCACTTTCAGAAAACTGGCGAGCATAGTGCTGAGCCAATAAAAGTTTTTGCGCAGTTTAAGCAATTGCGCAAAAATTAGCGACGTTTTCGCTCCATTATTCTGACTTGAGCTAATGATAAATCTGGCCCTATGTATCTAAGCAGAAAAAGAAGCAAACATTATTCAAATAACTTAACAAAAAGGTCATCACTTGAAACCCACATGTACTAAAAAAAAATTGAAAATAACCCAGACTTGAACTGGTTAATATAAAATAATTGCTTTAAAAAAAAAAAGAAAAAAAACTTAAAGGGCTTCTTCAGCTTAAATTTTGCAGGCCCTCCCTATTTTACTTGTAAAGGGAAGCATATTTACCTGCTCCCTTCCGCTTAGTCCTGGCTCCTTTAGTACACTGCCGAGTTTGCTGTGTGTTAGTTCCCGATCCTAAGCTTCAAGCACTGCGGCCAGTCATTAGCTACAGGGGCATATATGACCCCTATCCGTTACAAGTGGGGACCAACTTCTTCACACTTTCAGTTCCCAGTTACATCTGGACATTAATCCTATTGTATAAACGTCCACGGTAGTAAATAAAGGGAAACTACCATGTTGTTATCATTGCTTCAATAGGTAGAAATTGTAGACAAACCTTGAGCTCATATGCAGCTGGCTCCTTTACCTCACAGATGATTGTGGACATTGGTATTACTTTCTGGGAGACATCCAGTTTGACAGGCCAACCGACAGAATAGTCTTGTATGAACTTGTCCCCCAGTTCTAGAGCTGCTGTATGCTCTATATCTTGATGAGTCTGAATCGGCGCTGCACCTCTGCACCTTAAACTCAATGTCCACCATTGACAATAATATTCTTTTTACAGTCAGTGAGCCTTACATTCTGTGCTGATTACCTTCATGAAATGTCTTTATCATGGTTGGAGCTCGCTTTCTGATACAGAGCTCAAAATTCTCATCAAGATAGCGAGCTAAATGACTGCCTGTAGCCACCAGAAGAGGGAGCTTAGGAGCATACTGCATACTGCTTTATTATTCAATGTGTAGAGCTTATGCTGAGAGCTCCTATGCACACTCTAGCGATGGCTGCAGATGGCCCCAATGTTTTTAGGGGAGAATTAAAAAAAAATCTGAAAATGTTCAAAATAAAAAGAATAATAAGAATTACTCAGCTCCACTGATCCTCAGCAAGATCCGAACAGCAGTGGCAGGGGATCAGTAGAGGTGAGTAATGCTTCATTTTTATTTTACATTTTCTTCTAATTTTTTTTCTTTATTATTTGTTTGAATGAGTCCGCATCCATTCCGTAATCTTGCGGAACGGGTGAGGGCCCATTCAATGGGGCCACAAAAGATGCGGACAGCACACCGCAAAAAATATAGAACATGTTCTATTCTTGTCCGCAATCACAGACAAGAATAGGCATTTTATAATGGGCCGTTCATTCCGTTCTGCAAATTGCGGAACACACACGGGGCGGCATCCATTTTTTGCAGATCCGTAATTTGCGGACTGCAAAACACTGCGTGGCCGTATGAATACGCCCTTATCCTTACCAATACTAAGCAATCATCTGTGATGTTTGTCGGAGCAGCCTCCTCAAATAGCTGATCGGCGGGGTTCCAGAGCGTCAGTTCCCCAATGATCACATACTAATGACCTCTCCTGAGTATCGGCTGTCACTAACGCTGTCAGTGTAATCATGACATACAATCGTTAATAAAACACACAGGTTACCCCTGTGTAATAGACCATAATAATATGACTCTTCTAAGTAAACTGCATCTGTGGGAATCCGCTGTTTGGATTATTTTTACAGTCAACCATTGTGTGAATCACTGTTTGCGCTGGACAAGCGTTGCTTGCTTTGGCTTTATTCTAAACAGTGTACTCTTTGATTATAGAAGAATCGTGAATGAATCCAGTGTTCTTTGCCGTCTGCATTGCCATTGTCTTCAGTTTAGTAAAATAAATTTACAAGGCGACACTACTAGGGACAACAATATCTGCATCATGGTGCAACAAGTAATGTAGAGTGGTGACTTGTACTGTACTAATGTATATATTTTACATGATAAAAAATGGGAAAATGACTTTATACATATTATCCAAATGCGGATCCGCATTTGAACATCAATTATCCAAGGGTCTGCCTCAGATTTCTGCTGCAGATTCCACACATCTTGTGTGAACATACCCTTAGGCAAATACATTTTCTAATAATTTTTAACTATTCACATGCATTTAAAAATGCTATGCTATTACATTTTCAATACACATACAATCATAGTTGGGATAATATATTAATTAAAATAATTGTTTTGTTTCACATACAGAAAATCCTGGGCTCCAACGAACAGGAACAGCACTACTACTACGACTACAACAAGAACAACAGAGTCTAGACAGTAAGAAAAAGAATCATTTGAACAACTTGCACAGTTTGGGGATTTAAAGGGAACCTGTCGCCAGATGTATGGTGTCCTAACTAAGGGCAGCATAAAAAAAAAATGTCCATCAGCAGTATGGTGCGAGGAGAGCTGGGAGCTCATGAGTATGAGGACTCATCAGCATGTGCTGGAGCTTTTAGGACCTAGGGTAGCATAAAACTGATGACAGATCCCTTTTAAATGTAGAGGGGTCAGGGTCCATCGTTTTTCACTTTACCTCTGGAGTCCTGCCTCATCTTTTGAACATATCTCCCTCTAAATGTAGATATACATCTTGGCCTTCAGTTTAACCACAACTACAATACTAAAAAAGAACAAAATAGGAAAATACCCCAAAGTCCAGTGCTGAATTCCAGCTACCACCTTCCTCTGGAATTGGTATTAGTGTATATTTGTGTTAGGTGCTTACGGTAGTACAGAGAAGAGCCCTGGAATGCAGGGAAAGAAATGCAGTCGGTTGTGGTGTGCCGAAACCGAGGATGAGGTAGGCCTAAGAAAGAAGAGGGCCCACCCAAGGAAAAGACATAAAAGAAATGAGTTGTAAATGAGTGGAGTGGTGGGAGGGACAAAGCTCAGACCTCAGACGGTGCAGGAGCCAGGTAAGGGGGGTGCCCTAAATAGGCTGGAGGCGGACCTCAGCCCCTCCCACAAATCCAGGCAAATGCCTTAATACTTGTGTTAGGTGCTTACGGTAGTACAGAGAAGAGCCCTGGAATGCAGGGAAAGAAATGCAGTCGGTTGTGGTGTGCCGAAACCGAGGATGAGGTAGGCCTAAGAAAGAAGAGGGCAAAAATGGAAATAACCAGTTTATTTGTAACCAATAAAACATGTACACAGCTCAACCCGACAAGCTTTGGAAAGCCACTCTTAACTCATGCGCTGGATTGGGAATGTACCGCGCATATGCGGACGACTTCCAGCGTCCCAATTTCTTGATAACATGGGTAGGGATGTTGGCACTGGAGGCCGTGGATGCCGCTCCAATGCGAAAGGAGTGCCCCGAGTAGCTGCCAGCGTTTAGGCCCAGTTGGGTGAGAAAAGACCTGACATGGATCATGAAGGTGGTCGTGGTGAGCACCGATCCATGCACTTGGAGTAGCGGTTGAGAGGGTAGGAACCTGTGAAGCTGACTGTAGGTGTCCAGTACCCTCACCGGGCACCATTTGTTGTGCGTGGGGTAATATGAGATGTTGACGGGTGAATGCTGACTACTTTTGGACTGAGGTAGGGTCAGGATGTAGTGATCCAGGTGTTTGGATAAGTGGGAGACGAGGAGACAAGGTGAGGTTTGGGACGTGGAGGTGGTAGTGAATTCCCCGGGCCTCAGGAACCCGTAGAAGGCTAAGTAAATTGCGGTTTTGATGACAGCGTCGGTATTTGAATCGACAGGCGTCGCGTCCAGCAGGTCGGATAACGCCTTGAAGACATGACTGTCGATGGGCAGCCTTTGGGCTGGACGCGCGGGTTCCGTCTTCTGAATGCCTCTGAGTATTGTTTTGATTTGGTGGGAGGCCATGAAGCTGGTGTAGTTAGGGTGCAAGATTAGCATGTGATGTTGGATGCCAGTGAGATATAGTTTGATGGTGTTGTATGACATTTTGAGTTTGAGGTGGCAAAAGGAAGCAAATCCCAAAACAGACGACATGATGAAAGGGTGCGTGATGTTGTGTTCTACCAGGAATCTGTTGAAAAGCGTGAACGCTCTGTTGTATGTCCTATGTGTATTGACTGATAGTGAAAGGTGGGCCAAAGACTGGCTATGCCGCATGATGGCCTCTAGTCCAGAATGAGTTGCTGAAATGACGGGGTGCTGGAGGCAGTGGGTGATGCTGACGGGAGATCCCGATGAAATGCCTGGAATTTGAAGCGAGACAAATTGTCAGCAGCCGAATTGCACACCCCCGGGACATGGAAACAATGCAAGAAAAAATTATTGCAGGCGGCCAGCCAAGTGAGTCTTCGCATGAACCTCATGATTGTGAGGGATTTAGAACGACCCTTGTTTATGATCTGGCAGGTTGCTTGGTTGTCCGAGTAGCAGCGGACCGCCAGATTTGCCCATAAATGACCCCACGCCACGGCAGCTGCTACGATGGGATAGATCTCAAACAGTGCTGAGGTAGTGGAGAATCCTTCCAAACCCTGGACCTCAGGAGGCCAGCCGCCCCACAGCCAGTCGTCCCCGAATATGGCCGCAAAGCCTGTGGTAGATGCCGCATCTGACCAGATGGAGGGGGAAGAGTCCGACAGCTGAGGGAGAAACAAGCTCCTGCCATTCCAGGTGGACAGAAATCTCCCCCACATACCTAGATCCGCCGCAGCGTGGGCATCCAGGGACAATCTGTGTGAGTCGTGTCGGAACAAGGGGAAGAGGTGCAGCAGCCGTGAAATAAACGAGCGACCCTGGGGTATGATGCGCATGGCAAAGTTCAGGGAGCCCAGCAGGGACTGTAGTTCTCTGCGGTTGCAGGTGCCGAGTTGAAGATAGCCGTCTATGTGGGTGAGAATGTCCTGGATCTTCCCAGACGGTAAGCTGGCTTGCATCAAAGCTGAATCCAACTGGATACCCAGGAAGGTGATGATCGTGTCCGGCCCCTCTGTCTTCTTGGTGGAGAGGGGGACCCCCAGTTCATTGAACAGCTTGATGGTGGCTCTGAGGCTGGAAGGAGGGGAAGTGTTTTCTTCCACCAATAGGAAGTCATCAAGGTAATGCAAAACCAGCGGGCATCTCGCTATGTTCAATAGCAACCAGCATAACGCCTCCGCAAACACGTCGAAGATGGCCGGGCTGCTTTTGGACCCGAAGGTCAATCGGGAGAAAAAATAGTACTTCCCTGACCACTTGATGCCGTGCAGGTGCCACAGGGTAGGGTGAATCGGCAGTAGTTTGAAGGCGTTGGCGATGTCGGTTTTGCTGAGCCATGCCCCCACCCCCGCTTGTCTGATGGCCGTGATGGCGTGGTCAATGGTGGTGTACTGTAGAGAGAATTCCTCCGAGGGAATGAGGGAGTTGAGACTGGGGTTGCCCGTCCCGTGAGGCGCCGATAGGTCGATGATGAGCCTCTGTTTCTGGGAAGATTTCCCAGTGACAATGCCAATGGGGTTGGTGCGCCATGTGGCGAACGGGGGAGTTTTGAAAGGACCTAGCACAAAACCCTCTGTTACCTCCTGGGCTATGAGGGCGTCAATGGCGGTGGGGTTGTGCAGAGCGGACAAAAGATTGGGACACTCCAGGGTGCCTGTTGGCATGTACAGGATGCCCGTGTGAAATCCTTCTGTCAACCCTGAGATGAGAAAATCTGAGAGATGCCTGGAGGGGTGCTGCGACATGAGCGCGGTAAAGACTGGCATGTTGATGGTTGATAGATACGGTTTAGTGAACATTTTATTCGGACACATGGATTTGGCATGTGCCCGGAAGCATTTGGTGCATATATGTAACAATTTACATCCGTTATAATTACAGGACCCCTCATTGAAATTGTTGCAAATCATAGATTTGCCTAGAAATTTGATCGGCCGGCCCAGTTTGTCCCGGGCCAGTCTCTCCGGGACCCCGGAGGGCCCAGCTGACTGGGAGGGGCCCTGTCTGACCGACGTGTTCGGGCAGAAATTGGTGGTGTGGGCCGTGGAGGAGCAGTGCGCACAGGCTGGGGTCCTAAGGCCTGCGAAGTGGCGGCAAAATATGACCGTGTCAATTCTTGCCCAGTTGGAGCGGACTCCGTACTGGGAGAAAGCCCCCGCCACTTTCGCCGAAAAAGACCTGTGATAGTCATAAAATGCTGATCCTCCGTATTTGTTGCCCAAGTCCACCAGTTTGTGCAAGTAGAGGTCGAGTTCCTCCCTTCTGTCGGGGTGGACCGCACAGATGACCTCTCTGTAGATTCCGAAGGCCAAAACGAATTCGGAAATGGTCAATTTCCTATTGAGCCGGGCATCCCTGGACTTGACTACAACTGACACCTCGTCATAGGCGTACGTCGTGTTTTCGACCACGTCCTGGGAGGCAATCAGAAGGGAGGCCAGGTTTACATCCTTACCTTCCAGGATATCCCGTTTCAAGTGCTCAGGAATCATATGCGCCGGGTTGACTTCCCGGTCCTCCATGCTAGTGGATGGAGTGATCACCGGTAAACCGGCCGGTGCTGGTGATGCTGCAGGTGGTGGACCCGTCAAGGAGAGGGTCGTGGTGACCGCCTCTAGCCTTTCCAGCCTGGCATTGACTGTTGACATGGATGTCATCAGAGAGGCCAGCATGGCGTGGATGTCCCCGGTGCCGGACTGGCTGGGCCCTTCCCCCGCATCCCCAGGATTGGATGATGCGCGCAGCAGCCGGAACAGCTCCGCCTTTCTCGCCGTGGCAGGGAAGGGAACGTGACGTTTCCTTAACTCCGCCGTGATGCGTGGAACCGTCCAGGACCGGATGGACGCAGGACTGGCTAGATCGTCTCCCGGAGTAGCAGTGACAGATCTAGCCGGGGTACCAGGTATGGAGAAGTTTTCTAACCCATCCAGTGACATACTACAATAAAAAAGTTGATTAATTTGAGGCCACGCAGGAACGTGCTGGCTAGCTAGGCCGAACCGGCGAAAAATTACATTTGCATGGTGACAGATGAGGCCCTGCTAGTTGCCAAGCGGCTTTGAGAGGCTCTACCTATGATTTGGCGCGAGGGGACAATGAGGCCACTCGTGGTAGCGGCAGGATCGTTGGCCTCTCGGTGACTGTAAGACAGTACTAGGGGAAGGGAGTGACAGGTGAGGCCCTCTCTATGCAACATGCGAGGCGGCTTACTAACGAGATGGCGCGTTGGGCAGGTGCCTCCGTACGTTTGAGGCGGGGTGTCGGCCTCGCGGGACCACTAACTGCTGGCGAAGCCAAAGAAGGGGGGGTACCTAGTGGGATGATGGTGCCCCTAAAGCCAGCACGCTGACCCTAACGGGACCGTCCGAAATGAGAGGAAGATTTTGGTGAAATGAGCAGGTGAACGTACCTGGTACCAAGAAAAATACTCCGGCTACACGGTAGTGTAAACAGTATGGGTTAACCGCCTAAAACACAAAGGGGGGGGGGGGTAGACATGACAAAGTGTGAAAAAAGTGTAAAGCATGTGGTACATGTGCATGACCGGGAGGATCATGGCGGTTGTCCGTGAAATGACAGCTTGCGCCTGGTATGAAAGGGGGGGCCGGTGCGTGCCGTGTGGCCATGCCCAGGTGAAAGTAAGTGTCTGCGATTGGATGGCGCATGGGGACCGTGCACCAGCCATTCCACCTGTCCATTTGGGTTTTTTTTTTTTTTTTTTTTCCCGTCCCCTGATGATCTGCTTATCAAAAGGGGAATAAAACATGCATCACAGTGCCGGTACAACTGATGAGATTCACATTTGGCACTGAAATCCATTGCAATCCGTGGGACCTGCTGAATCCCTGGTGAACACCGTTGAGGCTGATGATTGTGAATATGCAAATTGCTGCTGTATGATGATGGTAGTGCCCATGATGGAGAACAGGGGGGGGGGGGGCTGCTGGGAGGTTCTCTCGTCGTCCGCCGGCGTGCCCCCCGCACCAGATGTGGCCCGCACGGCCGCCGGGACACCGCGCACGCGGCGACGGAATTGCCGCGCATGTGCCGAATCCCGGCCGCGCATGCGCAGACCAGGCACCAGGACGCGGGCGGGCGCCACCGGCCGCGCGGCGGGAGGAGTGGTGATCCAGCAGGAGGTAGCGGGGAGGGGACGACAGGGCCGCGGTGAGCCCTGTGAAGGTGAAATGAGCCGCCCGTAGGCCGGGGGGGGGGGGGGGATGAGTGTGTGCGGGTGTGGTGTGCGCAGGAGGCGGTGGGGAGCGCCAGCCTGATGATGACATGCACGAGGGAGGAAGGGGGGCCAGACTGATGGTGGCCGCATGGAGCGACATCGGTGACTACCCCCTGGCGGCGAACCCATGCGCCTGGAGTCCGCCCGCGGGCGCCGGGATCCCGCGCATGCGCCGAAAAATCGCCGCGCATGCGCAGAACCGGCCCCAGGACGCGGCCGGGCGCCATTGGCCGCGCGCAAGCGGAGCGGCAACAGGCAGGAGGCTGCGGGTCAGGAGGTGAGAGTCTTCCCACGTGAGTGAGACAACGAGTGGAGAGGAGGCCGCAACAAGCAAAGGAAAGTTTGGCTATTGTTTACCTTGGTGATTGTCTTCTATGCGGGATTCTGCCATCAGCATGGGGCCATGCTAACTGTATGTAAGAGCGCCAGCCTGGTGAAGTGGATATGAACGGGGGAGGAAAGGGGGGGCCTGAAATGATGGAGGATGGGGGGGGGGTGAACCCACCGGGGAATGGGGCTGGGACTGACCGGGACTGACCGAAATCTGCTGGGGAGATGTGAGAAATGCCTGAGAAATGCGCTGGCGGTGACCGCTGTGAGAAGCCGTGACCTGGGTGCAGCGTGTGTGAAGCAACAGAAAAAGGGGGGACCATGCCGCATGCCGTCAGAGTGTGAGACCGGAGGTGGTGCAGATGTGACATAGAATGCATACCCAGGTGAGACAGAAATGCTTTTAGTGACTTGTATTGAAACCGTGACATTGGTGCGACATGATGAGAAGAGCTGAACCGGTACTGGGGCAACCGTGAGGCCCTGCAGACCCGAACGAATAACTCACAGTTTGACGGGCAAACGCGACCCACAGTGACACCGAGTGAAGCTGGGAAAGAACAGCAAGGCTCCAAAACCAGACCCAGACGGCGACGCAAAAGCTCTCAGAAAATCAGCGGCTCGTAGGTAAATTCCTCAGAACTCCAACAAGCGACTTCCTCTCACAAAGCTCAGACCTCAGACGGTGCAGGAGCCAGGTAAGGGGGGTGCCCTAAATAGGCTGGAGGCGGACCTCAGCCCCTCCCACAAATCCAGGCAAATGCCTTAATACGTATGTGATATGGTTGGGGAGAGCAAATTCTTTAGACAATTTGTGAACGACAGGCCGCAGCTTGACAATAGCATTAAAGGTCACCTTTAGCAGGGGCACAGTGGGCCCTGGTGTCTGGCACTTTTTGCCAGGGGTTCACGACAGCAATGAATCAGTGCAATTAAAAAGTAGCTGTCGTCTCATTTAAATGAATATCACTACATGTTGCATCTCAGCAGCCTGAAATGGCTGCACATGCAGTAAATCTGGTCTTAGACATAAAAATTAGAATTTATAATGTATCCCATGGTTGTAGCTTTACAACATTTTACAGTCATTAGTGGTATACACCATAGCAGCATTTAAAGGGGTATTCTGTTTAGAATGAGTTATCCCCTATCCGCCATCCACTGAACCTCCCATTGGTGAAATCTCCACAATCACTAGAATGGGGGTCTGTCGTCCCGTTTGAATGGAGAAGTAATTTGAGTATAGCAACCACTGCTTGAACCAGTCTATAGCATGGATGCCCAACCTGCAGCCCTCCAGCTGTTGTAAAACTACAACTCCCACAATGCCCTGCTGTAGGCTGGTAGCTGAAGTCTGTTCGGGCATGCTGGGAGTTGTAGTTTTGCAACAGCTGGAGGGCCGCAGGTTGAGCATGCCTGGTCTATAGGACTGCTGGAAATAACTCAATGCTGTACCTGGCTATCTCTGGCATTCCCATGCAGCTGAATGGAGTGGCAGTGTGCATGGTGAACCTGCAGCTCCATTAAGAAGGGGCAAATGACTCCCGATCTTATGATTATTGAGGGTCTCAAGGCTCAGGCCACCACCGATCTCACGGTTATCCCCTAGTGAAGGGGTTTTCCAGGCTCCTGATATTGGTAACTTCTCCTTAGTCATTTGTATCTGAGAAGCTGTTACCTGCAGCCGCCAGAGCTAACACTCTAAATGGAACCAAAAGCACAGGTCCGTACAAAGTGTAGTGGCTGTGCCGGGTTACTTCAGCTCAGTTTCAATTCACTTCAATGGATGAGGGGTAATTTGTTCTAACCTGAATACCCCTTTAATTTTGCCCTATAAAAGTAATCTCACAGCATAATAATTTCTTTAGTGAGTCTAGTGTGCCTTTAGACCAGGTCTGTAATGAAAAGGATATCGTTCCTCAAATTGACATGATTTTAGCACGAACATGGATAAAACAAGATTAGTGTACCGAGGGCTAAATATTTAAGAAATTCTTAGAATATGGACAACTAGAAGCCCGCTATCTGGAATATGTGTTTTTACACTACAGCATCCAGCATTGTTGTTTGTGATAATGATGGGCGCTCATTAAGCGTTAATATGCAGTATGGTCTGCATTACAAAGATTCCCTACAGGTTATACCATGAAGATGTACAGTATATCATATACTCATGCAAGTCCATTACTTCTCAACAGGGTTGTGCCAGGCAAACCAGAAGGGCAAAAAATGTAAGTAATCTATCATAGTATCATTTTTAGTTTATGGAAAGCTTTAAAGGAGGTATTCTATTTTCTGGCATTTTTCTACAGACCCTACAGCAATGCCAGACTCGAGGTGGTGACCATACTTACCTGATCCTTACCGTTGTGTTCTGGCTTCATTTCTGCCCGCTGGCTCAGCAGGTCACCCTACATCAAAAGGCATTTTGACATGAGATATGTGACCGATGGCTGCAGCAGTGATGTGTCACCTGTGTGGCACATGCAGCATGGGTGACACATGACCACTGCAGCAGTCATGTGTCTCATGTCAAAATGGATGTTGATGCGGGGAGACCCGAGACCTGCTGAGCGGGCAGGGCAGCGATGGAGCCACAACACAAGGGAAGGGAACAGATAAATATGATCACCACCGCAGGTCTGGCAATGCTTTTAGATCTGCTGGAAAACACTAGACAGGTGAACAACCCCTTTAAAAACTGTAAACTCCTTAGTACTGATGTAGCAAAGGTTAACGTGTTAAATACAAAGTTATGGTAAACTTGAAATTGACGTGTGGTGTATTAAGTGTCAAGTTCACAACTGCTACATTGGATAGGCACACTCAGATTTTTAATATTAAGAAGATGACAAATAGCAATGCAAAGTAGCAGTATGTGATTTCTCATGTCATTGTATTATATTGTATGACTGGATACTGGCTTTACAAATCAGAAACCATCCAAACAGCCATTCCAGATTATTCCTGTACCATACAGTACCTCAAGTGGTTAAAGAGGACTTCTCATCTCTCCTGACATGTCTGCTTTAGTAACTATGGGACCACCTTTTCTCATAACTCGGTTTTGCCATTCCTCTTTCATTCTTACTAGAAGCCCATGAATAAAGGCACATTTGGGTGCTCCCAGTTGGGGGTTTGCCCCTGCACCGTCTAACGCTTTCAGCACTGATTGGAAGACTGCGCAGAGACAATCCCCAACTGGTGACACCCAGATGGACTTTTATTCATAAGGTTCTAGCAGAAATAATAGAGGAATGGCATAACATAGTCATTAGAGATAAGTTTCATAAGTTTTGAAAATTTTGATTCAGCTGCTCCGCCGAATTTCCCAAAGAAATTAGATTTGTGGTGAATTACATTGTCGCGAACCATGTTATAATGGAAAGTAAAATATACAGAACACTGATCCCAAACCCGACCTTAATTGAGAAAGTGCGTGTTCGGGTCTGGGTACCACAGTCAGTTTTTTATCAGGCGCATGCAAAACGCATTGCACCCACGCAATAAAAACTGAACATCGGAACACAATTGCAGTAAAAACTGACTGCAATTGTGTACCTACTCGCACGATTTTCCCACGACGCACCCGCATCCTATCCGGCCCTCACTCGCACGCCCGTGTGAAAGAGGCCTAATAGTCATAAGAATAGATGCTCCAGAATTGTCATTTCATGTCGAATACAACTATTGACTAATACAGACATGTCAGGAGAGGCGATGAGTCCTTTCTAATATTCTGGTCCAGGCTTAATGTAGGTACATAAGGCAGAGTCATTTAGAAATAGAGATATTATAATGATCTCTTAAAAAAATAAGTCATTACACAGGGCTTGTATAATGTACGAGGGGTTGTGCAATGGTATTATTTTTTTGTATATGGCTCACAGTGGACTACAAACAAAAAATAAACATTACTCACCTCACCGGTCCTCCACCACTGCAGTTCTGACATTTACAGGCCCCCCTGCTCTCCACTTCCTGGTCCCTGTCTGACATACAGGAAATCACCAATCACTGGAGTCAAGCCAGGACCAGAAAGAGGACCAGCGAGGGGCAGTAAGCACTAGAATGGGAGCTGCAGGGGATCAGGGAGTATGGCTTCTTTTTGAGCCATATATAAAAATGTGATACTGCTGGACAACCCCTTAAATATGTTTGATACAAAATCTGGTTGGTTAATATAATTAAGTTAATACATTAATAAAACCATCCACATCAATTAACCCTATTGTCTTATCCATTAGCACTATTTTCTCATCTGATACCAGGACAACAGATATACAACCCAAATCCAGCTTTATTGATAGTGCCAGATCAAGGTACAGGAAATATGTACTGTTTTTTTTTAAGCTATATCTTATAATCTGCTGTACATTGTATAAATGCATCCTCCTTGAATTATAACGGTAATACAGTTGGAAGAGTAGAAAAATATTCATAATTTGCTCACAGTATATCATAGCTTCGTCAACCAACAAATATTCAATTCTGCCATGTGACAGAATGGGATAACATCTCATTTATTATACTCGGTAAGATTACAAATTGGTTTGCTTAAATTGCTCAAACTTGAGTTTTCTTTCTCAGCTAAAATCCCAAACATCATAAATCATGATTATAAAAGCCTATTCTAAGACAACAATACAGAAGCAAAGAATGAACATCACTGCATTATGAAAGTAAAATATACCCAAAATAAGAAAAGTAAAAATTTGTGGGGTCATTTATTAAGACCAGCATTTTAGATGCTGGTCTTAATAGCCCTTGCGCTGGCGGTGGATGCGCCAAAGTTATGTAGAAGTACCGCCCCCTCCATAGTGCCTGCCCCTTTAACAGTGACCTCCACAGTGCCCGCCTCTTTAACAGTGACCTCTACAGCAGCTGCCTCTTTAATAGTGGCCCCTGCCCCCTTAACAGTGAGCTCCACAGTGCATGCCCCTTTAACAGTGACCTCCACAGCAGCCTACCCCTTTAATAATTGCCACAGCCCCATTAACAGTGTCCTTTACAGCGCCCTGCTCCTTTATTAGTGGCCTCTGCCCCCTTAACAGTGACTTTCTCAGCGCCCTGCTCCTTTAATGCTAGGGCTACATGATGACATAGTGCGCACCCCTTTGACAGTGACCTCCACAGTGCCCGCCCCCTTAAAAGTGACCTCTATAGTGCCTGCCCCTTTAACAGTGACCTCCACAGCGGCCTGCTTCTTTATTAGTGACCTCCACAGTGCCTGGTTCTTTAACAATGACCTTCAAAGTGCCTGCCCCTTTAACAGTAACCTCCACAGTGCCCGCCCCTTTAACAGTGTCCTCCACAGCGCCCTGCCCCTTTAATAGTGGCCTCTGCCCCCTTAACAGTGACTTTCACAGCGTTCCTTTAAGGCTAGGGCACCGTGAAGACATGTGTCACACGACATTTTGTCATACCAATGTCGCGCAACAATTTTTATAATGATAGGCTATGGTGTTGCACTGCGACATGCTGCAACTGCGACACGACAGTCGCAAAAAACCCATCCAAAATGGATGCATGTAGCAGTGTAGTTGTGCCCTATGTGTCGTGCGACTTATTGTCGTCCTGTAGCCCTAGCCTAAAGCTGACCTACAGCAGTGAAGAAAAATGGCTGGTTTGTTATGGAAACCTGGTGTAAAACTGTGTGTATGTGGAGACTAAGGGCCTGCGAGCTTCTATTGGCTGATAAGGGACATGTGACCGTGTGTATGGCAGTTGGGATATGAAGAGAAAGACTTGCAGGCTTGTATTGGCTAATGCAGGTCATTTTTTGGGAATATCTCAGGAACGGTTTGTCCCAGAGAGCTGAGACCCCCCACAAGATTTATTTCCAGGTAGCAAGGGATGTGTTTACCAAGTTTCGTTGAAATCGATAGTTGCGTTTCACGGAACATACACACATACTGTATATACATACATATACACGTCATTCTTTATATACCGTATATATAGATTCAGATTTGGCAAGTTCTTTAAAATGAGCCATTCTTTCATAAATGTTTGTAAAGGTAGATACAATGTGGTAATGGGAGTGAGTGAGACACCTGAACTCAATTAAAAGGGTTCTCCAAGACTTTAGAACTGATAACCTCTCCTCAGTATCTGATCAACAGGGGTCTGACACCTGAGACGCCAGCTGATCAGCTGTTTGAGAAGGCTCCGGGGCTCCTGTGAGCGCTGCAACCTTCTTGCAGCTCACCAAGCACAGTGCTGTACAATGTATAGGGGCTCTGCTTGGTATCGCCCAGGGTAGGGATAGCTGAGAGAAGGCCGTGGCGCCACTGCGAGATTGGCGATTGGTGGGGGTCCTGGGTGTCATCAGCTGTAACGTTTCAGCAAGCCCCTATAAAGAGGTGTTTCCCAATACTTTTGGCCATACAGTGCATATACATGGCTTTTCATCATGTGCATGATTTCCATAGAGCAGATTACAAATGGCATTGTGATTCAGTGAGGTAGGAACACCATATAGATCATAAATAAGAACACTGTAAATGCTGTACCGTACATAAAACCTTCGGATGTGATAGCTGAAGATTTTGTCTTGACTGGGCTTACAGACATGTTCACCATGATGATAATAAATCCTGATAATATAATATGGGCCTAGACTTGTAGCTGTGGTCCAGATGCCAGAGGACCATGTGAGGATATCTGTTGGTTAAAATTACCTCAGATAGTGGTAATCTTCTCAGTTCACTGAAAGCGATAGACATTTACATTTCGTAGGTTGCCATGGTAACTGCTCGCCCTTTGAATTGCACACTGAGTACATGATCCACAATGTCGCTGTTGTAAGCAGCAAATGCAAACAAAACCACTGCTGGTGGATTGCATGCCATTAAAATGAGGAATATATTCCGTGTGCCTTTATTCTGATTTATTGGAAATAACATCCAATCACTGAATGTTTTTTTTTTTTAGGTTTGAGAAGAATGAGGAAAAGCTCAGCCCGACCCCCTCACCCAGGTAAAGGGTTTAACGTCCATGTTGAAATACATTATATAAAAATGGCTCATCTTTGTTCAAAATGAAGTGCATTTGTCATTGCTATTGCAGCTCTGTTGCATCTTCGCTTCTGTTTATAAGTGTGAACAGAGCATACACCTTCAATAGCTGCCAGCTGAACAGCTACTCCTCATGACGTCTCCATATAAATCCATGCCTGGATTGGCATGTGTTGTCAACAGAGGATAGATTGAAGTAAACTGTTGCTAGACACCATTGGCGACTTGTCACATGAGAAAAAAGGATCAGGCATGTTGAAATTCAACATGCCTGATCCCTCTTTCCGCTGATATCATCTGTCAGTTGATATTCAGGAGGTAGCTATGCACATAAGATAACTGGCCAGTCTCGCTGAATTCAGCAGGTTTATCCAACTTTTATCTTATGTGTTTAGTGGCCCTAATTCTTTCAAAAATCGCCAATATCAATGCTTTCACCCAATGCCTTGAATGAATAGAAAGGTGGGACATGTGCCCACATTCTCTATTCATTTCTATCTCCCTGTCACGGACGGGGGTAGGGAAGCGTGCACCCCCTGACTGCCACCCACGCCTCTACCCCTACCTACTTGCACGATCCATCCTGGGTAACGGGGTGCAACTGGACGGCAGTCCCTAACTTAAGTAAGTGCAGGGGGAAACAAAAGACAGGACAAACAGAACAGGAAGCAAGTCAAACTAGCCGAAGTCAAATACCAGGAAGTCAAATCAGTACAAGGGAGCAACAAGAGCGAGACCAAACACAAGCTGGAAGTCGGGCCCAGGGGATCACGACAAGCAACAGGGGATGAGCAGAAGTGAGGTCAAACGAGCAGAGCCGAGGTCAGGATTGAGGAACACAATTCCAGGAATAGAGGAGCACATAAATGACTTAGTCACAGGCGACCTGTGTCCAGCAGGCTGCCTGTTTAAATAGGCCTGGCTGGTGACTCACATGACGTGGCCAGCGTCACGTGACTCACAGCAGCTCAACTCAGCCGAACACCGATCATCATTATCGGCACTCGGCTCCCCTGCTGCTCGCCTGCTGCCATGGAGACGAGGACACAGGCTACGTCCTTGCCCCTCTCCTTGCGCAGGTTGCCGGCGGTGCTGCGAAGGAAGCATGTGCCGCCTGCCCCTCGTTACACTCCCAGAAAGAAGTAAGCAAAGGTGCTGGTTCCACGTCTCCCATGGAAAAGAATGAGGACAGCTGCTTCTCTTTATCCTCTTTATCTGTGGATATGCTTTAAATGTCTAATCTGTGAATACCCCTTTAAATCCACTCCCTCGGGCCCTACATTTGGTGTAACAGTGTATCAATTTTGCTTGGACTATTGTATAAAAGTAGAGAGGGAGAGAGCAGTTTCTGGGTGATATGTATGCGTTGTCTAGGGGTTCTCGCTCTCTCTATCTCTCAGGGCAATCGGAGAATATTTGATTTGGGTAGAATTGATTCTGACCCGAACAAATTGTTTTGAAAAATCTGTCAAATCCAAAGAAATGTGCTCAACATTTCAACATAAGTGATCTTTATCATCATCATATGTAAAGCAATTATATATGAGTTTTATCACGTTGACTAGGATTCAAAATGTAGATGAGAAGCCAAGGTTGCCTCCTAAATCACCTACTGCCAAAACCGATGACCGGTAAGTAAATGTTCTTTTCAGTATATATTCTACATCGGTCAACCTTTATTTTGCTATGAGTAAAAAGACCTAAGCATAAATTAGAATTTCCTTATCCATGAATTATGCAACTTGTGAGTGTCAGAAGCAAGAGAGATACGTCAAAAGCTGGAAAGGGCTATAAGGTGTAAAAGAGACTCAGTGGAAGAAATTACTGATGGTTGAGTGTTCTTCGTGTGTCTACTTTCAGTCAATATATGATGTGATTTTTGAGGTTTGGAATTCAGGTT
Organism: Bufo gargarizans; assembly: GCF_014858855.1. Taxonomy (NCBI): domain Eukaryota; kingdom Metazoa; phylum Chordata; class Amphibia; order Anura; family Bufonidae; genus Bufo; species Bufo gargarizans. The sequence continues at coordinate 170,844,420 of NC_058082.1, forward strand.
TTCCTTCTTTCAAAATTCTTTTTATTGATTGACTTAAATCAAAAGTGGTCTTGTGTGAAAAGAATACAATGACATGAAGCACAACCATTGTCATACCAAAATTAGGTTAACAGCTGAGCATAACAACAGGGGTAGTTAGAGAAACCTGCATTATTGTACATTATCTCATTGCACATTACATCATTGTTTTTACAGCTTAGACAGTATATTGAGTCAGTATAGTCAAGCTAATTCTGCAGATTGAGGAAATCCTCAAGTTATCTAGACCAAATTGAAAGACAGCTTATATTTAGATGGTTAGGGTTGGTTAGGAGAGATAAGAAGGGGAAAAGGGGGTGGGAGAGGAGGGAGGAGAAACCAGGGAAGGGAGGGGGGGGGGGGAGAAGGAAGGGAAGGTGGTATGAGAGGGTGGGTTTAAACAAATATTCCTCTAGACAGTCCAAATAAGGAAAGTTTAATACATTGACTAGGCCTGAACGGCTAACATCAGCACCTGAAATTTAAGACTCAGAGACTCCATGACGGCAAAATCCAACCTTCTATTATTCCCCTCTATTGTCAGGGAGTAGGAGAAGGAGTTCGATCCATTACTATGGAGTGGACACATAATTAGAGATTACCTAGTTATGCCCTTGTTTTCCATGGCTTCCAAATCTTTTCAAACTTATAATGATTCCTAAGTTCCCAATGGGAGAGTTCCTCCAACCTGGCTATGTCATTAACTTTGGCAGACCAATGAGATCCAAATGGTACTTCCCCAGACCTCCATTTTGTAGCAATGAGTATTCTATCCGATGCTAGTAATATTCTTATCAAGCTTTTTTCTAAGTTGGAGAGGGTAGAAGGCAAAAGGGAGAGTAAGGCTATTTCTGGAAGGTGGGGGAATTTGCCAACTGAAAGTTTTAGAATCTTCCTGATCTGAAGGAAAATCTCGTCCCAGAAATCTGTTATTTTAGGACAAGACCACCAGATGTGGAAGAAATCTCCCACATGTGTGAGGCATCTCCAACATTTATTGGAGGAGAGGGTATATATTTTTCTCAGTTTGTGTGGTGTCATATACCATCTAGTAAGGAGTTTATAAGTGAACTGAGATGTCTTGTGATATATTAGCGTAAGACAAAACTGTGAAAGTTGTCCCAACAATGCTAGTGTTTAATGACCCATAACAACACGCTTGGACTAATATGTAATATTATCATTAAAATGATTATTTAAGGCCTGCATACCCCAGCAAGCCTGTCAATCCAGAGGCTGGAGAAAGAAGAAGTGCATTGGAAAGAAAGCAGAGGTACAGTATGACCGATTCATGTCAGCGAGTATACCTACAGCAAATAATTCACCAAAAAATAGTAATAATAAAGTTAATCTTGTCTGTTCTATTTCTTATATGTTTCTAGTGATGAGCGGCATAGGCAATATTCATGTTTGCGATATTTTGCGAATTCTAGAATTCGTGATCTCCAGTCATTATTTTTGCGATTGCGCAAATTGGCACTAATGATGCGCATATTTTTTGCGCAATACATGCAACTTCACATTTTATCAGGTCTGAGTAGATATTACTGATTGGTGCACTTAGTATTGTTGTGACATCACAGCAGAATGTCTGTAGCATGTACGTATGGACAGCAGAGAAACAGTAATTCCTATCACACTACCTAACACCCTGCACTGGAACCAGCTACACTATATCACTATCTAACCTGCACTGACTATCTCCCACTAACTATATGTATTATATACATAGGCTAACTAACTATCTAATGTAATTGGATGAGGAATAGGATCCAGATGAAAGCACAGAGCACAGCAATGTCACTGCGTTCTCTCTCAGAACGCCATAAAACTGTAGAAAATGGCTGCTGGGGAGGTTCTTATATTGTAAGGGGTAGGCAACTTTCCTATTGGTTGCTAGGGATGTTGCTAAGCTCTGACAAAGATATTGCAGCCTTCTCATTGGCCCACAAGCAAGAAGGGAGGTTACTAATGAAAACATTATTTTTGAATATACGCGATTACAAATATATAGCACTATATTCTACATCTTCGCAAATTCTTGAAGTGCCGAAATTTGCGATTAGAATATTTGCGATCAACACTATGGGCCAGATTTATCATTAGCTCAAGTCAAAAATAATGGAGTGAAAAATTCGCAAACTTTTGCGCAATCACTAAAACTGCGCAAGAATTTGTGACTATTATTGGCTCTGCGCTATTAAAGTGGGCGTGTTTTCTTATGTAAATGAATTTCTAGACAGATTTACCATTGCGACAATTTAAAAAGTTGCAAAAAATTGCGCAGAAAATTGCGCAAGTTCACTCCTGTGAGGACCATGCTTATCTTATGCGATTTTTTTAATAGAACATGAAACTTTTTCGTGCGACTTTCGTAAAGCCGCTTACTGAAGGATAAACTGCTACCGTAAAACCGCATTTATCACAGTATTAAAGGACCATTAATAAATCTGATTTAGCCAAAAGTGGAGTAAGATGTAAGTGTAATGATAAATCCAGTGGCGTAACTAGAGTTCTATGGGCCCCAGGGCAAACTTTAAATTGGGGCCCCCCGCCAAGACTCCACCCCCGCCAAGACTCCACCCCCGCCAAGACTCCACCCCCGCCAAGTTAAGTTTAAAAAAAAAAAAAAAAAAATCAGTTGCAGGTTTTTTGTGTATCCATGGACTACCTCCAGTGATACCAATTTTTTTTTTCCAGACATTATTAACGTCCACTGATGAGCCATCCATCTGCCCCACCCCCACCCTGATTGCAGACAATGGCAATAATAATGTCTGAATTCAGGGGGTGGGGCGGATGGATGGATGATCAGTGGGTGGTAATAATAATGTCTGAAATCAGGATGCGGGTGGGGCGGAATGGCGGATCATGGATGGATCATGAGTGAACAGCAATAATTTATTACCATCCACTGATGATCCATCCATCGGCCCCACCCCGGCCCTGATTTCAGACATTACTACCGTCCGTCCACTGATGATCCATCCATCGGCCCCACTCCAGCCCTGATTTCAGACGATAATAATGTCTGAATTCAGGGGGTGTGGCGGATGGATGGATGATCAGGGGACAACATGGATGAATCATTGCATTACTAATACTACCTACCAGTCTATAGACCAGTCCAGCAGGCAGTGAGGCAGGAGAAGATGGTCCTGGAGTGCAGTACTTCTGCTGCAATGCCCAGCGCTCGCCCTTGGTGTCTGTCTGTCGGTCGGTTGGTCGGTCGGTCGGTCCTCTTCTTTCTTCCTCGGAGAATCGCGCCCTGAGCCCTCTAATCTGTGCTGGCACAGGCACACACTGCTGGGGGGCGGGGCTCTGCCTCTTTTAAATCTGCTCTGGCGGGCTTTTGCTGCGCCTGTGCGCCTAGAGTCTACTCTCCTGAGTCCTGACGTCAGAGACTCTCATCTCGCGTGAGCGGAGGGACGGGTCACGCGGCCGTGGTCATGTGGGTGTATTGTGGGCGTATTGTGGGCGTGTGTAGCTTGAGGGAGGGCCCGGCGGAGGAGCGGCAGCAGCTGAGTGAGGGAGGACGGTGCACACAGGCAGCGCAGGTGAATCAAGCACAGATCAGTTTCGCAGGGCCCGCCTGCCGCCGCAAGCACTTGCTGGCCTGCAGCGGGCCCACCTCCCGCCGGGCCCGGTCGCAGTCGCACTCTCTGCGACCGCGATCGTTACGCCCCTGGATAAATCTGGCCCTATGTTCTTCCTCCTACCAGTTCCTCCACAATGACAGAACATGTGGACTGCTTGTGGTGTTTATCCTGAGCAGTGATGGCCAGTTCGCATGGTTCACCCACGAACATATGCGGGCTGCCATCTTTTTTCACAAGTCCGGCAAAGCACAGGTGAGCCCTTACTTGTGCCTGTGCCGTGAGCCAGTCTGAAAACAAATGCGGTCACCGGGAGCAGGCAGTTCCGAGAACAGTCCGATAAAGGCCCCCGGTGGCTGTTCTCGGAACTGCCTGCTCCCACTGACCGCACTTGTTTTCAGACTGGCTCACGTACAGGCACAGGTAAGGGCTTACCTGTGCCTTGCCGGACTTGTGAAAAAAGATGGCAGCCCGCATATGTTCGCGGGCGAACCATGCAAACTGGCCATCACTGATCCTGAGGCACCCTCAGCCCCTCTAAAGTGTAGTAAATGTAACCAGGGGATCACTGCTGCCTAGCAAGCGCAAAACTGCTTGTAATTACTGAACAATTAGAACATATTCATAAGCAACAGATATATTGCAGATATTCTGAAAATCTATTCTATTTATCTGAATGGGGTTGTTTGGACAGCAAGGACTTGGATTTCTGCAGGGTTGACTCAGGTGAATGGAACAGAAATTCCTACAACAAACCTGCCATATGTCATTATGTCTTTAGAATTGGAACTTTTTTTTTTTAAACTGGAGTTTTCATTTAATGCAACTCAAAAATAATCTAATTATTTGGAAATACAGGAGAGAATTTACTAGTTGTACTCCAGGTTCGTAGAAAAATCACACATTTTTTTGGGAAGCGGATGGCCCATTGCGTGGGGGGCTCTGTAGCCTGACACATTTACAAATAGCTGCTCCTGAAAACTTGCAGACATTACACTTCATGTTGACCTCCCAAAGACGCTCCAAGATTATTGAGGCATGTATCTCTTTTGGAGCATTTTTTAAACTTTGATTATAATAAATGATAAATTTATATATTCCTATCATAATCTCTACCCGCTACATCAAGAACAGCATTTCCCATGGGGAAACTGATGGAATTACGGTATTCTGTCTGTCAATATCTGTCAATCAGTCATGTATTCAGAGCTGTACATGTCAGTCATACTTCTATTTCTGTCAACAGAAGTCAAAATATAGATAATCTCATTGAAGTTTCAACCTCAAAAGTTTCCAGCAATAAAAGGTAACCCACAGTTAAATGTGCCTACAGGGCTGTAATGTACAGTATATCTTGTGAGCGGTCACCCCTTATAACCTATTTCTGAAACACAAAATATTCTTGTGGGAACAAAATGAACTAGTATCTTCATCTGAACAGCAAATCCATATGTATTTCACTGTATTCAGGATCCACATACCATTAGTCCAGTATACAGAATGCATGGAACATATCCTACCTACTTTTGGATTTTTTATGATTCTCAGAAAATTTGCGTGAAACACATGCTTCAACCCATGGCATTTTATAGAGACATAGAGGCCTACGGCACACGGCTAAACAAAAACGGAAATATAGGTCCATATTACATGTAAAACCTCAATGCACCAGGTGCTTAAATAGGTACTCCAGGATTTTTATAATGAGGGCCTATGTGCAGGATAGACCATCAACATCTAATCAGCGTGGGTCTGACATCATGCAACCCCACCAAACAGTTGTTATCGAGTAGCAGCGGCGCTGGAACTTCACAGCTCTGTCCATTCTGTAGCAGGCAGAGCTGGTTACTGCAACGCTGTTTACTTCTGCTGCCGGAACTACTGATGGCTGGGGGTGCAGGGTGTCAGACCCACGCTAATCAAATTTTGATGGTCTATTCTGTGGATAGGCCATCATTACAAAAATCCTACAATATCCTTGTTAGGCTACATTCACACGACCGTATGTGTTTTGCGGTCCGCAAAACACTGATCCACAAAAAATACGGATGGCATCCGTATTGCATCAATTTTTTTAGCGGATCCATTATAACAATGCCTATCCTTGTTCGCAAAATGGACACGAATAGGACATGCTCTATATTGTTGCAGGTGCTACGGAACAGACATACGGATGCGGACAGCACACGTGTGCTGTCCGCATTTTTTGCGGTCCCAAACAGAACGGACAAGGAAACAAAATACGTTATTGTGCATGTAGCCTAAGTCTGAATGTCCTAATAACCTGAGGCTTCTGTGCATGTGTGAACAAACTCTTAGGCCTCTTTCACACGGGCGTCATGTTTTTGGCCCTGATAAGATGCGGGTGCGTCGCGGGAAAATGTGCGATTTTTCCGCGTGAGTGCAAAACATTTTAATGCGTTTTGCACGCGCGTGAGAAAAATCGGCATGTTTGATACCCAAGCCCGAACTTCTTCACAGAAGTTCGGGTTTGGGTTAGGTGTTGTGTAGATTGTATTATTTTCCCTTATAACATGGTTATAAGAGAAACTAATAGCATTATTAATACAGAATGCTTAGTACAATAGGGCTGGAGGGGTTAAAAAATAAAAATAAAAATTTAACTCACCTTAATCCTCTTGTTCGCGCAGCCCGTCTTCTCTTCTGTCTTCATCTGTGAGGAAAAGGACCTGTAGTGACGTCACTGCGCTCATCACATGGTCCATCACATGATCCAGCACCATGGTGATGGATCAAGTGATGGACCATGTGATGAGTGCAGTGAAGTTCATCATAGGTCCTTTGCCCAGGTCCTGAAGAAAGAAGAGAAGCCGGGCTGCGCGAACAAGTGGATTAAGGTGAGTTAAATCATTATTTTTTTTTTTTTAACCTTTCCAGCCCTATTGTACTATGCATTCTGTATAAAGAATGCTATTATATTCCCTTATAACCATGTTATAAGGGAATATAATAATGATCAGGTCCCCATCCCGATCGTCTCCTAGCAACCATGCGTGAAAATAGTACCGCATCCGCACTTGTTTGCGGATGCTTGCGATTTTCACACAGCCCTATTCACTTCTATGAGGCCTGCGTTGCGTGAAAAAAACACACAAAATAGAGCATGCTGCAATTTTCAAGCAACACAAAAGTAATGCGTGAAAATAACCACTGGTGTGCACAGCCCCAGAGAAATGAAAGGGTCCGGATTCATTGCGGGTGCAATGCGTTCACCTCACGCATTGTACCTGCGCGGAAAACTCGCCCGTGTGAAAGGGGCCTTACTCAGAAAGAGAAAAAAATAATAATTACTTCACACCTTATAACAGAGATCTATGTCTAATCCATTATTAGGAATGTGAGAGTCTTAGTACACACTGTATAAAGCAGATAAAGACCATTTGTCACATGATGATCTCCTGCTATGGCAGGACCAAATGATGAGTAATCGTGCCACAAAACTGCACGGAGTAGGCATCCACAAGGCTGTGCACAGGGGCATAGCTATAAGCGGTCTAGAGGAGGCAGTTGTACCAGGTTGCAGGTGCTGAGAATCCTCAAAGTCCTCTCTGCCCCGTAAGAAGATAGTATTAGAAATGACACATGGTCAGTAGGGGGCAATGATACAAATTCTGTATTGGGCACCAGGAGCCATACATTACGTCTCAGGCTTTCTTCTTTCTTTGGGTTGAGTACGACTTTCTTTATAATATCTGTATACACATAAAGTAAGGATGAAAAAGAAAACTCTTTTATGCATAAAGTGCGACCAGATCAGCTGTCATCATCCTTGTCTGTGGAGTAGTTTTCCTTAATAGTTTTTTTTTTCTTAATGCTCTGCATTTTATTGATTTAATAGTACTCAAGACATTGACAACCTTATAGACATCAAACCCACCACAGAGAAAGCAAAGAAAAGGTAAGCACTTCAACCCAAGCTCTGCCAAAGAGTTATGTAGTGTGCGTTCAAAGCCTCGTTATATGGTTGTTTTTCAAGTTTTCACTGATGATCAATATTGATGGAGGGCAAGATTATATAAAATGTATAATTAGATACACTAAGTAAAAATAGCAATGTAGAAAAAACATAAGAAAATATCTTATGACCACAAATATGTAAAGCTACTTTCACACTGGTGTTTTGGTTTCCGTTTCTGAGATCCGTTCAGGGCTCTCACAAGCGGACCAAAACAGATCAGTTTTGCCCTAATGCATTTGGAATGAATAAGTATCCGCTCAGAATGCATCAGTTTGCCTCCGTTCCACCTCCATTCCGCTCTAGAGGCGGACACCAAAACGCTTGCAGCGTTTTTTTGTCTGCCTGACAATGTGGAGGCAAACGGATCCGTCCTGGCACACGTCCTGTGCGATTTTCCCGCGCAAGTGCAAAACATTTTAATGCGTTTTGCATGCTCGTGAAAAAAATCGGCATGTTTGGTGCCCAAACACGAACTTCTTCACAGAAGTTCGGGTTTGGGTTAGGTGTTGTGTAGATTGTATTATTTTCCCTTATAACATGGTTATAAGGAAAAATAATAGCATTCTTAATACAGAATGCATAGTACAATAGGGCTGGAGGGGTTAAAAAAAAATTACAAATAATTTAACTCACCTTAATCCACTTGTCGCGCAGCCCGGCTTCTCTTCTGTCTCATCTGTGAGGAAAAGGACCTGTGGTCACGTCACTGCACTCATCACATGGTCCATCACATGATCCAGCACCACAGCGATGGATCATGTGATGGACCATGTGATGAGTGCAGTTATGTCATCATAGGTCCTTTGCCCAGGTCCTGAAGAAAGAAGAGAAGCCGGGCTGATTGAACAAGTGGATTAAGGTGAGTTAAATTATTATAAAAAAATTTTAACCCTTCCAGCCCTATTGTACTATGCATTCTGTATTAAGAATGCTATTATTTATATTAAACCTCAAGAATACCTACAACTCAATTTGATTCCCCTGTTGAAAAAGCTGAGGGCCAAAATTAAGATATGGCAAAAAATCGTGCCCGCAAGAGCGGATAGAATCTCTCTAATAAAAATGGTAGTGTTGCCCCAGGTTCTTTATGTCCTTCGCAACTCGCCTGTATGGATCACGGACAAGTATTTTAGATTGATAGAGCGGATGCTTAATGATCTATTATGGGGGAGGAAGCGCGTGAGACTGAAGGCACTCTATTTTTCCATGCCCTATAATCAGGGAGGTCTCAACCTCCCTTATTTTAAGGGCTATTTTGTGGCCTCTCAACTTTGCTTTTTTAATGATTGGGAAAGTAGCCATTTCTGCAACAGAGTGGTGAAAGACTCAGGTTTTTCGGATTTTTTTACTGTACTGGAGTCCGATTACTTATCAAATCCACAGATTGGGTATACACTCTTTTGCAGAATGGCTATAAAGACGTGGCTGGTTATAAGGAGCTGGTGTGGAGTCAAGGCATCACTTATCTGTACTCCATTATGGCATAACTCAAAGCTCTTGGAGTTAGGGGATTTGGGTTGTTGCCAGTATTGGAGGACTAAGAATGTTCAGTACTTATACCAGGTGGTTAGCGGCGGACAAATCCTGTCCCCGACGGAGCTAAGGCAAAGAACAAACCTGGGTGAGGTGGCTTGGTATGCATACTTTCAATTGAGGTCAGCACTTTCTAGTACTTTGAATAGTCACCTTTTTACTATAGATACTCCGCAATTTTTACATGACTTACTCTGTAAAAAAGCTGTCACGAGAATTAAAATATCACATTGTTATAGACACTTAATGAAAGGATTTTTTTTGGGTGTTCTTTCTCCAGGACAAAGATCCTGGTCTTCTGTACTTCTAGAGATGGGTCCCCCAGATTGGGAGAATATAGGGGAAAGTTTAAAATTTGTTTCACACAACTTTAATCACACTGTTGTACAATTTAATATTTTGCACAAAATATATGTGACACCTTTGTGGTTATATAGGAGAGGACTTAGAGTCTCCTCTGACTGCCCACGCTGTGGCGATTCCGAGGCAGATCATTTACATCTGTTTTGGGACTGCCCAATGGTGAGCAGCTATTGGAGATCGGTCCAAATTAACTTGGCTCGTAAACTTAATATTGCTATCCCTCTGTCCCCCAGGATATGGGTCCTGGGAGATTTATCAGAGGTTAATTACCAGCCTATAAAACGCCAACTATTGATTAAAGTAATGTTTTTGGCCAGGCTTCTCATTTCCAGATTATGGTTTTGCTCTTCTGCTCCAGACTGCAACCATTGGTTAAGCTTGGTTGAGAAAGTGAAAAGTTATGAGAGGATTTTGTATAAACAAAGAGGATCCTATCTAAAGTGGGGCAAACTGTGGGCAGACTGGGACAAGCTTAAATAATTAATCTGGGTTATTTTATTTTCTCTTTTTTTTTTTTTTTTCTTTCTCCTGCAAGGTGGGGGGGGGGGGGGGGGGCTGGGCGGGGTGGGTTGGGAACGATCCTATTGGTCCGGTCTTTTCTATATGAATCATAAATAGTAAAGGAGGTGAAGTTGCATTTGGGAACTGGAGTATCTCTAGGAATGCTGGGGGATGGCAGGACCTTCCGGCATTAAACAATGGTTAAAAATTTTTAAACAAACCAAAATTTTTAATTGAACCATGACACCGTGCCGGTTATGGGTGGGGACCCGGGGCCCGGGATATTGGGCAGCCCGGCGAATGGGTGTGCCCTAGGACGCGGCTCTCTCTGACAGACATGTGGCTCGACTGCAGGCAGTGATATGACACATGTTGTATGGGTACCAAGAGGTGTTCTCTTAGCGGGACAGAGCCGGTTTTAGGTAGTGCTCATGTTTACATCTTCCCTAAATGCCGGTGATCACCGAGTGATACTCGAGTTGAGTCCCTTTATATGCGAGACACTAGTGTGGACATATGTGAGCTACGGTTAAGTCGGGCATTAAACTCTTAATTTAACTACATGGGGATGAGGCAGCAAAATATGCAAGAGGTTCCTTCTCTACTGCGATGGAAGACTGCTGGACCCCCAAATTTGTTTTATGAAATGCTTGCGATCAAAGATCGCAGTAGGCCCGCTACGCACGGTTAATGTGAGCACTGGATGAATGGCTACATGATTGTCAATCCTGTCAATTTCCTCCCTATGATCGGGGGAGAGAGCACGGGGCGCGCGCTCGCTCCCTGGTTGCCGCCCGGGCTGAGGGCCCCTGACCTTTTTTTTTCCCTGTATAGACAATAATATGTCAAGTGGGATGCTCTGTGTGTTTGTTTTGCCTTATTAGGCTGTGGATGACGGACGTATCCCGCCTTTCCCCCAGCAAGTGAGATCTCCATTTGTACTTTTTTTGTCTCCATAAGTATGGATACTTGCATGAAATTATTCCTAATCATGTTACAAATCACAAATTTACAGACTGAAGGATTTTATAATATTATAATTGTAATATGGATATGAATTTTTGCATTATAAATTAATAAAACATATAAAAAAAAAAAAAAATGAATGCTATTATTTTCCCTTATAACCATGTTATAAGGAAAAATAATAATGATCAGGTCCCCATCCCGATTGTCTCCTAGCAACCGTGCGTGAAAATCGCACCGCATCCGCACTTGCTTGCAGATGCTTGCAATTTTCACGCAGCCCCGTTCACTTCTATGGGGCCTGCATTGCTTTAAAAACACATAAAATAGAGCATGCTGCGATTTTCATGCAACGCACAAGTAATGCGTTAAAATCACTGCTGGTGTGCACTGCCCCATAGAAATTAATACGTCCGGATTCAGTGCAGGTGCAATGCGTTCACCTCACGCATTGCACCCGAGCGGAAAACTCGCCTGTGTGAAAGGGGCCTTAGAGTATTCTTAGGCCCCTTTCACACGGGCGGGATTTCCGCGCGGGTGCAGTGCTTGAGGTGAACGCATTGCACCCGGACCAATTCAATTCTATGGGGCTGTGCATATGAGCGGTGATTTTCACGCATCACCGCTTCAGACCAGCTGTCATCATCCTTGTCTGTGGAGTAGTTTTCCTTTTAATCGTTTTTTTTTTTTTAATGCTATGCATTTTATTGATTTAATAGTACTCAAGACATTGACAACCTTATAGACATCAAACCCACCACAGAGAAAGCAAAGAAAAGGTAAGCACTTCAACCCAAGCTCTGCCAAAGAGTTATGTAGTGTGCGTTCAAAGCCTCGTTATATGGTTGTTTTTCAAGTTTTCACTGATGATCAATATTGATGGACGGCAAGATTATATAAAGTTTATAATTAGATATACTGAGTAAAAATAGCAATGTAGAAAAAACGTGAGAAAATATGATATCTTATGACCACAAATATGTAAGGCTACTTTCACACTGGTGTTTTGGTTTCCATCTGTGAGATCCGTTCAGGGCTCTCACAAGCGGTCCAAAACAGATCAGTTTTGCCCTAATGCATTCGGAATGGATAAGGATCTGCTCAGAAGACATCAGTTTGCCTCCGTTCCACCTCCATTCCGCTCTAGAGGCGGACTTGCTGCTTGCGTTTTTTTTGTCTGCCTGACGATGTGGAGGCAAACGGATCCGTCCTGGCACAGAATGTAAGTCAATGGGGACCGATACGTTTTCACTGACACAATATGGCACAATAGAAAACGTTTTTGGCAATGTTAAAGATAATACAAACGGATCCGATCTGAACGGATGCATGCGGTTGTATTATTGGTGTGGATTTGTCTGTGCAGATCCATGATGGATCCGCACCAAACGCGAGTGTCAAAGTAGCCTAAGATGAAAATGAAGTTCCATGCAAATGTCCGTAAACGAGATATATATTTATTGGCGCTTGGCATTTTAGTTGTCACATTTGATGACATTTTGTGTAAAAAAAGATAGAAAAATATTTTTTTTACAGAAAAAGGCAAAAAAAATTACTGTAGAAAAAACATAGTGAAGTAGTCTAGGCTCATACAAATAGCTGTTGCTGCAATTCTAAGCCAAACACAAGAGCCGATACAGAGAGAGAGAAAGAGAAGAGAAAATTATGAGTATTATTAGTATTATAGTGTTAATAAAAGTCCTTCCACTATACTTTACCACTGATCCACCCCTGGTTTGGCTTGTGTTTGTGGTTTCGGTCTCCGAGTGCATTTTTTGGGCCAAAGAAAGTATGTGTACTCCTATGTAATGCCACTAGACCAGTACAGGGAAAAACATTGGTATAAAAATGCCATGCAAAAACACCACTAAAATACACCAAAACACATTGCAGCTTCAAAAAAGCTAGTAGATGTCTAGAGGACGACAAAAACACCAGGCAATGAGGGAAACACTAGACCCAGTGCATACTGTATTTCCCAAAAATGTCATTGACTAAAAAAAATAAAAAATTAAAGGGTAAAAAACACCAGTACAAAAAATGTCCTGCTTATTATATTTCCCATATACTTCCATGCAAGTTGTGGAGCTGCAAAAATACTCAACCAAATGCACTGGCTATATGAAAGATGCTTAAGGAACATACAGTACTTTATGACATATTTGTGCAGTTTACGCTGTTTCACATTTTTCATATTGTAACTTTCCCATTAAGAGAACAGCTGGATGACTTCATTGAAATATCAAATACGGCAAAGAACTTTCAAAATAAGTAAGTAAGAACATTTTACAGCTAAATGTGCTAAAAAGTATAAAATGTATAAGAAATATAATGCGGTCTGCATTCAATTGGAATATACATCTTATGCAGTTGCCAGGGTTCCTGGATTTACTGAAACAATTGACTATAAAAAAAAAAAAAAAAACTTTGGGGCAAAAAACTACCAAGCTGCTAATCCTGTTGTGAGATCATCTTCACTTGGCATTTTTTTTTTTTAGATGTTTGATTTTAGATTCTGTATAAACAAAATCCACATAAAACATGCAGTGCAATGTTTTACTGGATCCCATATTGAAATATGTGACATCCATGTCAGCCAGCCTAAAACTTTCAATTTAAATTGTCATGTAAATCTTGTAGATTTTTACGTAGATTCTTAGATAGATTCATTGAGGATCCTTGACACTAGTGAATGTGTGGTTACAAGAGAGATCTCCGATACATTTAATGATCTGGGCATTAGCATAAGCAGGCAATTGAAAAGATGGTTTTTCAACCTTTGGATATAAACAATGAATGTTTCCATTCACTGGCAGCAAGCATAGATTTTGAAAATTGCGATTAATTTATACTCAAATTATATTGAAAGCTGAACTTTTACTCAAAACTGGAAACCCCATTAATGAGTCTTCTTTGTGTATGACATTAAATATACAGTATTAATATACCGCATTACACTGTAGCGCTGTCTCCATGTAACCTGTACCCATTTCTCTACTTCATTTCTAGGGATGACCGTCTTGACAGCTTCATTGATATTAAAAAGCCTGATGTTAAAACTGGGTAACTCTTCCTCTATTAGCTTTTTATGTTTTCTGCCATTATGGTAAGGCCTAAACATAGGGTTGAGAGTCATCATAACTGTCAATAGGAAAGTGGAGTAGTAGTCCATGACAGCTACTCCGGTCACTGCTTTTACTTTCCCATCATCCTCTACTGGGTGGAATCTACTTCTCCTTTACACAAGCTTTGATACATCTTTCCCCTCAATGCTTTGCAGCACAACAGTAGAGATAGCATTTTTGTTGAAACAACCTTAGGGTACAGAGAAGCATTGAGGTATATTTACTGAGCTATCCAAAATTCTGACTCAATTAGAGCCCAAAACACTGGCTTACATTCATGTGTTTTAGACACTGTTTGCACCTCGCTAGAAAATAGCACATAACTTAGAGGAAGGGTCATTCATTATTGGGATGGGCTTCCACTTCACCAGCATTTGACAAAATGCTGGTGCAAATGAAGCTAGCCACTAGGTGGGGTTAAAGGGTCTACCATGTCATAGCATGAGCTGCCAGTAACGGATTGGCCATAGATCCTACAGAGAAAATTTCCCGGTGGGCCGATGCCCAGAGGGTCACCTAATCCCTCCTCTTGGCCAAAAGCCAGGTACAAAAAGACCTGATGCACTCAGCATTAATTCATTTAGGCAGTATTATCTGGTATGTGGTATTATGTTTTGGCTGTGTTTGGGATCCGCTCCAGGTTTTAGCTTTAAACAATTGATGCAAAATAATGAACAAATATGCAAGTGTGAATGAGGCCATGCAAATTTTCGTGTAACTATGTGTAACCATGGCACCTAGCAGAGTGCTGACCAAAAAATAATAGTGAACATATATAAGGGAGACTTACCAAAGTAGTGTATCCAGACCGGGATGGCGTTATCCCAACGCGCGTTTCGGCATGCCTTCGTCAAGTGTGAATGAGGCCATGCAAATTTTCGTGCAGACTTTCAGTACAAGGGGTGAATTCTGAAGCATTTCATAGGTAATCTTAAACAGATAGGACATTGTAAATTGATTGATTCTTCTATTTTTTTTTCAGAACTAAAAATATTGATAACTTAATCGATATTAAAACTCCTACTGTGAATAAAGGGTAAGAGAGATTGGGCTTCCCTAGATATGCAATTTTCTTACATATGTTGCTGTCATCTTGTCATGTTCTTGCAACTATGGAGCAATGTAGTAAAGGTAGTTTATTACCAGTTTTATTCCGAGTCTGCTGTTGTCTTAAAATTCTGAATCTTCTGAACACTATTCTGGGCGTTATTGCTGGTTGAGAGGGAAATGCTGTAGGACATATATATGACATAACATAATAATTAATACCGAAATAAGACCAACGTTGATACCCAAAACTACAATGAGTCAATGCAACACATGTTGCGGCAAAATAAAGGGGGTCAACTATTGTAAAGTACAAAAAAGTACCAGCTCCTTTAACAAAACAACGACCTACAAGATTTGAAGCCAAAGGTACAAATGCAAGAAAATATATAAACTTTAATAAATAACATGATTACATACATGACGTTACGTTAAAAAGAAGTAGCAGCAGGAAAAACCACCATCCCGGTGGTACATTACATAAAAAATAATAATAATGTATATATGCCAATCACAAATCTACAGTATATATAGTATGTGGTAAAGTCTCCTATATGAATACGTTCAATATCCCTGTATAGGACAAGAAAGTCACTACCAGGGAAGGGACCACAGTCAGACCTGCAAAAATAGCTGGACCATATGGAAACTATGTGTAACCATGGCACCTAGCGGACTGCTGACCAAAAAATAATAGTGAACATATATAAGGGAGACTTACCAAACAAAGTAGTGTATCCAGACCGGGATGGCGTTACCCCAACGCACGTTTCGGCGTGCCTTCGTCAAGCGTGAATGGGGCCATGCACATTTTCGTGCAGACTTTCAGTACAAGGGGTGAATTCTGAAGCATTTCATAGGCGATCTTAAAACAGATAGGACATTGTAACATGATTGATTCTTTTTGTAACATGATTGATTCTTCTTCTTTTTTTCAGAACTAAAAATATTGATAACTTAATCGATATTAAAACTCCTACTGTGAATAAAGGGTAAGAGAGATTGGGCTTCCCTAGATATGCAATTTTCTTACATATGTTGCTGTCATCTTGTCATGTTCTTGAAACTATAGAGCAATGTAGTAAAGGTAGTTTATTACCAGTTTTATTCCGAGTCTGCTGTTGTCTTAAAATGAATCTTCTGGACAATATTGCTGGTTGAAAGGGAAATGCTGTAGGACTAGGACATATATATGACATAACTCTAAAATGTAAATTTTTGGAGCTTACACTAAATGTCCACACATTGCACAAAAAGTATTTTTGGGACACCGCCAATCAGCTATTCTAAGGGTTAACGGAGCTCCAGTGAATGGAGCGTCATCTTCAAAGTTTAACTGTGCGCCATTTCCCTCATGGTGATGGTGCAGTGTAACTACAGCTGCTCGTCCCATTCACATTAATTAGAAGATCAGCTGGAATTATACTGCACTGCTGCTATAATCCATAATCTGTTGATCAGAACGAGAGGGAGAGAGTAGCAAAGGGGCACAGAGTTGCTGGGACCCACCCTCAGTGCACTTATCTGATAATTTGCATATGGATTGAAAGTACTTTTTATCCACAATGAAGTAACTGAAGATTAATTAAATTATTACATTCAGCTGAGCTAACCTTACAAGGCATTAAACCTAGTTCAGCCATGAGTTTCCAGGTGAACAGCCCCCTCCCCCCAACAACTTCTTTGCAACCCCCTCCTTTGGCTAGTCAAAATTGCTGTTTGTTAAGGGGGCCATGACAATAAAATCTTTTAGTCCTCCTTCTGAGTTTGGGCCCCAAGCAGTCACTTCCCCTATAGCTACGCCTCTGCATGCTGCATAACCATTTCTTCCTGTTGACCACTCCATGCCAGCTTTTTAGAAAAGTCGCCAGTGGGGCTTACAAAGGGAGAAAAGTTATACATTTTTGTGCGGAATGGGATTTGCACCAAATCTGTATCTTTTCTACATCAGAAAACGTGGGTAGTGCATTAAAGGGGTATTTATCTCCTATCCACAGGGCATAGCTATTCGATCGGTGAGGACCTTCCATTGGTACCCCCACTGATCATGAAAACTGAGGCCCATACCCCATGGAGCCCCCCTGAAATGGAAGGAGCGGCGGGTCAAAAAAGCGCAAAATCGCTCCATTAATTTCTATGGGAGTGCCGGAGATAGTTGCGTACAGCTCTCAGCTACTGTATCTCTGGCGTTCCCATAGAAATAAATGGAGCTGTGACGTGCTTTTCCAACCAGCCACGTCATCCATTTCAGGGGGGCTCCATGGGGTACGGCTCCCCTGCTGTTGTGATCGGTGGGGATCCCAGCAGTAGGAACCCCACCGATCTGATAGTTATCCTCTATCCCATAGATAGGAGAAAACTTTCTATACCTGGAATACTCCTTTAATATATCCCCCCTTAGTGTCATAGTTAGCACTGGGGGAGTTTATTAATTATAAAAAAAAATTGTATTTTTTAGTGCAATATACTTATATTCTAAAAAGTTCATCATAATTAAAATATACTATTGTAAGCATTTTGTAATTTTAGCCATTAATGTTTTCATATTCATGTTTCTTTTGCATTTTATAATTTAAGAAGTCTAGATCTGGATGACCTCATTGCCATAAGCAGAGATGGAAATAAAGGGTAAGAAATAGAATTATATTCATAAATGAAATTAAAATTAAATAATTTACAATGACCTTATGGTAGAGTACTTGGGGAAAATCAAATAGAATTACCTCGGAACTAATTGATGGAAAACCCTCATAACTTAAAAATACACATTTAAAAAAATATATAAAATCCTCGGAACACAGACTAAAACAAAACTAAAACATCCCAAGCCAATCAAAAACATAGACGGTCCATAAACACACTAATTAAGTAAAATAGTTTCATGAAAACAGTCACTATATGAATAGTCAGCTCCCCACTCTGTGACCGGAGAGTAGCAGGGTCTCCTTGCAGCTTCCTCCATCCTTATGGTCAGTGTGTGTTCTCACATCACAGCAGGGAAGCTGCAAGGAGACCCTGCTACTCTTCGGTCACAGAGTGGGGAGCTGACTATCCATATTTTTATGAAACGATGTTTTGCATTAATAGGCTTATGGACCTTCTATGGTTTTAATTGGGCTCAGGAAGTTTTCGTTTTGTTCAGAAGAATTTATATATTCTTTAATGTGTATTTTTTTTTTTTATTGTTTTAAATTCTATAGGGGGGTTGTATTTGATTTTTCACTGAGTTTATTATTTGTTGATCGTGGGGAAAGATTGACCTTAAACCTTGTCGAGCATCACATTTTTGGTGACCTGGTGCACAATTTAAATCTACTTTATGTAAACCTAGTAATGCCTTCTCAGTGGTGACCTAGTAAGGTGATTTAGAGGCCAATTTATGTGATTGAAATATAGTAAAAGAAGCAAGTAAAGGTGTTTTCTTTAGGAAGTGATAGCATATCTAATCCATTACTTTCTAATCATTGGGGTGCCAATGCCGAGATGCCCACAATCCTGAAAATGAATGGGGCTCAGGCATACATTTTTCCGTGCCTGGTGACTTGCTGTGCAGGGAAATAAAACACATCGCCATTCACTGTGAACTGCCAGAGGGATCTCTCACTTCATTTTTAGGAATCATTGGAAACTGATTGCCCACCACCCAGATCACATCTTCATGCCTTAAAAAAATCAGGAATATGACATTTTGCTGTAAAAACAGCTCAAGTACTGAAATAAAATAATTGACAAGTATGGACAAACATTCTGCAATCCCTTCTCTCATTTCATTTATGCTTAAGAAATAAAATGAAAGCTTTTATAACTAAGTACAAATGGCAACTGTGGACCTAATAAGGGAAATAATTAACAGCCATCAGAAAACACACGAGGGATGAACATTTGGGGCTAATTTCAGCTGCACTAGAGCAATGCCTGCTAAATTTAGAGTCTGAATGTGGAGAGCTGTTAGGGAGCACAATTATTGCCACTCGCACACAGGATGCTTTGTCACGCTGTGTACCAAATAATAGGCGTTCATTATTACATACAATCTGAGCAGAAATACAACACAGATAATGAAAACCTGTACAGGCCCTGCACATATGTGGAATACATATCCCTTTTGTTATACAGTAATAAACAACTATTATTACATACATTATTGAGCATAAATAAAAATGTCCAAATTCTGCTTAGAGTAATGCCATTAGGGCAATCTTGCTAAATTTGAAACGTCTGGTCATTACTTTAATAAATGCATACATAGCATTCTGTAATTAGACATGCCTTTAATCCGGCATCTGATCTGGAATTGATGCCAGATCCTTTAAAATGTCATTTCAATGCATAATTGGCTAACTTCTGGCTAACGTATCTCATCATGACAAACCTTAGCCAATGAATATGTCCATGAGGCCGCTATGGTATGTGATGTCTTACAATGCTGCTGCATGTCTTGGCGCAACAAACATCAACCTGTAGTAATGAATTCAATGAATTCAGAGATACAAGAATGTGATAGAGGTTTCTCCATTTTTACCCAGTAGCTTTTAAGATTTTGAAGTCTGAAAAATTTTGGGTTGCTTTCAGAAGAGCTTGCATGCGGTACCTGAATGATCATCCTGAAATGTCATTATAAACATTGAATTATTACAAATCTAACACAGTCACAGTATTAAGCAATGCATTATATGTCAGTGTTAAAACTATCATTTTCATTCATAATATTAGAACAGCCACGCCTGCTAGTAACAGTACTAATATCTCAAATCGAAGTTCAACCACAACTACCACCACCTACAATGTTAAGGAAGAATTCAGCAATGCACCAACCAGACGTTCCACCACAACCACTAGAGTTACAGATGACCAGGATATGCCAAGCAGACGGTCAACCAGCTCCTCAACCTACAAAGTCACTGATGAGAACTATGATATCCCAACTCGACGCTCAACCTCATCTTACAAGGACACCACTGATGGACCAAACACTTCCTCAAATGTAACCATCACAAGGTAGTGTAATGCAGTGGTGACATCTCTTATGTAATTTTGACCATTGCCAACCTAACATTGTCTATAAATATATCTTAGCTTCTTTACAAATTTCATTTATATTAGGAATAATATTCACAGTTCATTTTCAGTATTTAATTTGAATAATTGACCAACAGGATGCTATATTTTCTGTGATATGTTATTATTGTCATTCTTTGAGAATGTTTTTCAGAATTAACCCATATATTTGTCTATATATTCCAGCTATTCATCTCGTCCAAATTCATCTTATGGAGATGAAAGGTACCGAAATGATTACATTTATACCTGTTTCATGTACTTATATTTATTATCAGAGTAACCAGTGATGCCCCATCCCCCATACACATATCGATTATACACTTGTTTCTACAGAAGTAGTCAAATAAAGTTTTTTACAGCTTTAGCATGGCAGGAAAAAAGATACTTAAGTTTACAGTGATGTACTGAAATTCCTTGGGTCCAGCAGAGGAAATGATCTTGAGTTCCCACCCTCAAGACTGCAAAGGGCACCTGGGCAAGAAAAATAAGTGGCCCCCTTTTATGTAACAGCTAGTTTGTTGAGAGTGAAGCACTTATCATAAAGCTCCTTTATAGCAAGTTGTTTAATGATGTACCAATTTCTCTTGTAGATTTTAATTCATTACTAAGGGCTATGGCAATAGTTAAACAGTCCTTTACATGCAGTGAAGTAGATATTAGTATGCACTGGTGTTTTCTTGATATGTTGCCAGTTGCACATGCACATATGGTATGTCCATCCCTGATTTTATTACAAGGTCAACTCCAAACTAAATGTTCTTGAGCTAGACCTTAGGGGCCGTGTATATTAGAGCTTCTTTATTGTGGCAGGGCTTAGGTCCACTGGAGGGTCCTGTGGTACTGTGGTGGACCTGTCCAACCTTGTAAGTTTACATGCTATTCCAAAATGTATTTATCTGATGAATTTAGGGGGAAGCATATTATGCCTCTATTATTAAGGTGGCCGTACAACTTAAACAGCTGTCAGTCAAATAGTTGGCTAAGCTGACAGATGACAGACTATCCTCCTGAATCATCCATAGACATGCACACTCCGTTCAGCTGAGTGTGTATGTGTTTTCAATCGGGAGACAGAGGGATAAGCTGCTTCCAGACTCCTAGTGAATTATTTTCCACAGTAACAAAGAGTTGAACATGTGGACTCTGTTCAGGATAGTCAAAAAAAACTCTACAGTCAACTGATCCTACCAAAATCGGTCTGGCTGACATATTTAATGTCTATGAGCAGTTTTAGTTTTTGAACTAAGTGCTGCTTGATTATGTGCAGTTGCAAGGTAATACATGGGCAGCTGGACACAGAACCTTGTACCTCTCTCCTCAGATCACCCATGATTTATTCTTGTAAATATAATTAATCAGAAGTTGACCTATACTTTCCCTGGTATATGAAAACTATTGTAAATATAAAATCACAAAACTGAAGCAACAATCAGCCATTTGCAGTTACCAACTGTTTTACATTCTTTTACTTTAGCTCCTTAAAATTTCCACTATTTAAAATTAGAGGGACACTTTTAAAGTAGCACTAATATTGCATTAAAGGGGTATTCTGGATAGGGGTGATTACAAGAATGGGTACCCTTTACCCCTCACAGCCCCCGATATAAATGGAGCAGCAGGCCGTGTATGCGAAATGCACTCCATTCATCTCTATGGGCATTCCAGAAATAACCAATCTCCATAACTCCCATAGAGATGAATGGAGCTGTAGTGGGCATGCTCGACTTGCCGCTCCATTAGGGCCCCAAGGTGAACAGGGGATTGTGGGGGTCTCAACTGTAAGATCCCCATCGATCTAATGGTTATCCCCTACCTGCAGGATAAGGGATAACGTTTAAAAGGCATCTATCAGCAGATTTGTGCCTATGAAACTGTCTGACATGTTTTCTGTGCACCTGACAGCTGAAGACATCTGTGTTGGTCCCATGTTCATATCTGCCCGCATTTCTGAGAAAAATGATGTCTTAAGATAAAGGAGCACCTAGAGGCTATGTTTCCTCTGCGACTGCTGCATCCTCTGCACTTTGATTGACAGGGCCAGGCAGTGAAAACATAATCATTAGGGTTGAGTGAATTGGGTTTGGATTGCTGCATCTGAACCCGATTCTTTTAAAAACTTTGTTAAGAATATCGGCTCCGTCTTACTGTAAAATGTATTGCCTCCGCTGAGATCTTTCCAAAGTTTTAGCATCAAAATACTTAGCTGAACTCAGCCTCATTAATGAAGCCGAGTACAGCTTCGTATTTTGATGTAGTAATTTATGCAAATAAATGAAGTGACGTGATAGAAGCGAGATGAAGAAGTACTGTAAGTCTTGCGATATTTGCTGAAACTTCGGAAGGACCTCTGCAGAGGCAATACATTTAACAGTAGGACGGAGCCAATATTCTTAACTTCGTTTTTAAAAGAATTTGGTTTGAATACAGCAATCAAACCCGATTCGCTCAACCCTAATTATCAGGCCTGGCCCTGTGGATGAAAGTGGAGAGGGCACAGCCTTTGCAGAGAGCTGAGTCTCTAGGCATATCACGATGAGTTAAGAAATTTGAGTTAAAAGTTTGAGTGTTAACTCTGCTACATCCAAAATAGACGCCTTTAGCTGCCAAGTGCACATGCAACAGGTCAGACAGTTTCATAGGTACAAATCTGCTGACAGATGCCTTTTAAACAACTGGAATACCCCTTTAAGATTTTCATAAAATGCAGAAAAAAATCACATATTAACATATCGTAAGCATGGGAAACGGCATTGAGAGACAAGCAGAACAATTTTAGTACTTACTACTGTAGGTTGCACAGAACTGTTATATGGCACATTTATACGTCTACTGTGCTCTGCTGTCCATCCAGGCACTGCTGAATTCATACCGACAAACACAGATTTTTAGTCGGATTCATTATGGAAATATGGGTGAGAAAGTGGCCGTAGTTAGCTATGTTAGTTTCACTTCAGATTTATCCTTAAGGCCACTTTCACACGGGCGAGTATTCCGCGCGGGTGGGATGCGTGAGTTGAACGCATTGCACCCGCACTGAATCCTGACCCATTCATTTCTATGGGGCTGTGCACACGAGCAGTGATTTTCACGCATCACTTGTGCGTTGCATGAAAATCGCAGCATGCTCTTCTTTGTGTGCTTTCACGTAACGCAGGCCCCATAGAAATTAATGGGGTTGCGTGAAAATCGCAAGCATCCGCAAGCAAGTGCGGATACGGTGCGATTTTCACGCACAGTTGCTAGGTGACAATCGGGATGGGGAGCCGATCATTATTATTTCCCCTTAGAACATGGTTATAAGGGAAAATAATAGCATTCTGAATACAGAATGCATAGCAAAATAGGGCTGGAGGGGTTAAAAAATAATAATAATAATTTAACTCACCTAAATCCACTTGATCGCGCAGCCAGCATCTCTTCTGTCTTCATCTGTGAGCAATAGGACCTTTGATGACGTCACTATGCTCATCACATGATCCATCACCATGGTGATGGATCATGCGATGGACCATGTGATGAACACAGTGACGTCATCAAAGGTCCTATTTATCTCTATACAGATGAAGACAGAAGAGAAGCTGGGCTGCGCAAACAAGTGGATTAAGGTGAGTTAAATATTTTTTATTTATTTTTTTAACCCCTCCAGCTCTATTTTACTATGCATTCTGTATACAGAATGCTATTATTTTCCCTTTTACCATGTTATAAGGGGAAATAATACAATCTACACTACAACTAACTGAAACCTGAACTTCTGTGAAGTTCGGGTCTGGGTACCACAGTCGATTATTTATCACGCGCGTGCAAAACACATTGCACCCGCGCGATAAAAACTGAAAATCGGAAAGCAATCGCAGTCGAAACTGACTGCAATTGCGTTCCTACTTGCGCGGGATCGCCGCAATGCACCGGGACGCATCTGAACCTAATCCAGACACGCCCGTGTGAAAGAGGCCTAAGACTTTTTAAGAAGTCGCAGTCTCAATCTACTAGAGTAAAAAAAAACTGGAGTAGCTTTTGTAGACAAGTGTTAGGTTTAAGGATGAGACAAATGTATCAAACGTCATGTGACATTTGATAAAGCACTCAAGCAAAACTGACTTCAAATATTCCCCTCATGATAAATTTGCCCCATGGTCTTTTGCAGAAGTTTCACTGTTATTCAGAAACCTGCAGTAGGATTGAAACCTAATAGGTCATACCTCAATACTATTGCCATTTATCATAAAATAAATCTTTTTTTTTTAGCAGGAACTCATCCTCTAACACATATGGAAACAACCTTTTATCAAATTCAATTAAAACTGTTTACTCTACATCTGATCGGTAAGTACCTGTGGCAAACAGACTTTGACACGTTGCTTTTTGATAAGCAACTATGTTGACATTGACAAACTGACCATGCTTACAAGTAATATGACTTATGAATGTTCAAGCTTACTTTGCCATCCTATGTATGATGATAGGCTTATCAGTCATCTGGGATAACTGGCAGTTTTAATCTATAGCTAGGATAAGCAACTTCCAGCACTCCAGCTGTGGTGAAACTACAACTCCCAGCATGCACTCTTGCTTGGTCACTCTCAGGGCTCCCCTAGAAATGGACCACGTTGGGGAGTTGTAGTTTCACAACAGCTGTACATCTGGAGGTTGTTGACCTATAATCTGTAATATAAATCTGTCACAAGAAATGTGGCCTGGATAAGAGATGGTCTTCCTAAGGAGTTGTTTTTTGGATTTGTTTGAATATACACCTTTATTTTTTCTTTTATCAGATCTGTCATTCAAAAGGATTTTTGTACTTATTGCCGCAAATCACTTGGCATTGAGGCTAAAATGATTCTGAAAGAATTAAACATTTGCTGTCATGCAACATGCTTCAAGGTATGTAAATCACCTACAATAACAACCATAAAATAATGTGACAAATACAATAGTGCTTAAAAGTTTCTGACCCCCTTCAGAATTTTCCATATTTTTCCATACATTTGACATGAAACGACATCAGGTTTTCACACAAGTTCTAAAAGTAGATAGAGATAACCAAATCAAACAAAAGAGCAAAAAATATTAGACCTGGTCATTTCTTTATTGAGGAAAATGATCCAATATCACATGTCTGTGATTGGCAAAATTATGTGAACCTTCAGGATTAGCAGATAATTTGAAGATGAAATTAGAGTCAGTTTTTTTAATCAATGGAATGACAATCAGGTGTGAGTGGGTGACCTGCTTTATTTAAAGAACATATAATTAACAAAAAGTCTGATTGTCACAACACATTTGTTAAAGTGTATCATGGCACAAACAAAGCAGATTTCTGAGGACCTCGAAAGAAGAGTTGTTGATGCTCAACAGTGTAAAAAAGGTTACAAAACCTTCTCCAAAGAGTTTAGACTCCACCAATCCACTGTCAGACACATTGGGCCAGATTTATCATGACTCTGACAGCTCACTTCACTTTCACATATGGCTAAAGTCAGTTTTAGCCAAGTCAGATTTATGATCGGCCCTTTAAGACTGTAATAAATGTGGTTTGACGGTAGCAGTTCATCCGTCAGTAAGCAGCTTTACAAAAGTCGCACATCTTTACGAAAAAGTTGCATGTTTTTATGAAAAAGTCGCATGTTCTATTAAAAAGTCTTATAAGATAAGCATGGTCCTCACTGGAGTGAAATTGCGACTTTTTTGCGACTTTTTAAATAGTCCCAATAGTAAATCTGTCTAGAGATTCATTTACATAAGAAAACACGCCCACTTTCAGAAAACTAACGAGCATAGTGCAGAGCAGAAAAAAGTCGCAAATTTGTGCGCAGTTTTAGCGTTTGGGACTTTTTTTGGGACTTTTTCACTCCATTATTCTAACCTGAGCTAATGATAAATCTGGCCCATTGTGTACAAATGGAAGAAATTTAAGACCATTATTACTCTGCCTGCCAGCGGCCGATCAACAAAGATCATGCTGGGAGCAAGACGTGTAATAGTCCACAACATCACAAAGGTACCCAAGGTGAATGCTAAACATTTAGAGGCCTTTCTCACATTAGCTAATGCTAATGTTCATGATGAGTCCACCATCAGGAAGACATTAAACAACAATGGTGTGCATGGCAGGATTGCAAGTAGAAATCTACCGCTCTCCAAAAAGAACATTGCTACCCATTTGCAGTTTGCTAAAGATCACCTGGACAAGCCAAAATGCTATTGTAATATTATGAATGGATGAGAGCAAAATATAACTTTTTAGTTTAACTGAGAAGTGTTATGTTTGAAGAAATAAAAACACTGCATTAGAGCATAAAAACCTGTGAAACATGTTAGTGACAGTATCATGATTTTGCTGTATCTGGGCCAGGGCAACCTGTCATAACTGATGGAGCAATAAATTATACCAGCAAATTCTAAAGGAAACTGTCAGGACATCTGTCTGTGCGCAAAATCTCAAGAGAATGTGGGTCATGCAATAAGACAACAACCTTAAGGACATACATTTTTCTACCAAAGAATGGTTAAAGAATAGAGTTGAGCAGACACCTGAATGTTCTGGTCTGATGGGTTCGGCAGAACTTCACAAAAGAGTTCGAGTTTGAGTTTTTGAGCACTAAAATGGCTGTAAAAATTTCATGGAAAGGGCTAGAGGGCTGAAAATGGCATCAAAATGTGGTTAAGAGCATGCCAAGTGCTCTGCAAACAAATGAGGATAGGGAAATGACTTTAAATTACATAAAATATGTAAAAATAAAAAATTTAAGAACAGCAGTATCTAAAGCGTGTATCTCACACTTACAGATGTAGATAAAGCTGCAAATTAAGATTTTTGCCCAAAATGGGTGTTTATTTAATACCAGAATAGCACAGCAGTATATAAAGGTGGTATCTCACAATGACAGATGCAGCAAAGGCTGCAAAATTAAGATTTTTGCCCTAAATGGGTGTTTTTTTAATACCAGAATAGTACAGCAGTATCTAAAGCGTGTATCTCACACGTACAGATGCAGACAAGGCCGCAAATTAAGTATTTTGCCCAAAATAGGTGTTTTTTAAAACCCAGAAAATTATTTCAAGCTTGTTTTAAAGATAACAAATGCAGCAAAGGCTGCAATATTAAGTATTTTGCACAAAATGGGTGCTTTTTGAATAACAGAATATGACAGCAGTATATAACGCTTGAATTTCACACGTACGGATGCAGCAAGGGCTGTAAAATTGAGTATTTTGCCCAAAAAGGGTGTTTTTTAAAACCCAGAAAATTATTGCTGTATTTCTAGCTTAAATTGCACACTGACAATTGCTGCAAAGGCACCAGATGTAGGATATTGCCAAAAATGGGTGTCTTTTTAACCCCAGATTATTATTGCAGTATTTCAAGCTTGGATTTGAATGTCACAAAAGCACATATGCTGTGCTGGTGCACTGAGCTTGCATAAATGGCCACCGCCCACCTAACTAACGGATACAAGTTATTTTTCTCTGTCACTGGGCTCAGGGCAGGGTAAGAAGATTGTGCACTGCACCCACAAAACTAAATCTATGTAGATCGCTGAGTTAACAAGCACTTCAGATTAAAGATTCTCTCCTATTCTCTCCCTGAAATCACCAGCAGCATCCTCTCTCTACACTAAGCACAGCAGAGTGACGTGCAGCGCTACATGACTCCAGCTTATATAGAGGCTGGGTCACAGGCTGCACTGGCCAATCACAGCCATGCCATTAGTAGGCCTGGCTGTGATGGCTTCTAAGGGCACAGAGTTAAAGGGGTTATCCCATATTAGACAATGGGGGCATATCGCTAGGATATGCCCCCATTGTCTGATAGGTGCGGGTCCCACCTCTGGGACCCGCACCTACAACGAGAACGGAGCCGGGGAGAGTTGTGGCTGGAGGACCCCGGGTTTCCCAGGGTCCGTCCACCACCAGGCACAGCTCCCCACCTCTCCCATTGAAGTGAATGGGAGCGCACCGCGCATTAGCGGCCAACGCTCCCATTCATTTCTATGGGGCCGACGGAAATAGCCGAGCCAGCGCTCGGCTATTTTCGGCGGCTCCATAGAAATGAACGGAGGGCGGCTGCGCATGCTCAGTGCGCCCTCCTCAACTTTCTCTGCTCCGTTCTCCTTGTAGGTGCGGGTCCCAGCGATGGGATCCGCACCTATCAGACAATGGGGGCATATCCTAGCGATATGCCCCCATTGTTTAAGATGGGATAACCCCTTTAAACGCTTGTTGATTGGCTGTTCTGCAGCCTTTTAAAAAGCGCCATAAAATAGCCGAACACCGAACTCGAACCTGAACGTTTACTGGAATGTTCGGGTCCAGGGTCCAAAAATCCTAAAGTTCGGTACGAACCCGAACTTTACAGGTCTTAAAGCAAGCTGTTCGCGGGAGGAAACCCACCAATATAACTTAATTGAAGCTGTTTTATACAGAGAAATGGGCAAAAATTCCTCCAAGTCAGATACTGAAAGCAAAGGTTAACATACTTTTTCCTTTCACAGACATGTTATATTGGATCATTTTCCTCAATAAAAACATGACCAAGTCTAGTATTTATGTGAAATATGATGTAGTTTTAGGACGAATTTATGCAGAAATATAGAAAATTCTAAAGGGATCACCCTGGAAAAAATAATGATGACTTATCCTCAGGATAGATCATCATTATCACATCAGCAGGGGTCCAAGTCCCTGCCAATCAACTGTTTGAAGGAGCTGCTGTGCTCACTGAAACTATGGTAAGTGATGTAGACTCCCGGAAGCTTTTCAAGGACAGTGCCATACATCGTATAATTGCAGTGCTTGGTATTGCAGCTCAGCCCCATTTACTTGAATGGGGTTGAGCTGCAGCTAGGACATGTGACGGATGTACTGTATAGTGATATCACTCACCTAGGAAGAGGCTGCAACGCCCAAGGCCTCTTCCTAATAGCTGATCAGCGAGGGTCCTAGGTGTCGCACCCCTGCAGATATGATATTGAGGACCTATCCTGAGAATAAGTCATAAATATATTTTCCTGGATTAAGCAACACTGTATAATACTTCACTTTCCAAACAATCTATATAAGTTTTATAAAAAGCCTGAATTCTGATGATGGTGTAAGGTTATCAGACTTTATAGTACTAGTAAATCTAATTCAAGATGAAAACATGAATATTATATGAAAATAAAATATTAGTAAACTGTTAGGTATAGGACTAACTTGTTAGTATTGTGACTTACACAACCTTCCTGTTCTGGCCAGCAGTCGGTTCCTGCTGCTCCTCCTCTTCCTCACCCACAGTGGGCCTGGCCAGTCTCTTGTGCTGCTCTGGCAGGCTGTAACTTGCTCTTCTATCCTCAGTCTGCATGCACAGGGGCTGCCTGGCTCTTAAAGGGCTAATACACACATGCCCTAATTCTTCTCCAGCTTATGGCTGGCTGTCCCTGGGTATTTAATGCACCTTCCCCAGTGGGAGGGTGCCTGAGCTTTAGTTTTTTCTAGATTTCTAGTATCCAAGTGAAGGTGTGCTTTTCCTGTCTGTCTGTCGAATTCTGGCTGTCTATCGATTCTAACCCTCTGCTGCCTGACCCGACTACCAGCTGTTTATTGTACTGACCTATTGCTGCCTGCTGTGACCTTGCACTTATCCACATTAAATTTCAGTTGCCAGAGTTCTGACCATTCTTCTAGTTTTCCTAAATCCTTTTCCATTTGGTGTTTCCCTCCAGGAACATCAACCTTGTTACATATCTTTGTGTCATCAGCAAAAAGACAAACCTTACCATCGAGGCCTTTTGCAATATCACTTATGAAGATATTAAACAAAATTGGTCCCAGTACAGATCCCTGTGGAACCCCACTGGTAACATGACCTTGTTTTGAATGTTCTCCATTGACTACAACCCTCTGTTGTCTGTCACTCAGCCACTGCCTAATCCACTCAACAATATGGGAGTCCATGCTCAATGACTGCAGTTTATTGATAAGTCTTCTATGTGGGACAGTGTCAAAAGCCTTACTAAAATCTAGATATGCGATGTCTACTGCACCTCCACCGTCTATTATTTTAGTCACCCAGTCAAAAAAATCTATAAGATTTGTTTGACATGATCTCCCTGAAGTAAACCCATGTTGTTTTTCATCTTGCAATCCATGGGATTTTAGATGTTCCACAATCCTATCCTTTAATAGGGTTTCCATTAATTTGCCTACTATTGATGTCAGACTCACTGGTCTATAGTTGCTCGATTCCTCCCTACTACCTTTCTTGTGAATGGGCACGACATTTGCCAATTTCCAATCTTCCGGGACGACTCCTGTTACTAATGATTGGTTAAATAAATCTGTTAACGGTTTTGCCAGCTCACCACTAAGCTCTTTTAATAATTTTGGGTGTATCTCATCAGGCCCCTGTGACTTATTTGTCTTCACTTTAGACAGCAAACTTAGAACATCTTCCTCTGTAAAGACACATGCATCAAACGATTTATTAGTCATCCTTTCTAGTGGAGGTCCTTCTCCTTCTTTTTCTTTTGTAAAAACTGAACTGAAGTATTCATTAAGGCAGTCGGCTAGCCCTTTATTCTCTTCTACATACCTTCCGTCCTTTGTTTTTAATTTAGTTATTCCTTGTTTAAATTTCCTTTTTTCATTTATATATCTGAAGAATGTCTTATCCCCTTTTTTCATAGACTGAGCTAGTTTTTCTTCTGCCTGAGCTTTAGAAGTTCTTATAGCTTGCTTGGCCTCTTTCTGCCTAATCTTGTAGATTTCCTTATCTTCATTGCTCTGGGGTTTTTTATAATTACAAAATGCTAGCTTTTTTTTTTTTTATGATTTGGGCCACTTCTGCTGAGTACCACAGTGGTCTCTTCCTTTTTTTGCTTTTACTGACAAGTCTAATGCAATTTTCTGTTGCCTTCAATAATGCACCTTTTAAGTAGTCCCATTTCTCCTGGACTCCATGTAATCCGTTCCAGTCTGATAAGGACTCATTTATGACTAATGACTAATCTTCTTTGTCTAATAGTTGTAAGTTGAAAAATTTGCAATAAAAATTCGAATACGAAAATTCGCATATTACACAATCATTACCTTGCCGATTTTTCAAGTAAAAAAAATCGTGAATTTTCGAATTTTCAAATATTCGCGAAATATTTCGAATTCGAATATGACCCCTGCCGCTCATCACTATTTATCATCTCCGAGATGTTTCTAACTTTTGATTGGAGTCCACCTATGGTAAATTCAGTTGATTGGACATGATTTGGAAACACACACCCTCTGTCTAAGGTCTCAGAGTTGACAATGCATATCAGAGCAAAAACCAAGCCATGAGGAGGAAACAACTGCCTGTAGAGCTCATGGACAGGATTGCATGGAGGCACAGATCTGGAAAAGGCTAAAAAAAAATTCTACTGTACTGGATAATAGGCAAGAGTACAGTGACCTCCATAATTAATTCTTAAAGTTAAGAAAATCTGTAAAGAATAAATCAAGGCAACTGGACTTACTGTTGCCAGTTGCCTTGATTTATTCTATACAGATATAACATGACCTGGATAAATGAGAACCTTCACAGACTTAAATTAAAGAAGTCTGGAACAACCAAGACTCTTCCCACAGCTGGCCGCCCCATCAAATTAAATAATCGAGGGAGAAGGGCCTTGGTAAGTGAGGTGACCAAGAACCCAATGGTCACTCTACCTAAGCTCCAAAGATCCTATGTGCAGATTGAAGAAACTTCCAGAAGCATCTTCTCAGTAAATGACACATGAAACCTGTCTGCAGCTTGCATCATGTCTGGAGAAAATAAGGTCTTGTACATTACCAACGAATACCATCCCTACAGTCAAGCATGGTGTTCTTTTTTTTTTCAATGGCTTGGGCAGGGAGACTAGTCACGATCAAGATAAAGCTAAATGGAGCAAAGTACAGAGTTATTTTTAATGAATACCTTATCCAGAGTGCTCTGGACCTTATACTGGGCCCAAG
Source organism: Bufo gargarizans (assembly GCF_014858855.1). NCBI lineage: Eukaryota > Metazoa > Chordata > Amphibia > Anura > Bufonidae > Bufo > Bufo gargarizans. Next base: position 170,876,582 of record NC_058082.1, read on the forward strand.
GTCCACCTTTCAAAAAGACAATTACCCTAAGCACACAGCCAAGACAACATAGGAGTTGCTTAAGGACATATTTGTGAGTGTTATTGAGAGGCCCAGCCAGAGCCCTGACTTGAGCCCAATTGAACATCTCTGGAGAGTCCTGAAAATGGCTGTCCATCAATAGTCCCCATGACAGAGTTTGAGAAGATCTGCAGAGAAGAATTGAAAACAATCCCCAAATCCAGGTGTGCAAACCTTATGGTATCATACCCAAGAAGACTGGAGGCTGTAATCGCTGCCAAAATTGCTTGAACTAAGTAAAGGGTCTGAATTCTTATGTCAATGCAATATTTTATTAGTTCTTTTCCTTTTCAATAAATTAGCAAAGATTTCGAACATTCTGTTTTTACTTTGTCATTATGGGGTATTGAGTGCAGATTAATGAAGAAAAACATGATTTTTTTATTTTAACACAAGGCTGCAACATAACAAAATCTGAAAAAAGTGAAAGGGTCTGGAGACTTTCTGAATGCATTGTATTAATACTATTACTTCTGCAACCGTCTTATACCACCTAAAGTATGTGGGAGTGGGGATTACTGGCTAGTGCAGGGAATTGTAATTATTTTGCAAGTTTTAGAAATCGAAAACTAAAAAGTATTAACATAATCATTGTGTATACATTCAGATATTTAACAGGTAGATATGACTGTCCACTGGGCGAAACAGTGAGACATATGCTAGTTTTTATTGTTTACATTTAAATTAGTACGTAGGTGTTATGGTATCCATGGTTTCTGATTGTTAGCCACATCTGTCCATGGATTGTGTCAGGTATGGATGTTGCAGGGTTAACACGCTTTATGAGACATGTTATCAAATCTAAATGCAACTAAGTGCGTTAAGCAATTGCTTTTCAATGGCTTTTGTTTCAACATAACACGATGAGTAAAGAAATTTGAGTTAAGAGTGTGTGTGTTACCCCTGCTATGTCTGTATTACAGCTCAGCTCTACAGAAGTGCAAGGGGCTGAGTGGCAATACTAGGTTCATCCTGTAGACAGGAGAGGAGCTGTTTTGGGAAAAAAGGGGGCATGTTGGTCTAATTCTAAGTAACCCCTTGCTCTGTTTATACTGACATCATGGTTTCTGTATGACGGATCCAAATGGCCCCAGATAGACTCCATTGACTTATAAGCAAGGTCTTTCTTAAAGCATGCATATGATTCTGAAAACCCTTCTTAATTAAATAATTATTTTCTCCACCACACATCCAGCTGGTAAGCATCATTTGCTCACTAGCAAAGTTTCATTATTATCTTTATACTAATACCTCAAGCTATCCCATGATATTGAGCTTGTTTGACTGAATTACTTCTCCTATTTCTAGCCAAGACAGTTGTAGATATTTTTATGCGGGTTAGGCCTCATGCACACAACCGTTTTTTTAAGGTCCGCAAAAACGGAGTCCGTAGGTCCGTGATCCGTGACCGTTTTTTCGTCCGTGGGTCCTCCTTGATTTTTGGAGGATCCACAGACATGAAAAATGAAAAAAAAATCAAAGTCAAGTTTGCCATTGAAATGATAGGAAAAAACGGACACGGATTATGGACACGGATCACGGACACGGATGACCATCTTGTGTGCATCCGTGTTTTTTCACGGACCCATTGACTTGAATGGGTCCGTGAACCGTTGGCCGTGATAAAAATAGGAAAGGTCATATTTTTTTCACGGCCAGGAAACACGGATCACGGATGCGGCTGCCAAACAGTGCATTTTCAGATTTTTCCACGGACCCATTGAAAGTCAATGGGTCCGCGAAAAAAAACGGAAAACGGCACAACGGCCACGGATGCACACAACGGTCGTGTGCATGAGGCCTTAGACAAATGGGTTACATACTGTAAAATGAAACTTGCATTTGCATTGTTGTACTGATATCCCCAACTAACATAATTCACCTAAATAATATAAATCATATAAAAATACATGACTTTTATTATAGACGGAGCAGGGCCCTTCAATCTTTCAATGTGAAAAGTTTAACCACTTTTTTTGTTTGTTTTTGTTAGTGTGAAGCATGTTCTGGTTCCTTGGAAAATCTCAAGGCTGGAGACAGTATGTGGATCTTGAAGCAGACTATCCACTGTGAGCCTTGCTATTTTGCCGCAAGAGGTACGTAAAAGATTTGCCTACAGAAGCACTCCTAACTTACTAAATTAAGCATAATGTTCAATAAACAGATAATAGGATATACATAATCCATAAAAGTTTTTTTGCCATGGACATTTTACCCCCCAGATATCCCTTACCGTTGCATATAAGGCAAATCAAATTGAACAAATCCATGCTTCACTAGGTTTGATTTTCTCAAGAATTTTAGAAGAGAACAAATGTAGCCAAAAGGGGTGGGCAAATCATGACTAATGAGCTAAACACATGTAAGTAACTAGTAAAATTATTTAAGCTCTCTACACTAAAAAATAAACTTTCTTTAAAGGGTTTGGTCCATCTGATGCTGGCATATCTATGCCACCAATGTCCAATTAGTATGGATCCCACCTCTGGGACTTGCATCTATGTATAGAACAATGCCCCCAAAGTGCATGAGGGCACTGTTACTCTCCATTCACTTCTATGGGAGTGCTGAAAATAGCTGATCGCTGGCTCGGCTATTTAAAAAACTCATATAGAGGTGAATGGAGAGCATGCATTGCATGTCTGATGTGCTCTCAACCAGTCAGAGCACTCTGCTCATTTATGTATCAGTATGGACTTGTCTAAACTCTATAACCCTAAAACTCAGATAAACAGAAATAGTTTGATTGTGCCATCCGGTGGTCCTATGCAAACCAATCAGATTTTACTCATGGCTCCCTATGTCCAATCAGACCTATCTGACAAGGCCTGTTAAATTGACTGCATTCGTGTAATGGGGCTTCAATTTCATTGTTCTCTTATGATTTCCTCAAGTTTTTCTTTTGAGAAATACGTTCAGACTCTCATATCTATAAATAATAAATCAAAATCATCTTAGGATTGTTTAGAAATTTCGAAGGCTCACAGGTTGCACCCTTCAACTCTACATATTGTACATGGAGTTGCCATCGGAATAAAAGGACATATTTACTTGGTGGTCTTGTCCCACCCTCAAAACTTTCTAGGACACATTCCTACATCTCACATCTAAAATATGTAAAACACCTAAACAGTGGCTAAATATTTAAAGGGAGTCTGTCATCAACATTTCACCTTTGTAACCCTTCCCATAGCTTTCTAGCATGCTTACAATTAATAAAAACGTTACCTTTATGATCAATCCTGGACTTAAAAAACCGGCAAAAAACATCTTTGTAGCATATGCAAATGAGGGCTCGCAAGTGCCCAGGGGCGGCGTTACCCTCGTAGGTGCCCTGCTAGCTCAGCCTTTTCTTCGCTTCCCCTCGCCCCTTCCTTCCCTCCACCCGCCCATCCTTTCCCTCTGACCGCCTATCTACTAACTTCTTGTTTCGCCGAGATCCCGTGCCTGCGCACTCAGTCCGTCGGCCGGCGCATGCGCACTGCGATGCCCTCTACTTGTATGGCATCACAGTAATTAATGCGCATGCGCCAGCTTCGCGCCGTTAGCTGGCGCATGCGCATTAATTAACTCTGATGCCGTACAAGGAATGGGCATCGCAGTGCGCATGCGTCAGGTGACGGACTGAGTGCGCAGGCGCGGGATCTCGGGGAAACAATAAGTTAGTAGATAGGCGGTCAGAGGGAAAGGATGGGCGGGTCGGAGGGAAAGGAAGGGGCAGGGGAAGCAAAAGGCTGAGCTAGCAGGGCACCTACGAGGGTAACGCCGCCCCTGGGCACTCACGAGCCCTCATTTGCATATGCTACAAAGATGTTTTTTGCCGGTTTTATAAGTCCAGGATTGATCATAAAGGTAACGTTTTTATTAACTGTAAGGATGCTAGAAAGCTATGGGAAGGGTTACAAAGGTGAAATGTTGATGACAGACTCCCTTTAAGTTCATAATTATAACAAAAAAATAACAAAACAAGGATACTCCAGAAACATGCTGCATCTTTAAGCAGGGACCAAGCTATTAATCCCACCGCTTTGGAGATCTACACAAAGTCCTTCTGTCAAAAAAAGGTTAAACACATTAGACCAATCCTACCATATTGAGGAAGTAGTGGCTATCACTGGTCACATCTTTAATGATTCCACCACATTTGGGAACCCTGGCAAAACATATGTACCTCCCTACAGTAACACTCTCTAATTATAGGACCTTGATACTAAAGCAATTTACTAACGATTATTATAAAAGCAAACATTAATTGACTACTGCTACTCCACTAGGTCTCCATGCCATACATGCATCCCATCACCAACCTTCCAATTAAATTATTAGTTAATTTGAAATTCTAATTTTTCAGATGATTTAAAAGTGTAAAATATTTGTACCATATAATTACATATTTATACCATGGCTGCTTGGCTAAGCCCAAGGATATGGGATAGCCCGGTTGTCTTGAGATTAAGCTATTATTTTATTTTGTATTCTGAAACGTGTTTCTCAGTTTCTTTTCTCATTTAAACCATGTTAATAGTTACATAATGAATATGTGTTAAAGGGGTTTTCCCATCTTGGACATTGCGGGCATATTGCTAGGATACACCCCCAATGTCTGATAGGTGCGGGTCCCGCTTCTGGGACCTGCACCTGTTCTTAGAAAAGAGCCCGCAAAGTGACGGAGGGCGCATAGCACATGCACATGAGCATCTGCCCTTCATTCATTTGTATGGGAGCGCCGAAAATAGCCGAGTCCCATTGAAATTAATGGGAAGCGCAATGCACAAGCTCTGCCATGGCTCCATTAAATTCTAGCCAGAGCTCGGCTATTTTTGTCAGACTCATAGAAATGAATGGAGGGTGGCCGCGCCTGGACGGTGCGCCCTTAATCACTTTGTGGGCTCCGGTCTAAGGATAGGTGCAGGTCCCAGTGGGACCCGTACCTATCAGACATTGGGGGCATATCCTATTGATATGCACCCAATGTCTAAGATGGGACAACCCCTTTAAGGTACCCATTTTATGCTCACTGTACTATATCTGTGCACATGTTTCACTACTGATCTTTCTAAGGCTAGGTCTACACGACGACATTTGTCGCGCGACATTTTGTTGCACCAATGTCGCGCAACAATTTTTATAATGGCAGTCTATGGTGTCGCACTGCAACATGCGACATGCTGCGACTGCGACGCGACAGTCGCAGAAAATCCATTCAAGATGGATTTTTCTGCGACTGTCGCGTCGCAGTCGCAACATGTCGCATGTTGCAGTGCGACAGCATAGACTGCCATTATAAAAATTGTCGCGCGACATTAGTGCAACAAAATGTCGCGCGACAACTGTTGCGCCCTATCTGTCGCGCGACAAATGTCGTCGTGTAGACCTAGCCTAATAGTTCTGGTTCTTTGTACCTCTATACCTATGGTTCAATATAAAGGTGTCCCACCGCTGCAGAGACCATAGAAGTGTACGCCTTCCAGATTGTGTAATAAGCATAATTCTTAAGGGTATGTTAGCACAAATACAGTAAAAACATCTCCCTGCACCACGTGCATTAACTTAGTGTAGGAACCTAGACAGCTCAGGCTCTTGTATAATTAACATCTGTTTCCTCCAAACAGTCAAGGCTGAAAATCAGGTTTATGGATGACTTCTGTTGGTATAAATGTGTGAAAGTCTAGAAGTAGCACAAGGGAAAGACAGTAAATGCCACAGGGCACTTCGTTCTAGAAACTGGCTCTATAAATCGCCATAATTGAGTTCCTCACATTGGACATATATCCAGCTACAGAATACAAAAAACTTGGTCACATTTCTGGACTGAGCAAAGTGCTACAGTGCAAAAGACTGATGGCATGAAAAATCTTAGACACATTTGTCAGCAGTGAACAAATGAATGGAAGGGCAGCATCAGTTACTTTACAAATCACATTAGCTTTGGTTATTTTATTTACAAGACTGCTTTATTAAATAGTGTAAGGGATCATCTCTTTTCAGGGGGTCACACTCACAGATATCTTCGCAGACACAGTTATAATGGCCAAACTCTTGCTTTATTTCAGACAATTCAGCAAAGCGCAGGTTACGAAGTCACAGCTTCAACTTATCACGTGTGACATCCACACAAAATAACAAACCCTTGCCCGGCTAGGCTCTAACTAAAGACATCAACGTATCCCTGACTCACCTAGAGAGCCCTGTTCACACATGGAACACAAATGCAGCTTTCCTCAGCCATACAGTCCAACCACCTCCAGGATGTGACACTTCAATACCTTTTGGGGGATTGTGGCCCAGTAGTCCTCCCGACTCTGGCCTCGTGATCCTTGCTTCACAGGCGTCACCGCACCCCCCAAAGTTCAGGCTGTCGCCTAGCCTCGTTAGCTAACCCGGCTAAGACCACTCACACAGAGCCTCTGCTCCAGAATCACACACACTTCCCCCAGACCGACAAACTGGGAGGCGCTTTATTCCGGCCTGATTACAGCAGGCCTAAACCTGCGATCACCTCAGGTAGAAGGGAATACCCGTGCCGGAAAGGTGTGGATTGGCAGATCCCACTGCCAAGCCTTCCTGCCAATTAAATTGAAATCCAGCCCAGAATTAATAAACAAATCTGTCTCAGCAAACTATGCTTTGCTGAGACTTCTGTCACTCTCTGGATTTTAGTTGTCTGACCCATCTGAGGTACCTGAGTGGGACATACACGCCTTCCAGCACTGTTCACATTACCACAATAGATTAGTGTATTTATCCAGCTGCCTATGGTACGATTGATGGGTTGCATAAGACTATACAGGGAGTGCAGAATTATTAGGCAAATTAGTATTTTGACCACATCATCCTCTTTATGCATGTTGTCTTACTCCAAGCTGAATAGGCTCGAAAGCCTACTAACAATTAAGCATATTAGGTGATGTGCATCTCTGTAATGAGAAGGGGTGTGGTCTAATGACATCAACACCCTATATCAGGTGTGCATAATTATTAGGCAACTTCCTTTCCTTTGGCAAAATGGGTCAAAAGAAGGACTTGACAGGCTCAGAAAAGTCAAAAATAGTGAGATATCTTGCAGAGGGATGCAGCACTCTTAAAATTGCAAAGCTTCTGAAGCATGATCAGCGAACAATCAAGCGTTTCATTCAAAATAGTCAACAGGGTCGCAAGAAGCGTGTGGAAAAACCAAGGCGCAAAATAACTGCCCATGAACTGAGAAAAGTCAAGCGTGCAGCTGCCAAGATGCCACTTGCCACCAGTTTGGCCATATTTCAGAGCTGCAACATCACTGGAGTGCCCAAAAGCACAAGGTGTGCAATACTCAGAGACATGGCCAAGGTAAGAAAGGCTGAAAGACGACCACCACTGAACAAGACACACAAGCTGAAACGTCAAGACTGGGCCAAGAAATATCTCAAGACTGATTTTTCTAAGGTTTTATGGACTGATGAAATGAGAGTGAGTCTTGATGGGCCAGATGGATGGGCCCGTGGCTGGATTGGTAAAGGGCAGAGAGCTCCAGTCCGACTCAGACGCCAGCAAGGTGGAGGTGGAGTACTGGTTTGGGCTGGTATCATCAAAGATGAGCTTGTGGGGCCTTTTCAGGTTGAGGATGGAGTCAAGCTCAACTCCCAGTCCTACTGCCAGTTTCTGGAAGACACCTTCTTCAAGCAGTGGTACAGGAAGATGTCTGCATCCTTCAAGAAAAACATGATTTTCATGCAGGACAATGCTCCATCACACGCGTCCAAGTACTCCACAGCGTGGCTGGCAAGAAAGGGTATAAAAGAAGAAAATCTAATGACATGGCCTCCTTGTTCACCTGATCTGAACCCCATTGAGAACCTGTGGTCCATCATCAAATGTGAGATTTACAAGGAGGGAAAACAGTACACCTCTCTGAACAGTGTCTGGGATGCTGTGGTTGCTGCTGCACGCAATGTTGATGGTGAACAGATCAAAACACTGACAGAATCCATGGATGGCAGGCTTTTGAGTGTCCTTGCAAAGAAAGGTGGCTATATTGGTCACTGATTTGTTTTTGTTTTGTTTTTGAATGTGTGAAATGTATATTTGTGAATGTTGAGATGTTATATTGGTTTCACTGGTAAAAATAAATAATTGAAATGGGTATATATTAGTTTTTTTTAAGTTGCCTAATAATTATGCACAGTAATAGTCACCTGCACACACAGATATCCCCCTAAAATAGCTAAAACTAAAAACAAACTAAAAACTACTTCCAAAAATATTCAGCTTTGATATTAATGAGTTTTTTGGGTTCATTGAGAACATGGTTGTTGTTCAATAATAAAATTAATCCTCAAAAATACAACTTGCCTAATAATTCTGCACTCCCTGTAATGTATTACTTTGTATTCAGCCTGTAAAATATATTTGTCTTCTCATTTCAGAGAAATGGATCATCTGAATACAGAATCTAAAACTCTAGAACAAGAGATGAAATATGAAACATGGATTAATATATACTTTTCATAGCTTATTTCAGACAACTTGGGGGTATATGGAGTAACACTTAATGGCTATGTACACCTTTGGGGGCAATTTGTTTTTTATTTTTGCATTGTACTCCTTTTGAGCTAAAAATCATTTTTTTAATTGGTCTCTAATAAAAATGTGCAGCTGTTTTCCCTGCACAGTAGTAGAGAGATGTGATTTTTCTCTCTGCTCCGTCAGACAGAGAGCTGACGGTCTCCTTATGTGTGATGTCTGACCTTATAAACACTCATTATAGCTCAATACTTATCTAACTGATAAGCATGTGACTTCAATAAATGTTTATGACCTTTTAGTAATTTAGAGATAAGGTTTATTAGATGACCAGCACAACGTGAAAGTGAAAGTACTATTAACACAGCTCGACACAGTTTGTGAAAGAACGGCTCAATAAACTGAGTAAAATGCAATCATAAAAAAAAATTCCCCCAAAGGTGCCTTAAAACTTAAATTCATATTTATATATATATTGGGCTTTATGCAATAATAAAATACTATTGAAGTAGTGTTAAAGCCAGAATATCCTGTTGCCTCATAGGCTGAACAAAACAATGAGGGAATTTTCGTCTAGCAATAAACTTGATAGGATTACTATGGTTTAGCCTACACAATACAGAATAAATGGAGACAACGTAAAGTGAAAAAACATATAATGGGTTTATGTCAGGGGACATTGATGTATCTTCATTACACAGTATTTTAGTCTGCAGTCCATTAGTCTAAACAGGATATGTAAGGCATGTGTTTTATTATTAGGAATTTGGGCCCGATGGGCATTTGTATGGAGAAAGGATCCCTACTGTCTTTTATATAACTATATATATTTAGCACTTAGTGCACTTAAGTTACCTTTCCGAGACTGAACAAAATTAAAGTGTACCCACAGCTTCACAAGAAAATTAATTACAGTGCAAAACATTGCAATATAATTGGTTTTATGAATCACTTAGTGAAATCTGCTTTTGACCAAAATCATAGACCGCATGGGGTCTGACCGCCCTTAAAAGGGTTGTCCCACAAAAATACATTTTTCAAGCCAGTGCCTGGATCTGAATACTTTTGTAATTGCTTGTAATTAAAAATGTAGTATAGCTACTGAGTTATTCAATAAAGTTTATCTGTATAGTGCCACCTGTCGTTTGTTCTTTTCTCTTCTTTCTCTGTCCACCTCAGTAACATTACTGTTAGTAACTGTTAGTTCCATCATTTAACCACAACCAGCGGTAACTATTGTTGGAAGCTGTGACAGGGAGAGAGACGCTGCAGAAATGACACACTCCTGAGAAAGGACAGGCCCTCCAAGAAAGGGAACACCTCCTGAACTTTCAGCAAGAAGAGCATCAAGGAGGGCAACAGGGGCAATAAATGAGGGAGGAATCTCCAGATCCATGTGAGGAGCAGGGCTGGTTCTAGTTTATTTTAGAAAGAGATTGCCATGTACTATATGATGTACTATATGATGTCTGATTTTTGGTTCTTACAATAGTTATGGGATAACCCCTTTAACTAGGCAGTGTACTGCTTTTGCTACTAGGCTGTTTTCTCCAATGGGTAATCTTATGAATCTGTACGATCAAATAAGATTCTATGCAGAAGACAGGCCGAACTGGATGGACAAATGTCTTTTTTCGGCCTTATATACTATGTTACTATGTTACTACTATGTTACTAGAAGTCATTACAGAATGCTGTCTAGTTAGGTTTGGTGCATCTCAGGGAATTTTGCTTGTAACCCACAGCATGGACTATCCATGGTTTGTGATGCAAATAAAAGCAAAATACCCTAATATAGTGATTTAGAAAAAAAGATTATGTTTCAAAATCCTTCACTATAATCATGGTATGTATTCACATTTTTGGGGTCTTAGTAGTCTACTATGATTATCCCTAATTTTATTTTTGTGTTTTTCTTCTATTATATGATTTAAAGAAATTGCAGAATGTATTAGTAAATGCTCTACTTAGATCATATTGAAATCATATGCTGGGGGCTTCTTATGCTAAGGATTTACAGTGGCAAGAAAGACATAGTATACATGTAAGGCTACTTTCACACTAGCGTTTTTGCTGAATCCGGCAGGGTTCAGCAAAAAACACTTCCATTACTGATAATACAACCGTCTGCATCTGTTATGAACGGATCCGGTTGTATTTTCTTTAACATTGCCAAGACAGATCCGTCATGAACTCCATTGAAAGTTAATGAGTGACGGATCAGTTTTCTATCGTAGCAGAGAAAACGGATCCGTCCTCATTGACTTGCAATGGGGTCATGCTGGATCAGTCTTGCTTCGCATCCCAGGTCAGAAAGCAAAATATAACATGTTGCGGTTTGCTCTCCGGTCTGGGAATGCAACTAAACGGAACGGAATGCATTTTGGAGCCTTCTGTTCTATTCAGTTCAGTTTTGTCCCCATTGACAATGAATGTGAAAGTAGCCTTAGAAGGTTTATCTTTAGTAATTTAAACCTAAAACCCTGTTTTATGATCAAACATGCAAACTTTTTCCTTCTTTTGTAACTTTTTCTGTTTTAGCATATATTAAATGTCAAATGTAAAATATATATATATATATATATATATATATATATATATATATATACAACATTATTTTAATATCAGTTATTTGTTGTTGAGATTTATTTGTCTTCTTACTTCAACATGAAAATGATGGATGTATTTTACAGTAAATCAGTACACCAAAAAGTCCAAGATTGTTCCTCACTGGCAGGTGCAATGAAATTATAAACACCCAAAAATAAATATCAAGCACACTGCATACACAGATTTGTATGAAAATAAATCAATATTTTATTAAATATAAGTTAAAATTTGGAAGATTTCAGCCCGCACAACCCCTAGCAGGTGCAGATTGCTGTGGCGAAATACAAATACAAACGTAAAAACACAAAATGCAATCGCACACTGCAACCAGCACTCTGCCCTGCCTTTATGCTGGATATTGAATAAGGCATTGGTGTACATTTTGGCCAAAGCGTAATAAGCCACTCACCACGTCAAGGTCGCCTTCATGAGTTGTCCCTAACACTAGTTCCTACCTTTTATGGGCCATGACAGCCACATAAAGTCCAGGGAGCGCAGGTACAGCATGCACATCAAGCACAATCTGCTTTTAACCCTGTCCGGTGCCATTACAGCTTTCATCGGATCCAGGGATGCAAGTACCAACATGCATGCTGAGCCCACTATATACTTCTCCTGGAGCCTAATGGCTACTGGTAGGTGCTATGTTTTATACTGACTTTAAAACCAGCCTCCAGGGGACAGATTAACTGGACAGGTGTGCTTGACTGCTTGGAGATCGCCACACCTCCAATACGTACTACAAAGGAAAAATATGGAAGATTTCAGCCCGCACAACCCCTAGCAGGTGCAGATTGCTATGGCGAAATACAAATACAAACGTAAAAACACAAAATGCAATCGCACTCTGCAACCAGCACTCTGCCCTGCCTTTATGCTGGATGTTGAATAAGGCATTGGTGTACATTTTGGCCAAAGCGTAATAAGCCACTCACCACGTCAAGGTCGCCTTCATGAGTGGTCCCTAACACTAGTTCCTACCTTTTATGGGCCATGACAGCCACATAAAGTCCAGGGAGCGCAGGTAAGTTAAAATTTACAAACATATAATATGATATCGACAGATCAGCCACATGGAGGAGCCACAACATAGGTCACATGGACAGTAATGTAAGCATGTGACAGGAGTGAATATAAGTGTAAACCAAAATATGGCACTGCAAATAATACATAATAGTATACAGACCAAGAAGTGTGCTCCTCCAAAAACATCCCAACACATGTTGTGTGTCAGCTTCCTCAGGGGAAATGAATGAAGTGCAGGAAGGCTGAGGGGTCAGTAAATCAGTGACTTTAGAGCTGGGCCACAAAAGTCAAGAATGTTATGCCGGTTTTTCAATTTAGAAGAAAAAAAATCGTAAACCCTTTAATATTTAAAATGGTAACGGTAAATTGTTAATATTTACAATAGTACTTAAAAAAATCTACCAATAAAAAGTATTATAATTTCTTATCATAGAGAAGAAAAGACAGCAGTAAAGGGAAGGGTGGTTACGGTCATTATACCACCCTGGCTCATCCTTAGATGGTTGGTAAGCATCTTGATAAGGGTGACCTACCATAGAAACTTACTCTTAAAGGGGTTGTTCAAGAGAATTAAAAATCTTGGACAATACCTACAATGTGTAGGTAAAATCATATACTCACCTCGCTCCTTCAGTACTCTTGATTCTGTTAGTTTTCAAACCGCAGTGGTGACATCCCTGGATACGGCAGATAACTGTCTATAACTGAGGACAGTGATTAGCTGCATCAGTGAGGTGCCAAATCCAGGCATGTCACTGTACTGGTTGCTGACATGTACAGTGACATGCCTGGAATCGGCAGAGGACAGTGAGTGGCTGCGGAGATCATGTGTTGTATCCAGGCATGTCACTGCTGCTGTTTGAAAGGAAAAATCAGCAGGAGTGCCAGAGGAGCACCCTACAGAATGGCGCTAGGGTAAGGGGTGAATGTATGATTTTTTTTATTTTATTATAAGACATTGTAGGGGTTGTCCGAGATTTATAATTATCTTAAACAACCCTTTTAAGGACATTTTACATTGGACAATTATCAGCTGAAAGCTAGGGTCATTCCCAATCACTGGCAGGAAAAACTCATCTGTCGGCTGATCAGATATTTAATGATGGCATAAAATGATATTTTGCTGGCAGCAAATATAAACAGGAGATGAAATGCTGATAATAATGAAAACGAATGGCCACATGAACGATCCGATTGCTCATATGGCTGTTCATTTGGACAGTTATTAACAAACACTATTTGACTTGCTGTGTTGTTGATTGGCACTCGATACCAGGCAGAAATCTGCCAGTGTAAAAAGGCCCTTAGTGTCCTATAATGGTATTAATAATGGAAAGGGTACAAGGTAAATTTTTTAATTCTTTCCTACATAAAATAAAGCATTGTTAAATGCAAAGTGTATTTAAACTCAACCTAGGTTTAAAGCTGGTCACACAAATTATATATCAATGGCGCCCAAACTATGGATTCTAATAAATTGAATAATGGAAAGCCTTAAAATATACTTTTATTAGTACCGTTTAAAATGATAGGGGAGGTCAGAGGCCGACTGCCCAGATGCCAGCTCTTCCGCTGGGGTAGCCTGTGGGGAGTCAGCCTCTGAACAAGAGGATAGGGGAGGGCAGAGGCTGACTGCGCTCTGCCCAGATGCCAGCTTTTTTTGCTGGGGTAGCCTGTGGGGAGTCAGGCTCTGGACAAGAGGATAGTGGAGGGCAGAGGCCAACTGCGCTCTGCCCAGATGCCAGCTCTTCCGCTGGGGTAACCTGTAAGCAGTCAGGCTCTGGATCAAGGGAAAGGGTAGGGCAGAGGCTAGCAGTGCTCTGCCAAGATGCCAGCTCTTCTGCTGGAAGGGGGTAAGTGGGTATTAATGTCATCTCCACTACTCCCAGGACTCAGTTGAGAAGCTGCTGCTGGAGAGGGGGACTGGTTGTCCCCTCACTCTGTAACGTACATGGCTGCTGGGGCATGGAACCTGGAGTCTCCACTCCCTGTAGGACACACTGCCGCTGTAGAGAGAGACCGGTTGCCTCGTTTTACTTTACAAAACACTGCCGCTGGGAAGTAAGACCGACTGTCTCTACTCCCGGTAATGCTGCTTGGGGATTAACCGCCTGCTGCTGCTGGGACTAGGGACCGACAATCTCCTCTCCTCCCTGAAATCCTGTCTGCCACTAGGGAGAAAGACCGGTTGTCATCTTTCCCTGTAAGGTAAGCTGCCGCTGGGGAGTCAGAGCGACTGTTTGGACTCCGGGTAACACTGGCTGTAGCTGGGGATCTGGGCCGGCTGCCCAGCATCCGTGTAGGGCCGGTAGAGAGACATCAGTCCCATCTCTACCTGCCATCGGGAGGTCTTCCCAGAACTAGTCGATGAAGTTCCCTACTTTGGGAGCTGGTAGGGAAGCAGGGGGTATCGCCGCCCAGTCTTCCTAGTTGTAGGATGGAAGATCTGGCTCTGCTTGTCGGGTAGGTTGGGGCTGAACGGAGCTGAGCAGGTGTTGGTAGGTCTGCTCCAGCTTCCACTCCCTTGTTACCAGGTGGGTCATGTCTTTGCTCACCTCCCATCCGTCAGTATAAATGCATCCCCCCAGTACCTTAATGAATGAATAGGGAGAGATGAGACACATGTGATGGGATTATCTCCTGAATGTATCATAGGGTGATCTACTCATCTACACTGGAGTCGGCTACTCCTAGAATCAGCTATCTTAATCCCATCACTAACACAATCGGTGGGAGTCTCAGTGCAGAGTTAACCCTTTTTGTGTTGCTGGATTCACACCCTGCATCTTTAGTGGTCAATAGGAAATATGCGGCAAATGAACTCCACACATAAATTAGGGTTCATCGTTCTTTGTAACCCCAAAAGGGCTGAGGAGGTATCCATAGTTCTGGGTCCATTGTCCGTAGGAAGGAGGCTGGCCCTCAGGCTTCTCCAGCAGCCCCAGTGACGGTTCAGTCCATCACACCTGCCTGCAGTCTGACTGCTGGAATACTCATGTTGTATGTGTGGGACTACAAGTCCCAGTTGTACAGTACAATGACACTGTTGATACACACAGGATCTTCCTCCTATCTGTAGACACTTTCTCACAGCCAGCAGAAGAGTACAGAGGAGAGAAGTCCTCCGGTTTTTGTCAACTCTGTTTTTGCAGAGTGAGGAGGGAGGGATCCTGTGCTCAGTGTTTGTCTATTCCTCTGCCGGATTTCAATATCGGAATTAATAACGCAAGTTTCTTACTGCAAAAATGAGAAGCCAAGAAAACTATTCCAGAACATCAAATTTGAAACACTACAGCCATGCCCGCTCTTTTGGGAACTGAACAGGGTTGCATGGGAGGAGAGAGGGAGTTGCATAGGTAAGGGGGGGCAGTCACATAATTTTCTGTGGGGCCCAATTAGTTATACTTACACCACTGTGTCATAATGTAAGATTAAGGCCCCATTCACACAACTGTATTTTTGGTCTGCATCCGATCCGCATGGATCCGCAAAAAAATTCCACACTCAATTGTGCAGCCCAGCAAAAAGATATAACATGTCCTATTCTTGTCCTTGTCTGCCAAGAATAGGCATTGTTACAATGGATCTGCAAAAAAATGGCAAACCGCAAAAACACGGACATCATCCGTGGTTTTTGTTGATACTTATTTTGCGGGCTGAAAAATACATGCAGTTGTGTAAATGCATTCTAAGGCCACTTTCAGACGAGCAAGTTCTGCGCTCCGGACTCACAGCGCGAGTATGCAGCAGCTCCGGTCCTGAACTCCCAGCACTGACGGGGTCACAAAACATTATATTGATTTATTATCTAAATGGTAAAAAATCCGGAAGCAAGTGGCGATCAGGGGAGTTCAGGAATGCACCTAGCCTTTCTGATGCCTGAGGCAAAAACTGAAACTGTACTGCAGAAACAGATAATCCCCCTTCTGCTGCCCCACTCTTGCTCCTCCCTGGTGCTGCCTGAGGCAATCGCCTCACCTCGCCTCATTGGTGGTGCACCCCTGGGGGAGTCGTTCCTTGTTCTAATGCGCTGAGACCCAGCATAATAGAGTTGCAGTTCCTATGGAGGCCTGCAGATGGCAGACCTCCATAGGAAAACCACAAATACAGCTTAGACTGTAGTTCTATGAAATTCCAGTCTAAGCAAAAATAAAGCTGAGTACTGCATATTGTACCCCCTCCCCACTGACGTTCATAAAATTTAGTAAACTGATGGCCAATGCTCCCTAGGGCAGCCATCCAAACTTTCCCAAACTTCCCTGATTCTAACTTTTTTGCTATCTGAGGTGCCCCTGATTCCCATGCCAAATTCTCAATCCAACTCATTCCCTTCTTTCAGCCATGTCTTATCTCTGCAGAGTTTGCCACACATCTTAGGTTCCTTAGGTTCCTCACTTTTCTATCATCCTGCCTAACAGTGTTATCCTGCTGCTACTCCCAATACTGTGCCTACTGTGCTCCACAATGCCCCCAAATACTATCCTGAAGAAATAAGTGTCATACAGATAGAACCCCCCCATAGTAATAGTGCTCCTTAAAGTCCCACCCAGAGTGCCCTCATTAGAAATAGTGATAATGCTCCCCAAGAGTGACTCTATTAGTAGCAGAGCCTTCCATACTGTGCTAACAATAATAATAATAACCCCACAGTACCCCAGCAGTAATAATGACCACACAGGGTCCCCGGTAGAAATAAGGCCCCCTCTATAGTGCCACCAGTGGAAATAAGGCTCCCTATAGCACCCTCAGTAATAATACCCTTTATGGTGCCCTCAATAGAAATAGTGCCAATCCATTAGGCACTCCTATAAAGCCCCCAGTTGTCATAAGGCCCCTTATAATGTCCCTAGTCATTATAATGCACACTACAGTGCCTACAAGTATTTAACCTGTTAATTATGTCCCCCTACAGTGCCCCCTGTAGTTATAATGCACCATGCCATTAAAATGCTCTTCCTGTAGTGCCCCCCGAAATTATAATTCCTCAGCCCCTCCAACATACAGGCCCATGTCAATAATATCATTCCTTCCCTCTAACATACAGTCCCATGTAAATAACATCACACCCTCTCTCCAGCCACCTTCAATATACAGTCCCATGTAAATAACATCACTCCTCTGCATTCACCCCCTCCAACACAGTCCCATGTAAATAATATCACTCCCCTACCTTCAGCCTCCTCCAACACATAGTCACATATAAATAACATCACCCCCCCCAAATGCCTCCAATATACAGTCCCATGTAAATAACATCACTCCCTCCTGCAGCCACCTCCAACATACAGTTCCTTGTATATATCATCATCCCTCCCCTATCTTCTTCCAATATACAGTCCCATGTAAAAAAAAAAACATCACTCCCTCCCCCAACCACCTCCAACATACAGTCCCATACTTCCCAACTTTTGAAAATTGTAAAGAGGGACAAAATATTCCGGTCCGAATTGCGTACATTTTTTTCATACTAGGCCATGCATCTAACTCCGCCAGAACCATAATTACTGACACCATCAGAACTGCAGCAGCTGGAGATTGGTTAGGTGAGTATAAGTTCCTTTATTTTTATACAGCATGTGGAGCCCCGGGACATTTTTTTTCTTGCACTTCAATATCCATTTATATATTGGCATATAAATCATCGGATTATAGATATTTAAGGTACTAATTGCACCAAATAATTAAGTTATAGTCTAATATACAGGTATTAACCATACAGATAGTTTAGAAAGGAGCAATTTAGTAAATGTATTCATCCACATTTAAACATTTTTCCCCTGGTCAAAAAGAGGAACATTTAAAGGGGTTGTCCGGGTTCAGAGCTGGACCCGGACATACTGTACCCATATTTTCACCCAGGCAGCCCTCCTGATGTTAGCATCGGAGCATCTCATTCTCCGATGCGCTCCCTTTCCCTGCGCTAGATTGCGCAGGGCAAGGGCTCTTTTGTTTATAATAACACACTGCCGGGCAGAGGCTTCCGCCCGGCAGTGTGTTCGGTGATGTCACTGGCTCTGATGGGCATGCTTTAGCGCTGCCCTAGCCGTTTAACTGGCTAGGGCAGCGCTAAACCTTGCCCATCGGTGCGGGTGACGTCACCAGGCTTCCTGGCCCCCCCATGGAGAGCCCAGTTCGTCAACGGAACTCCTGAAAATGCCTTTGCCCTGCGCAATTTAGCACAGGGCAAAGGAGAGCATCGTAGCATGAGCTGATCTGATGCGCAAGTCAGGGGGGCTGCCTGGGTGAAAATGGCGGTATGTCCGGGTTCAGCTCTGAACCCGGACAACCCCTTTAAGAATCAAAAAGGGCCAGAGGGACTTGGGTCAAAAAGAGGGACACTTGGGAGGCATGCATTCCCATGTAAATAACATCTCTTCCCTTAGCCCTTCTAACATACAGTCCTAGCCCAGGTAAATAGCATCACTCCCTCCTTCACACAGGGAGGCGGTATAGGAGGAGAGAACTACAACTCCCAGGATTTATCTGGCTCTTACATTTAACCCATCCCTTCATCACTTCTCGTCATGTCACACATATCATCACTGGTCTTCACCACCATTTTAGCTCTTTACTGCTGAGCTCTGTCTTCTCCTGCACTGATCACGTAATTATAGCATCATTACAGGTCCTTCACCACCACTGAGCTCTGCCTCATGCGCTAATTACATGATGGAGATGTCATTACAGGTCCTTCAGCTCCTGCAGTGCAAGTCCTGGTCCTTAGTCACTGCTGTTGTTGCAGAGTGCCACACAATATTCGCTGTGTGCAGCAGATGCAATGTTCCCAGTGGCAATGGAGCAGCAGAGCAGAGGCCCTCTTTAGGGATGGGGACCTTCCCTAACATCAGTCCTGCTTCCTGGTCCACTCTTGGCACACAAAAATTACCTAGAGAGCATACTTACCAACATTTTAGTTGGCAAAACTGGGGCTTATAACCCCCACTCCCAAGAACACCCTGAACCCAACCAGAAACACCCACTTACGGGAGGGGTTTGTGTTAGCCCTGCCCATTTCCGGGCAGGGACAGCAAGAATTTGCCAGGAGTGTCTCTGAAAATCAGGGACAGTCCCATCACATTTAGGACAGTTGACAACTATGGGAGAGGCTTACTTAGCAAATCACTGGCAGCCAGTGGCGTAGGGATCGCCATAGCAACCATAGCAGTGGCTATGGGGCCCTATGTCACTGGCGGCCTGTCCAGGCCACCTTATGTTGACTTTATTATTATTTTTGTTATTAACACACACACTACACACAGGCAGCCAGGCCCGATCCGCGGACCGACCGTCCACTACACTAGACTAGGGCCTGGCTGGGGAAAGGGAGTCAGGACTGGAGCAGGGCGCACGCCGCACAAGCAGAAGATGAGGTAGGCGGTCGAGGGGGCCGGAACGGGGGCGTACCTGAGGGACAGAGGCGGAGCCAGGCACCAGCGCCGCAGGCCCGGCCGCAGCGCAGGAATTTGGAATTCTAAGTTCCGGAATCCATTGTGAGCTGCAGGGCAGGCTAGGGGAGGGCCGAGGGCGGGCACAATTAGTGGGCGGTCCGTCCGTGGCCCAGGCCGGGGAGGAGTCAGGAGCAGTCTCAGAGCAGGCAAGCAGCACAGATGAGGTAGGCAGTGGAGGGGGCCGGACCGGGGGCGTACCTGAATGGAGGGACTGGAGCCAGCCAGCCACCAGGTTGGAGAAGCAGCAGAGTGAGGCGGACTTAGGCGGTGGAGGGGGCCGGGCCGGGGGTGTACCTGGAGTGGAGGGACTAGGGAGGGAGTGGTCCCGCTGGCCGCACTGGCGCCAGTCAGATTCCCGCTCTCTGACTGCTGGAAACCAGTCTGAGCAGCTCAGCAGTGTCTGACTGAGATTGACTGAGTGAGAGTGTCTCAGTCTCAGTCTCGCACTGCTACTGCTGCCAGCCTGTGCCTGCCTGCGCTGTACTGGACCGGTCCTCTGCTCGGTGCTCCTGCCTCCTCCTCAACTGGTCTCCACTCCAGTCTCCTGTCCTGCCACTCCAGTCTGTGCCTGCTGCAGTGCCTGCTGTGACTAGTGTGCTCTAAATAAAAGTAAGTGAAAGAAAGTGAGAACTTATGATTTCTGAGATACTTGATCTAAATTCTAAAGTTAAAAAGAGCTGCCTGCAGAGTGGGGCCCCCCAAGAGAAGCAAGGGGCGCCCTCCTTATCATTGCAGGTCTGCAGGCAGCTCTTTTTAACTTCAGAATTCAGATCATCAGACTCTCACTAATTACAAATTTAACAGCTCACACACCCTGGCCTGTAGTGTCCACCGTCAGACAGGGGAGGGAAGAAACCCCAGAACTAGAGTGTGCCCCCCAACTTGGGGGGCACACTGACACTCTAGTTCTGGGGTTTCTTTTCTTCCCTCCCCTGTCTGACGGTGGACACTACAGGGGTGTGTGCTGTAATTAGTAAGTGAGAGTCGGATGATCTGAAGTTAAAAAGAGATGCCAGCAGTGATAAGGAGGGCGCCCCTTCCTTCTTTTGGGGGGCACACTCTAGTTCTGGGGTTTCCCAACCCCTTATATGACAGACTAAGGGTACTTTTACACTTGCGGCAGGGCGGATCCGGCAGGCTGTTCAGCCTATCGGATCCGTCCTGCCGCTATTCCGCTGCTCCGTCCCCATTGACTATAATGGGGATGGGGGCGGAGCTCCGGCGCAGCATGGCACTGCGCGGCGAGAGGCCACCGGGCGAAAAAGTCAGACTTGCAGTACTTTTCAGCCGCCAGCCTTTCACCGCACACCGCCGTGCTGCACCGGAGCTCCGTCCCCGTTCCCATTATAGTCAATGGGGATAGAGTGGCGGCAAGGCGAAATAGCGGCAGGACGGATCCAACAGGCTGAACAGCCTGCCGGATCCGTCCTGCCGCAAGTGTGAAACTACCCTAAGTTCTGCTCCTTATTGAAGGTTGCTGTACTCGCACTAGATGGTTCTACTGTGGGCGGGCTCAGAGCTGGTGGTCTGGTGGTGGCAGAGGCACTACTGTGGCAGGCACCAGGCTAGTCTGGACTGGGAGTCTGATGGGACTGACTTGTAAAAGTTAGATGAGAGAGAAAAGTCTGAGTGCACTCAGACTTTTCTCTCTCATCTAACTGAAGACGCATGGTAAGGCCCCATTCACACGTCTGTAAGTGTTTTGCAGATCCACGGGCCCGTGGATCCGCAAAACACTGACATCGGTAATGTGGGATCCGTAATTTGCGGACCGCACATTGCCGACACTGCATAGAATATGCCTACTTTTCTATGCTCATGGCAGTGGGAGATCTAGGATGGGTGCTTGGGTGGGAGCTCTGGAAGGGGTGGTGGTAGGCCCGATAGATATGTGGGGGCTGGGGAGGCCCATACATTTTTTTTGCTATGGGGCCCATGCATTTCTAGCTACGCCCCTGCTGGCAGCAGTAGTGCCAAAGGGCCATTGACCTGCCTCAACTAGGGTCTGGCCGAGCAGGTTCCTCCAGACATTTCTTGCACGGGGAAAGTGGACCACGAAGCAGAGATCACCAAAGACCTGGTAAGTGTTGTAATAGGAAAGGTGGGGGATCTTTGAGGTATCCCTCCTTTTATATTTTAACCCCACTCTGAGTGCATTCTAAAATAAGTATCAACCCCTGCAACCCTCAACCCCCAGCTGAATTTAGTGATTGTACTACAAATAAACTATTAGAAATCCACCATTAACAGTTATAAGTAAAAATATTCTCTGTTTGGTTATCTTTATTAGAGCAGAAGCAGTAAAATGTGTGGGCAGAATGTGAATCAGTTATGTGCAAATCATAATCTGTTGTTTTTATATATATATATATATATATATATATATATATATATATATATATATATATATATTATAAATCATGATGATAAAATGATTATTATAATTGAGTTTTGGGACCTCAAGGGTTAAATGCAAAGCTGCACCTGCATCCAGAAGAAGGCTTTCAATCTGCAATTTTCATTTCGATCATGTGAAGGATGTGTAATTGTAGACTTGATAACATCAACTTTAATTATAGCTCATAAACCAGGAGGATTGTCTTCTTGGGGCGGAACTAGACAAACTCTCTTATCTAAAGCCACAACCATTCTGGAAGACTAACAATTACAACTGCTGAAATCCGTGTCTCTGTGCTAATGATGCAGATCATATGGTATACTTAAACATGTTTTTGGGTTATCCGGGGTAGACCAGCAATATTTAATTCGGGCGGTTGTGACTCTTGGCTCCCCTGATGATCAGCTGTTTGAAGGGCCCATGACACTTTGGACAGGGCTGTGTCCTCTTCAAAGCTTACACTGCCCTGGACTGCACAATGCTCTACCCACCCTAGGTGCTAAATGTTAGATTGAGATGGTCTGACTACTGGGACTCCCAGTGACCCTGAGAACAGTGGATCCCCTATATCCAGACCACCCAAGTGTCACTCTTTTGGAGGGACAGTCCCACCTTTTGACCCAAGTCTCTCTTTGTTCCATAAATGTCCCTCTTTTTGATCTCTTTTTGATCTGAGGTATAGATTTTCATTATTCCATTTACAATATTGATCTAGAAAGTGTTTGCCTGGTTCCTCTCTCTAATTAGAGCCCACCTTGTATAGTATTTCATAATTTGATGCAATTTTAATTTAAGTATATAGATATGCAGGAAAAATTGATCCTTCACATAAGTGGCCCTTTTTGCATATCCCCACTCTGAATGAAGCTGTAGCGTTCATGTTGGTCTACTTCTCCTTTCACTTCAGGATCATTGGGAGTCCCAGCGATGAGAACCCAATCTGAAATGTATCACCTAACCTGTGAATAAGCAATAAATACTTTTTTGGGGGATAAACCCCTTTGAAGTGGCTCTATCACCCGCATCAACCCTACCAGACAGGTGGAGGTGAATTGTGTAGGGGGGGGGGGAAGGTGTTAGGTGAAATAAACAAGCAGAAGAGAAATACATTGAATATTGGAGGGGTGCAAGAGTTTTAGGCTACTTTCACACTGGCGTTTTGAATTCCGTTTGTGAGATCCGTTTCAGCGATCTCACAAACGGTTCAAAATGGATTAGTTCAGTCCCAATGCATTCTGAATGGATAAGGATCCGTTCAGTTTGGCTCCGTTCCGCCTCCATTACGCTCTGGATGCGGACACCAAAACACTGCTTGCAGCGTTTTGGTGTCCGCCTAGCGATGCATAGCCAAACGGATCCGTCCTGACTTACAATGTAAGTCAATGGGAGCGGATCCGTTTTCACTGACACAATATGGTGCAATTGAAAACGTTGTGACATTTTTCTTCATAATGCAAACGGATCCGTTCTGAATGGATATAATCGTTTGCATTATAGGTGCGGATCCGTCTGTGCAGATACCAGACAGATCCGCACCTAACGCAGGTGTGAAAGTAGCCTTAGGTGGAAGGCCACAGAGGAGGATGTTCTAGAAGTCTAGGCAGGAGATGATGAGGGTATGCACTAGAGTTTTAGTTGAGTCAGGGCTGAGGAAAGAGCAGATACAAAAAATATTTAGAGGCAACGTGAGGTGGTAAGGGCTTGGATGTGTGATTTGAAGGATAGGGTAGAATCCAATATCAACCAAAGGCAGTGGACTTGTGAGACAGGAGAAAGCGTGGAGCCATTGGCTGTGACTGATGAGTGAGTGAGAAGGGGGAAAGATGATAAAGGCGGTTTCCTACATTCTGGGCTTTAGAAGGTGGTAGGAGAAGACAAGGGATATCACTGACAGACATCATAGGATTCTGGAGAGAGAAGTAGTACTGAAATCCTAATGTCTCTATTAATAATGTCAACTATTAATAAAAAAGCTGTACCGTAGATGAGACCAATCCTGCAAACTGTAACATGATAATCCGAATCTGATAATCCATATACTTTTATATGTACGTTACATCGAAAAAATGGATATGTAGGTGTAAGCTTAGACAGGATGGGGTCATTTATCAAATTGGTGTAAAGTACAACTGGCTTATTTGCCTATAGCAACTGTGACACAGTGAGAGGTTTGGTCTGGGAAAACAGCTATTTTCCTCCCAGCATGTGCTGCTGGGCTGATTTACAGCCAGGTGAGGTCAAATACTGGACTGGATTTTAAATACCGGTCCGGGTTTTTGGCAGCACCTGGCTGTCCTTAAATAGGCAGCTGGGCTCAGAAGCCATGTCTCTGTGTTGGGATCTGGGAGCCTTGTGTCTGGATGAAGGCTTGCTACCTGTTTAGCTTGAAAACAGGTGGGTGCTGCTATCAGCAAGGACTCTTTGAGGCAGAATTGCCGCATGGTGTGAATTACCAACAACACCGCAAGGTGACTTTTTGCTTAAATATGACTGTTTGTTTTGTCACTTGCCTAAAGTAGTGTGAATAAAACACTGAACTGTTTGATCCAAAGAACTTGTTGTTGCCTTTATACTGTGTCCGCTAATCCTGTCGACCAGAGCGAGTCCCCACACAACTAATCAGATTCCACCTTTCATTTTCCAAAGGTGCTGTCCAAATGAAAGGTGGAATCCGATTGGTTGCTATGGGCAACTAAGTCAGTTCTACTTTACACTAGTTTGATAAATGACCTTGATGTCTAGACCTGCATTAGATTTATCACAGTCTTTCAGTCTGTGATAAGTCCAATTGGTCGTATTTCGAGTGAGTATTTTGTGGTGCTCACGTCCTAGGATTGGCATCCCAAGATGGACCTTTTTTGCTGTTGTAGTCTTTCAGTCTGGACGCTAAGGGCTCATGCACACGGTCGCTTCCGGATACTGGCCGTGTTTGTTATGCATTTTGGGGTAAAGAATAGAACTTTCCTATCCTTGGCTGCAAAACGGACAAGAAAAGGACATTTTTTTTTTTTTTTTACGGGGTCTCAGAACGATCATACGGATGAGGGCAGATACAGTGTGCTTTCCGCATGTTTTGTGGACCCATTGAAGTGAATGGGTCCGCATCCGTACCGCAAAAAATGTGGATTGGATGTGGACCAAAAATATGCTTGTGTGCATGAGCCCTAAATCTGATACAGACACTTTTTAAAGGAACCTGTCACTGGGATTTTGTGTATAGAGCTGAGGACATGGGTTGCTAGATGGCCGCTAGCACATCCGCAATACCCAGTCCCCATAGCTTTGTGTGCTTTTATTGTGCAAAAAAACTTCATGTGTATGCACCTAAGATGAGTCCTGTCCCTGACTCATCTCAGGGACAGGACTTGTTACGCACCCCGAGCATAAAAGGGGTTAAAACCATTTAGGCGATCTTCCCCTTCCAGAGCTACAGGCACAGCCACTTACAGAACACCAAACTCCCGAACGGCATACAAGAGAATGCTCCAAACTCCCAAACGGAATACAGCATAGCACTCCAAACTCCCGAACGGAACTTCACGAATAGCTGCTAGCAGACGAATAGGAAACGCACCCAAGCGGCTTACGCTCCTAGCAATCAGTCTCTAACAGCATACAGTGAATCCCCCCAAGAACGAGACGAGGCTCTGTGTTGAGGGTCAAGCAGTGGTCAGCCAGAGCTGTGTGTTTATTGTTCTTATATACACATTCTTACACATTAGTACCACCCACAGGGTTTTGTAAAACAACCAGTAACCCCGTACAATACACTCACGCTCCCACACAAAATCCTCCCCTCTGCCTGTGATACACTTACCTTACACAATGGGTTAATGTAATTATCACAGGCAGGAGAATACACAGTTTTACACAATGTCTTCTGTCCTGGAGACAATTGGGGAGTAATCCAATTTATCTCCAAGGGCAGAGGCAAAACTGTGCACCTATTGCATAAAACATAGACATTTAACATATCCTCAGATAGCTCAGGTCTGAGTGCATTCAATTATTAGGTGAATGGCACTCGGACTACATGAATACAGTTTAATTGCCATGGAGCCAAATTCTTTCACATAGTCTTTGTAGGGGAAAATCAAGCGTTTCAACATGGGGCCATAGTCTAAAGGAAGCAGGCGGGCAACCAGGCTTCTCCAGCACCCAGTGGCGAGGTTGGTTTCGCCACAGGACTCATCTCAGGTTAATTTGCATATGTATCAAATCAGTTTTTTTACACAATAAAAGCACACAGAGCTGTGGGGACTGGGTATTGCGGATGTGCTAGCGGCCATCTAGCAGCCCATGTCCTCAGCTCTATACACAAAATCCAGGTGACAGGTTCCCTTTAAGTTTAATATCCTGCAGAACTACATGTGTATAAGACCTTCTGCACAAGACCATTTAGCAGACCCACAAAATACGGATTCGGTCTGTTTGCATGCCGCACTTTTCAGGAGCCCCATTGCAGAAATGCCTATTCTTGTCTGCAAAATGGACAAGAAAAAGACTCGTTCTATATTTGAGGCACAGCCGCAGGGATGCAGGTAGGACACGGATGACATTCCTGTGATGTCTCCAAATATACGGCCACTGCAGCCCCAGCAAATTTGCTACTTTTAGGTGAAAAAGTAGTTGTATTAGGCTTCGTTCACATCACCGTCCAGCCTTTCCGTTCTCCTGCTCCGTTTAGGGGCAGGAGAATGGAATGGACGGATAAGCACATAACTGACGCCAAACGGGGTCAAACGGAGCCCTTAGGACCCCATAGACTATAATGGGGTCCGTTATGTTTCTGCTCAGAAGATGATTTGTAAGCGGAGACAAAAGTCCTGCAGGCACAACTTTTGTCTCCGCTTAAAAATCATCTTCTGAGCGGAAACATAACGGACCCCATTATAGTCTATGGCGTCCTCAGGCTCCGTTTGGCGTCAGTTATGTGCTTATCCATCCTTTCCGTTCTCCTGCCCCTAAACGGAGCAGGAGAACGGAAAGGCTAAACGGTGATGTAACTACACCAGCCAGGGGCTACCATAGTTTCATAGGTACACGGACAGCCATACATGCGCCTAATTTACGATGAGACACACTCCTAGTCATATATTAGCCGTATACTACAGCAGGGCAGGGGCGAAAAAGCTGTCTTAGGGTACTTTCACAATCGCGGCAAGAAACTCCGGCACGCTGCTCCGGCGGGTGAACAGCCTGTTGGATCCGTGCTGGATTACCGCTCTGGCCCCCTTGACTATAATGAGGGTGGGACTGAGTTCCGGCGGCAGCACAGCAAATATGCCGAGAGGCGTCCGGAATAAAACTACAACATGTCGTA
This sequence comes from Bufo gargarizans, assembly GCF_014858855.1. Lineage (NCBI taxonomy): Eukaryota > Metazoa > Chordata > Amphibia > Anura > Bufonidae > Bufo > Bufo gargarizans. The sequence goes on from NC_058082.1 coordinate 170,903,946, forward strand.
GTTTTATTCCCATTATAGTCAATGAGGCCGGAGCGGTAGTGCACACGTGCACTAGCGACAGCACGGATCCGACAGGCTGTTCACCTGCCGGGGTTCCTTGCCGCTAGTGTGAAACTAGCCTTAGTAAATGTCCCCCAATGTATCTGTTAGACAGGTGCACACAGGCCTACTGATTTCAATGGGGCTTGGTCTGGGCCATGAAAAAGGGCAAAAACATGCCTTATTTTTTGACCGCCACTATGCACTTGCTGTTAAAAGCAGCCATGTGAATAGCCCCCATAGGCTTTTACCGGTTTCGAAAACGGCTGTATGGCGCTCATTACAAAAATGAAAAAACTGATGTTTTTCACTGTGGTGTGAATGTACCCTCAGGTGCACAGCCGTTTTCACTATCAATTAAAGTCTAGGGTGTGGGCAACCTGTGGCACTTGTGAAACTACAATTCCCAGCATGCTTGATTTATTTTGATGAGAGTTCTGAGAAGAGCAGAGCAAGTATGCATGCTGGGAGTAGTAGTTTCACAACAGATGATGTAGTGGCGCAGGTTGCCCACTCTAGGACATGGCCTTAAAGGATATAGGGACCCATGGCAGACACCTGTCCTTCACTGATGAAACACTGGCCGTTTCTTTAACGGATGCTAAATGGTCAATGACCTGAACAAGGACTCATGCACACGACCATATGTATTTTGCGGTCCGCAAAAAATACGTATGACATCCGTGTGCATTCCGTATTTTGTGGAACAGAACTGCTGGCCCCTAAAGAACAGTAATATCCTTGTACGTAATATTTTTCCTGAACGGAAATACGGAAACAGAATGCACGCGGTTTTGCGGACCCATTGAAATGAATGGTTCCGCATGCGGTCCACCAAAAAAAAAACGGAACGGACACGGAAAGAAAGTAGGTTTGTGTGATAAGAGTGGCTGCTTCCAGAGAACATTAGCATGCATTCCTCTGCACAGGCTGGACACAGGGCTGTAGGTGGGAGCCTGATTGATAGAGATGAGCAGAGTGGAAACCTCGGGGGCCCCAGCTGTGATGGACGCGGGCTCTGGGGGGAGCATTCTTATCAGTCAGCAGTCCCCAGAGTCTGGCTTCTCTTTGTTCCCATTGTGTGTCCCCCCCTCTCTCGGCATTAGTGGGAGGGGGCCCGGCGTTCACATCAATATGCTCGGCGCTGACAGGAGGCGCATCCACTCTGAGCAGGGGGATGCAGCCAGAGCACTGGTGCAGCAGCCATCAGCGTCCCTGACCGACGGAGCCCGGAGCCGCTCGTCCTACACCGCGCCGCCGGCCAGCCCCGAGCACTGTGCGGACTGCGGCTGTGCCATGGCGGAGGTGAAGTGCGGCACCGCAGCGGCCACTCCCGCCGCCACCAACGGGCTGGTGGTGATGAGCGCCGAGCTGGAGGTGAAGAAGCTGCAGGAGCTGGTCAGGAAGCTGGAGAAGCAGAATGAGCAGCTGAGGAACCGGGCGAGCGCCGTCAGCAACTGCACCGCCAGCCCGCACCTGCTGCTGCCGCCGCCCCCCGCAATGCATCAGCTGTCTGCCCTGGCACGGCCCGCCGGACTATGCCTGCCCAGCCCGGTGCCCACCCTGCTCTGCACCTCTGCTATCGGGGGAAGCCTGTACCCTCCGGATCACATAGGCTATTACAGTACTAGACCCCAGCTGTCATGTCTGAGTGCCACTGAGGGGCCACTGACTGACCACTCCAGTACCGGTGCCACCATCCTGGATGAGGTGGACATCCTGGACCTGGAAGATGGGTATTGTAGCGAAGAGGAAGACACCTGGTAATCACTCTCCCTGGGGGCACTGCTAGTAATTGTGCTTGGTAGGAGGGAACAGGTTGGCTCTGGGTGGAAGGTGCATGGCATGAATGCAGATCAGCTGGCAGCAGGGAAGCTGTATGTTCTAGAACCTCACCACTACAGATGTAGCAGAGCTCAGCGTGCCCTTTGGCCCTGTTACCTGTGGCTTTACATAGGACCCACTTAGAACCTGCAGGGTTATGTCACATTGCCCTCTGTGGTCCTGAGCCGCCCACAGGAATGGCCTTTATTAGCCCAAGAGGATTTCCCCTGTCGCTGCTCAGCCCCTGGCAGCAGGGGTACAATCTGTTCCTGGCAATAGGATTTGGGCTTATCACAGGCTAAATCTTCCCGAGCGGCTTTCCATAGCTGGTAGCAGGCTGCAGCTCTGCGTGGCGTCGGATGCAGGTTACACGTATCTTCTGAATGGCAAAGCATCCTCTGGTTTTGTACTATGCTGCCTGGGATTGGTGGGCATGGACGGGGGCGTTTTGTTTTGTATCACACCATCTCTTTGGCCCTATGCAGTGCATCGGAGAGCGGGTATTTATATCGTCTCCTAATATTCTCCTTTGTATTCAAGGCCCTGCAGGAGATTGTTATTATATCGGTGCCAGTCTGCATTCGCAAAACGGGGGGCCTATTCACTAACGGTCCTTAGAGACCATCTGCATTCAAGGTGTGTCCTTCCGCAATTAAATGATACCTGCAGGAGATACCCCAGCAACCCCATGCTATATAATGTGATGTGTGCAGTATAAGGGCTCATGCACGTGAACCGCAAACGGGTCCGCATTATATGGGCACTGGCCGTGTCCTATGTTTTGCGGAGCGGAGGCACAGATCGGAAACGCTACCAAGTGCTTCCATGGGCTTTTGGGTCTGTGCCTCCGCACCGCAAAATATAGGCCCTTATGTGGGTCTGCCTGAGCCCTAAGGGGGTGCACTCGCACCTGGCAGACTATTGTCTACCCTGCATTGTGTTTTGCAGAGTAAGGCCTCATGCACACGACCGTTTTTCGGGTGCGGACAAATTCACTTCAATGGGGCCGCAAAAGATGTGGACAGCACTCCGTGTGCTGTCCGCATCCTTTGCTCCGTTCTGTGGCCCCGCAAAAAAAAAATTGCATATCCTATTCTTGTCCGTTTTGCGGACAAGTATAGGCATTTCTACAATGGGCCGCCTGTTCCGTTTTTCCACAAATTGCGGAAGGCACAAGGACGGCTTCTGTTTTTAGCTGACCGCAAAAAACTGAACGGTCATGTGCATGTAGCCTAAATAATGTTCTTTTGTGGATTTTCTGCACAAGAATCTCTCCATTCAGTGCAATGGGAAACTGATTCTGCCGTGAAAAACGCTACAGACAAATCTGCAACAAAATACGGGCGGATTTGTCTGTAGCGTTTTCCACGGCAGAATCGGTTTCCCATTGCACTGAATGGAGAGATTCTCATACAAGATATAATTAACAAAATCCACACCATAGGGCCTCATGTACGCGTCCGTGGTTTTGGTTTGCATCTGATCCGCCTTTTTTGTGGACCCAGTCATCTCAATGTGTGCAGTCAGCATCCATAAGGCTGAGTTCACACGGGCGAGATTTCCGCGCGGGTGCAATGCGGTAGGGGAACGTATTGCACCCGCACTGAATCCGGCATTATTCATTTCAATGGGGCTGTGCACATGAGCGTTTTTTTTCACGCATCACTTCTGCAATGCTTTAAAATCGCAGCATGTTCTATATTCTGCGTTTGTAACGCAGGACAGGCCCCATAGAAATGAATGGGGATGCGTTAATAACGCATTGCATCCGCAAGCAAGTGCGGGTGCGATGCGTTTTTCCATGATGGTTGCTAAGAGATGTTGTTTGTAAACCTTCAGTTTTTTATCACACGCGTGAACCGACTGAACTTGCTTGCAAAATAGTGCGAGTTTCACTGAACGCATCCTGAGCCAATCCGTCACGCCCGTGTGAACCCAGCCGTCTGTTTCGTGGGCCCGCAAAAAATAGAGCCTGTTTTATTTTTTCAGTTTTGAGTAACAAAAAAAAAACCATGGCGGAATGCCTTTGGCCTGTGTTCGTGTTTTGCGGATCTGTGATTTGTGGACCGCAAAACACAGCCGTGTGCATGAACCCTAATACACACCCAAAAATCCACAACTTTGTGAAAAAAATCTGTAAATTCCGCCATGAATGCACCGTAACGGGTGCGCTGTGCCCCGCTTTAGACAAGCCACATGGCAAACTGTTTGCCTATGATTGAAGACCTGTGGGTCAGGCCCCATTTATCGGATTTTCTTAATTGTAGGAAAACCTCTGCAGTCTACAAAAAGGGGCAATTTTGCTTCATTTTCAAAATACACAAAATAGTGAAAAGAGACAGAAACCTCCACGAAAACAACTTGGGCTACTTTCACACTGACGTTCTGGCTTTCCGTTTGTGAGATCCGTTCAGGGCTCTCACAAGCGGTCCAAACGGATCAGTTTTGCCCTAATGCATTCTGAATAGAGAAGGATCTGCTCAGAGTGCATCAGTTTGCCTCCGTTCAGTCTACATTCTGCTCTGGAGGCGGACACCAAAACGCTGCTTGCAAAGCGGAGCCAAGCGTCCTGACACACAATGTAAGTCAATAGCGACGGATCCGTTTTCTCTGACACAATAGAAAACTGATCCGTCCTTCATTGACTTTCAATGGTGTTCAAGCCGGATCCGTCTTGGGTATGTTAAAGATAATGCAAACGGATCAGTTCTGAACGGATGCAGAAGGTTGTATTATCTGAACGGATCCGTCTTTGCAGATCCATGACGGATCCGCACCAAATGCGAGTGTGAAAGTAGCCTTACCCTAAAGTCAACTGCTAATTATCTTTTTCCAGGTAATGGGATAAAGTTACAAAATGGGACATCTGTATATGTGAAGTTCACTCCCGGAAATTTCATAGAAGTGAACAGCACATGCTGGGAGTTGTAGTTTCACAACAGCTAGAGTACCAGAGGTTGCGGACCCCTGGCATAGTGGTACAGTATCGGCCCTTAACATTCTATGGGCTCATATTCGTGATCTGAAGCAGATCGTGTTCGAGAGCCATTAGGCCATGTTCACACTGGCATTTTACCATTGGGGAAAATCCACTGTGGAAACCGTGGCAAAAATCGGAAGCTGCCACTTGGCTTTCTGCTGTCATTTTTCATGTTTTTGCTCTAGACCCACTCACTGGGGTTCATAGGAACGCTCGTTAGTGATTATCTGGCGGTGTAAATGTACCGCCAATCACCTGATGAACGAGCGAAACGCTCGTCCATCAGGTAATCCGATCATTTGTGCACACACAAAAATCACTTTGTGCCGGCAGCTGATCGTGCTGTGTATACACGATCTGCCAGCAAACAAGTCCGTATGGGGAAGGGCAAAGGCATTATTGATCGCTACTCACCATACATGTAAATGCACCAGTCTCCTCCACCGGCGATCAGCAGATTGTCAGGAAGGAATGCCTCCTGCTCTGGCGTTCCATGTAAAGGGACCTTAAGGCCCCGTGCACACAACAGGGGTGTGCTACAGTGACGGGAGGCTGTAAGCATCACTGATAAGGAGCTGTAAGCATCACTGATAAGGGCGTATTTGGGAGCCACATATACAGAATAGTGATGAGCAAATCAAGTTACTAAAAAAATCAGCCTGGCCCCTCTGCTAAAGGGACTCCCCCTCCTTGATTGACAGGGCCAGACATCTTACCAGCCCTGCGCTGTTGCTCCGAGTAGCGGTGCAAGTGCAGAGGATCTGCTGCTGTTCCCTGAGCAGGGCAGTCGCTAACTATACCGCTCATGTCTAGTTGGCATCTGCATCGCACAAGCAATAGGAGCAGATCCTCTGCGCTTGCGCCATTACAGGGCAGGTGAGATGTCTGGCCCTGTCAGTCAGCAAGAGGGAGTCTCCTGAACAGTGGGGCCAGCCCCTCGTTGTTCAAGGAGATGGACTTTTGAACAAATTGATTTGCTCATCAATAGTACAGAGCTGTCCTATACCACCTTACATATGGAATCCCATTGAACATGCTATTCATTTATTTTGTGCTGACTCTGAAATCCCCATATTATTACAGCGCCACACACAGGGTAACTGGGCAAACAGCCTGCTGGATCCGTACTAACATTTGCACACGGGTGCTGCCGGACTTAAAGGGAGTCATTAGCATTTCACGTTTGTAACCCTTCCCATAGCTTTCTAGCATGCTTACAGTTAATAAAAACATTACCTCTGGCATCAATCCTGGACTTATAAAACCGTCAAAAAACATCTTTGTAACATATGCAAATGAGGGCTCGCAAGTGCCCAGGGGCGGCGTTACCCTCGTAGGTGCCCTGGTAGCTCAGCCTTTTCTTCGCTTCCCCCCCGCCCGCCCATCCTTTGCCTCTGACCGCCTATCTACTAACTTGTTGTTTCGCCGAGATCCCGCGCCTGCGCACTCAGCCCGTCGGCCGGTGCATGCGCACTGCGATGCCCATTCCTTGTACGGCATCACAGTAATTAATGCGCATGCGCCGGCTAACAACAAGTTAGTAGATAGGCGGGCGGAGGGAAGGAAGGGACGGGGGGAAGCGAAGAAAAGGCTGAGCTAGCAGGACACCTACGAGGGTAACGCCGCGAGCCCTCATTTGCATATGTTACAAATAAGTTTTTTGACGGTTTTATAAGTCCAGGATTGATGCTAAAGGTAACGTTTTTATTAACTGTAAGCATGCTAGAAATCTATGGGAAGGGTTACAAATGTGAAATGCTGATGACAGACTCCCTTTAATAAGAGGCGGCTGGACAAAAACCACAGTGCGCTGCGGTATTTGTTCGGCTGCCTCTTGGCATTTTTGCCGTGCTGTGGCCGCATCTCCGGCTAGTCCCTATTATAGTAAATGGGGCTGGGGCGGACTTCCAGCAGCACATGTGTGCAAACTTGTTCACCTGCCGGAACAGCCTGCTGGAAAAGCTTAGAGAAATCTCATGTAAACTTTGCTTTTTCTCTTGGGTGCAGAGATTGACCCGCCATATGGATTTTGAAATCTGCAGCATGTCAACTAAAGTTCTTAATATCTGTATTCAGGATCATAGGCCCTGCAAAGAAGAGAGGAGAATGAGGCAGCTCTTTATCTTAGGGCTCGTTCACACGAACGTGTGAAGCCGGTGCCCATGCTGTGGACTGCAAATTGCGGTTCTCAATGCACGGGCACCATCCGTGGGGCAGCTGCATGGGGATCGTGGACCCATTCACTTGAATGGGTCCGCGATCCCTCCGTTCCACAAAAATATAGAGCATGTTCTATCCGTAGTGCTTCCGTAGTGTTCCGTTCAGTGCTTCCGTTCCGCATCTCCGGATTTGCGGACCGATTGAAGTGAATGGGGTTCGCATCCGTAATGAGGAATGGCCACAGAACGGTGCCCGTGTATTGCGGATCCACAAATGCGGTCCGCAATGCGGAAACGGGCAGCACACATTTGTGTGAACGAGCACTTAGTGTTGTGAAGTAACTTGTTCTGCTGTGTGATTAGGACAGGTTTTTGTGTGGACTTATAGGTACGGAGGCCATTTTAGTTCCCCTGATGATTGCTCCCAAGACAAAACAAGCCATTATAACTTGGAAGGTATTTGGGAATATTTTTTTATAATAAAGTAATATTTAGGTATTTTCATATTCTTAATTCCTGGAGAACCCCTTTTAATGAAAGTGTAAGATTTTCAGAAAATCCATATCAAATCCACACCAAAAACTGCTCAAAAAAGGCAGCCAAACCACGATAAATGTGTGGATTTATGAGCTGTTTTTGGTGCAGATTTCATGCTGATTTTCTGCATATAAACCCTTTTTTAGCCCATGTATTTAGCTTAGAAACACTAAATATAATACATAAAATGGTAACTATTTTCTGCTTGTGGGAGACATATCCATTCTTGTGAGATACAAAGCCCTGGCCTCGTCCTTGTCACATGTAACGTCTTTGTCCAGATCTGAACATAAAGTGACCATTTACAATAAAGTTGGTGTAATAATAGCACACGATTAACTGAGGAAAAGAACAATCCTTCGTTTTTTTTTATTGCTGTAAAGTTGGCTGTTTGGATGAGAGTGTAACCTACTTTTACTTGTTTTCATCCTCACTACTGAACCCTTTCAGGCTATTGAAGCCTTTCTTCCAAAAAGACTTTTCTCTAAGTGGGTCAAGAATTGAGTAAAAGATTCTTTGTAGACAAAGCCTTAAGATTAGCTCCACATTCAAGACGTGTGACAAACTGCTCATGTGCTAGAGCAAGAAAGCCCCTTATCCTGTTACATAGGCGAGACCTGACTATTATAAAGTGTCCCTCGGGCTAGACGTGGACGCTAGTGATACTGTATCTCAGATGGTTTCTGATTTCAGGTTGCCTTTAGGGGGTAACCAAAATGAGCGTGGGGATTTAGCTGCTCGATGTTCCTTGTGTATGTGAAGGCTGCCTAACATACCAGATGATGCCCACCTTGAAAGGGTGGCATACTTCTATCGTTTAATCCTGCAGTGTTAGGCCTCTTGCACATAAACGTTTTTTGTGTTCCGTATACGGAACCATTCATTTCAATGGATCTTCCCCAAAAAAACGGAAGGTATTCCTTATGCCTTCCATTTCCGTTTATCCGTTCCATTCAAAGATAGAACATGTCTTATTATTGTCCGCATAACGGACAAGGATAGTACTGTTCTATCAGGGGCCAGCTGTTCCGTTCCGCAAAATACAGAATGCACACTGACGTCATCCGGATTTTTAGCGGCTCTGTTTTTTGTGGACCGCAAAATACAGAAAAAGTCATACGGTCATGTTCAAGAGGCCTTATTCTTCTTACTAAAACTACTGAATGTAAGTAGGGGTCCAAAAGATCTTAGCATGACTGCAGGATCGGACTTCACAGAATTTGCTTGCTGCCTGGTTACCATGGAGACACATATGTCCGCACAGGAGCTGTCGTTAATATCTCTCTCTCTATCTTTATTTTGTTTTTATATGCATTGCCGCAATATAAGCATATTGTTGGTGGACATGGCCTCTAAGAACAGATTGGGGGTGGTTATAAGTAGACCAATAAGGCCTCTTTCACACGACCGTTTTTTTCCGTTTACGGGCCGTTTTTTGCATTCCGTATATGTAACCATTGATTTTGATGGTTCTGCAAAAAAATTTAATGTACTCCGTATGCATTCTGTTTCCGTTCCGTTGAAAGATAGAGCATGTCCTATTATTGCCTGCAAATCACATTCCGTGGCTTCATTCAAGTCAATGGGTCCGCAAAAAAAAAAAGGAACACATACGGAAATCCACCTGTATGTCTTCCGTATCCGTTTCGTTTTTGCGGAATCATCTATTGAAAATGTTATGCCCAGCCCAATTTTTTCTATGTAATTACTGTATATGCCATACGGAAAAACGGAACAATGGATCCGTGAAAAATGGACCGCAAAACTGAAAAAGCCATACGGTCGTGTAAAAGAGGCCTTAAAGGAAACCTGTCACCATGATTTTGTGCATAGAGCTGGGGACATGGGCTGCTAGATGGCCGCTAGCACATCTTCAGTACCCAGGTCCCATAGCTCTCTGCGCTTTTATTGTGTTAAAAAACAGTTTTGATTGATATGCAAATGACCTGATATGAGACCTGTAGCCTGAGATGAGTCAAGCGGAAAGGAGCCCAGTACCGCCCCGCGTCCTCCGAATCTCCTCCTTGCTGGCTGACGTTACAGAGCTGGAGCGCCGAAATCTCGCGATGCGCGAGCTAGCGCATGCGCAGTGTCGGCGTCATGTTCATTCCCTGTACTGGCATCAGCACAGGGAACGAACTACGCATGCGCTAGCTCGCGCATCGCAAGATTTCAGAGCTCCAGCTCTGTGACGTCAGCCAGCAAGGAGGAGATTCGGAGGACGCGGGGCGGTGCTGGGCTCCTTTCCGCTGGACTCCTTTCCGCTGGACTCCTCTCCGGATACAGGACTCATATCAGGTCATTTGCATATCAATCAAAACTGTGTTTTAACACAATAAAAGCGCAGAGAGCTATGGGACCTGTGTACTGCAGATGTGCTAGCGGCCATCTAGCAGCCCATGTCCCCAGCTCTATGCGCAAAATCCTGGTGACAGGTTCCCTTTAATGGGGAGTGACTGTACTGGACTTGTTCTTTTCATTATATTGATTTATGACTTTGGCTTCCATAGTTAAAATTCCATATTTGACACCACATTTTGTAGAGTAACTGGCACAGAAGAGGATATTTTATATTAGAGTGAATTGAAGTGAGTAGTTTAGTACATTGGGAAGCTGCTGCCAAGAAATGGAGAACTAGAGGCATGTAGTGAAAGCATAGTTTATAGCAGGGGTGGGCAACCTCCGGCACGCCACCTGTTGTGAAACTACAACTCTCACCATGCGTACTGGCTCTGCTCTTCTAAGAATGGCATGCTGGGAATTGTAGTTTCACAGCATCCGGAGTGCCGAAGGTTGCTGATCCCTGATTTATAGAAATGAATAGTTAGACCTCGTGCTGAATATTGTGTAGAAGATGAGTAGCTGTGTATATGAATCACATAGCAAGTCTTGGAGGGTGGGCAGAGAAGGACAACCTTTAAAGAGTGACTCCATTTTTCTTAAACTTTTTTTTTTTTTTTATGTCCCAAATGCCCTAAAAATAATTTTTCTAATATGCTTTTAATAGATTTTTACTTTTTGCTAAAATTTGCAACTATAATCCTGAATTCAGCCGAGCTTTAAATTCAGTATAGGCCTCATGCACATGACCGTTGTTTTGGTCCGCATCCGAGCCGCAGTATACGCAGCTTAAATGCGGACCTATTCACGCAAAAGATGCGGACAGCACTCCGTTGCTCTGTTCTGTGGTCTGCAAAAAAAAATATAACCTGTCCTATTCTTGTCCGTTTTTCGGGCAAGCATAGGCATTTATATTAATGGCTGTCCGCGCCGTTCCGCAAATTGCAGAATGCTCACGGACGCCATACGTGTTTTGCGGATCCCCAATTTGCGGACCGCAAAACACACAACGGTCGTGTGCATGTAGCCTTATTCACACATCGCTGACTGATTCCTTGTACTGTGTCAATGGGGCACACATTGCTGTTCCTGCCTGTGCCCCCTGAGGTTGGCTAAGTGCTGGCATAGCACATGGGTACCCTGTAACCATGTGCTATGCCAGGATTAGCTGAGCGGACTGGCTCCTGCCTGTGCCTAGTCCTACTTTGCTAAACAAAAAGATCTACATGTCAGCTTTAGGTGCAAATTTCTTTAGTAAAAAAAATAAAATAAAATAATCAAAATCAATAAAAATATATATTTTTTGTTGAATTAAAGTTTAGTTACTCTTTTAGTGACAAAGTAGTTTAGAGCATCAAGAGAAATCTGCAAAATTAGTGGAAGTAAATGTCATAGTAGTAGGATCTGATTGTTTGCTATGAGCAGTTAAGCCAATTTTCATTTACACCAGTTTTAATGACTGTCCCCCATAGTTTTTTTTTTAAATGGGTCCATGGTGCACATTTTATGGACATATGGGGTAATGTATCAAACTGATGTAAAAACTGCCTTAGGCTACTTTCACACTAGCGTTCGTCGGTCCGCTCGTGAGCTCCGTTTGAAGGAGCTCACGGGCGGACCCAAACGCCTCCGTCCAGCCCTGATGCAGTCTGAATGGAGCGGATCCGCTCAGACTGCATCAGTCTGGCGGCGTTCAGCCTCCGCTCCGCTCGCCTCCGCACGGACAGGCGGACAGCTGAACGCTGCTTGCAGCGTTCAGCTGTCCGCCTGGCCGTGCGGAGGCGAGCGGATCCGTCCAGACTTACAATGTAAGTCAATGGGAACGGATCCGCTTGAATATGTCACCATATGGCTCAATCTTCAAGCGGATCCGTCCCCCATTGACTTTACATTGAAAGTCTGAACGGATCCGCTCAGGCTAATTTCACACTTAGAATTTTTTCTAAGTTATTAATGCAGACGGATCCGTACTGAACGGAGCCTCTGTCTGCATTAATATGATCGGATCCGTTCAGAACGGATCCGATCAAGCGCAAGTGTGAAAGTAGCCTTAGCTGTCAGTAGCCACCAATCAGATTCCACCTTTCATTTTCCAAAGGAGCTGTCAAAAATGAAAGGTGATTGGTTGCTATGGGCAACTAAGCCAGTTCTACTTTACACCAGTTTGATAAATGACCCTAATTGTTTATTTTTTTTGCGAAATGGACATACAGATGCGGAAAATGTCTGATCTGCAAACAGGATAGAACATGTCCTATATTTGTCCACAAAATGCAGACCTTGGACCCATTGCAGTCAATAGGTCATTGAGATATGTGGATGCAACATGGACCACATCCATATTTTGCACATCTGCAATTTGTGGAGGTTGTGTGACTGAGGTATATATCTATCTATCTACGGGTATCTATCTCTCTATCCATTTATTTATCTATTTTTTTTAATTATATTAAAGGTCAATTATGTAATCTGTCTAATGACCATTTTCTATCTGCAAGGAGTACCTGCTGTATATTAGATTGCTAGACACAGTTACTCAAGGGATATATTTTGATACCCATGTGTCATTTTTATTTTGTTTAAATCCACTTTACCTTGTACTTAATAATAAAGCTGGTTTTGCTGAGTATATTTAAATTGAATTGGTGAATACTGTTATTCCATAAGGATGGTGGCTTTGTAGGGTCAAGGTTTATGACTCCTTAATCCTGAAGACATATGATCCAGTTTTACAGGGACAGTTAAAATTCCCTCTTTAGGGTCCATTCCGATGTCCGTAGTGCATTGCGGATCCGCAAATTACGGATCCGCAATACACCCGGCTGGCACCCCCATAGAACTGCCTATTCTTGTCTGCAATTGCGGACAAGAACAGGACAGGAGTATGATGAACGCTGATCGGCACTGCGGTGTAGATGGTGCGTGGTGCACGTGTCCAGGCGCCCCAGAGATACAATACTGAAGAAAGGCACTCGCGTCCGTTGCTTTATGCTGTTAGGTTTAAGAATAGGACATGTTCTATTTTTTTTTTCCAGAGCCGCGGACCGGAAGATCGGGGGCGTGGTCCGGAAATGCGGATGCGGAGAGCACATAGTGTGCCCTCCGCATCCATTCCATCCCCATAGAGAATGAATGAATGGGTCCGCACCCGTTTTGCAATTTGCGGAACCGATGTGGACCCATTACATGGACGTGTGAATGGAGCCTTAGTGTGGAACTTCCTTAAAACATCCCAAGTGTGAGTGCGTTATTGGGGTTTATCTGCAGTAAAACCTAAGCTGTAAGGTTTTACATGTTATGTGCATTTGGTTTACACTTTGTCTTTTCCAGGCTTTACGTGTCCCCTACCAAGAAGCAGAACCCGTTTGAGTCCGCCCTCAGCCCACTGGAATGGTGTAGGCAATTTCTAGATCATCCAAGTCCCGAAATAGAAGCAGCAAAGAGATCACTTTGCTTCCGACTTGAGCAAGGTAATCAATATAATATTGATTTGTACTATTTTTAAAACTGAGCCTTTCTAGAAACATCTTTATTCGTTTTTTCACATCTGGTAATGCTCCTGAGTTTCTTCTGCCGTGTACATTATCGTGGATTAAGTGCTGACTGGCATATCTGCAACACAACTGATGGGAAATGAGTGTCTATGGATCGCCTAGTAAAGTGGAAGTACTGCAGACCACACAATGTGCTTCTTAGCATATCAATGCTGTCATTCAGTCTGTTCATTGGTCTCTAAATACTTATACGTTGTGTATGGTAACCATGGGTGGGCTTTACTGGAAGTGTGCGCCGAGAGACCAGACGGTGGACGAGTCATATCACCTTTAATGGCGATGTATCTAATGACTTTGAACTCGCACACAGATAATCCACCAACCTTTTCTAACTCCAGGCCTATCTTCAGGATAGGCCACCGCTAGCTAATTGGCGGGGATTGGATACCCCATATCCCTGCCGATCTGTGGTTCTGTGTGGCACTGCATTGTCAAACATTGTATTGGACAGCGCTCGTCACCGCAGCGCCGCTCTCCTTGGATTCTATGGAAGCAGTGCTGTGTGTACAATGTTGACAGTGCTCTGTAGCTCCAGCGCTACACCATTTCGGTGATAGACTGACTTGCCCACCCAAATAGGTCAGGTGAGAACATCAGGACCTGCCTCACTCATTCCCGTCTGGCCGATTGCAATAAGAGGGGCTGCTTAGGCAGCCTTTCCAGTCCTGAAGCTCCCAGGGGGCCCCATGGCCGCCCAAATCGGCCTACCAATTTTAAAGGCTGTCAGCGCATGTGGCCTAGCTGCTATTAGTTCTGGTAGTCCAAACTAAAGCCTCATTCACACGTCAGTGTTTCACGGACATGTGCTGTAGGTATTCTCCACGGACAGCACACGTACCCATTCATTTTAATGTGTGTATTCAGACATCAGTGTTTTAGCAGAGTCCGTGGGTCAGTGTTTTTAGCGCAGATGCATGCTCTATTTTGTCCGTGTTCACGGATCCATCACGTCCATTATAGTCTATGGGTCAGTGAAAACCACTAATGCAACACGGATGCCATCCGTGTTGCATCAGTGTTTCACAGATCATTAAGAAGAGATGCTTTGAAAATTATTTTTCAGCTGTTCAGTGTCAGTGAAACACGGATGCAACACGGCGAGCAAAAAATGGACACATGGATCCTTCACGGATGCATCACTGACCACCTGCTCACGGATTTCACCACGGACATGGACGTGTGAATGAGGCTTAACAGATAAAAACTGTGTGGAAGGGACAAAGGGGGAGATTTATTAACTTGTATAAAGGAATGTTAGCTTAGTTGCCCATAGCAACCAATCAGATCCTACCTTTCATTTTCCAAAGGAGCACTGTAAAATGAAAGGTGAAATCTGATTGGTTGGGAAACTAAGTCAGTTTTCCTTTATACCAGCTTTGATAAATCTCCCCCAAAGTTTTACAGTGGTGACTTTACAACAACCAGGCAGCTCCCGAGCCGACTTTCTCCATCAATGCTGGCTGTCGTTGGCCACCTGCGGCGGACTGATACTCCACTAAAGCTGTGCATTTCACAGTTGGCAATTTAACCGTGTGTGTGTATATGTGATCCTCTGTCTTTGTGTATGTATGTATGTATGTATCTAAAATGTGCCTTTGCATATGTAAAATCATGGTTACTGTGTAAAGGCACTCCTATGTGTGTCAGTATGCGTGTAAATGTGCAGCTGTGTATGTAAAAGTATCTCTGTGTGCATATAAGTATACATATGTGTGTAAAAACGAATTTAGGCCACATTCACATTACTGCTAGTTATTTCTGTTGGGCTGCTACGTTATAGGTGCAGAAGAATGAAAATTATGAAATTGCCGAATTCAACAGATAACTGAAACCATTTGAACTGAACTGATCCCACTCAGGCAGAATCTGCAATAGAGGCCCCGAACGAAGCCTAAGGGCTCATGCACATGACCGTATGTAATTTGTGGTCCGCAAAAAATACGGGTGACGTCCGTGTGCATTCCATATTTAACGGAACAACTGGCCCCTAATTGAACAGCACTATCCTAGTCCATAATGCGGACAATAATAGGACATGTTCTATTTTTTTTGCGGAACGGAAATACGGACATAAGGAAATGGAATGCACATGGAGTAACTTGCGTTTTTTTTGCAGACCCATTGAAATGAGTGGTTCTGTATACGGTCCACAAAAAATATGGAACGGACACGGAAAGAAAATATGTTCGTGTGCATGAGCCCTTAACCGCAGATGTGAACATGTTTCTGGTATATTTAGGGCTGTTTCACACGAGCGGATGCCGTGCGTGACATCCGCTTCGTGAATGACAGCCAAGACCCGATGCGGACAGCAGAAGCACGGAGCATTAACATGATTGATAATGCTCCGTGCCTCTCTATGATCTCTTTACTACGAAATCACAGTGAGATAAAGTTGTCACTGTGATTTCGTAGTAAAGAGGTCACAGAGAGGCACGGAGCATTATCAATCATGTTAATGCTCATTGCTTCTGCTGTCCGCATCGGGTCTTTGCTGTCATTCACGCAGTGGATGTCACGCACCGCATCCACTCGTGTGAAACAGCCCTTACTGGATCTGTGACTTAAGCCAGATTTGCAGTATGTTTTCAGATGTATCCAGGTATACTACATGCTGTTTTTGATGGATTTTTTTAGTTGTTTGTTTTAAAGGGATTCTGTCACCTCTTTTTACTCTATAGAGATGCGGACATGAATGGCTAGATCGCCGCTAGCATGTCCGCAATATACCTGTCCCATATCTCTGTGTGGTTTTATTTAGGGGAAAAATGATTTTATATATATATATATATATATATATATATATATATATATATATATATATATATTATTGTGTGTGTAAATGAGCCTGGTAAGGAGCCCAAGGGGCTGTACTAACCGTTCTGGAGCCCAGCCATGCCCCCCTGTAAAGGAGCCCAGCATCGCCTGTAAACGGCAATCTCCTTCTTGCTCACGAAGTCAGATTGCCGTAATATCGCGAGCTTGCGCATGTGCAGTGCCGGTATAGTGTTCCTTTCCTGTGCTGGCATCAGCCTCAGGGAAGGAACTGCACATGCGCGAGCTCGCACATCGCGAGATTACGGCGATCTGACTTCATGAGCAAGGAGGAGATTGCTGGTTACAGGCGGTGCTAGGCTCCTTCAGAGGGGGGTGTGGCTGGGCTCCAGAGCGGTTAGTGCAGCCCCTTGGGCTCCTTACAAGGCTAATTTACATATATATAAAATGTATTTTTTCCCCTAAATAAAACCACACAGATATGGGACAGGTATATTGCGGACATGCTAGCGGCAATCTAGCCGTTCATGTCCGCATCTCTATAGGGTAAAAAGAGGTGACAGAATCCCTTTAAAGTAGCAGTGGAGCTATTTTTTTTTTTTTTACAAAGGCAAACATAAAGGGGTTGGCTAGATTCTAGATATTGATGTGCTATCCTCAGGATAAGTCAGCAATATCAAATTGGTGGGGGTCCTTGACTGTGTCCCCACCGATTTAACTGCTGGTGCCATAAATAACACGCTGGGTGGTGCCAGTGGCAGACAACTTGTCCTGCAGCTCAGTTTCCATTTACATGATAGGTCATCAATATCTAGAACCTGGATAACCCTTTGAAGCTTAGTTCTGGTACTGTGTCTATGTAATAAGATTGGTTCTGTTACATATCTATCTACTGAGCCTGGCTTTGATACTATGCCTATTTAGTATGCCTGGTTGTGGTACCATAGCTAAGTATGAAGCAAAGTTCTGGTACCATATCTATTTAGTAAGCGTGGTTCTGGTATCATAAATATGTAGTAAACATGGTGCTGGTATTGCATAAATGTAGACTCATGTAAAAAGTCCCTCTAAATGCTAACCCCCTCCAGGACCCCGACCAATCTTAATGTATTGGACCCTGAAATTTCTGATGGTGGTCCTGGTGCCCAATGCGCTGGGACAGTAAGGCCTCTTTCACACGGGCGTCATGTTTTTTGCCCGGATAAGAGGCGGGTGCGTTGCGGGAAAATGCACGATTTTTCCGCGCGAGTGCAAAACATTGTCATGCGTTTTGCACTCGCGTGAGAAAAGTCGCGCATGTTTGGTACCCAGACCCGAACTTCTTCACAGAAGTTCGGGCTTGGGATTGATGTTCTGTAGATTGTATTATTTTCCCTTATAACATGGTTATAAGGGAAAATAATAGCATTCTGACTACAGAATGCATAGTATAATAGTGCTGGAAGGGTTAAAAATAATAAAAAAGTTAACTCACCTTCTCCTCTTGTTCGCGTAGATCCCGGTCTGTTCTTTAGCTGTGGACTGAATGACCTGAGGTGATGTCAGATCACATGCTCCAATCACATGGTCCATCACCATGGTGATGGAGCATGTGATCTGATGTCATCAAAGGTCCTTCAGCCACAGCTAAAGAACAGACCGGCCTCTACGCGAACAAGAGGAGAAGGTGAGTTAACTTTTTTATTATTTTTAACCCTTCCAGCACTATTATACTAAGCATTCTGTAGTCAGAATGCTATTATTTTCCCTTATAACCATGTTATAAGGGAAAATAATACAGTGAATAGACTGTCACCTCGAACCCATGCGTGAAAATCGCACCGCATCCGCACTTGCTTGCGGATGCATGCGATTTTCACGCAACCCCATTCATTTCTATAGGGCCTGCGTTACGTGAAAAACGCACAAAGAGGAGCATGCTGCGATTTTCACGCAACGCACAAGTGATGCGTGAATATCACCGCTCGTGTGCACAGCCCCATAGAAATGAATGGGTCAGGATTCAGTGCGGGTGCAATGCGTTCACCGCACGCATCGCACCCGCACGGAAAACTCGCCCGTGTGAAAGGGGCCTAAGGCATTAAGAGTTGAGGATTCATTATTTACATACAAGGCCTGCCACCTGCGTCAGCAGATGGTCCGGGCCCAGCACGCTACAGTCGGACTCTTGTTTCCAGCGCTGCACTATTCTGGTGTGGTGCTTGATGGAGAAGTCATAGTAAGCGGACTATGGGAGGACTGTGAGCAGTAAATCCCATGCCATCTGAGGTCACAGCAGACCCGGGCTTATTTGGTGGAAAGATCCTTTCACAGGCTGAAGGGAGCAGAGGTGGAACGTGCACACCATGTGATGATTAAAGTGGTTGTGCGAGTTATGGAAAAATATAGGTAAAAGGCATGGATTGTAATAATACCAAAAACAGCCCATCCATTGGACCCCACTACACCACTTTAAGCATCCACTGTTCCTCCCTCCAATTTTTGCTTACAGGCTACAGCGGTAACACGGCCACGGCCATATCCACACATGATGCTGCAGTCACTGTATATGTGGTATGAGACCACTGAGGTTAGTGATTGGCTGCAGGGGTCATATGTGTTTACGGGCTTGCCACTGCTGCAGCTAGGTAAACAAAGACTAGAGGGGGCAGAGGGACCGGGGGTGCTGGAAATGGCGGGGGTCCAATGAGTGAGGAGTTGTTTTTTTCGTGCTTTTACAGTTCCTGCAGTACTTTTTTGTGCAAACTGATCATAACTGATGCTTAAAATAAGGGTCCACCATTCACACGTCCGTATTGCGGACAAGAATAGAACATGTTCTATTTTTTTCGGGAGCCACGGACCGGAAGATTGGGGCCGCGCTCCGGAAATGCAGATGCGGACAGCACACTGTGTGCTATCCGCATCCTTAATGGGTAATGTCGGGCACCAGGGTTGTATTATGGCTCTGTTATAGGGCTCCCATGGAAGTGTATGATCCCTCTCTTGTACCTCCATATTTCTAATTTCAGATGGAGCCATACAAAGGTTTTTTCTGTTGTATAGGGATTGAATCTGACAGATGCCCAGTCGGTCTATCTGTACAAAAGTCTTTGTGCTAAAGAAGGCATATGTGGCTCTGCCATCTGTGCGAGACCGGATATTGCTGTAAAGAAATGGCCTCGGGCAATGTTATTGACGGCGTGCGTTGTGCTGTTAAGGTTTGTAAGGGAGTCCTCCCACTAGATGGCGCTAGTGCTGGTCACCTTTAGTTTTGCAGTAATAGTTCACAATGAAAAATATTGGTGTGATGGCAGTATTGGCTCTGTTTTCTGAAACAATATTTACTCTGTAGGCTACCACTGAAGTTATGTTTAAAAAAGGAAGTTTGATGGCAGGGGGTTGTTCTGTGCGCTACCGATGGATAAGAACATGAATTGATATTTACTTTCCTGTTTCACACAGTAGATAGCTATGTCTATACAGAAAGTAATGCATTTACATTCTGTTTCCTACAGACAACACAAATCCCTTTCAGTACCGTGTCAAATGATTTAAAGTCTTCATGTGAGGCTGAGCAAAGTTCAAAAGGATGGGCAACTATGAAGGAACGGCCTGTGCTTCTCATTCCTGCTGGATCTGCTTCTGGCTTTGCGTAGAAAAACTGCACGTGTGTTTCCATCCTTAAAGGGGTTTTCTAGGCTTTTAGTATTGATGACGTATCCTCAGGATAGGTCATTGATATCAGATCAGCGGGGGTCCGACACCTGGCACCCCTGCCGATCAGCTGTATGAAGAGAAGGCACGAGCACACAGCTCTCTCTCTTCCTGCTCGCCATAGACATGGTGCCTTCTCTTCATACAGCTGATCGGCCGGGGTGCCAGGTGTCAGACCCCCGCCGATCTGATATTCATGATCTATTCTAGGTCTTTAATATTAGAAACCTGAAAAAACCCTTTAAGGTTGGAAGTTTTTGATGCAAAGTCAGAAGCAGATTCAGCAGGAATGAGAAGCACAGGCCGTTCCTTTATAGATGCCCATCCTTTTGAACCCGCTTCTTGCTCAGTCTTTAAAGAGGTTTTCCAGGTTAATGATATTAATTACCTGATCATCTGTTTTCTGCAGCCGTTGGAACAACCACAGAGAATGGAGCTGGAAGTGCACATGCTTGAAAGAGAGCTGTGCTGCGGTAACCCGGCACTGCATGTGCTGTACACCAATTATGGCTTTTGTTATGGCCCATGTTGCAATAGTTCCAATGAAGCAATAGTTTGCAATGGAGAATAATCACTCCTTGTAATTTCCATAGATTTTTAGCTCAGTTGAATATAATATTGATTGTGTATTGTTAAAACAAAATCATGTTAGTGAAAGATTTATTTTAAAGGGAATCTGTCACCAGCGACCTCTTAATCCATCTGTTTGCATAGACACATAGCTGTGGTTCACTTGATTAAAATGCTGTTTTTCTTTTGTAGATCCAAGGCTGTGTTCAGAGTTATGATACGTTTCCTAATATGTAAATTAGACCTTTGGTGCAATGAAGGCATCATCATTGCTCTCGTTGCACCCAAGCTCCACTCCTTCCTGTGGTCAGTCCCTCCCTCGCTGCTTTGCTACTGCCTAGCCCTGTCAATCAAAAAGTAGAAAAGGAGGCACTGGCCGAAAAAGGAGTGGAGCTTGGGTTCTTCTAGAGCAGGCATGCTCAACCTGCGGCCCTCCAGATGTTGTAAAACTACAATTCCCACAATGCCCTGCTGTAGGCTGATAGCTGTAGGCTGTTCAGGCATGCTGGGAGTTATAGTTTGGCAACAGCTGGAGGGCCGCAGGTTGATCAAGCCTGATCTAGAGCAATGATACTGCCCTCATTGCACCAAAGGCCTAATTTTCATATTTATAAAAAGTATAAATATAAAGTATAACTTGAAACGGAGCCTCAGATCAACTAAAGAAAAACTGAGTTTTAGGCTAGTTTCATACTAGCGATCAGAGCTCCCTACCAGGTCAGCCTGCTGGAGCTCACCGGATCTGGTATTGCCGGATGCTGCTTGAATGTGACTTGTGGTTTTAGTTCGGGCCAAATCTCTATATATTTGCCAGGCTGCGATCAGTTCTCCTGTAAGGCTACTTTCACACTAGCGTTCGGGGCTCCGCTTGTGAGTTCCGTTTAAAGGCTCTCACAAGCGGCCCCGAACGGATCCGTCCAGCCCTAATGCATTCTGAGTGGATACGGATCCGCTCAGAATGCATCAGTCTGGCAGCGTTTGGCCTCCGCTCCGCTCAGCAGGCGGACACCTGAACGCTGCTTGCAGCGTTCGGGTGTCCGCCTGGCCGTGCGGAGGCAAACGGATCCGTCCAGACTTACAATGTAAGTCAATGGGGACAGATCCGTTTGAATTTGACACTATATGGCTCAATTTTCAAACTGATCCGTCCCCCATTGACTTTACATTTAAAGTCTGGACGGATCTGTCTGAAGCTGCTTTCACACTTAATTTTTTCTACAATATAATGCAGACGGATCCGTTCTGAACGGATCCCATCGTCTGCATTATATGAGCGGATCCGTCTGGGCGGATCCGCTCTGAACGCAAGTGTGAAAGTAGCCTAAGCCTGCCGGAGCTCTGATCGTTTGTGTGCAACTAACC
Source organism: Bufo gargarizans (assembly GCF_014858855.1). Classification (NCBI taxonomy): domain Eukaryota; kingdom Metazoa; phylum Chordata; class Amphibia; order Anura; family Bufonidae; genus Bufo; species Bufo gargarizans. The sequence goes on from NC_058082.1 coordinate 170,925,782, forward strand.
TAAAACGCTGTTCTTGTTGATCTGAGACACCATTCCAAGTTATACTTTTATTATAATTAAAATTAGGCCCTTGGCGCAATGAGGGCGGCACCGTTGCTCCTGATAAACCTAAGCTTTAATCCTTTTTGTGGCCAGCCCCTCCCTGACCGAAAAGCCTGCTGAAGCTTAACACTAGTGTGAAACTAGCCTTACTCAGGTGAACCACAGCAATGTGTCGATGCAAACAGTTGGACAGGGAGGTGGCTGGTGACAGATTCCCTTCATTTTTTTATTCTTATTTTTTTTAAATGCAGGGAAGTTTTTATAATAATAATAAAAAAATATATTCTACTCACTATACCGAACCTCCAGTTCTAGCTCGCCTCTCTGATCCTCAACACTGCTGCAGCCATGACATCATGTTTTTTTGCTGAAACCGTGACATGCCTGTATACCACACATGAGTGCTGCAACCAATCAGTGGCCTCAGCAGCAAGGCACAAGACCACTGAGGCTATGGCTTGACTGCAGAGGTCACATGTGCTGTATACCCTGTCACTGCTGCAGTCATGAAAACAGAGGCCATTCAGATGGATCGGAGCAGCAACGTTGGAATAGAGGTGGTTTGGAACACGCAGTATGACTTTTGTTCTATTATTCGAATGTCTTCCCTACACAAAAAAATGAATTCGGACAAACCCTGCATGGCAAAAAAAATTGTCTGCTAGGGGAAGTCTGCTTCTTGCCAGACTCCAGTGCTCTCTCATTATAGGGTTATCCCACAAATCTTTAGCTTACGTATTTGGAAGACTTTTCTTCCCTTTCCGCAGGTGAGCGGCAGCTCATCAAGCACCTTCATCTCGCAGGATGTAGTGTAATTAGCAGTTTTTAACTCCTTTACTCCCAGAGATACATATGGGATGTAATGCCTCCAAAACTTCCTTTTTTGCTGTCTAACCAGGTATCGCTATATATTATTTTGAATTTAGAAGTAGACATGAATGAAAGGTTTCTGGACCGCTTCACCTGCTGCCTTATGAGATCACTATGCCAGCGCTGAGTGGAGGGAGAAGCTGGACCAGCAGGAGGTGCTACCAAAGAGCAAAATTTGCATACAAAAAAAGCAACCTCCGACACTCCAGCTGTTCAGAAACTACAACTCCCAGAATCCTCCTTTCACTTCTATGGGAGCTACAAGAACAGCAGAGTAAATGTGCAAGCTGGGAGTTGTAGTTTCTCTATGTGATAACAGAGGATGAGCATATTTGCAGCTCCACAGTTATGGCTGCTCCATTCTCTCCATCCCCTTCTTCACTCCTCTCTTTCATCAGTGCAGGGATGAACAGGAGGCAGAACTGTCAGGATTCTGCATCCTGCTACAGCCTGGACAATGCTGGAGATGTGAATTGCCCACTGGCCCCGGGGTATGTAGAATTGGGGTCCATTCACATGTCCGTAGACCCCCTTACAGCTGCCTGATCTTGTCCGCAATTGCGGACAAGAATAGGACATATAAAAAAAAAATCTGGAGCCGCTAACTGGAAGTTCGGGGCCGCGCTCTGGAAATGCGGACAGCACGCTGTGTGCTGTCCACATCCATTCCTGCTACATAGAGAATGAATGGGTCCTCACCCGTTCTGGATAATTGCTGGACAGGTGCGGACACATTCTACGGACGTGTGACTCGACCCTTAAAGGGAGCCTGACAGCCATTTTATTGATGTAATGTAGGGGACAGGAGATGATACATACCTCAGTCCCTGCTTTTAATCAATGGTGGGTTGTAAAAATTAACTTTGAATGCTGTGCATCTGGGGCAGGCTGCAGTGCTTCAGGCACAGCGTATGACCAGCTCCACAGCCCCTCTCCTCTGCTTTGAGTGACGGCTGTAGCGTTCAGTCAGGAGACTGCACCAGATATCAATCCCTGCAGAGGAGAGGGGCTGTGGGACTACTCATACCCTGTGCCTGGAGCACTGTAGCCTGAGAGCCTGCCCCCTATGCCCTTGTGGGAGCAGCACCCCTGGCATTCAAACTAAATTTTTTCAACCCACCATTGATTAATAGCAGGGACAGGGGTATGTATTACATTCTTCTGTTCCCTGTCCCTACCATGTCTGCCAGCAGTTTTGCATCGACTGAACTGCTGGCAGATCCTTTTTAACCATTCCACTGTCCAGGATTTCTAAAATAACCCCCTTCAGTGACAGACCACAAGGAATTCAGACGCTAGCCCATTCGCTATATTAGGCAATCACAAACTCTGACATTAACCCATTCATTGCAATAGAACACCAGGGGCTATAACATAGAACAGCAGGTATATTGGTATTAACCCCTTACTGTCCTAAACCAGTTAAATATTTGGGCCCTGTTTGTTAGAATTTCCTTTTGTGCTTTTTATCGCCAGCTTTGGTCTGCTTCATATCACATCAGAGTCTTCCATCAGATCTATAGGTTGGGCCTCAGAAATATTTGGCGCTGTTTTTGTTTTTCTTTACCGCATACCTGTATATGAAATACTGCTGTCTACTACAGTGACCTAAAAGATGTAGAGACCTATACCACCCTAACATATGCCAAAATGGTGTCAGTCGGGTTCTACGGATACACCTATGAACTGGGAGTTTTACCTGCACATGCCGCAGATGCATTGTTCAAACATGTGAACAGGGTTATAGTGGGAAAAGAGGGCCCAGGGCCCCTAACTGCCGTGCTCATAGACTACAAAGATGTAGAGGGATCATTGATCCTGGGTAGTAGTAGTAATGTAATTTCTCACCCTGCTTTTTAATATCAAAAGTCCTTTGTATCCAGGTATACCACCGAGCTAGTATGATGAAGAACCCATTGAACCTCTGCACTGCAGATAAGGCAACATTCAGACGGCCATAGTGTTTTGGGGATCCGCAAAACATGGATACCGGCCGTGTACGTTCCGCAATTTGTGGACGGCACATGGCTGCAACCATAATAAAAAATGCCTATTCCTGTCCTTGATTGCGGACAACAATAGGACATACTCTATCCTTTCTGCGGGACGGAACCACGGATGCGGACACAGTGTGCTGTCCGCATTTTTTTGCAGCCCCAGTGAAATGAATAGGTCCGCACCCAATCCACAACATTGCGAAACAGGTGCAGACCTGTTCATACAGCCGTCTGAATGGACCCTAATACTGAACATTATGTACAAAGATGGAGGTTGGTAATCTGGAGCATGCTTACTTATATGACGAGCAAGCACAACTTTGCTGCATATAATAGTTCAAATGATTTATTAACCAGTGGCTAAGTGATACTGGTTTCATTTCGTAGAAAGATGTGATGCGTTATTCTCATGTAGCGGGAGGAGGATGGGATGTGTTCAGTGATCGCTTCATTGGTTTGTGTGAGAAATTGCTTGCCTTCCACGATTCGCCTGACCAGTTTGGTGCTTCCTTAATCACTGTAATCCTGTTTCTGTCTCACTTGAGATTCTGTGAAGTTTATAACAATTTTCTGGAGTCATGGTTCAGGTCCTCTGTGAATTCTGGACGATGGAAAATAGTCAATTGCTTTACCCATTTATTTTTCGTCTTTATCCTCCTAAATGTATGACAGACCATTTGCAAACATAAAGTAACTAACCTTTGCTTAAATTAAAAAATATATATTTATAAATTCATTGACAAAAGAAATGTACCAAGAAAGACATGTCGGGATTCAATGAAACTTGCTATGTGTGAATGTAATGAAGATGTACAACTGAAAAAGGAGACCCTGTTGGCGCCTCTATCCTGGATACAAGATGAGATCTGGTTGGTCATGGAGGCATACAGGTTGCATATGGTATCCTGGGGCACATATATCGACAGATGTTACAGCTGGGCCTGTAGATCCTGCACCTTGTCAAAGTCTGTCAACTGGGCAAAATAGGTTCACCTGAGACATAACTTAGTTTTGCAGCAATCCGACATTTCTATATTTTTTTTTTTGTGTGTGTATATATTAGGGTGTTTCATTTTTCCAAAGATGTGATTTTCATATGACTTACGCCCCGAGTCTCAGTGACGTAAAATATATATATGCTAAATTTCAAGAAGATTGGATAATTGGGGGTTGCACACATTGATCACTTTTATTACTACTCTCACTCCTGTATCTAGGAGGTTAATCTAAAATCGACTTCCATTTCAGGATCAGAGGGGCTCTGCATCAAGCAAGGTGAATGGCAAAGGCAATATACAGTTAGGTCCATAAATATTGGGACATCAACACAATTGAAACATTTTTGGCTCTACAGGGAGTGCAGAATTATTAGGCAAGTTGTATTTTTGAGGATTAATTTTATTATTGAACAACAACCATGTTCTCAATGAACCCCAAAAACTCATTAATATCAAAGCTGAATATTTTTGGAAGTAGTTTTTAGTTTTAGCTATTTTAGGGGGATATCTGTGTGTGCAGGTGACTATTACTGTACATAATTATTAGGCAACTTAACAAAAAACTAATATATACCCATTTCAATTATTTATTTTTACCAGTGAAACCAATATAACATCTCAACATTCACAAATATACATTTCTGACATTCAAAAACAAAACAAAAACAAATCAGTGACCAATATAGCCACCTTTCTTTGCAAGGACACTCAAAAGCCTGCCATCCATGAATTCTGTCAGTGTTTTGATCTGTTCACCATCAACATTGCGTGCAGCAGCAACCACGGCCTCCCAGACACTGTTCAGAGAGGTGTACTGTTTTCCCTTTTTGTAAATCTCACATTTGATGATGGACCACAGGTTCTCAATGGGGTTCAGATCAGGTGAACAAGGAGGCCATGTCATTAGATTTTCTTCTTTTATACCCTTTCTTGCCAGCCACGTTGTGGAGTACTTGGACGCGTGTGATGGAGCATTGTCCTGCATGAAAATCATGTTTTTCTTACCTTGCAGACTTCTTCCTGTACCACTGCTTGAAGAAGGTGTCTTCCAGAAACTGGCAGTAGGACTGGGAGTTGAGCTTGACTCCATCCTCAACCCAAAAAGGCCCCACAAGTTCATCTTTGATGATACCAGCCCAAACCAGTACTCCACCTCCACCTTGCTGGCATCTGAGTCGGACTGGAGCTCTCTGCCCTTTACCAATCCAGCCATCTGGCCCATCAAGACTCACTCTCATTTCATCAGTCCATAAAACCTTAGAAAAATCAGTCTTGAGATATTTCTTGGCCCAGTCTTGACGTTTCAGCTTGTGTGTCTTGTTCAGTGGTGGTCGTCTTTCAGCCTTTCTTACCTTGGCCATGTCTCTGAGTATTGCACACCTTGTGCTTTTGGGCACTCCAGTGATGTTGCAGCTCTGAAATATGGCCAAACTGGTGGCAAGTGGCATCTTGGCAGCTGCACGCTTGACTTTTCTCAGTTCATGGGCAGTTATTTTGCGCCTTGGTTTTTCCACACGCTTCTTGCGACCCTGTTGACTATTTTGAATGAAATGCTTGATTGTTCGATGATCACGCTTCAGAAGCTTTGCAATTTTAAGAGTGCTGCATCCCTCTGCAAGATATCTCACTATTTTTGACTTTTCTGAGCCTGTCAAGTCCTTCTTTTGACCCATTTTGCCAAAGTAAAGGAAGTTGCCTAATAATTATGCACACCTGATATAGGGTGTTTATGTCATTAGACCACACCCCTTCTCATTACAGAGATGCACATCACCTAATATGCTTAATTGGTAGTAGGCTTTCGAGCCTATACAGCTTGGAGTAAGACAACATGCATAAAGAGGATGATGTGGTCAAAATACTCATTTGCCTAATAATTTTGCACGTAGTGTATACACCACCACAATGGATTTAAAATGCAACGAACAAGATGTGCTTTAGCTGCAGACCGTCAGCTTTAATTTACATCCAAATCAGGTGACCGGTGTAGGAATTACAACAGTTTGCATATGTGCCTCCCACTTGTTAAGGGACCAAAAGTAATGGGACAATTGGCTTCTCAGCTGTTCCATGGCCAGGTGTGTGTTATTCCCTCATTATCCCAATTACAATGAGCAGATAAAAGGTCCAGAGTTCATTTAAAGTGTGATATTTACATTTGAAATCTGTTGTTGTCAAATCTCAAGATGAGATCCAAAGAGCTGCCACCATCAGTGAAGCAAGCCATCATTAGGCTAAAAAAACAAAACAAACCTATCAGAGAGATAGCAAATACATTAGGCGTGACCAAAACAACTGTTTGGAACATCCTTAAAAAGAAGGAATGCATTGGTGAGCTCAGCAACACCAAAAGACCCGGAAGACCATGGAAAACAACTGTGGTGGATGACCGAAGAATTATTTCCCTGGTGAAATAAGTGAATACAGAGGGTTCACCACAAGATGTAAACCATTGGTGAGCCTCAAAAACAGGAAGGCCAGATTAGAGTTTGCCAAACGGCATCTAAAAAAGCCTTCACAGTTCTGGAACAACATCCCATGGACAAATGAGACCAAGATCACCTTGTACCAGAGTGATGGGAAGAGAAGAGTATGGAGAAGGAAAGGAACTGCTCATGATCCTAAGCATACCACCTCATCAGTGAAGCATGGTGGTGGTAGTGTCATGGTGTGGGCATGTATGGCTGCCAATGGAACTGGTTCTCTTGTATTTATTGATGATGTGACTGGTGACAAAAGCAGCAGGATGACTTCTGAAGTGTTTCGGGCAATATTATCTGCTCATATTTAGCCAAATGCTTCAGAACTCATTGGACGGCGCTTCACAGTGCGGATGGACAATGACCCAAAGCATACTGCAAAAGCAACCAAAGAGTTTTTTAAGGGAAAGAAGTGGAATGTTATGCAATGGCCAAGTCAATCACCTGACCTGAATCTGATTGAACATGCATTTCACTTGCTGAAGACAAAACTGAAAGGAAAATGCCCCAAGAATAAGCAGGAACTGAAGACAGTTGCAGTAGAGGCCTGGCAGAGCATCACCAGGAATGAAACCCAGCATCTGGTGATGTCTATGCGATACAGACTCCAGGCTGTAATTGACTGCAAAGGATTTGCAACCAAGTATTAAAAAGTGAAAGTTTGTTTTATAATTATTATTATGTCCCATTACTTTTGGTCCCTTAACAAGTGGGAGGCACATATGCAAACTGTTCTTATTCTTACACCGTTTACCTGATTTGGATGTAAATACCCTCAAATTAAGGCCGACAGTCTGCAGTTAAAGCACATCTTGTTCGTTTATTTTCAAATCCATTTTCTCGGGGCGTAAGCAAAGTCTGCAAAGATTTAACATTTATTTTTTTCAATTACAAAATGAAACACCCTAGTGTGTGTGTGTGTGTGTGTGTATGTATGTATGTATGTATGTATGTATGTATATATATGTGTGTATGTGTATATATATATAATTTCAAAGAAGAGGCAGCACTCCAGGATAAGATGAAACGACCCGCTTTATTTCCCCTGTGCAACGTTTCAACTGCTCATTGCAGTCTTTCTCAAGCATAACATTTGGTGTCACAGCATCTTCATTTATACCCACAATGCTTAGTGGGTCAATTAACAAAGTGATTAACAATAATATAAAAAAGTGAATTTAAAAAGTTGTTTCATAATCATTTGTGAATTTCATATATAATCATGTATACAAAACACAATCTTTACATCCATAGTGTTATTTTATGGGCAATTGACAAAATCACAAAATAGGCCAACATTGCCCAGTACATAAAGTGCCTCGTGCTTAGTGCTAAATAATAGTGATCACCTGTAAGTGCTCATTACGCGGTCAATGGCCGCATGGTTTAAAATATAAACTTACAGAGTGGAGTGTCGTAATGGCAGGCATCTCGACGTCCCTGGGGCCTCACCGCGCATGCTCGGTATCCTGGATACCGGTGTACACAGAGAGAAGACGCAACCGGAAGTGATGTCAATCCCGATGCGCACACCAGCCTCCCGGCACCTTCCCCAAAGCCCGACGAGAATGCAGGGCCGCACCTCCCCGTTCGGCCTCCCGATTACATGTTAGTCACGTGAATCGTTGCCTGACAACTGGGACGCGCTTACCCTCAACACCACGTCGGCTCCAGGGTCAGTCAGAGCACGGTAGCGAGACCTATAATGGGAACAGGACATTTGAGAGAATGATCGGATCATGAACATTATTAGCATAGTTATTATATATATATAAGAGAAAAAGTGAACAAATACATAAATCAGGATATCAAGTCGCAAATATCGGAGGAACATAGTCCTAAGAGGACATAGCTCATCTCATGGAGAAAAGGGGGTGGCACATAGGGATGTACCACTGACGTGGTCATCCCCATATACCTGAAGGCTCATGGGGTACAGAGTGTTGTCCACACCCCGCATCCCCACATTCCTCTTCTACCCTCTTACATCTCCTGTATCCATAGCTTCCTCCATTCGCAACTCATCCGTTTTTCTTTCAATGTGAAGCCATAATTCAAGTTTCAAGTATGAACCCCATTCTCTTGTTCTAGACCTATACCGCCGAGGCGACTGCCACCATTCTCCTCCACCATGAAAATAACTTGAGAAGTAGATGTATCCTTTTAGGATCCCAATAGTCCTAAAAGAAAAATAGAGTTAGATAGAATACATTAATTGATTTAGACACCAAAGGTGATCACACAACCAATTTGGTAAGACAAAACAAAACAAAACCCCCACGGAGAGGTGCAAGAGAGCCTGACATTCTACATGATATTCCACTTAAAGTCCACATTCAGACCCTTAGGTTTGAGTGACTGAAGGCGATGTATCCACCGCAGTTCCCATTGTTTGAGGGTCACTGTGCGGTCGCCACCTCGTCTACCCCTTTGAACTTGGTCTATAATCATACATTTAAGGTCTTTCTCAGTATGGCCATACTCCACAAAATGCTTGGGGACTGGTAGATCCAATCTTTTACGCCTTATTGAAAATCGATGGTTATTTAAACGCGTTTTCCTGTCACATGTGGTCTCCCCTACATAGAGGAGACCACATGGACATTTCAACACGTAAATAACGAACGTGCTGTCACATGTAAGATAATGGCGGATGTCATATTGTACTCCAGTTTCTGGATGTGTAAACACACTACCCCTAATCATATATGTGCAGTTCACACATGTGAGGCACGGGAAACATCCCGTCCTCCTTGCACCAAGAAATGTTTGTACCTTCTTTTTGATGGGGACATCGGCCCTCACCAATCTGTCTCTCAGATTGGTTGGCCGTCTATACGACAGGAGGGGATGTCTCGTTAGTATTTGGTCTATGTGGGCGCTATTGCTTCTTTAGGTATTATTTCCATGATCCAAATTCCTCATTTTATCACTGTTTTTATTATGATCTTTACTGGCATTATCTTCACATAAAAGGAATTCTTTCCCGAAAATATAGACTACATGACACGTGTCATTTTATGCACGTGCACTTTGTATGTTTCTTGCAACAGATGTATGTAATTGGATGTTAATTGCAACCTCTATCTGATTGGTCTCACATTTATGAAATGTCTTTTATATGCTCTCACTTTCACTGCTTCCATGCTTGAGGAAGGCTCTTGTGAACCGAAACGTTGCAAGTTTTGCCATTTTTATGGGTGAATAAATCATTTATTTTACGTTCATTTTGGAGTGCAGTCCGGATTCTTTCGTCTCTACAATACTTAGGGTATTGCCGCTACCCCGTGCTGGACATTGCACCCACACCTTGGCTGGTGCTCCCGCTGGATTTTCTCTCTTTTCTATATATATATATATATATATATATATATATATATATATATATATATATATATATATATATATATATATATATATATATATATATAGATAGATAGATTTTATTTTTATATCTAACAAATTGTAGCTGGTCATTCTGATGTTCTGTATGTGGCAAACCCAGTGGTGGATGAGATAATAGACTGCAACACTTGACAAAACCTGCCTAAAATATATATATATATTTTGTATTTGTAATCTTTATAACAGACAATATACTAGTTAATTATTTTGAACAAAGGCAGCGTTGTTAGCAGTTATTATATCGATTCAGGAATGGTGTCAAGTAGGGCTCTTCTGTATGGGATTTGTGCTGCTAGGAAAATACTGATGTGGCTGTTTTACTGACACAAATTCAACTTTTATTACTGATGCCGAAGTGCTGTTCTTTTGTTTTTGGGGGTTGGAGGCAGTGACTAGTATCAGATTTCAATAATTGGAGATGATATTCCTGGCATCTTTAAGGTCATATTTTCAGCATCAGTAACCTCTAAGGGATGGAATTTGAGACCTTCAGTATAAGCCACTTAATGATCAGCGTTTTGCTCTTAAGCCATACACTGCGTGCCTATTATGTGAATCTGTATTCCTTATGGTACATACAATTACTGGCTGTAATAATTGTAAACCAGTGCCAGGAAATGAATATCTAATGAGGATAAGTTTGCTCTCATTCTTGAGATTGGGGGATGATGGGGAATAAAATGTAGAAGAAAAAGGGAAAAGACGTCCATCACTGAGATGAAAATATGTTTCACCGCATGTGGCGTTCATAAGCTCCTAACCCCTGAACATATGTGGTGAAACATGTTGGGGGAGCTTTGTTTGTTATTCTAAAATAAAAAAACGTTTGTGTTTACTATAGCTATGGGATCGACCTGCAGGCGTCAGTGTTAGGATATAGGGATGAGAATAGGGCTAATATATAGCTGGGAAGAGAACCACAAGCAACAGACTAGCTCTAACAGAGCAGGGGAGGATCATTGAACAGAAGCGAAGACTGAAAGGATTTATTGTAACAGAGTAAATGGTACATGAACAATTTAACATTATAGTTGCAACATGAAGGTTGCTGATGAGAAGTAAATCACTTTTAGTTGCTATCTGATAATATTGTAGCGGTGGTGTGGTTTAAATAACACGGCCACCGCTACTATATCCCTATACAGAGCTATTAGTGTTTTTTTATTTTCTTGAGTGTGGATACTAACAGTAGGCTTTATTGTAAATTATTCAACACGGAAAAAGATAAAAATACAGCATTGAAGACACTATATTTAGGGTACTTTCACACTAGTGGCAGGACAAATCCGACAGGCTGTTTACCCTCTCGGATCCCTCCTGCTGCTATTTCGCCGTGCCACCGGAGTGCCACTCCGTCCCCATTGACTATAATGGGGACGGGGGCGGAGCTCCGGCGCAGCACGGCAGTGCGCAGTGAGAGGCCGCCGGGCTAAAAGTACTGCATGTCCGACTTTTTAGTCCGGCGGCCTCTTGCCATGCACTGCCATGCTGTGTCGGAGCTCCGCCCCATCCCCATTATAGTCAATGGGGACGAAGCGGCATTCCGGCGGCACGGCAAAATAGCGGCAGTTAGTTATGTGTTTATTTTTATGATAATAAAAGTTTCATTTTTATTTATGTAAAAAAGAGAAAAGTAGTAATGCAGGCCAAAAACTGAATTAATATAGCCTTATGGCTATTGTTTTGAGTATTTTTTGCTAAATAATTCTGGGCCAACTAGGGTCAATTTTTTCTAGAATTCGATAACGCAACCAACGTGTTTCGTTCTAACAGATCTTAGTCATGGTATATCATGCCATGACTAAGATCTGTTAGATCGAAACGCGTTGGTGTGTTCAGGGGCGGATTGCCATACACCTTTTAAAGGGAAACTTTCCGGTAAGCCAATGCCCAGGGGGCCGCCTGAGTCCTCCTCACGGCCGGCTAGTGGAAGTTTTTGGAGATGTATTTTGTGCTGCTGACAGTATTCTGTGATGGGCTGTTGCATTTGACTCTGCTGGGGTGGTATAATGTGCCGCAATATGGTATTGCTGGCCACACCTACTTGTGTTGGCCATGCCTTCCATTAATGTGGACCCGACTACACGAATACTTTTAGTATTGTTTCCAGGGCCTCTTTAAGTTCCCAGTCCGCCCATTGTTGTGTTGCCACTTTCCATGTGGAGATGTATTTTTACATGAAGCCAAATCAAGATTTAATCTCGGTGATGGACATCTTTTCCCTTTTTCTCCTGGATTGCTTACGGACTGGGCTGGGTCCTTGCACAAGATGCTATATGGGTAGTGTTGGGTTGATTCCTGATTTACACAGAATAAAATATTGCCTACAGGTGAAACTCGAAAAAATTGAATATCGTGCAAAAGTCCATTTATTTCAGTAATGCAAATTAAAAGGAATTGCATTAGTGCAGCTTAAAATTCGAATTTTGTGAAAAGGTTCAATATTCTAGGCTCAGAGTGTCACACTCTAGTCAGCTAATTAATCCATACCCCCTGAGCAAAGGTACCTCATAATTGTGACTTTGGGCTTTCATAAGCTGTAAGCCATAATCATCCAAATTATATTACTGAAATAAAGTTGGTTTTACTATAGATGCAAAAGGTGATCCAGTTTTTCTTCAGCAAAACCACATTGGTTATCAAGTGCTTAGCAAGTGTTTACACACGTTGGGGGTAGGGCTGAAACGATTATTCGAATAACTCGATTAAATCGAGTCAAAAAATTCATCGATGCAGTTTCCCTGCATCGAGGAATCGTTCAGATCACGTGATCACGGAGCGGGAGTGAAATTAAGCGTCTCACTCACCGCTTCCGTGTCCTCCGGAGCCAGAGAGGCAGGACTGAGCGGCCGGCACAGCTGAGGGAGGAGGAGGAGGAGGAGGGAGTCTCTCCCTCCCCACTGTGCGCGGCTGCCGCTGAAGACCAAGGAGGAGGGGAGGGGAGGAGGAGAGGAGGGGAGGGACTGTGGCCACTGCACCACCAATGAATGTGCCGGCCATATCCCACAGGGTCCCCCTCCTCCCCCCCATCATTGGTGGCAGTGTCAGTTCCGATCGGAGCCCCAGCAGTGTAATGCTGGGGCTCCGATCGGTTACCATGGCAGCCAGGAGTCACGCTACTGAAGCCCTGGCTGCCATGGAATGTTAGTGAGCAGAGAGCAGCGCATTATACTCACGTGCGCTGTGGCCGCCGGTCGCTCCTTCTCATAGGTCTGTGCGGCGCATTGCTAATGCTGTAAGCATTAGCAATCCGCCGCACAGACAGAAGGAGCGACCGGCGGCCACAGCGCACGTGAGTATAATGCGCTGCTCTCTGCTCACTAACATTCCATGGCAGCCAGGGCTTCAGTAGCGTGACTCCTGGCTGCCATGGTAACCGATCGGAGCCCCAGCATTACACTGCTGGGGCTCCGATCGGAACTGACACTGCCACCAATGATGGGGGGGGGGAGGGGGACCCTGTGGCCACTGCCACCAATGATTAATACTGGGGAGGGGGGGTTGCGTTACGTTACGTTACCAGAGGGGGCATATCAGAGGCTGGGGGAGGCAGATCAGAGGCTGGGGGGAGGGGGGGGGGAGGCAGATCAGAGGCTGGGGGGAGGGGGGGGAGGCAGATCAGAGGCTGGGGGGAGGGGGGGGGAGGCAGATCAGAGGCTGGGGGGAGGGGGGGGGAGGCAGATCAGAGGCTGGGGGGAGGGGGGGGGAGGCAGATCAGAGGCTGGGGGGAGGGGGGGGGAGGCAGATCAGAGGCTGGGGGGAGGGGGGGGGGAGGCAGATCAGAGGCTGGGGGGAGGGGGGGGGGAGGCAGATCAGAGGCTGGGGGGAGGCAGATCAGAGGCTGGGGGGAGGGGGGGAGGCAGATCAGAGGCTGGGGGGAGGCAGATCAGAGGCTGGGGGGAGGGGGGGGGAGGCAGATCAGAGGCTGGGGGGAGGCAGATCAGAGGCTGGGGGGAGGGGGGAGGCAGATCAGAGGCTGGGGGAGGGGGGAGGCAGATCAGAGGCTGGGGGGAGGCAGATCAGAGGCTGGGGAGGGGGGGGGGGAGGCAGATCAGAGGCTGGGGGGAGGGGGGGGGAGGCAGATCAGAGGCTGGGGGGAGGGGGGGGGAGGCAGATCAGAGGCTGGGGGGAGGGGGGGGGGGAGGCAGATCAGAGGCTGGGGGGAGGGGGGGGGAGGCAGATCAGAGGCTGGGGGGAGGGGGGGAGGCAGATCAGAGGCTGGGGGGAGGCAGATCAGAGGCTGGGGGGAGGCAGATCAGAGGCTGGGGGGAGGCAGATCAGAGGCTGGGGGGAGGGGGGGGGCAGATCAGAGGCTGGGGGGAGGGGGGGGGAGGCAGATCAGAGGCTGGGGGGAGGGGGGGGAGGCAGATCAGAGGCTGGGGGGAGGCAGATCAGAGGCTGGGGGGAGGGGGGAGGCAGATCAGAGGCTGGGGGGGGGCAGATCAGAGGCTGGGGGGAGGGGGGGGCAGATCAGAGGCTGGGGGAGGGAGGGGGGGGCAGATCAGAGGCTGGGGGAGGGAGGGGGGGGCAGATCAGAGGCTGGGGGAGGGGGGGGGAGGCAGATCAGAGGCTGGGGGAGGGAGGGGGGGGCAGATCAGAGGCTGGGGGAGGGAGGGGGGGGCAGATCAGAGGCTGGGGGAGGGGGGGGGAGGCAGATCAGAGGCTGGGGGAGGGGGGGGGGAGGCAGATCAGAGGCTGGGGGAGGGGGGGGGAGGCAGATCAGAGGCTGGGGGAGGGGGGGGAGGCAGATCAGAGGCTGGGGGAGGGGGGGGAGGCAGATCAGAGGCTGGGGGAGGGGGGGAGGCAGATCAGAGGCTGGGGGGAGGGGGGGGAGGCAGATCAGAGGCTGGGGGGGAGGCAGATCAGAGGCTGGGGGGAGGGGGGGAGGCAGATCAGAGGCTGGGGGGAGGCAGATCAGAGGCTGGGGGGAGGGGGGGAGGCAGATCAGAGGCTGGGGGGAGGCAGATCAGAGGCTGGGGGGAGGGGGGGGGGAGGCAGATCAGAGGCTGGGGGGAGGGGGGGGAGGCAGATCAGAGGCTGGGGGGAGGGGGGGGGAGGCAGATCAGAGGCTGGGGGGAGGGGGGGGAGGCAGATCAGAGGCTGGGGGGAGGGGGGGGGAGGCAGATCAGAGGCTGGGGGGAGGGGGGGGGGAGGCAGATCAGAGGCTGGGGGGAGGGGGGGGGGAGGCAGATCAGAGGCTGGGGGGAGGGGGGGGGGAGGCAGATCAGAGGCTGGGGGGAGGGGGGGGGGAGGCAGATCAGAGGCTGGGGGGAGGGGGGGGGGAGGCAGATCAGAGGCTGGGGGGAGGGGGGGGGGGAGGCAGATCAGAGGCTGGGGGGAGGGGGGGGGGGAGGCAGATCAGAGGCTGGGGGGAGGGGGGGGGGAGGCAGATCAGAGGCTGGGGGGAGGGGGGGGGGAGGCAGATCAGAGGCTGGGGGGAGGGGGGGGGAGGCAGATCAGAGGCTGGGGGGAGGGGGGGGGGAAAGCAGATCAGAGGCTGGGGGGAGGGGGGGGAAAGCAGATCAGAGGCTGGGGGGGCAGATCAGAGGCAGGGGCAAGCAGATCAGAGGCTGGGGGGAGGCAGATGGAGAGTGGTTAATGGAGGCTGCAAGCACCACCTTGGCATGTATAAAGTTATTGGTTTAGAGAGGGGTTAATGAAGGCCAAGGTGCTTTCATTAACCTCTTCAGACCAATAACTTTATACATGCCTAATGCCAAGGTGCTTCCATTAACCCCTCCAAACCCAATGGGCATGTATAAAGTTATTGGTTTGGAGGGGTTAATGGAAGCACCTTGGCATTAGGCATGTATAAAGTTATTAACCCCTTCAAACCAATAACTTTATACATACCTAATTACGTACGTTATTTTAAGTAGCTTTTTCTTATTAGATTACTCGATGAATCGAGAAATATAATCGATAGAATACTCGATTACAAAAATATTCGTTTACTGCAGCCCTAGTTGGGGGTCATTTATTCAGACTCCATATGCCAGTTTGTGGCATAATAAGTTGCATGGGTTGGTTATGTAACTTTTAAAAAGCCTGTGCGTCTAAATTTTGGTGCATGTGGCGTGTTATGCCGTCCTTAACACTGGGGAGTGGCTAGGACAGGAAATGGGTGCATTTACACCAGGAAATAGGTGCAAATAATGTTTGAAATGTACTCTAGTCAGCGGCTAAATTAGATTTCAATCAAGGTGCATGGACTGGCGGAGGATGCACCTAATCCTCAGGCAGGGCAGGTGGTATCAAAGATTGAAATTTTTTAGCTTTAGGCCATATTTCCACATAGTGGTCGTGGGTTGGTAATATGCCACGCAGCTGAGAGCCACGTGGTCAAAACTGCAGCAGTTTTCCACGTTTTATCAGCATTAACAAGTGAAGCTTGTTAATGTGCTTCCGAACCATTAAAGGGGTTCTCCGGGAACTAAGAAAATGAAAATGAAAATGCTTAACTATTACTTTATTGTAAATATATTCCCATATACCTTTCATTATTTATAATGGCTCATTTTGTTTAGGGAGCAATGATTAGGAGAGAAAAAATGGCCGCTTTCCTATTAACACCCAAAACCTTTCCAAATCACACAGGAAGACTTTCAAGCACTAAGGTAAAGAGCTGCCTCATCCTCCTCTCCTACTTGTCAGGGGTTATGATCCTGAATACAGATTATAAGAACTTTAACTGAATCTCTGGGGAAATGGAGTCCATGAGGCGACATGAAGTACAGAGAGTATGGACAGGACAGACTGTGGTAATGAAGACTGCATACCTCTGTACTTCATGTCTCCTCATGAACTCCATTTCTACAGAGATTCAGCTGAAGATCATATTAAACTGTGTTCAGGATCATAATCCCTAACAAGTAGAGAGGACGATGAAACGGCTTTTTGGCTCACTGCTCTGAAGTAACTTGTCCTGCTGTGTGATTAAGGCCTCATGCACACGACCGTTGTGTGCATCCGTGGCCGTTGTGCCGTTTTCCGTTTTTTTTCGCGGACCCATTGACTTTCAATGGGTCCGTGGAAAAATCGGAAAGTGCACCGTTTTGCAGCTGAGGCCGTGATCCGTGTATCCTGTCCGTCAAAAAAATATGACCTGTCCTATTTTTTTGACGGACAACGGTTCACGGACCCATTCAAGTCAATGGGTCCGTGAAAGAACACGGATGCACACAAGATTGGCATCCGTGTCCGTGATCCGTGGCCGTAGGTTGCTTTCATACAGACGGATCCGAAGATCCGTCTGCATAAAAGCTTTTTCTGATCTAAGTTTTCACTTCGTGAAAACTCATTTCCGACAGTATATTCTAACACAGAAGCGTTCCCATGGTGATGGGGACGCTTCTAGTTAGAATACACTGCAAACTTTGTACAAGACTGCCCCCTGCTGCCTGGCAGCACCCGATCTCTTACAGGGGGATATGATAGCACAATTAACCCCTTCAGGTGCGGCACCTAAAGGGGTTAATTGTACTATCATATTCCCCTGTAAGAGATCAGGGCTGCCAGGCAGCAGGGGGCAGACCCCCCCCCCCCTCCCCAGTTTGAATATCGTTGGTGGCACAGTGTGCGCCCACCATCGCCCCCCCTCCCTCCCTCTATTGTAATAATTCGTTGGTGGCACAGTGTGCCCCCACCATCGCCCCCCCTCCCTCCCTATATTGTAATAAATCGTTGGTGGCATAGTGTGCCCCCACCATCGCCCCCCCCCCTCCCTCCCTCTATTGTATTAAATCGTTGGTGGCACAGTGTGCCAACCACCATCGCCCCCCCCCCCCCTCCCTCTATAGCAGTAACAACATTGGTGGCAGTGTGCGGTCTCCCATTCGCCCCCCCCCCCCCATCATTGGTGGCAGCGGAGTTCCGATCGGAGTCCCAGTTTAATCGCTGGGGCTCCGATCGGTAACCATGGCAACCAGGAAGCTACTGCAGCCCTGGTTGCCATGGTTACTTAGCAATAGTACAACAGTAGAAGATTCATACTTACCTGCTTGCTGCTGCGATGTCTGTGACCGGCCGGGAGCTCCTCCTACTGGTAAGTGACAGTTCTTTAGCAATGCGCCGCACAGACCTTTCACTTACCAGTAGGAGGAGCTCCCGGCCGGACACAGACATCGCAGCAGCAAGCAGGTAAGTATGAATCTTCTACAATTGTACTATTGCTAAGTAACCATGGCAACCAGGGCTGCAGTAGCGTCCTGGTTGCCATGGTTACCGATCGGAGCCCCAGCGATTAAACTGGGACTCCGATCGGAACTCCAGCTGCCACCAATGATGGGGGGGGGGGGGGGAATGGGAGACCGCACACTGCCACCAATGTTACTGCTATAGAGGGAGGGGGGGGGGCGATGGTGGTTGGCACACTGTGCCACCAACGATTATTTAATACAATAGAGGGAGGGAGGGGGGGGCGATGGTGGGCGCACACTGTGCCACCAACGATTTATTACAATAGAGGGAGGGAGGGGGGGGGCGATGGTGGGCGCACACTGTGCCACCAACGATATTCAAACTGGGGAGGGGGGGGTCTGCCCCCTGCTGCCTGGCAGCCCTGATCTCTTACAGGGGAATATGATAGTACAATTAATCCCTTTAGGTGCCGCACCTGAAGGGGTTAATTGTGCTATCATATCCCCCTGTAAGAGATCGGGTGCTGCCAGGCAGCAGGGGGCAGTCTTGTAGAAAGTTTGTAGTGTATTCTAACCTGAAGCGTCCCCATCACCATGGGAACGCCTCTGTGTTAGAATATACTGTCGGATCTGAGGTTCACGAAGTAGCTCATATCCGACAGTATATTCTAACATAGAGGCGTTCCCATGGTGATGGGGACGCTTCAAGTTAAAATATACCATCGGATTGGAGAAAACTCCAATCCGATGGTATAAAAGAACTCCAGACTTTACATTGAAAGTCAATGGGGACGGATCCGTTTGAAATGGCACCATATTGTGTCAACATCAAACGGATCCGTCCCCATTGACTTGCATTGTAATTCAGGACGGATCCGTTTGGCTCCGCACGGCCAGGCGGACACCAAAACGACTTTTTTTTCATGTCCGTGGATCCTCCAAAAATCAAGGAAGACCCACGGACGAAAAAACGGTCACGGATCACGGACCCACGGACCCCGTTTTTGCGGACCGTGAAAAAAAACTGTCGTGTGCATGAGGCCTAAGACAGGTCTTATGTGTACTAATAGGACGGTGGCCATTTTATTTCCCCCTGATGATTGCTCCCTAGACAAAACAAACCATTATAACTAATGAAAGGTATTTAGGAATATATTTATAATAAAGTAATATTTAAGTATTTTCATTTTCCTAATTCCCGGAGAACCCCTTTAAGCCATCCCAATAGTGCTTTTTAAAAAAAAAAAAATTATTGATTTTTTTTTCACCATGCGTGCGGCCATCCAGTTATTTCGGGGGAGTTCCAGGGGGTACGGAGCCTCTGTTCTCATGATGGTTGGGGCCCTAGTGGTAGTACCCCCACCGTCTGATACTTATTCCATATCAGTGATGGCCAGTTTGCATTGTTCGCCCGCGAACCTATGCGGGCTGCCATCTTTTTTCACAAGTCCGGCAAGGTACAGGTAAGCGATTGCATTTATGTTTTTGCATTTGTATCTGTATTTCGCCATAGCAATGTGCACCTGCATACAGGGTTGTGCTGGCTGAACCCCCCACATTTTTTTCTTTGTAGTATATATTGGAGTCGTGGCGATCTCCATGCAGTCATGCACACCTGACCAGTTAGTCTGCCCTGGAGGCTGGTTTTAAAGTCCGTATAAAACTGAGTCTGCTTATATAGCACCTTTTCCAGTAGCCATGTGGCTCCAGGAGAAGCATATAGTGGGCTCAGCATGCATGTTGGTACTTGCATCCCTGGATCCGATGAAAGCTGTAATGGCACCGGACGGGGTTAAAAGCAGAGTGTGCCTGGCGTGCATGCTGTACCTGCGCTCCCTGGACTTTGTGTGGCTGTCATGGCCCATAACAGGTAGGAACTAGTGTTGGGGACCACTCATGGAGGCGACCTTGACGTGGTGAGTGGCTTATTACGCTTTGGCCAAAATGTACACCAATGCCTCATTCAACATCCAGCATAGAGGCAGGGCAGAGTGCTGGTTGCAGAATGTGATTGCATTTGTGTTTTTGCACAGGTAAGCCCTTGCCTGTGCCTGTGCGCGAGCCGGTCTGAAAACAAGTGCAGTCAGCAGGAGCAGGCAGTTACGAGAACAGCCACCGGGGGCCTTCATCGGGCAGTTCTCGTAACTGCCTGCTCCCGGTGACCGCATTTGTTTTCAGACCGGCTCACGGCACAGGTAAGGGCTTACCTGTCCCCCGCCAGAGTTGTGAAAAAAGATCGCAGCCCGCATATGTTCGCGGGCGAACAATGCGAACTGGCCATCACCCCTATACTGTGGATAGGGGATAACTTTTACCTACCGCAATACCCCTTTAAAAAACAGAATGAGGAGACACAGCCCTAGGGCTCATATGTATTTTGCGGTCCGCAAAAAAAGCTATTAATGTCCGTGTGCATTACGTATTTTGCGGAATGGAACAACTGGCCCCTAATATAATAGTCCTATCCTTGTCCGTAATGCGGACAATAACAGGACATGTTCTATTTTTTTTCTTGCAAAACAGACATACGGAAACGGAATGCACACAGAGTAACTTCCGTATTTTTGTGGACCCGTTGAAATTAATGGTTCCATTTGCTGTGCGCAAAAAAAAATAAAAAATGGAACGGACACGAAAAGTAAATACGTTTGTGTGCATGAACCCTTACACACTATCACTATGAATGCAATTGAAATTGCAAATGAAAATACATAGGTGTTGAACTATGTTTAGAAGTGTGTAACGGAGCCAGTCAGAACAACCAGTTTGTTTTTATGTCTGTAAAAAAAATTATCTTTTTAGATATATATATTTTTTCCATTGAATGGGCGAGTCTGATCCACAAAAACAGACCACTATAGGGCCTGCACTGGGTTTCTCGATCGGAACACTGATCTGTTAAAAGAAACTGACATGTGAAAAGCTCTATTGACTTGTATAGATCAGGGTGCTATGCATTTTTATAGTCGTGTCAAAACCACTTAAAATTAAAATGCACAGTTGCAATATGATAGAATTCCGTATAACAATTGGGTTGTACTTGAGGAAACGACCTGTGACAGAATCTGGTTTTAATAAGTAATATTTTATGGTCTATTATATGAGCACAGCCACTATGTATTACAAGTATGTATGTAAACCTTTTGTACATATATATTTGACTAGCTGAATATTTTATGTCTGTATTTTGTTGAATATGTGTATTGGATCCTTATTGCCACCATTTTACAAAGACTTTTACCATTGTTACAAGGTGATGGGAATTTTTTTATTTTATATTTTAGGTATTGTTTTCCAATGAGTACTAATCAGTGATTTTTGTTCCTTTTTATATTTAGCTGGTCGTTGGAGGAGTCTCTTTTCTACTCCTGTTTCCTCTTTCCCATATAGTCCAGTTGCGAGACTCACTCCATTTTGCAACGGCTTAAATTCTCCCAGCATCCTTAAAACCCCAACTAAAGCAATACTAACACCAGAAAAGACAGGTAAACCTGCAACTTATTATTTTTTAAAATTTTGTATTAAAAATGTTGTGGGTTTTCATTATCATCAGTAAATTATTTTTACATTTTTTTTCAATTTGTGATACGGTTTTTACATCTCAATTTTTCTTCTCATTGTAATTTTAGTTGTTTTCATATCATAGCTTCACTTAAAGGGAATGTGTTATCAGAAAATGACCTATTGTTTAAATCATATTTTTATGTTAAGCATTTTTTTTTTTTTTTTTTTTTGGTGATTTGTTTTAATTTTCCATGTCACTATAAAAAAATAAAAAATAAAAATCCTAAAATCCTGCAGTTTTCTCACTGGCCACTAGGTCTAATACTATATTGGAACTTCCTGTTATGTACAGGTAAATTTCCGGTAGCCACCTCTGTACAGGTCTGCTGTGATGTCACCTACTGTGAATGTTGGATCCTTTATCTACTGCTTCCTGACATCTGCTCAGGTCACACAGCATGCTTACAAACCCTCCCATAGACGTCAAGGAGGTACCCGCCTTTCATTGTGGCTGCTCTCAAAGAACAGGGGGTTTTGACATATGTTGGGCCTAGTGGCCAGTGTGAAAATTGCTGTATTTTTATTTTTTTTTGACATGCAAGTTAAAAAAAAATGTTTAACATAAAAACTTGCTGAAGAAAATAGGTAATTTTCTGATCTCACATTTCATTTAACATTTTATTAAATGTCTCTCAAAGCTCTCCTTCAAAATGCAGTTTGTATTACTAGACGGGCACTAAACCAGTAATATCGAAATAATTTTGTAGAACCAAAGATCATTCAATGTACCTGAGTTTAATCAAAGTTGAACTACATAGTAGGTTACTTACATGGCAGTTGTCCACTGATTCCAGGCCTCGTACTTCAATATTTGGCACTTTAGTGAGAACATTGGCTGACCAAGGGCCAAGCGAGCGATAATGACATATATTTGAGAATGCATATTAACCAATTTGGATTTAAAGTATTTAGAAACTTTTTGGTTTCAAGTTTTTAGCCATTGTATGAGCTGGAAAGGATGGTTGCTGAGTCCTTCAGTGTAATTAATGTATTTTTTTATATTTTATGATTAAAATAAAAAATGAAAATTGTACATCACATAGTACACGACATTCTCTTTCAAACACAGCTAGAAGCAGCCCTGTATCTCACATTGATCCAGAGCTCCCTCATTCATTGCTTTTCTCTGATTATTTCAAGCTGGCAGTTCAGGGGACGTGTCCTTTCTGCTGCAGCTCTCTTCCTGTACGTGTCACAGCTTCAGTAGATATGGCTTGTGGCAGCTGAAGGATGGAACTGAGCACGTGCGTCCACCGCAGCCAGTTGGACAGAGAAGTAAGGAAAAGAACAAACAGGTGGCGCTATATACAGATACATTTTATTGAATAATAATTAATTACATGCAATTAGAAAAGTATTCACATCCAGGTGCTGGTTTGAAAAATGTAGAATATTTTTTTCTTTTTGTGGCACAACCCTTGTAGTGGTTATACAAGTCAAGACTTTCTTTCTTATAAACACAAAATAAATGTCTGAGAACAAACACATAAAAGGGTCTGTGGTTTAAAGGGGTTTTCTGGGCTTTACAAAAAAAAAAAAACCTGTACTGTCTTCTAATGTGGAGCGAGGGACAGGTAAGAGCACTTACACTTTCCCGTAACTCTAATACCATTGACATTTTATTGCGATCTAGGACTGTCTTTTTTTGCGAGTTTTGATGATGGTTCTCATCATTTGAGATTAGGAGCAGTGTGAAAATACTGTCCGGCGTTCCACTAGATCAGCATATAAGTGTCACATCAGAGGTTCATCCGGGTCCCTTATATCAAATCTTCAAAAAGAATATTAGCAGCGACCAGTATCTTGGTTTCTGTCACTCTCCTTTGAAACTGTTGAGTGTGTCTTAAGTGCACTTAAGGAGCTCCTTTCAAGCTGTAATAACCTTTTGTATATTTGTGCCATGCTTATGTTCAGCACACCAAGATGTTGCATACAGAGCCAGAGAAGACTAAGCAGAACCATTCAATAGCGTTTCTTTTAAACATACTTTGAATCGGGGACAAATCAGCAGGACATCGCTCTTTTTAATGAGCTGTGTTCTATAATAAAAAGCCTTCTATATAGCTATACATTGCTGACTTGTGTAATGCATTTGTGTGCACATCCCGCTCTACAGTAAAACAGATTTCTTTAGAGATATTGGGTCTCTTCGAATATTCCTGGTGTCTTGGGAGATCCTTCTCTTGTCTAATCATTATTCCTTCTCAGATGAATGTCCGTGTGAACACATTTCTGTGCAATTATTAGGCCTCGGCTACACTGAAACCTTTGGTAGCATGACTGAATCATTTTAACTATTGAACTACAGCTGCACTCCAAAAGCATGCACTCAGTTGAATGCAATCTCATAGACTGGAACTGTCACTCAGTAGCTGAAATCAATCAGTTGTGCTACAAAAAACCCGGCAACAAATTTGGTATAATGTGCAGATTTAGTGACCCAAGCTTGTCGTCTTATGTTTTGTACAGTTTCCCTGATTATGTAATATAGAAGTGTCTGGATCTCCGCTTTTCATTTCATATTGTGCCATGGTACGGCCACATTGATGCAGTTTTTGAATCCAAAACCCTAAAAGGAGAAAATGTATAGAAAAGTAAAGGGACTACTCCATTATTTATTAATTAATTAATTTTTTGTATTAATTTATTTTGATCCATTCCTGGTTTTGGCTTCAAACTGCATCAACAAATGTTACCTACCAGTTTAAAGACACCGGCTAAAGCATCTGTCGCTCCATTAGAATGGGACACACTATGGCAGGTATCGAAAGTGATCTGATGGCTCAATCACTCTCTGTAGAAGAGAGTCATCTGTCTGCTGCTTGTGACTTTCTTAGACGACACATAAAGATGGTAACAACATCTGTAAAAGTTGTACTATTTCTCACTCCACCAGTGTGGTACTGTATATGTTGTACCCCCTACTTACTGTAGAAGGGTTTTCTTGTTTTTCAGGTTACAATATGAAGACTTCACCCTTGAGCCCACAGTCTTCAATAGACAGTGAACTCAGCACCTCCGAGCTGGAAGATGATTCAATCTCCATGGGTTACAAACTACAGGACCTGACTGATGTCCAGATCATGGCACGGTTACAAGAAGAAAGTAAGGAATGTGTGAACCTTTTATTTTATTTTTATATTTTTTTTTTGCAGCTTTAGTATTTTCTTTAAAATTTTAGGTACATTATGTAAATTGTAAAATTATGTCAAAAGGTGACTATGTCAAAAGGTGACAGCATGACTTCATGGTACTGAAAGTACTGTTGATGGTAGGCTAATATTCAGCAGGCCCTCTGCTCTTGTATATTGTGTGTGTATAATTATATATAATGTGTAGCAAGAGTTGCATAGTACCGTGGTAGCCAGAAAAACTGTGTGCTGTAGAATACATACAAAAGTATTATTGGAGTGACACTTTTATTGGCTAATCAGCAAAAATCATATTGCAAGCTATCAGAGCACATGGCTCCTTCAGGCAAGATTAGAAAATTTGGCACATAGTTTGAGTCTTGAGTATATTGAGGAGAACTCTCTGCACTGCCATCTCCTGCCCCTCCAAGCAGCCATTGGCAGATGGTGATGGTGTTTCTGTGCACAGAGGCCTGCCAGTAACCGTGGGTAAAGGCGGAGGAACGCTTATCTTATAAATACATTGTACATAACCTATGCGCCTGGTGTTTTAGCTAACAGGAAAGTGGCGCTATACCCATACTATACTGTCCTTACATAGATTAATAGCAAAATCGCTTGAAGGGGTTGACAACATGAGAAAGCAATTAAAGGTGATCTGTGATAGAAAATGTATAGGTAAAAATCTGCCTTTCATTTAAAAGGGTTTTTTTTTTTTTTTTTTTTTTTTTTTTTACTGATGTCCTGTCCTCCTGGATAGGTCATCGCTATCTGATCGTCGGGGGCCCAGCACCCAGGACCCCCACCGATCAGCTGTTTGAGAAGGCACCGGTGTTCCTGTGTAGCGCCGCTGCCTTCTGGCAGCTTACCAAGCACGATGCCATACATTGTATAGCGTTTGTGCTTGGTATCACACCCAGCCCCATTCACTTCAATGGGCCTGAGCTGTGCCTAGGCTCTGTGACACACGAATGTGTCGTCACATGGGCTAGGAAAAGCAGAGAGAAGGGTGTGGCGCTGCATTCTTAAACAGCTGATCGGCGGGGTTCCAGGTGTCTGATCCCCACCGATCAAATACTGATGACCTATCCTGAGGATAGGTCATCCATTATTTAAAAAAAAATCTTGGAAACCCCTTTTAATGTACGAAGTTCTTCCAAAGCATGGGCCTTGTTATCTAATTTTACATTCTTAAATTTCTACTATACTTGATAAATGCTGGATTCTGTTTGGATATGTCTCCTGTATTCATCAAAACCGTGAATGTATAGATAATGGAGACAATTTATACGTATTACATTATACGTATTATCTTAAAGCTGCTTATTTCTTTTGCAGGCCTTAGGCAAGATTTTGCATCTACCTCCACTTGTAGTTCAGTATCAAGACATCGCTCAAGCCTTTCTCCGTATTCTGGAAAGAAAATCTCATGTGCCAGTAGTGATCAGGAATCAGACCGTTATAGTGTTGACGATGATGATGAAGAATTTGATCTGCTACCACCACCTCAACCAAGACTGAGTCGGTGCTCTCCTTTCCAACGAGGCATTCCTCACTCGCAAACTTTCTCTAGTATTCGGGAATGCAGGAGAAGCCCCAGTTCTCAGTTCCTGAATTCGAATGGATATCAGCAATACAGTTTTTCTTCTCAAGTTCAGACTCCAGAGCAACCACAAAATAGAACTAATGCAGGTAAAAAATATTCTGTCGTAGTGGTTATACATACTGTTAAATAGTAGATCTGAAGATTGAGCTTATATTGCAGGCATAATTTGAGTAACTGAATTAACCAGGTAAGTGTCCAAGGTAACCACATATTTCTGGTTCTGAGCTGCCGTAGACTTTGACAGAACCCATATTGTTGCTGTATTGATCAGGATCTACTTTGAACTGGTGGTACCCTGACTAGTTATCTGATGGGATCACATTTGGAGTATTTGAATTTATAAAACAAATGCCCCTAACCCATTTACCACTTGTATATTTGAATGGAGGTGATGCTACATAGATGTAGACAAAGCTCGGATAATTGGAACATTTAATGGCAAGGCAACACTCCAGAATGAGGAAACATTTTCGGCTTGAGAATCATATGCATTTATTATGTTCTGAGAGGAGACAGCATAAAAAATAAAAAAAACTTTATTAGGCCTCTATATTCCCTAGGCCAGTGATGGCGAACCTTTTAAAGGCCGAGTGCCCAAACTGCAACCCAAAACCCACTTATTTATTGCAAAGTGCCAACATAGCAATTTAACCTGAATACTACAGTCCAATATAGTATATCTTCCATGTACTCTATAATTTAGCTATAACAGCCTGCCTACATTCAGTGCGCTGCCCGTGCTGTTCATAGTGCGCCCTGCGCTGATGAATGGCAGGAAAAGTCTAAGGCATATTGGTACACCATAGACTTTTTCCAGAGTGCGGGTGCCCACAGAGGGCGCTCTGAGTGCCACCTCTGGCAGCCGTGCCATAGGTTCGCCATCACTGCCCTAGGCAATAAAGTTCTATTAGGTTAACAAATATTTGACCTGCATTTAACTACTGGTTTCATATCCCCTTGTTAATGCAAATATTCACATTGATCTTTTATGTACTTTAGCATTACTCTGCTCAAATATGAACTCAGTCGCAGATTCTGTTATATGTAGTAGGAAAAAGAACTGCATGCAGTGCTACTTTTCGCACCAATACAATGGTCAGTGGGGTTATTATTCTTTTTAAAGCGCCATTAATTCCATAGCTCTGTACATCCAGCTGGGGTTACACAGAAATAAAAAAACACAGTAAACCAGAAACTATTAACAGATGGTACAGCGGGGTAGAGGACCCTGCCCGCAAGAGCTTGCAATCTATAAGGGAAGGAGAAACACACAGTAGGTGAGGGTATAGGCTGCTCTTGTGGCTGTGTGGTGGCAGCATGCTCA
The DNA here is from genome assembly GCF_014858855.1 of Bufo gargarizans. Lineage (NCBI taxonomy): Eukaryota > Metazoa > Chordata > Amphibia > Anura > Bufonidae > Bufo > Bufo gargarizans. The sequence goes on from NC_058082.1 coordinate 170,953,337, forward strand.
TTGCAGAGTGTGGGCTTTCCTGAAAAGGTGGGTTTTTAGGTCACTCTTGAGGCTTTGCATGTTGGGGTAGTGAGTTCCAGAGTAGGGGAGAGGCTTATGAGAAATCTTGTAGTTGATTGTGTAAGGAAGGGGTGAGAGGAGAACAGAGGAGGAGGTCCTGTGAGAATCTGAGATTAGGTGTGGGGATGTATCGAGAAAGCAGGTCAGAGATGTATGGAGGGGCTGGGTTGCGGACGGCCTTATATGTAGTTGTAAGTATTTTAAACTGAATTTACTGGGCAATAGGGAGCCAGTGAAGAGATTGGCAGAGGGGGGAAGCAGGGGAGAAACGAGGGGAGAGGTGGATTAACCTGGCAGCAGAGTTGAGAATAGATTGGTGTGAAGCGAGAGTGCTGGATGGGAGTCCACACAGGAGGATGTTGCAGTAGTCCAGGGGGGAGATGACTAGAGCATGCACTAGTATTTTAGTTGACCCACAGGTGAGGAAGACGCAAATATGAGAGATGTTCTAAAGTTGGAAATGGCAGGTGAGGGTGAGGGTTTGAATGTGTGGCTTAAAGGACAGGGCAGAATCCAATGTTACCCCCAGGCAGCGGGCCTGCGAGACTTGAGAAAGTGTTGTGCTATTAACTGTTATGGACAGGTCGGGTAGGGGGGCTGAGTGACATGTGGGAAAGACAATTAATTCAATTTTCTCCATGTTGAGTTGAATGAAATATTGCTGACAGACACACTGGGATTCTAGATAAGAGGGAAGAAACATCTGGGCCGGATAGGTAGATTTAAGTGTTGTCAGCATAGAGTTGGTATGGGAAGCCATGGGACTCTATGAGCTGTCCCAGGCTGAATGTATAAGTGGAGAAAAGCAGGAGACCCAGGACAGAGCCTTGAGGGACACTAACAGAAAGGGGGTGTGATGATGAGGTAGTGTATTAATGGGAAACGCTGAAGGTTCTGTTGGTGAGTTATAAGGAGATCCAGGAGAGAGCCTGGTCTTTGGCGCCAATGGAAGAGAGGATTTGTAAGAGGAGAGAATGGTCAACAGTGTTGAAGACAGAGGAAAGGTCAAGAAGGAGGAGCACAGAGTACTGACGTGTAACTTTGGCAGCTAGAAGATCGTTGGCGACTTTGGTTAGGGCAGTTTCAGTGCAGTGATTTGGTCTGAAGCCGGATTGCATCTGATCAAAAAATGATTGGGATGAAAGGTGAGAGGACAATTTGAGATGGACATGTTCTAGGAGTTTGGACGCAAATGGGATCAGTGAAATAGGATGATAAAGAGGATGGGTCCAGGAAAGGTTTCTTGAGTATGGCTGCGACGGTTGCATGTTTAAAAGAGTAAGGGAAGATACCAGTGGTTAGAGATAGGTTGAAGAGGTGGGTTATGGCAGGGATAATTATAGTGAGGTTAGGGACGAGGTGGGATGGGATTAGGTCAAGGGCACAAGTGGTGAGGTGGGACTTGGAGACTAAGTTGGAAAGCTTTTCTTTTGTGATGGTGGTAAACTGGGTTATGTGGGAAGAGCTTTGGGTGGGTGTGTAGGGGTGTAGTGGGGGATTTTTAAAGCTTTCACAGATTTTATTGGTTTTTATCTCTGAAATATGAGGCAAAGTCTTCAGCTGAAATGAGGGGTGTGGAAGGGGGCACGGGGGACGGAGTAGAGTTAAAGGTATTAAACAGTTGTTTGGGGTTATGGGAGAAAGAGGATATGAGAGTAGTGAAGTAGTCCTGTTTAGAGGAGGTGAGTGCAGAGTTGAATGTGAGAACAGCTTCTTTGTATGAGAGAAAGTCCTCCTTAGAGTGGGTTTTCTTGTGTGTGTGTGAGAGGGGCGACTGAGTCAAGGGCTGAAGTAACTGAGGTGTTGTCAGGCTCCATTGATGCTCATCGAGCAAACTGATCCATCACAGAGTTGAGCTTCCATTATAAATGTAAACCACAAGGCAGATGTGAACAGAGCCTTACTGATCTGCACACATTTATTGATGAATACTTTTATTGCATTTGATTTCTCTTACAATGGGTTTCTTTTTCCCCTAGATAAATTGCGTAGAAGCATGCCCAATTTGGCTCGAATGCCCGGCACAGCAACAACAACGACCTCCACTGTGGTTTCTCCAGTTACAGTACGCAATAGCCTAAGTTTTGATTCTAATCTGCATGGAGCTGCAAATGGATTATCCAGATTGCAGTCTAGTAGTAAGTATCTAAACCTGTCTACTTAATATGTACTGAATGTTAACCTACATTTTAAACTTAGTTGTAGTTTAAAATTATTTGTAGGCTAGCCTGCCCAATATGAAAGTCACACCTTGTTGGCTTCTTTGTTTCTGTATGTACAATTCGACTACTCCTGGAAAGTTCCTATTCATAACTGATGCCTCAGAGGGGAGGTTCAGTGCAGGCCTGTGTATAAGGAGACATAGGCTCTCTTCCAGAATGTATGCTGCAAGACCAGCATGGACACTAGGCTGTTTGATTTAAATAAAAACAAAACCTTACTGTACGTTGAGTCTTTGAGTGACTTGCTGCAACTTTACGTACAGTTGGTGTTGGCCGTTACATACAGATCTTATCCTGTTGCAGCAGTCCGGATTGGAGCTAACTCTCAACCCAGCCGTTTAAACCCTTACATGCCTTGGTCAACAGCAAATAGAGCATCAGAATCCTTTTTCCACCCCTTAAACTGGGCCAGCTTTTTTTTTTCTGCCATCCATGAGCCATAATTTTTGAAAACTCCGTTCACATAGTCATAAGAGAACCTATTTTTTACAGAGCAAGTTCTATTTTTGATGGCACCATTTAATTTGCCATAACGTGTACTGGAAAATGGGGGTGGGGGACAACCCCCCCCAAATTTTTTTTTTTTTTTTAGTAAGGCCTCATGCATCCGACCGTTGTGTGTGTCCGTTGTTCCGTTTTCCGTGATTTTCTGCGGACCCATTGACTTTCAATTGGTCCGTTGAAAACTCTGAAAATACACCGTTGTTCATCCGCGTCCGTGATCCGTGTTTCCTGTCCGTCAAAAAAAATATGACCTGTCCTATTTTGTTTTTTGACGGACAACGGTTCACGGACCAATTCAAGTCAATGGGTCCGTGAAAAAACACGGATGCACACAAGATTGTCGTCCGTGATCCGTGTCCGTATGCTACTTTCATACAGATGGATCCGAAGAGCCGTCTGCATAAAATATTTTTCAGAGCTTATCCGACAGTATATTCTAACACAGAGGCGTTCCCATAGTGATGGGGACGCTTCAAGTTAGAATATACTACGAACTGTGTACATGACTGCCCCCTGCTGCCTTGCAGCACCTGAGCTCTTACAGGGGGATGTGATCCGCACAATTAACCCCTCAGGTGCCGCACCTGAGGGGTTAATTGTGCGTATCATAGCCCCCTGTGAGAGATCAGGGGCTGCCAGGCAACAGGGGGCAGACCCCCCCTCCCTCCCCAGTTTTAATTTCATTGGTGGCCAGTGCGGCCCCCCCCCCCTCCCTCTATTGTATTAATTTCATTGGTGGCCAGCGTGCACCCGCCAAGGCCCCCCTCCCTCCCTCTATTGTATTAATTCCATTGGTGGCCAGTGTGCGCCCCGGCCCCCCCTCTATTGTATTAATTTCATTGGTGGTCAGTGTGCGGCCTCCCCCCCCCCCCCCCCCCCCCCCCCCCACCCAGATCATTGGTGGCAGCAGAGAGTTCCGATCAGAGTCCCAGTTTAATCGCTGGGCTCCGATCGGTAACCATGGCAACCAGGACGCTACTGCAGTCCTGGTTGCCATGGTTACTTAGCAATATTAGAAGCATCATACTTAAGTAACCATGGCAACCAGGACTGCAGTAGAGAAATTAATACAGTAGAGGGGGGGGCCGCACTGGCCACCAATGAAATTTAAACTGGGGAGGGAGTGGGGTCTGCACCTGAGGGGTTAATTGTGCGGATCACATCCCCCTGTAAGAGATCGGGTGCTGCCAGGCAGCAGGGGGCAGTCATGTACACAGTTCGTAGTATATTCTAACTTGAAGCGTCCCCATCACTATGGGAACACCTCTGTGTTAGAATATACTGTCGGATCTGAGTTTTCACGATCGAACTCAAATCCGATGGTATATTCTAACATAGAGGCATTCCCATGGTGATTGGATATACCATCGGATTGGAGAAAACTCTGATCTGATGGTATAATAGGGACTCCTGACTTTACATTGAAAGTCAATGGGGGACGGATCCGTTTGCAATTGCACCATATTGTGTCAACGTCAAACTGATCCGTCCCCATTGACTTGCATTGTAAGTCAGGACGGATCCGTTTGGCTCCGCACGGCCAGGCGGACACCAAAACGACTTTTTCCTTCATGTCCGTGGATCCTCAAAAAATCGAGGAAGAAAAAACGGACACGGAACTACGAAACCCGTTTTTGCGGACCGCCCAAAAAAAACGGTCATGTGCATGAGGCCTAATTGTGAGAATTTTAAGGCATTCACTGTGCATTAAAGTTATTTTTCAGTTATAACAATTTTTAAGCAAGTGCCCGCAGCCTGCCTGCTTAAACAGAAGATTCATACCCATCTGCACCACGCCGCTCTGGTCCTCCCTGCAACCTCCACTGTCTCCTTCTTCTGGCCTCCACACTGTTTACATCCGGTCATGCAAAAACATGGTCGAATACACTGCGGCCAAAAGCAGCACGTCACTGCTGAAGCTAGTAACTTTTTTCTCCCCAATTTTTGAGCTGAGTGTATCTCCTGACGGTCACTCAAGGCAATACAGAATGATTGCAGTGGTGGACACCCCAGTGTAATCTGGCACAACTAAGGCTGAGTTCACCCCTGAGTTATTTGGTCAGTTATTTCCATCAGTTGAAAAAAGAGAGGCTCCGGCACCAAGCGTGGACGTAGAAAAAGTTCCCAATCTTTATTCAGCAATTTTCATATATACAGCAAACAGTGGCACAGACTCCCACTTAATCCCAGGGATTGCCTGGGATTAAGTGGGAGCCTGTGCCACTGTTTGCTGTATATATGAAAATTGCTGAATAAAGATTGGGAACTTTTTCTACGTCCACGCTTGGTGCCGGAGCCTCTCTTTTTTCAATTGAATCTACCACACGGACTGACTTGGGTCCGCCCCGTGCACAGCTACATTGGACATGTGAGGTGAGCTGGCTTTTCTTCCTTTGCATATTTCCATCAGTTATTGTGAACCAAAACCACTAGTGAAGCCTACTCAGAGATCAGGTATAAAGGAAAGATTTGCACCTATTCTGTATTTTTTGACCCGCACCTGGCTTTGGCTTACAATAACTGATTCAAATAACTGAAGTGTGAACTCAGCCTAACTCCATGTTAACAGTAGCTCCCTTATTTTCATACAAAATAAAGTTTTATTGAGATTATTCATGATTGATTGAGTTTTGGTAAGTATCTAAACGATACAGCCTTTAACCACAATGGAATACATTTTATATATTGTTTGCATGCATTATTATTGGGATATAAATGATAGTTATTTCCAATTAAAACAAAAGTTTCATTTTTTGAGAAGTAATAAAACATTACATCAACCTCCATAGATTAAGGAATAAGATGAATTGTTAATATTTAATATTGCCATACCATTGAGCTCACACATTCAGGATACCGTTTTGTCTGTGGCCAAAAACCCTAATCAATAATTTGCTTACTTTGATCCAAGCAAAAGATGTTGGAATATTTCTAACCTGCTTGTGAATGAAGCACAGCTTGTTGATCTGATGAATTGGTCATCAAAGTCTCACCACTGGCAAGGGCAACTGAATAGTTGCCAGCCTCTGGAGATCTTCTTGGCTTGAAGTGTATCCCTTGATTTGTTCACCTATTTGTACGCCTAAAATTCACTTGCAGATAGGATGTGCAGATTTAAAGCTCATACAGATGTTAAAAAGATGTTTGATTTCACAGATTTTATAACTTTAGAAAAGTGTCTTGATACTTTTAGATTATACTGTATTATTTAGAATTTTTTTGCGGGGGATTGGCATATGTTATTGAAAATTAGGGCAAACTTAAAGGGGTTATCAGAGTTATGGGGAAAAAAATTAAACCTCATAAAACTCATCAGGACACGCATATACATTAGTTAAGCTTGATTTCTTAAGAGGAAAAACCCATACTTACACCTTTTCATGGTTCTGTTATTGCTGTGTTTACATGCTGAAGTACATGCTGAGGGGGCGTATAACAACAATGCCTGAGCTCTCCCTCATGAATAGTTGTGGGTGTGAACAATCTGACCTCCCCCTCACCCTGCTCTGCACATCCTAACTTTGCATTAAAAAAACTGTCACATGATCATTGACTAGCTCACACAGGCAGATCTTCCTGTCACATTGCAGATACAAAGGATAAGTTCTGCTAGTTATACAGTTGCAAGAAAAAGTATGTGAACCCTTTGGAATGATATGGATTTCTGCACACATTGGTCATAAAATGTGATCTGATCTTCATCTAAGTCACAACAATAGACAATCACAGTCTGCTTAAACTAATAACACACAAATAATTAAATGTTACCATGTTTCTATTGAACACACCATGTAAACATTCACAGTGCAGGTAAAAAAAGTATGTGAACCCCTAGACTAATGACATCTCCAAGAGCTAATTGGAGTGAGGTGTCAGCCAACTGGAGTCCAATCAATGAGATGAGATTGGAGGTGTTGGTTACAGCTGCCCTGCCCTATAAAAAACACACACCAGTTCTGGGTTTGCTTTTCACAAGAAGCATTGCCTGATGTGAATGATGCCTCGCACAAATGAGCTCTCAGAAGACCTACGATTAAGAATTGTTGATTTGCATAAAGCTGAAAAGCGTTATAAAAGTATCTCCAAAAGCCTTGCTGTTCATCAGTCCACGGTAAGACAAATTGTCTATAAATGGAGAAAGTTCAGCACTGCTGCTATTCTCCTTAGAAGTGGCCGTCCTGTAAAAATTACTGCAAGAGGACAGCGCAGACTGCTCCATGAGGTGAAGAAGAATCCTAGAGTGTCAGCTAAAGACTTACAAAAGTCTCTGGCATATGCTAACATCCCTGTTAGCGAATATACGATAGGTAAAACACTAAACAAGAATAGATTTCATGAGAGGATACCACAGAGGAAGCCACTGCTGTCCAAAAAAACATTGCTGCACGTTTAGTTTGCACAAGAGCACCTGGATGTTCCACAGCAGTACTGGCAAAATATTCTCTGGACAGATGAAACCAAAGTTGAGTTGTTTGGAAGAAACACACACCACTATGTGTGGAGAAAAAGAGGCACAGCACACAAACATCAAAACCTCATCCCAACTGTGAAGTATAGTGGTGGGGGCATCATGGTTTGGGGCTGCTTTGCTGCGTCAGGGCCTGGACGGATTGCTATAATCGAAGGAAAAATTAATTCCCAAGTTTATCAAGACATTTTGCAGGAGAACTTAAGGCCATCTTTCCAGCAGCTGAAGCTCAACAGAAGATGGGTGTTGCAACAGGACAACGACCCAAAGCATAGAAGTAAATCAACAACAGAATGGCCTAAATAGAAGAAAATATGCCTTCTAGAGTGGCCCAGTCAGAGTCCTGACCTCAACCCGATTGAGATGCTGTGACATGACCTCAAGAAAGCGATTCACACCAGACATCCCAAGAATATTGCTGAACTGAAACAGTTCTGTAAAGAGGAATGGTCAAGAATTACTCCTGACCGTTGTGCATGTCTGATCTGCAACTACTGGAAACGTTTGGTTGAAGTTATTGCTGCCAAAGGAGGTTCAACCAGTTATTAAATCCAAGGGTTTACATACTTTTTCCATCTGCACTGTGAATGTTTACATGGTGTGTTCAATAAAAACATGGTAACATTTAATTCTTTGTGTATTATTAGTTTAAGCAGACTGTGGTTGTCTATCATATCTATCAGATCATATTTTATGACCAATTTGTGCAGAAATCCATATAAATTAAATAAAGGGTTCACATCCTTTTTCTTGCAACTGTGTGTGTGTATATATTATATTAGTCTGTTATTGCAGCTCACTCCTATTCACTTGAATCAGCATGTGCTGCAGTACCAGACACATTGCATGCAAAAAGTGGTGCTCTCTATGGACCTCAGAGGTATGAGGGGTGAGAGGTTCTGTGGTACAGAGTTACGAGCATCTACACAGCAACTTAGCTGATTGCATAGGTTTTCAACGGGATTCAGGTCTGGAGAAAGTGCAGGCCAGTCCTTTGGAGGTACCCCAGTCTCCAGCAGCCGTTCCCTAATGATGCGGCCTTGATGAGCTGGCGCATTTTCATTCATTAAGATGAAATTAGGACTGTGTCGTTCATGTAAAGGCACAATGGCTGGATTAATGATGTTATTCAAGTAGTATGGGCTTGTCACTGTACCATTCACAAAGTGTAAGGCAGATCTGTATTGACTAGACACACCCACCCACACTGTAACCATCAAAGGATCATCTGGTGACAACAGTTAGCAGTCTTCTTGACGTCCTGGCTGACATTATTGGCAGCCATAATTTCTGCTCAGTGTGAATCAGATTTCATCAGTGAGAAGCACGGAGTCCTACTGGTCCCTCGTCCATTGTAGATGCGACCTGGCCCATGCAAGACGATGACGCTTGTGCCTGGTGGTGTGGTCAGGTACTCTTGCAGGTCGTCTAGCACGCAGACCACGCTGATGTAAATGGTTTTGAATGTTCTGACGTGACACTTGGGTGCCTCTCACCTCCCTTAAATGTGCCTGGAGTTGTGTGGCATTCATCATCTGGTTCTGCAAGGCATTGTTCACAATGAAGCGGTCATCAGTGTGGGATGTGGCCAAAGGACGTCCACTTCTATGCCTTTCTCTGACTCTTCCAGTCTTTCTGTTGCAACCTGCTGATGACACTCTGATTATCTGACTTCCGCCTGAGAACATCCTGCTTGAAGCCTCACAATAGCAAAGTACTGTTGATCAATTGTTAGGTGTCATCTTGGTCTCATGATGTCAAAATGTGAACAGCTTCATTAGGGGGACTGTTCAAATACCAATTCTAATTGAACCAGGAAATTTATTGGGCAATTCATGGATCAAGCACCTGCTGTGAATTTTGCTGTTAAGGTATTTGTTAGAGAACTGCAAGTTGTGCAAAAAGTACTGAACAGTTGGACATGTGCATTCAAAAGTTCAGGAAAGTTCACATTAACTTCACCTGTAAAGGTTAGAAGTGTGTTTGTTTATAGATTCATCCTGAAATTTCACGCACAAGCTAAATATCCCTAACTTTTTTGTGAGTGGTATATGGTGCCATTATCCCTAATTTGAATTATTGCTGTTTATGCTATGCAGTTTCCTTTCATTAGATGGTGAGGTTCATCTCATTCTGCTTTAGGAATACTAGTTACATTGCTGAGTGTAAATGAATAGGAGCAGCGCTGCAGTAACCAGCTCTGGCCACTACACAGAGTATGTAGCTGTTAGTTCCGGTGCCTTTTTCTGCTGATCTCAGTTGTACCCCTGCCCATCTGATGTTGATGAGCTATCCTAAGGATAGGTGATCAATACTTAATTCCCAGAGAACTCCTTTAAACCCCTTTCCTGACCATTGCTGTACATGCACAGTGTTGGTTGAGTCTTTAAAAATGGCACCCATTCGCAGGCGCCTTATAATGCCGATTGGAGACATTTATTCCTTTTAGATGCTGTGGTCAAATGTGACGGCCTTGGAAATGGAAAAATAATGTTATGGCTCCGGGAAAGGGAAGGGAGTTTAAAAAAAAAAAAGGATAATTACCCAGGGACGAAAGGCTTTATACAGTAAATGCGATCAGTTTGTTTCATTAACAATTTTTAGCCAATCTGCATGCTCACCCGATTAATAAAATATGCTGTGAGTTTGATTAGTTTTTTATATCTTACACCTTCCTTTTTCAGTACCATCACCTGGTCAACTTCAGCAGAGGGTACACAGTGTGGGGAACTTCCCAGTGTCTGTGAGGCCGCCTCTGAAAGCTACAGCCTATGTCAGCCCAACCATACAAGGCCATGGTGGCATTCCTCAGTCAACAAGTCTACAGTCTATATCAAGTTCTGGGATTCCTATGCCTAACAAGACTGCAAGTTCATTGCCTATAGCCAGAAGTGGTCTACCAAGACCAGCTTTGTCAAGCGTTGGTGCAAGTAGTATACCAAGGAGTAAAATTGTTAGTCCACGCAGGTAATTGGAGTTTTAAAGTGTAACTGTCATGTTTTCATTGAAAAAATACATTTTTAGCAATTGTTACTGCTGCTGCAGCATTATGCAAGAAGCAATCTTTCGTTTCCTTACATACCACTGTTTTCCTTGAGGTTTTTCCCTTAGTTACGGCTCTTTTAACCCCCACAATATGAGGATCTTCTCAAGATGGCTCCTCTGCCAGTTCTCTGGGGCCAAAACTGCCTTCCCTCACTTCCAATACACACTTGCTGTAGCCAGCAGTTTCCTGACAGCCAATCAGATTGGATTATTGAGAGACACGCCTCCTCACTCTGAAGCAGGCATGCAATGCCCCTCTGTCTTCTGTTTAAACTAAAGGGAAGACAGAAAAGCCCTAGCAATGATCTTTTAAGAGACCAATGGAAAGGGGACATTAATGAAAGCTGTTGTTATAAGGTAATTGCATATGTTTTGGCAATCACTGACAGACTAACTGAGGTGTACATGCCTAGTTCTAATACACTAGCAAATATAAAAAGTATGGCAGTTACACTTTAATGACATTTGACCATGTTACTTGTATTTTACTTTATTCAAGTTTTTCACTTTATTTTCTTAACATTAAAAATAGCCGCACATCCAAAATGGATTTAATTCTGACTAAGCCAGAGAAGAACCGTGTCTTATGATAAGTGACAAAACCATAGAAGATGCTATGTAAAGACATATTAAGGGGAGTTCACATCACCGTTATTTGTCTATTCTTTGAATCTGTCAGAAGAACAGAAAAGTAAAGAAAAAAAACGGATTCTGTCTATCAGTTATGCACATATAGCATCTGTTTGAGCAAATTCTGTATGAGATGGAAATGCCTCAAACTGATGCCAAATGTGCAAAACTGATGGAAAGGATCTATTTTTTTTTCTTAACTTTTCCTGTTCTTCTGATGGAACAGATTAACAGAAAAATAACGATGATGTGAACTCTCCCTTACATGGATTTTTTTAGGCTTGTATACAGAACAAGTGGGCATGTCTAGCACTTCCACTTAACAAAGTACAACAGTTTTTGTAGGAAAATAATGTCCATGTACTATCCACTGTCTTGTTTGCTTACTTTGGATGGGATATAGCATTTGTTTCCTATCATTTGTACTATGGACATCAGCAGTAAGATTAGGGTCACACCACGACTTTAAAAAACAAACCAACAAAAAAAAACCTGTACATTTTTAACAGGTTTCAAATTTCCTATTTAATTTAAATTTTCCATTAAAACAGGATGTAAAGATGCATCTGGCTCCCCTTTTTCTGCCCTACTGAAGAACAGGATACAGTTGGTGCTTAACCCTTTCACGTCTGCAATCTGTATATATACGTGATAGCTGCACATACCCCGTGCAGCTACCACGTATATATACGTTCTGGCAGCTCTTTAATCCAAGCGCTGCAAAGCGCTTGGATTAAAGCTTCTGCCCCTGCCCTGTATGCTGTCACGGACAGCATACAGTGCAGTAATGCCGGCAAGGGACCAATCAGAGTGGCCCCTTGCCGGCAATCGATCCGATTGGTTAGTCTGTGCAGACTAACCAATCGGATCGCGGCAGCATTAAAATGCCGGTTTCAGGCTCTGATCTGCGCTCTGCAGATCAGAGCCTGAAATCGGTAAGGTGTCCTCGTGCCCCCCGATCCTCCAAGCCTTTGGTGTGCCCCTCTGTGGTCCCCCCATCTGTGCCCCGCTGACCTGTGCCACGGAGATCTGTGCCTCCTGCGCAGCTGCGCTGATCTCCTTCCTGCCCTGATGCGGTCCGCCCCCTGCATTCATTTTCTGGCCGCCGGCATCCCCCCCCCCCCAGCGCTGCCCCCGATTCCCCATTCTGTGTGCGATGGCGGCGGCTCCATTCCTGAGCCGCCGCCATCAGCAGAGAGTGTCAGCTCTATGCTGACACTCTCCTGTAACCCCATAGATGCTGCGGTTGCGGCATCCATCGGGTTAACAGAGGGAGGGGGCTCCCCCTCTCCACCATCGGGGCTGCAGCGCTGTGATTGCAGCGCCCGATGGTTGCCATGGCAACCGGACGCTTTGCAAAAGCGTCCGGTTGCCATGGCAAAGGCGTCCAGTGCTGCCACCTACAGGCAGTCTGGAAGTATTATACTTTGCAATGCAAGAGCATTGCAAAGTATAGTACAACTATCAGCCCCACTGGATCTTCAAGGTCCAAGAGGGAACTGATAAAAAAAAGTGAAAATAATAAAAGTAAAAATAAATCAATAAATAAATAAAAATGTAAATAAAAAAAAAAAGACATTGCCTTTTCCTATAAAAAATGAAAAAATAAAATAAAATACACATATTAGGTGTCACCGCGTCCGTAACGACCGTCTCTATAAATATATCACGTGATGGACCCCGTCCGATAAACACCATAAAAATAAATTTAAAAAAAACAGTGCCAAAAAAGCTATTTTTGTCACCTTACATCACAAAAAGTGCAACAGCAAGCGATCAAAAAGGCTTATGACCCCTAAAATAGTATCAATCAAACCATCACTTCGTCCCGCAAAAAATGATACCCTATTTAAGACAATCGCCCAGAAAATAAAAAAGCTATGGCTCTCAGACTATAGAGACACTAAAACATCATTTTTTTGGTTTCAGAAATGCTATTATTGTGTAAAACTTAAATAAATAAGAAAAAGTATACATATTAGGTATTGCCACGTCCGTAACGATCTTCTCTATAAAACTATCACATGACCTAACTCCTCAGATGAACGCTGTGAAAATAAATAAATGAAAACTGTTCCAAAACAGCCAATTTTTGGGTCACCTTGCCCCATAAAGTGTAATAATGAATGATCAAAAAATCCTATGTACCCAAAAATGATACCAATAAAAACCTCAACACTTTCTGCAAAAAACGAGCCCCTGCACAAGACGATCGGCAAAAAAATAAAAAACATATGGCGTTCAGAAAACCAATCCAGCACAATCTGCCTTCCAAAAACCGTATGGCATTCCTTTCCTTCTGCGCCCTGCCGTGTGCCCGTACAGCAGTTTACGACCACATGTGGGGTGTTTCTGTAAACCGCGGAATCAGGGTAATAAATATTGAGTTTTGTTTGGCTGTTAACCCTCAATGTGTTAAAGAAAAAAAATATATAAAATGGAAAATCTGCCAAAAAAGTGAAATTTTAAAATTTCATCTCCATTTTCCTTTAATTCTTGTGGAACGCCTAAAGGGTTAACAAAGTTTGTAAAAATCAGTTTTGAGTAACTTGAGGGGTGTAGTTTCTATAATGGGGTCATTTATGGGGGTTTCCACTATGTAGGCCCCACAAAGTGACTTCAGACCTGAACTGGTCCTTAAAAAGTGGGTTTTGGAAATTTTCTTAAAAATTGTAAGAATTGCTTCTAAACTTCTAAGCCTTCTAAGGTCCTAAAAAAATAAAATGACATTTCCAAAATGATGCCAACATAAAATAGACATATGGGGAATGTTAAGTAATAAATATTTTATTAGGTATGACTTTCTGTTTTAGACGCAGAGAAATGGAAATTTGGAAAATTGTGAATTTTTCCTAATTTTTGGTAAATTTGGGATTTTTTCATAAATAAAGGTGAAATATATTGACTCAAATATATGACTATCATGAAGTACAATGTGTCACGAGAAAACAATCTCAGAATGGCGTGGATAAGTAAAAGTGTTCCAAAGCTATTACCACATAAAGTGACGCATGTCAGATTTGTAAATTTTGACCTGGACATTGGGGCATCAATGACCCTTGGTCATGAAAGGGTTAAAGGGTTTTTCTCACTTCAGTAAGTTGCATTTATACTGTAGAGAAAGTTAATACAAGCCACTTACTAATGTATTGTTATTATCCATATTGCCTCCTTTGCTGGTTGGATTAATTTTTCCATCACATTATACACTACTCGTTTCCATGGTTACAGAACACTCTGCAAACCATAAGTTGTGGTTGTGCTGGCACAATATAGGAAAAAGCACTAGGCTATGTGTGCTCCCATGGTCCCTGCCACCAGAGAGGCTGACACTTTTTCCTATAGTGTGCAAGCACGACCACCACTGATGGATTGCAGGGTGGTCTGTAACCTTGAAAACGAGCAGTGTATAATGTGATGGAAAAATGAATCCAGCCAGCAAAGGAGGCAATATGGACAATCACAATACATTAGTAAGTAGCTTGTATTAACCTACTCTACATGATAAATGCTACTTACTGAAGTGAGACAACCCCTTTAAGGAGTAATTTTTTTTTTTTCTGCAAATTTGGAAACCCTTAACTTATTTTTATGTCATTATAACGGTATAAAGACTTATTTTATGCAGGATAAGTTGTATTTTTTGTTTCATTTTGTATTACATTGTATAAGAATTTTTGCAGACACTAGGTTATATCCTACTAGAGGCAGGGTGTAATAGAGGCCGGAATATGGCAGGCCAGGGGGCCTTTAGAAGGCCACCGGCTGCCATGACAACTACTTGATATGCTATGACTGTTAGTCCACACAGGAAATTGCATTTTGTGTACAAAAGACCAGAACACATTTATACAACAATATAAAATCCACACATCAAATAATAGTTAACACCCTCGCCCATAAAATACAGTATACATTAACATTTCTAGGATAATGATTTGTTATACAGAGAAATCGCCTTAAGTAAAAATGAATTCCTATTTCAATCTGTATTACAACTGAGCTTTAAGTGCCTATTACTGAAGGAAATGTGCTGACTTATTAGGCGCTGGACTATTGGCGTACTGATAGGCTCACTCCATCCCTCTAACTATTCAGATGCCACGGCATCTGAGGGGTTAAGCTGCCGGGATCAGTAATCAGGTGTATAATACATTGGTGCGTTCCTGGCTCCCAAGCCTACACCATCACTACACTTGGCTATGTTATATTATGCTGCTGTGTGGGAAGGGGTTAAGTGTACCTCTTTTACAAATCTTGAAAAGAGAAAAAAAGTCCTTTTCAGCAGGATACAAAATATGGTGTGAACCTTATCTAGAATATCTCCACTGACCACAAGGGATACATATCAGACAACTGAAATTATATTTCATCATCCCTTACCGTGATTCATGCTGCAGAATGCACAGTTTGTACCGTTTAAAGGCCTCTTATTGGGTTAATTATATAAATAACCATTAAAAGCCTATTATGTCTTTCTGCATCACAAACTCTTCCAATAGATAGTTTCTCATTTTACAGATTAGAGCAAATCAATGCTAAATAAACTGTATTTATTACGAATTTAACAAAAACGAATCGTTCAAAGATTTTTGATTGGTTTTGAAGGAATTGCGTAACACTGAATATTGACAGGAAAAACCATGAGCGAGAGACTGAGAATCACACGACACTGGGAGGAGGAAGTGGTAAGGTAGGGCTTGCCCTTATTGGTAGTCAGCCTGGCAGACACCCTGATCAGCCAATCGGGGACGGAATTGAGGAAGGTTCTTTGCTGAGAACATCATAGGACACCATTCTGTATTCAGCGTCTGATCTGGAAGGATGTATTTTGACAGTGTCTGGCAAAAAGCTATAACAGACACAACCAACTAATGTAGTGAGATAGAGAGAGAACAGGGAGATATAATTGGGTATCTTTTAGGGCATTTGATCAGGGAAACCTTTTGAGGGAGTGAGGGACTGGTCACCCATTTGTGTTTTTAATACAGTTGCTGGCTGACAGCTAGTTCTGCATTATAAAACCCCCTGCATAAGAAACCTTTTTTTTTTCCTGTATATGAACAGACAGCTACAAAAAACACATTATTTTATAGGTTTTATTGTCATCAGCACCCCAATAGCATTCCACTGAGCAATCGTGCATTTTTTTTCTTCTAAGATGCATTACAGTGCATATACATGTAGTTATGCATATACAGTGGATATAAAAAAGTCTACACACCCCTGTTAAATGGCAGATTTCTGATGCAAAAAAATTAGACAAAGATAAATAATTTCAGAACTTTTTCCACCTTTTTAATGTGACCTATAAACTGTACAACTCAATTGAAAAAGAAACTGAAATCTTTTAGGTAGAGGGAAGAAAAAATATAAAAATAAAATATGGTTGTATAAGTGAGCACACCCTTAACCCCTTAAGGACTTATGACGTACCGGTACGGCATGTTTCCCCGAGTCCTTAAGGACCCATGACCTACCTGTACGTCATGTGTATTTCCGATCACCAGCGGGCAGTGATCGGAACCCGGTGCCTGCTCAAATCATTGAGCAGGCACCTTGGCTAAATGCGCAGGGGGGTCCCGTGACCCCCAGTGTCGGCAATCGCCGCAAACTGCAGGTCAATTCAGACCTGCGGTTTGCAGTGGCGTGTGGCAGTGCCATCGGGTCCCCAGGCGGCTGTAGGGGGGACCCGATGGCATGGAAGGCAGCGTGATGCCTAAGGAAGGCATTGCGCTGCCTTCCGGGGACGAGAGGTGTGTATGAGTAATACACACAGTATTACTCATACAGCCAATGCATTCCAATACAGAAGTATTGGAATGCATTGTAAAGGATTAGACCCCCAAAAGTTCAAGTCCCAAAGTGGGACAGAAAATGAAGTTTAAAAAAAAGTTTAAAAAATTATGTTTCCCCCCCCCCCCCCCAAAATTAAAAGTTTCAAGTAAAAATAAACAAAAACTTCATTTTCCCCAAATAAAGTAAAAAAAAAAAATTTGTAAAGTTTAGGGGGGAAAAAAAAGTATACATAATGGGTATCACCGCGTCCGTATCGACCCGCTCTATAAACATATAATATGACCTAACCCCTCAGATGAACACCGTAAAAAATAAAAACTGTGCTAAATAAACCATTTTTTTTTTTCACCTTACATCACAAAAAGTACAACCGCAAGCGATCAAAAAGGCGTTTGCCCACCAAAATAGTACCAATCTAACTATCACCTCATCCCGCAAAAAATGAGCCCCTACCTGAGACAATCGCCCAAAAAATTAAAAAACTATGGCTCAGAATATGGAGTCCCTAAAACATCTTTTTTTTTTTGTTTTAAAAAAGCTGTTATTGTGTAAAACTTACATAAATAAAAAAAATATACATATTTGGTATTGCTGCGTTCGTATCGACCGGCTCTATAAAAATATTACATGATCTAACCCCTCAGATAAACACCGTAAAGAATAAATAAAAACTGTGCTAAATAAACCATTTTTTGTCACCTTACATCACAAAAAGTGTAATAGCAAGCGATCAAAAAGTCATATGCACCCCAAAATAGTGCCAATAAAACAGTCATCTCATCCCGCAAAAATCATACCCTACCCAAGGTGATTGCCCAAAAACTGAAAAAATTATGGCTCTTCACTGTGTTCCATGGTAAATCTAATGCCTTAGAAATTCTTTTGTACCCTTCTCCTGACTGATACCTTTTAACAATGAGATCCCTGTGATGCTTTGGAAGCTCTCTTTGGACCAGGGCTTTTGCTGTGGGATGCAACTAAGAAATTTCAGGAAAGACCAACTAGAGCAGCTGAACTTTATTTGGGGTTAATCAGGGGCACTTTAAATGATGGCAGGTGTATGCTGACTCCTATTTACCATGATTTTGAATGTGATTGCTTAATTCTGAACACAGCTACATCCCCAGTTATAAGAGGGTGTGAACACTTATCCAACCACATTATTTTAGTTTTTTTAGTTTTCCTCTCTCCACCTAAAATATTTCAGTTTGTTTTTCAATTGACTGGTACAGTTTATAGGTCACATTAAAGGTGGAAAAAGTTCTGAAATTATTTTTATTTGTCTCCTTTTTTTTATCATGTCATCCAAACGAACAAAGTTGTCCTTACCCAGTGTACAAAAGATCACTTTTGTCAAAATGAACGAGGCATGGATCAGTGAGGATTATCACACACCTCCGGCTAAGGCTGATGAATAGACCCGCCCTTGCTGACGGTGCCCCATCATGCCACTGTCTGTCTGCCAGCCTGCCATCATGTTCCTTACGATATGGCTGGTGCTGCTGCTGCCACTGTCGGCCTGCTTAACATCCTGCTTCATATTGAAAGGCGGCCGCTGCCGCCGCCGGCGCCGCAGCTTACCCTTGTGCATGTATAAATACAGGCAGGTGTTCTGCCCAGTTAAAGGGGTTCTGCACTTTGTTTTAACTGATTATCTATCCTCTGGATAGATCATCAGCTTCTGATCGGCGGGGGTCCGACACCCGGGACCCCCGCCGATCATCTGTTTGAGAAGGCAGCGGCGCGGCCTTCTCTCTGTTTACCGCTGGCCCACTGATGTCACGACTAGTATCAACTAGCGTGGGCTGGGCTACGCTCCATTCAAGTGAACAGAGCTTAGCCCCGCCCACGCTAGTTGATACTAGTCGTGACATCAGTGGGTCGGACCAGAAGCTGATGATTTATCCAGAGGATAGATCATCAGTTAAAACAAAGTGCAGAACCCCTTTAAGGCATAATTTTTGGCCACTGCTTCTCATGACATTAATATGTGTCTTTATAAACAGGGGCAGGGATCTGTCCCATTAGTGCCTTATTCACACAGTCAGTGATTTTTATTAGTAATTTTGAGCCAAAACTAAGTGCGGCTCTAAACAAAGAATAGGTGTTGATCATTCCGTTATACCTTATCTCTGTGTGGTCTCCAATTCTGGTTTTGGAAATCACAGATCAAAACACTGATGTGTGAATAAGGCATCATTTTTGGATGCTTGGTCCCAGCAAGCTACATTTTTTTTTTTTTTACAATAGAACGCTATCTGCCCATGATAAAGGACAATTTTTGGAAGTTTTCTAATATGAAAAATCATAACATATGCAACAGCGCGTGTTTTTAACACCGTCAACCCTTGCGTTTACCCATAGCTATATGTCAGTGTGACTGTGACATTATTTGCTGTTGCAGTCATTGTGTTCAAGAGCTTAAAAGGGGGAAGGCGGTGAGAAAGAGCAAAAATTTTTTTATTTTTTTTAAGAATAATGAAAAGTTACAAAACAAGGTCCTAGGAGACCTCAGTGTGTCATATACAAAATCGGGCAAATTTTAGCAACTTTTGATTCATGTAGAATTGATTCGGACATGAATCATATTTTTTTGAAAAATTCAACAAAGTGGGCACAAAACTAATTTCAAGACGTTTCACTCATCTCTATTACAGATCTTTAAAGTGTAACTGTCTTTTCAAGTGTACATGATTATATGTAATCTGATCCTTTAGTGAGCAGGCAGCCAAGTGAGAATTTGGTGAAGAGGAGGGGAGATGAGTCTGATAAGAGAAGGAAGCATCTTTTTCTCAGGAGATATACTGCAAAATTTTTATATTCTTACTGGGTCCTCTACTTCCTTGTCCCTGGCTTGACACAGGCATCTCCTGCAGTTTCCTTTGTATTGAGCTGCCACCAGTAAACAGAGACCAGCAAGGGCCCAGTTAGAATTGCAATGGCGGCAATGAGGGGAGTAATGCTACTTTTTATTATTATTTTTTTGATCCCATTGGACAACCTCTTTTAAGAGAGAGCTTCAAAGAGATGGACGTGCCTATGGCTCAAAGCGCACAATAGGGTAGTACGTTCAATTTAAGTGGCAATAAAATAATGTACACTTGGAGGCTCACCTTATGTGGTTGTGCTTGTATAGGCACAAGTGTAATGTAGGCTTGTTGTATAGAAGACTGTCCTTTAGGTGTATGCTGCCGCAGGATAAGAAACTTCCAGGAGGGATGTCCACTCCCGTCAGAAAGATGGTTCCAGTAAAGAAGTAAACGTGCTTCAGCGCTTCAACCCCTATTCAGACCGTCTTTCATAAAAAATTGTGTATGCATATAAAACAATGCGTTTCGGGGATTTTAGACCCTCATCAACCTGATGAAGGGGGTTTAAAATCCCCGAAATGCATTGTTCTATATGCATACACAATTTTTTATGAATAAAGAAACTATTTTGATACAAAAGATCATCTGAATAGGGGTTGAAACGCCGAAGCAGGTTTACTCTTTTAAGAGAGACCGTTATGAGTGAAAACTTGCCACTAGTGACCATAAATGGAGTTTGAATTCCCTCAGGGATCATAGCTGAGGTTCCCACATCATCTATTATCATCTCTGAAGGAACTTGGGCTACTTTAACACTCGCTGTAAGCTTTTCCGGCAGGCTGTGCCCATGCATTGTGAATGGAGAGTAATCTGTTCAGGATGTCTTAAGTTCAGTCATTTTGACTGATGAGGCAAAAGATAAAACTGCAGCATGCTACAGTTTTATCTCCGGCCCAAAAAAACTGAAGACTTGCCTGAAAGGCATTCAAAATACCGGAATGCTGGATCCATCCTTCCAGTCTGTGCATGCGCAGACCGAAAAAAGATGAAAAAAATAAATGCCATATCCGTTTTGCCTGATGACACCGGAAAGACGGATCCGGCATTTCAATGCATTTTTCTGACTGAGCAGGCATTTTTAACTCCTTAAGGACACAGCCATATTTCACCTTAAGGACTAGGCCATTTTTTGCAAATCTGACCAGTGTCACTTTAAGTGCTGATAACTTTAAAACGCTTTGACTTATCCAGGCCATTCTGAGAGAGTTTTTTCGTCACATATTGTACTTTATGACACTGGTAAAATGAAGTTTAAAAAAAAAAAAATTATAAAAGAAAAACCAAATTTTCACAAAATTATTTGAAAAATTTCAAAGTTTCAATTTCTTTATTTCTATAATTCATAGTAATACCTCCAAAAATAGTTATTACTTTACATTCCCCATATGTCTACCTCATGTTTGGATAATTTTGGGAATTATATTTTTTGGGGGGATGTTACAAGGCTTAGAAGTTTAGAAGCAAATCTTTATATTTTTCAGAAGTTTTCAAAAACCCAATTTTTAGGGACCAGTTCAGGTCTGAAGTCACTTTGCGAGGCTTACATAAAAGAAACCACCCAAAAATGACCCCATTCTATAAACTACACCTCTCAAGGTATTCAAAACTGATTTTACAAACTTTGTTAACCCTTTAGGTGTTCCACAAGAATTAATGAAAAATAGAGATACAATTTCAAAATTTCACTTTTTTGGCAGATTTTCCATTTTAATAATTTTTTTTCCAGTTACAAAGCAAGGGTTAATAGCCAAACCAAACTTAATATTTATGGCCCTGATTTTGTAGTTTACAGAAACACCCCATAAACCGCTGTACGGGCACACGGCAGGGCGCAGAAAGAAAGGAATGCCATACGGTTTTTGGAAGGCAGGTTTTGCTGGACTTTTTTTTTTACACCATGTCCCATTTGAAGCCCCCCTGATGCACCCCTAGAGTAGAAAATCCCAAAAAGTGACCCCATTTTAGAAACTACGGGATAGGGTGGAAGTTTTGTTGGTACTAGTTTAGGGTACATATGATTTTTGGTTGCTCTATATTTCACTTTTTGTGAGGCAAGGTAACAAGAAAATATTTTATTTACAAAATTCATCTGACAGGTTAGATCATGTGGTATTTTTATAGACCAGGTTGTCCCAGACACGGCGATTACCTAATATGTATACTTTTTTTTAATTTAAGTTTTACACAATGATTTCATTTTTGAAGCAAAGAAAATCATGTTTTAGTGTTTCCATATTCTGAGAGCCATAATTTTTTCAGTTTTTGGGATATTGCCTTGGGTAGGGTATGATTTTTGCAGGATGAGATGACTGTTTTATTGGCACTATTTTGGGGTGCGTGTAACTTTTTGATCGTCTTGCTATTACACTTTTTGTGATGTAAGGTGACAAAAAATGGTTTATTTAGCACAGTTTTTAATTTTAAATATTTTACGATGTTCATCTGAGGGGTTAGGTCATGTGATATTTTTATAGAGCCGGTCGATACGGACGCGGCGATACATAATATGTATACTTTTTTCCTATTATTTATGTAAGTTTTACATAATAACAGCTTTTTAAAAAAAAAAAAATTTAGTGTCTCCATATTCTGAGCCTTTTTTTTTTTTTTTTGGGGGCGATTGTCTCAGGTAGGGGCTCATTTTTTGCGGGATGAGGTGATGGTTAGATTGGTACTATTTTGGTGGGCAAACGCCTTTTTGATCGCTTGCTGTTGTACTTTTTGTGATGTAAGGTGACAAAAAAAATGGTTTATTTAGCACAGTTTTTATTTTTTACGGTGTTCATCTGAGGGGTTAGGTCATATGATATGTTTATAGAGCCGGTCAATACGGACGCGGCGATACCGAATATGTATACTCCCCCCCCCTATTTTTTACCAATTTTTTACCTTTTGTTTTTAACTTTATTTGGGGAAAATGACGTTTTTGTTTTTACTTGAAACTTTTAATTTTTTTGGGGGAAAAAACTTTTTTTTTTCACTTTATTATTTGTCCCACTTTGGGACTTGAACTTTTGGGGGTCTAATCCTTTACAATGCATTCCAATACTTCTGTATTGGAATGCATTGGCTGTATGAGTAATACTATGGGGCTCGTCAGGGGCTGGATCTCAGGCTCGTCAACGGAAGGCAGCGCAATGCCTTCCTTGGGCATCGCACTGCCTGCCATGCCATCGGGTCCCCCCTACAGCCGCATGGGGACCCGATGGCACCACCGCAATAGGTAAAAGCCGCAAACCGCAGGTCTGAATTGACCTGCGGTTTGCGGCGATCTCTGCCATGGGGGGGGGGGGGTCACGGGACCCCCTGCGCATTTAGCCGAAGTGCCTGCTCAATGATTTGAGCAGGCTTCTGCTTCTGATCACCGGCCGCTGGGCAGCGGTGTTCAGAAATACACAGGGCATACAGGTACGCCCTGTGTCCTTAAGTACCAGGACATAAGGGCGTACCTGTACGCCCTGTGCCCTGAAGAGGTTAAGACTGATCAGGATCCTGATCAGTCTTACAAATGCCATCAGTTGGCATGCGTTTTGCCGGATCCGGCAGGCAGTTCCGGCGACGCAACTGCTTGCCGGATCACTCTGCCGCAAGTGTGAAAGTAGCCTTAGACACCACCTACATAAAAATTCTGAAAACCCTTCACCACTGTACAAATTGACCAGAAACTTGTATAGAAAGAAGCCTAGCTCCTTACGTATGATCTAGTAGACATTAGGAACCACTATATAATTAAGGTAGGAATTGCTCCCCTTACCTGCAGACCCCTGCACAAGAGGATGCACATGTACTTTAGTGTGTCCGCCCCAGTTACTGCTCATTTTCATGCTGTTAGTTGTAGTTGTATTGAAACTTTGGCAATTTTAAGAAGCTTTAGTCAAAAATGTATTACATTAAAAATATTCCAAGGGTGCAGACTAGGTGGCAGTGCCTAAATTCCACTCTTTAAACAAGCCTCCAAGATTAGGTCTTTCTCACCATTCAAGACGGTGCTCTGCCTCCAAGCTTTTTTAAATATACAACTAAAGAAAACCAAACAGGTGGCACCCACCAAAAAGTGGTTTTCTTTATTCCAAATTGTCATAAAACATCACCGATGCAGGCATGAGGCCACGCTGAGGAAGCTCTGAGGCGCGAAGCTACCGTCGCCACGAGTCACTTGCCTGTGCTATGTTTGTCTGCCGCATGCCTGCATCAGTGATGTTTTATGATGTTTTGGAATAAAGAAAACCGCTGTTTGGTGAGTGCCACCTACTTGTTTTTCTTTTGTTGTATATTTTAAAAATGTATTGCAGTTCGTAAAAAAGCAAACAAATGTTTAGGTGCCTGGTAGAATCTCTCACCTCTCCTGACGTGTCTGACGTGTTTTTTAGTTAATTTGTTTCTCCCATGAAATAATTGTGGAGCCTCTTGTTATCATTCAGAAAGCAATATGTTCATTCTTGGTGCAGATTATGCATTGAATTTTCTCAGAATTTAAATGGGACACTGCAATCCATGTCATAATCTGCACTAAAAACCACTTAAAATGGAAAGGTGCAATAAAAAACACATAATAGTGGAATTCTAATGTGGACTGCGCTCCTAAATATTCATCATAGTAATGTGGCTATGTAAACATACCCTTAGTGTGAAGGACAGATTTGTTGCAAAAGTTTCTATTTCGCATTCCACTAGGTGGAGTTTGCACAAAACCATGTGTTTGCTGCAGAAAAAAAACACCATTTAGAAGGAACTGATTTTCAGTCACAGAAATTCTGCAATAAATCTATTTGACTACAGTCTTAGGGCTCGTGCACATGAACGTACTGGCTCCGTGCATGTGCTGCGGACTGCAAATAGCGGTCTGCAGACCCACTGACTTGAATGGGTCTGCGATTTGTAAAATATGGCCAAAGATAGAACATGTTCTGTCTTTTTGCGGTGTGGAGGCACGGGCCCGAAAGCCTTCCAATCTGTGCCTCCGCTCTGCAAAAGATATGTGAAGTCCTATCTTCGGTCGTATCTTGCGGATTGCTGACCAATTCAAGCCAATAGGTCCACATTAGCAGCACGGAGTACACACGGCCAGTGGCCATATATTGCGGACATGCCGTTTACGGTCTGCCATACAGGCATGAGCCAGTACCGCTTGTGTGCATGAGCCCTCGAGTATCAAGACCAGAATTATCGTGTAAGTACACCAACTGGAATAAAAAAATAAAAACAGTTGCTTTTTCCATCAGAGATTGATTTCTGAAGGAACACCCAAAACCACAAGAGCCGCAGCAAAAATATTTCTCAGAAATAGGAACCTGTCCAACATGTTCTTGAATCCTGGCTCTTTTGATATGCTTGTCTTATTCCTATGAAAGCATTACCACTAGCTTACCTTTCTTGATATGAAGGTGGTTAGCCACACAGGAATCTTCCAAGACTACAGTATGGTAGTAACAAGAATGTTTGTTTGAGTCTTGACATTGTACTATTTTGAAAGGTTTTCATTTCTCAAATGCTAATTTAAAGGTAATCTGTCACCAGTTTTATGCTGCTTGGTTCTAACAGCTCAAGGAAATGCCAAGGAGTCCTGATATTCATGAGCTTCTGACTTTCTCCACCCCCCACCACTGATTGACAGTTTTTTTCCCACTTGAATTGGCAGCAGGGGGCAGAGAAAGCCAGGATCCCATGAATTTTCAGGACTCATTGGCATGTGTTGGAGCCGTTTAATAAAAGATTTTAACAAAACCGCTCACGTAATTACAGAAAGTGACTTAGCATTTTGCTAAGGGGATCTGTCACTACTTTGTCGCCCTTAGTTAGGACACCATAAACTGCTGACAGATTCCCTTTAAATATTAATATAACACAAAATGAATGCGCAAAGATATGCTCAGCACTGTGATAGCTCCATAAAACAGGAACTTTATTACAGCAGAGGTAAAATACAAGTAAGGGCTCCGTGCCTGTGCTGCGGACCGCATACGGCGTTTCCGCAATACTCTGGTCACCAGCCGTGTGACACTTGAAAGGGTCCGCAAATCTGGAGATGCGGTGCGGAAGCGCGGATCGGAACCCCACAGAAGCACTACGGAGTGCTTCCGTGGTGTGTTTCTGGCCGCGCCTCCGCACTGTAGTGCATGCACTACTTTTTGGTGGTGCGGATCGCCAAGTGAATGTGTCTGCGATCCGCATGCGGCTGCCCCACGGTTGGTGCTCGTGCATTGCGGACTGCAATTTGCAGTCAGCAGCACAGGCACAGAGCCCTTGCGTTCGTGGGCATGAGCCCTAACTCTGACATGTTTCAGGCTACAATAACCCTATCACAGTGCTAGACTTATCATTTGTGCTTTGTTTTGGAGCTCCAACTCGGTCCAAGCCATGCCAGTCTCCAGGTGATTATTTTTTTCATCGGATTCTACTATAGCTGCTGAGAAGTGCTGTTGTCAGCTCCCCGGACAGATCTGTTGTACCAGTTAGGCTACTTTCACACTTGCGTTCAGAGCGGATCCGTCTGGTGTCTGCACAGACGGATCCTCTCCTATAATGCAGACGATGGGATCCGTTCAGAACGGATCCGTCTGCATTATAGTTTAGAAAAAAATTCTAAGTGTGAAAGTTGCTCAGACGGATCCGTCCAGACTTTACATTGAAAGTCAATGGGGACGGATCAGTTTGAAATTGAGCCATATTGTGTCAACTTCAAACGGATCCGTCCCCATTGACTTACATTGTAAGTCTGGACGGATCCGTTTGCCTCCGCACGGCCAGGCGGACACCCGAATGCTGCAAGCAGCGTTCAGGTGTCCGCCTGCTGAGCGGAGCGGTGGACAAACGGTGTCAGACTGATGCATTCTAAGCGGATCCGCATCCACTCAGAATGCACTGGGGCAGTACGGATGCGTTCGGGGCCACTTGTGAGCCTCTTCAAACGGAACTCACAAGCGGAGCCCCGAACGCTAGTGTGAAAGTCGCCTAAAATAGATGTCAGAATAGTATGCAGGTCTTCTGTAAACAAAACTGGCATATTGTCTGAGAACATACGATTACCACCATTGCTTGGAATCTGACATCAGTTTTCAGACATTTCTCAGTGACCCATCCAGACTCTGAAGTTTACAAAATACGCCACAATTCTGGCATAATATATGCTCAAAAAAATGTCATAGATGCTGTGCTACACACAGTGTTTTAGACACTTTCATGTGGTGCTGTGTGCCAAAACGTGTTCCAGAATGTTGTAATGTTTTGGTATAAACTAAGTCAACAAATAAGTGGTTAAAGGTGTATTAGATTTATCAGCCAGCGTCGGCCACTGTGATAAATTTGACATATTAGTCTAGCGGGGTAGATTTATCAAACTGGTGTAAAGGGAAATCTGCTTAGTTGCCCACAGCAGCCAACCAAATTCCACCTTTCATTTTTCAGAGCTACTTTAAAAAATGAAAGGTAGAATCTGATTAGTTGCTGTGGCCTTTACACCAGTTTGATAATTCTTGCCCAGTGTGTTATAGGAAGTGATACAAAATAGCAATATTAATGGCAGGTATGTCAGTTTTATATTAGGAACCTTTTTATAAAGATTTCTACCAATTCATATACCAGTATTATTAGTTTTTTTTCTTCCATCTACTGCTTTTTATCTGCCATTCTTATTTTTCAGTTTTATTCAGCCTCCGAAGACACTTTCATCACTGAGTACTCTACGAGACGGAAATTGGAGAGACGGCTGCTACTAAGCTGTTACGACTACGGATCTTATGAGTAATGTGTATCCCAGCTGGCTGGGAAGAAGACACATACCTACGACACTGTTCTTGATATTTTAATATTTGTAACATATATGTGTTTTGTGGGCGTGCTATCAAAGACTACATGGCTCCTTTAACATGTGCTGTGGACTCATATACTTTTCACAACAATAACTGTATTTATTAACAACATGTATAATGTGTGGAACGAATGCAGAATGCATCAGCAAATAATGATTCACCACTTTTTTTTTAATTTTTTTTACTTTTTGTATCTTTCAACTTATTAATGCACTTAGCCTGTTTTTGTACACCGAAGTAAGCACTGCAATACTGGTTACCACAGCCTGCGGGGAAAACTCATCGAATGATTACTCACCTCTCAAGACGCTGCTTCACTTTTGTGCCATAAAGTAGTGTTAAATACATTTTTACCACATTGTATAGTATGGGATTTATCAGTAACATGCATAACGTGTTTTTGTTGCAAAGCACAAGGGTCAAGAAGAAGAGTCACTGTAATGTTCTACAAACCACCATTACTGCTGTATGTCTTGTTCCTTTTTTATGTTTCATGTTAATTTATTATTATTTAATAATTTCTGATTAATATCGGAATTACTCTGCAGCACTACTGCAACGGGGAGTGGGCTTTTCGTAGATACACAACAGTTTTACTTACCGTCAAAATACTGAAATCAAATGTCTCAATGGACATAAGACATAAAAAATTTTGATAGACGTTTTACAAAATTGAATTGCACTAATGCTTTAATAAGTCAGTATGATTTCATAGCTGACAAATGTATACTGCAGTTTTGGAATGTTTCAGTAATAAAGAATATTTTTGAGCATTTGTCTTTTTTGTATGTTCACATGATTGAGGCTTAGTTAAATAATACCGTTTAGCTTATATTAAAAGCTACAGAAATATTTGTATCTCCTTTTAAACAATGTAATCTTCATAGCACTATATTAGATAATCTGATTTTCACTTTTTTTTTTTTTTTTTTTTAATCAATCATGACATAACCCCTCTAACCCTTAGGCCCCTTTCACACGGGCGAGATTTCCACGCGGGTGCAATGCGTGAGGTGAACGCATTGCACCCGCACTGAATCCAGACCCATTCATTTTTTATGGGGCTGTGCACATGAGCGGTGATTTTTCACGCATCACTAGTGCATTGCGTGAAAATCGCAGCATGCTCCTCTTTGTGTGTTTTTCACGTAATGCAGGCCCCATAGAAATTAATGGGGTTGCGTGAAAATCGCAAGCAAGTGTGGATGCGGTGCGATTTTCACGCATGGTTGCTAGGTGACGATCGGGATGGGGACCCGATCATTATTATTTTCCCTTATAACATGGTTATAAGGGAAAATAATAGCATTCTGAATATAGAATGCTTTAACTGTCCTTAATCCACTTGTTCGCGCAGCTGGCATCTCTTCTGTCTTCATCTGTGAGGAAAAGTACCTTTGATGACATCACTACGTTAATCACATGATCCATCACCATGGTGATGGATCATGTGAATGACCATGTGATGAGCGTAGTGATGTCACCACAGGTCTTTTTCCTCACAGATGAAGACAGAAGAGATGCCGGGCTGCGCGAACAAGTGGATTAAGGCGAGTTAAATAATTTTTTATTTTTTTTTAACCCCTCCAGCCCTATTGTACTATGCATTCTGTATTCAGAATGCTATTATTTCCCCTTATAACCATGTTATAAGGGAACATAATACAATCTACACAACCTTGAACCCAAACCAGTTCGGGTCTGGGTACCACAGTTAGTTTTTTTTTATCACGCGCGTGCAAAACACATTGCACCCGCGCGATAAAAACTGAACAACTGAATGCAATCGCAGTCAAAACTGACTGCAATTGGGTACCTACTCGCGCGGGTTTGCCGCATTGCATCCGGACACGCTCATGTGAAAGAGGCCTTAGGCGTCTTGCACACGACCATATGGCTTTTTCAGTATTTTGCGGTGCGTTTTTCAGGGATCCGTTGTTCAGTTTTTTTGTTTCCATTCCGTGGAGTAGATTTGTTTACCTATAAAGGTAAAGAGGTATTCCTACTGATCTCTGCTCGTCCTTATCAGGGCTGTCACAATGAGCTTACTCCATAGCCTGCATTATTATCTCTTCTTTTGCTTATAAAGATAACAGTACCTCAGAAATGCAGATTGTGACCCATGTTCTCTCTATGGCTGCACATATACCTTAAATAGCGATTCATTTCACCTGATCCTTGTCATTAGTGTGTCGGATAAAACCGCCGTTCTCAGCGGGTTCGACTCACAAAAGTATAATAATAACTCCTCCAACATCATGTATCGGAGAAATGTTGGATTACTGACCATGTGCAGTAACTTGCACTATAACTAGCGGCAGGGACCCTTCTTCACACTGTATCGGCGCTCTCATCAGTAGCAGAAAGGTTTGGCTGTGGTTATCAGGACTGCTTGTCCTACATTTTCCTTCACACAAGCAGGGTGAGGTACAGCAGCGCTGGGTAATTAAGACTCGATGCCTGTGCCAGTTCACATAATGCAGACAAGAGCCTAGAAGCAGTATACAGTGCTGCCTGTCTATATTACATAAGGATACACAAGTATTATGCCACTGATATATATGATCATGAGGTATAGAGATGAGCGAAGTTTACAAAAATTTTGTTTTGACTGCTTTGCTGAATTTCGCTAAGAAATTATCTTCGGGACAAATACATTTGTAAGTAGCGGGTGCAATGACTGGGGAACGGTAATTGTGCTGCCCCCCCCCCCCCATCATTGAATTCCACAGATGCCGCATTCTGATCATGGCATCTAAGATTTAAAAAAAATGATTGCTTTCAGGGGTTAATCAGTTAAAACTAAAAAATAAACTTATCCATTTGAGTGCGAAGAGGCTGCCATGGCCATCTCGACTGAAGTTTCTGTGCGAAATCTCGCTCGCTGTGCAATGACTTCATATGTCACCCTGCGTAGGATCCTCAATCCAGATGGCTGAGGCAGCCTCTTCACGCACAAATGGAATTTTTTTTTACTGTGATTTCTGTAAAAATTGATTCGTTAACACAAAGCACAAGGAAATTTGGCTTCACGGTGAAATCAAATTTTCCCTGAAATCCGAATCGAATTCTACTTCGGATACTTTGATTCGCTCAACACTAATGAGGTATCAAAGCTAGCTACAGTCTGCTCGGATGATCTCTCCTCCTTAGGTCTCTTGCACACGAACGTTGCGGTCCCCAATGCACGGGCAACATCCATGCGGCGGCTGGGATGGATTGAGACCCATTCAACTTGAATAGGTCCGAGATCCGTCTGCACCGCAAAAAAATAGAACAACGTGCTTCCGTTCCGCATCTCAAGTGAATGGGTCCACATCCATGATGCGGAGTGCACACGGGCCGTTGCTTGTGTATTGCGGACCCGACTTATGCGGGCTACAATACGGGCACACAAAGTTTGTGTGCAAGAGGCCTTACTGAATTGCCAGTGGGTGGCAGTGGTCACTGCAGGAGGAGCGTCTCTGCTTTCTGCAGCAGGTAAGTGTCCATTGAACTCCAAAGCACTGTTTATGTGCTGCTGCAGCAAAGAGCTCAGGAGAAAAGCTCCTCCTGCTGTGAGCACTCTGCAATTCTGTCTGAACAACTAAATAAAATATAGAAAAATACATGGTGCTCCATAGTGCAAGCCATTGAAATAAAGAGTCAAGCATTAGATAAGACTCGCCAGAGTTGGACCGCTGCTGCTCCCTACTAGGAATTCCCCCCCCTCCAAGGAGCATCACAGACAGGTGCAGAAGCCAATTTAATAAAATGGAGCTGGAGCCTCATACAATGGTGTTCAAAGAAAATATATATACATTTTATACATACTGTGTATATAGATATATACAGTCAGGTCCATATATATTTGGACAGAGATAACATTTTTCTAATTTTTGTTCAGCACATTACCACAATGGATTTTAAACAAAACAATTCAGATGCAGTTTAAGCTGTTGTCTCCTCCTTTTTAATGCTCTGCCAGGCCTTTACTGCAGCGGTTTTCAGTGGCTGTTTCTTTGAGGGCCTTTCTGTCTGAAGTTTAGTCTTTAACAAGTGAAATGCTCTATTGGGTTTAGATCAGGTGATTGACTTGGCCATTCAAGAATATTCCACTTCTTTGCTTTAATAAACTCCTGGGTTGCTTTGGCTTTATGTTTTGGGTCATTGTCCATCTGTATTATGAAACGCCGACCAATCAGTTTAGCTGCATTTGACTGGATTCCAGCACACAGTATGTCTCTGAAAACCCCAGAATTCATCTGGCTGCTTCTGTCCTGTGTCACATCATCAATAAACACTAGGGACCCAGTACCACTGGCAGCCATGCATGCCCAAGCCATCACCTCTGCCGTGTTTTACAGTTGATGTGGTGTGCTTTGGGTCATGAGCTGTACCATGCCTTCGCCATACTTTTTTCTTTCCATCATTCTGGTTGAGGTTGATCTTGGTTTTATCTGTCCAAAGAATGTTCTTCCAGAAGTGAGCTGTTTTTTTAAGATTTTTTTTTAGCATCTTTAGCATTTGTCCAATCCACCCTTCTTATTCTTGAGGCTTATGAGTGGCTTGCACCGTGCAGTGAACCCTCTGTATTTACTTTCATGCAGTCTTCTCTTTATGGTAGATTTGGATATTGATACGCCTATATCCTGGAGAGTGTTGTTCACTTGCTGTGGTTCTTGTGAAGGGGTTTCTCTTCACCATGGTAAATATTCTGCGATCATCCACCACTGTTGTCTTCCGTGGCCGTCCAGGTCTTTTTGGATTGTTGAGGTCACCAGTAATTTTTTTTTTCTTTCTCAGGATGTACCAAACTAGATTTTTGCCACTCCTAATAGTGTAGCAATTTTTCGGATGGGTTTTTTCTGTTTTCGCAGATAAAGGTTGGCTTATTTCACCTGCATGGAGAGCTCCTTTGACCGCATGTTTACTTCTCAGCAAAATCTTCAAAATGCAAGCACCACATCTCAAATCAACTCCAGGCCTTTTATATGCTTAATTGAGAATGAAATAATGAAGATATTGCCCATGAAACAGCCTTTGAGTCAATTCTCCAATTACTTTTGGTCCCTTTAAAAACAGGGTGCCACACATAAAGGAGCTGAAACTCCTAAACCCTTCATCCAATTTTAATGTGTATACCCTGAAATAAAAGCTAAACGTTTGGACCTTATGTCCATGCCCATTATATAACTATAACTTGAATATGTTTTAGTAAACAGGTAATAAAAACAAAATTTGTGCCAGTGTCCAAATATATATATATATATCTATATGGACCTGTAGATATATTTACACAGAAGTATATCTATATAGGGCAGTTGGGAAACATATATGATAATATTATTTTAGATTTGAAAGGCACACCGTCAAAATAAGGGATTACCAATCCCAAAGAGGAGGTGCTCAGTGAAGGGGCTGTTAGGCCGCTAAACAACACTATATATATATATCCACGGCACACTCAAGTATTTGCACTTAGTTGAATGTAATTTATTTGTTTAACAACACCAACTTTGTATTTCGTATCATGGAGGCGGGGCCAATGTTTCGGTCCGCTCGGGACCTTGATCACGGCCTATAAACAGTACAAAAAGTATATTTGACATCAATGGGATGTTGAATCACAATCTTTTTACAAGATAAAGAAAGATAGAAAAACAAAAAGAAAGACAAGTCTATGTTGTCATGAAAATAATCCCAGTTGATATTTTGCCACCATGAGACCAGCGTTCTATCAGATAACAAAACAAAACCGAGTTGGAGTCTGATCAGGCCTATGTCACCTATCCTAAAAGGTAACTATCACATAAAAGACTATATAAGGATTTATGAACAAAATTACATCTCTACTTCAGATATGACAACTAGGCGATCAGATATCCATAAATATAGTCAATATCCACAAAAGGAAAAGGAAAACAAGATATGAAGGAATACAATGCAACAGACCCCATATTATACATGCAAGCGATCCATATTACATGTAAGTCGATAAGTGCCACACCAATATAGAAGTATATAGCATAAGGCTAAGTACATATAGACAGGGAGAGACAAGAAATACTACCCAGACATAACTTGATAACCAGCATAAATAGCATATATATACCTATTGAGGCAGAGACGGTGTGTGCTCGTTGGTGGTATGGGGAGACTGGCCGCAGAGCGCCAGTTATAGCGAGTCTACCACGTGTTTGTCTGACGTCATAGCTGCGCGTCTAGTTAGACTTGGAACGCAAGCCGTCCCTCCGCCAAACTGCGCATGCGTGAGCGCTGAAGCTCACGTCTACTGCGATCGCTCACCTATTCATCAATTATGAGCAGGTCAGTGCCACATAGGAGCTAAATTATTACAATAAACACAGTGGACATGGACATATTTAGCACATAGGTAATATATAAACAAGATGGACGCAAATTTACAACATGAGTACAATATTTAACACAGACAGTATATCTTAGTCTCCCCTGGCTAATATGGACAACATGCAAAGGACAACTCTCTAAGTGCGAAATATGCACGTTGAGTAATATCGATCATCATATATTGGGGGCACTTTTATAGTTGAATCTTTGTAAATCATGTATATCCATTCTCTCCAAAACGAATCCTTGCATGTTGTATGTGTACGTTTCATAGTATCGGTCATCACTTATCGTATTAGATACCTTGATTAGTTACAAGATTAAATATAACCAAAGTTAGTATATATTACGATACAAAGAAAAAAACAACAGAAATTAAAGCATACCTAGACCTATGTATCAGCGCGTCTAGATAAAAAAGAAAAAATGGAAAAACCGTTAGATATACAAGAATGATCAAAATTTAGAAAAGAAGAGACCATTTTTATAAACAGACATCCATATATCCTAATCATATTAGTAGATCAAATTCCCGATTAAGTCCATATGGTGATACCGTTTTGAGCTCATAGATCCAGAAAGACTCTCTTTTTTGCAATAAAAGCTTACGATTGCCCCCCCGCCTCGGCATGGGGACATGGTCTATGACTTGAAACTGCAACTGACTGACCCTATGTTGCATCTGTAAAAAGTGGTGAGGAATTGGAAGTTCTGCTTTTTTACATCTAATATCAGATTTGTGCTTACTAATCCTATCACAAATACATTGAGAAGTTTCCCCGATGTAGGCCTGGCCACAAGGGCATTTGATCATATAAACTATATGTGATAGTTACCTTTTAGGATAGGTGACATAGGCCTGATCAGACTCCAACTCGGTTTTATTTTGTTATCTGATAGAACGCTGGTCTCATGGTGGCAAAATATCAACTGGGATTATTTTCATGACAACATAGACTTGTCTTTCTTTTTGTTTTTCTATATTTCTTTATCTTGTAAAAAGATTGTGATTCAACATCCCATTGATGTCAAATATACTTTTTGTACTGTTTATAGGCCGTGATCAAGGTCCCGAGCGGACCGAAACGTTGGCCCCGCCTCCATGATATGAAATACAAAGTTGGTGTTGTTAAACAAATAAATTACATTCAACTAAGTGCAAATACTTGAGTGTGCCGTGGATATATATATATATATATAGTGTTGTTTAGTGGCCTAACAGCCCCTTCACTGAGCACCTCTTCTTTGGGATTGGTAATCCCTTATTTTGACGGTGTGCCTTTCAAATCTAAAATAATTTGTTGTGTTGTGAAATTGTGCACCCGTCTCTATGTCTATTACGACTTTTTCTTATGATAATGCCACTGCGGACGGGATCGTCTCTCAGGTAACAGCCTCAAGTGATTTTTTACACATTTCACATAGTGAAGTTAAATCCAGGGACCTGGAACGAGAATCAAAAAAATTAATCAGCTCTGAGCTTCATTGTGCTACTTTGGCTGAGTATTATAAAAATGGACTGATACCACATGGCCTGAGGGTTCATTTAAGACCCAATCTCTTCTCTACCAATAAGGATTATTGTGATAAATTTGAAACAATATTGAACAAATGCTCTATGGACATAATTGTCCTCAGTATTGATTTTTTACAGAGATCCATTCTTGAGTCAAAGGAGAAGATTTCGGCGATTGAAACTCAGCTTGCAGCAACTATTTCTCCCCAGGACCATACCGACCTCAAAAATAAAACTGAAAATTTTTTTGGAAGATCATCGGAAATACATTGAACAGACCAAAAGATCCAAATATATTCGTGACACAGAGGACTATCAGTTGAACCGGGTGTATAGGTGGCAATGGCAAGAACCAAATACCTATGGGCAGTATTCCTATGCGGATTAATCGTCCTCTTCTTCTGGGAGCGAGAAACCGACTTATCGCAGACCACAACGTTTTTTCAACCGGCGAGGCAACCACCCCCGGCGAAAGCAAAGAGGATACGCAGGGGACGACACTCCAACCGAACCGGAGGCACCTCCTATGCAGACCAGGTCCCAGGTAGGGATCTTGTAATTAACATTTCGTCTAGAACTTTGTCACCTGCTGAAACAATGGTTCTTTCCAAAGGACTGTCCTATTGCCCTATGGCACCTCTAAATCATTTTGATTTAATGCAGGACTTACATAAATGTTATCGTTCTTTACGATTAAAAGTTCACTTTGCTTCCTCTACTCCTACTGATAGAACAATGAGTCAAGATAGACTATCCATTACGTATTTGGGCCTTAGATCCAGAAGTAACTTCATGCCTCCTAAATATAACCATAGTGTTGAAGCATTTATTGATTTGGTGGATAGGGAAATACATCAGGCCTTAGACGCACAGAAAAGAGATAGATATCCAATAACAGGTAATTTATCTAGCATAGAAATCACAGCCCTTAGAACCTTGATGCAGGATGCTAGTATCACAATTAAACCTGCCGATAAGGGCGGTGCCATAGTTGTTATGGACACTAAATATTACATTCATGAAATAGAGACCCAACTCTCAGATACAGAAACCTACGAGCTGATTTCTTCTAATCCTACTTACAAAATTCAAAAATAAATTAATTCACTTTTAGACTCGGCACTGCAGCAGGGCATTATTGATAAAGCTACATTTAACTATTTACATAATGAATATCCTATGATGCGGTACTGTACACACTGCCAAAAATACATAAAAATCTTGAAAAACCACCGGGCCGGCCCATTGTAGCCTCTACTAATTCTTTATTATCACCTTTATCTATTTATCTTGAAAAAATCTTAACTCCATTAATTCAGAAAA
This sequence comes from Bufo gargarizans, assembly GCF_014858855.1. NCBI lineage: Eukaryota > Metazoa > Chordata > Amphibia > Anura > Bufonidae > Bufo > Bufo gargarizans. The sequence continues at coordinate 170,989,933 of NC_058082.1, forward strand.
CAGATTCATTTCTGTTAGACACGAGTCATTTCTTAAATATTGTTTCTAATATCGACCCACTGCCAGAGGAGTCTTTTTTAGTGACGCTTGATGTGTGCAGCCTGTACACCTCCATATCTCACGATGGGGGTGTGCAGGCAGTATCTGACATCCTTCAATCTTCGTTACTGTCCATGGAACAACAAAACTTTTGCATTGATTTATTAAAGCTAGTATTACGATGTAATTATTTCATGTTCGGAGATAATTATTATATTCAGCGGAAGGGTACTGCAATGGGGGCTAATGTAGCCCCCCCCCCCTATGCTAATGCCTATATGGCGTACTTTGAGACATTGCATGTATACTCTAATTCATCTTTCAAACAGCATTGCAAGATATGGCGTCGTTTGATTGACGATATCTTCCTGGTGTGGGTGGGCACTCGTGATTCGTTTGACCAATTTTTTCAATATTTGAATAATATCGTATCAGATTTAAAGTTCACTGTGACTATCAGTGAGCTTACTGTTCATTTTTTGGATACGCTAATAACGAAAGATTCAGATGGTAGACTTACGGTAGATCTTTATAAAAAATCTACCGATAGAAATACTCTTCTTCTTTTTTCGAGTAATCATCCTCATAATACAAAAAAATCGGTACCAAAATCTCAGTTCATGAGAGTCAAGCGAATCGTGAGTGAACCCCACATCAGGAGGATTCGTCTACATGAAATGTCTCAAAGATTCCTTGAACGAGGGTATCCACAATCACTCCTAGACACAGAGCTCAATAAAATTATTGATAGTACTGACGTATTGACCAAGCCTGCCTCTCCCCCACGGATACCATTTATTACTACTTATCATTCGTTTGTACCCAAGATATATCAAATTATTCGTACACACTGGCCTCTTTTAAACAAATTTCATCCTGAGATCCCAGAATTTTTGCATCCTATGAGAATGTGTTATAAGCGACCACGCAATTTGAGGGACTCCCTGGTGCATGCCGATATAGGCCCGTATAAACCTAGATTTGTTCAGCCTACATTGGCTGCTTCCAAAAATGGAACGTTTCCTTGCTTAAATTGTGCCCAATGTACTCATGTTAAAAAAGGTAATACCTTTCCACATCCTCATTCTGGGAAAATGTATAATATTAAAAGATATTATACTTGTGCATCATCTTACGTAGTTTATATGATCAAATGCCCTTGTGGCCAGGCCTACATCGGGGAAACTTCTCAATGTATTCGTGATAGGATTAGTAAGCACAAATCTGATATTAGATGTAAAAAAGCAGAACTTCCAATTCCTCACCACTTTTTACAGATGCAACATAGGGTCAGTCAGTTGCAGTTTCAAGTCATAGACCATGTCCCCATGCCGAGGCGGGGGGGGCAATCGTAAGCTTTTATTGCAAAAAAGAGAGTCTTTCTGGATCTATGAGCTCAAAACGGTATCACCATATGGACTTAATCGGGAATTTGATCTACTAATATGATTAGGATATAAGGATGTCTGTTTATAAAAATGGTCTCTTCTTTTCTTTTAGTATTTCTTTCTAAATTTTGATCATTCTTGTATATCTAACGGTTTTTCCATTTTTTCTTTTTTATCTAGACGCGCTGATACATAGGTCTAGGTATGCTTTAATTTCTGTTGTTTTTTCTTTGTATCCTAATATATACTAACTTTGGTTATATTTAATCTTGTAACTAATCAAGGTATCTAATATGATAAGTGATGACCGATACTATGAAACGTACACATACAACATGCAAGGATTCGTTTTGGAGAGAATGGATATACATGATTTACAAAGATTCAACTTTAAAAGTGCCCCCAATATATGATGATCGATATTACTCAACGTGCATATTTCGCACTTAGAGAGTTGTCCTTTGCATGTTGTCCATATTAGCCAGGGGAGACTAAGATATACTGTCTGTGTTAAATATTGTACTCATGTTGTAAATTTGCGTCCAACTTGTTTATATATTACCTATGTGCTAAATATGTCCATGTCCACTGTGTTTATTGTAATAATTTAGCTTCTATGTGGCATTGACCTGCTCATAATTGATGTATAGGTGAGCGATCGCAGTAGACGTGAGCTTCAGCGCTCACGCATGCGCAGTTTGGCGGAGGGACGGCTTGCGTTCCAAGTCTAACCAGACACGCAGCTATGACGTCAGACGCCGACAAACACGTGGTAGACTCGCTATAACTGGCGCTCTACGGCCAGTCTCCCCATACCACCAACAAGCACACACCGTCTCTGCCTCAATAGGTATATATATGCTATTTATACTGGTTATCAAGTTATGTCTGGGTAGTATTTCTTGTCTCTCCCTGTCTATATGTACTTAGCCTTATGCTATATACTTCTATATCGGTGTGGCACTTGTAGTGTCCCACTAGGTAAAGGTGGGCACTACACAGGTGAATGTGTTTCATTGCATTGAATGTCATGTGCATGTTTTTCCCTGTGTTATCTGGGTGTCAGGCCTGTCAGGGTGTAGTTTAGCCTCCCAGACGTTAGAGGGAACTAGACAGCCCTAGATATATATAGGAAGGCCCAGACAGGAGAGGGTTCGTTCATTCCAGGGGACTAGAGGAGTTACCTTGTCAGCCTGAAGCTCCTGAGGCTAAGCTTAGCTCAGTTGAGATACCCCAGTAGCAGGACAGAACCTCCTGGGAGAAACCCACAGTCCTTCACCAGACAAGTCAGGATATTACAAGCAAAGATAAGTAACACTGATGGGCAGATGCATTAGAAGGTAAAGCAAGGATTTAATACAAGAGGAAGATATATATTTTACCAAGGATTTAAGCCACCATTTAGGCATCCGGGCCTTGGGATAGAAAGCCAGACAGGAGTTCTAGAAAGAACAGTGTACGCTATTTCTGAGGAAAGGTACAACCTGATTCTGAGTGCATTGTGGATTGACCCTCTGAGTATCTTGCATAATCAATACCTGCCATCTTGTGGAATAAGCCTGCTTGTAAAGCTGTGATCTAAGAGACTGTGTTACCATCTGTATGTACAAAGTTGGACTGTTAAATAAAGCAACGTTTGGTTCACTATACCACCTGTGTACCTCACTTATTCCAACTATCAACCGGTGTGCCACCATCAAAGGCACTGGCGTCACGAACCTTAAAGGGACCTTGCCCCAGGCACTCAAAATACCTGTAACATCCAGGGCACCTCATCCACCATCAGGCCTGGTCCCTACCTACAGAGTGTGCCCCAGAGGAACCGTGTCTACCTCTCCTTTACTGCCACATGCCTGCCCAGGGTTCTCCAATACAGTGAGCAACCCTCGATTGCCCATAACCGTGACCTCACTTCGCTATACCCTGCAGGTCTGGCGTGTTGCACACTTATCGACTTACATGTAATATGGATTGCTTGTATGTATAATATGGGGTCTGTTGCATTGTATTCCTTCATATCTTGTTTTCCTTTTCCTTTTGTGGATATTGACTATATTTATGGATATCTGATCGCCTAGTTGTCATATCTGAAGTAGAGATGTCATTTTGTTCATGAATCCTTATATAGTCTTTTATGTGATAGTTACCTTTTAGGATAGGTGACATAGGCCTGATCAGACTCCAACTCGGTTTTATTTTGTTATCTGATAGAACGCTGGTCTCATGGTGGCAAAATATCAACTGCGATTATTTTCATGACAACATAGACTTGTCTTTCTTTTTGTTTTTCTATCTTTCTTTATCTTGTAAAAAGATTGTGATTCAACATCCCATTGATGTCAAATATACTTTTTGTACTGTTTATAGGCCGTGATCAAGGTCCCGAGCGGACCGAAACGTTGGCCCCGCCTCCATGATACGAAATACAAAGTTGGTGTTGTTAAACAAATAAATTACATTCAACTAAGTGCAAATACTTGAGTGTGCCGTGGATATATATATATAGGGAAACATATATGAGACTGTACCATTTAAATATACAACATAAATAAATGGAAATCTAGGAGCCAAGAAGAGTAGGGTGGGGTGCTGTTAAAGGCTCCTGGTGAAATCTGATAGGGAGCTGAAATAAAGTGGGAATAGTAGTATAATGGGTAAGATATAGTAGGATGAACTAAGGCCTGGTTCATATCTTTTTTAGTTTTCCATTCTTCCATTAGAAGAACAGAGAGAAAAAAAAAGCCGGAATCTTTATTCTGTCTAAAATAATGGCAAAAACAGATGCAAAATGAGCATAAGGCCTCATGCACACGACTGTATGTATTTCGCAGTCTGCAAAAAAAGGATCAGTAAAAAATACGGATGACATCCGTGTGCATTCCGTATTTTGCGGAACAGAACAGCTGGCCCCTAATAGAATAGTACTATCTCTGTCCGCAATGCAGAAAATAATAGAACATGTGCTATTTTTTTTATTTTTTTGCGGAACAGAAATGCGGACATACGGAAGCGGATTGTACACGGAGTAACTTACTTTTTTTTGCAGACCAGTTGAAATAAATGAATCCATATCTGCAAAAAAAGGAACGGACACAAAGTAAATACGTGAGGCCTAAAGGACGGATCAGAAGAACAGAAAACGAAATGATGATGTGAACCCGGCCTTACATACAATAGACTAGAGAGATTTTCACATGAACTAGAAATTAAAGAAGAAAATAAAAAAAATAAAAAACTCAAACAAATCTTACTAGTAATGCCATGATTTGTTAACATGACTGAATATGAGTGACTGCAGTTATCAATAACAACCAGAAGAGGGCAGTATATAAAAGGGATGGATTTAAAAACAGATTTGTAGACACAAATAGAGTCAACTGCCAAAAACTAGGTAGTAAATTACCATTCTTTAAACCTGTATATTTAAATGGCACCATCTCATATATGGGCTTCCCAACTACCCTGCTATCTAGATATTGTTGGATTGTTTGATATACGTCTCTGTGTGTATATATTATGTCCTCTTTGAACACTTGTGTATGAGACTATTGCCTTATTGAATTTAATTTCCACATTTTGTATGGAACTTATTTAAACCTTCCGTTTTTGCTGGATTGTGTTTTTGCAGGAAGACAGACCACCTCTGAAACACGTTATACGTATTTTTACATGTATTTTAATTTTAATAAATTAGTTTTATCCCTGGACAGCGCCCTTGTATCCTGCTTCTGCTCATGATGATTCTGACTAAAGCTACTTTCACACTCGCGTTTGGTACGGATCCGTCAGAACGCATCCGTTTGTATTATCTGTAACATTAGCCAAAACGGATCCGTCTTGAACATCATTGAAGGGGACGGATCAGTTTTCTATTGTGCCAGATTGTGTCATAAAAAAATGGATCCGTCCCCATTGACTTACATTGTGTGTCAGGACGGATCAGTTTGGCTCAGTTTCGTCAGACGGACACCAACACTCTGCAGACAGCGTTCTGGTATCCGCCTCCAGAGCGGAATGGAGACAGAACGGAGGCAAACTGGTGCATTCTGAGCGGATCCTTCTCCATTCAGGATGCATTAGGGCAAAGCTGATCCAATTTGGACCACTTGTGAGAGCCTGAACGGATCTCACAAAATATGGTTGGGAATGTCCTTTTAAATGGCTTTTCTCACTTCAGCTATTGGCATTTATCATGTACATAGGGTTAATACAAGGCACTTTCTAACGTGTTGTGATTGTCCATAGTGTCACCTTTTCTGGCTTGATTCATTTTTCCAGGTGCTATTTACGTCACCTGTCACTTTTTTCAAGCTGGGTTTAGGGCATGGCCACACTTTCACGTTTCCGGATGCCGTTTATTTTATTTCCCATAGACTTTCAAGCTAACATCTGGAGCTGGTGTTTTTACTGCACAACACAGTAGAACGAGCAGGTATAAGATACCTCTAAGGCCTCATGCACACAGCCTTTGTCTGTCTGTGCCCGTGCTGCGGACTGCAAATTGCCACCATGGAGCTGCTGGATGCGGACTCATCTCAACTGAATGGGTGCGCATGTGGTGCACAAACGGCCGGTGCCCATATATAGCAGACCCGAAGTTTGCGGGCCGCAATATGGGCACCGGCCAATAACGACAGTTTGCATAAGGCCAAAGGCTGCAGAAGTACCCAAAACATCATCAAAACCTATGTGTGAAAGCACTGTAAATTGTCTTGACCCACTCTGCAGATGTGAACCTAACCTTCGCTGATTACGTGACTTCTACAGGTATACACTACTCACAAAAAGTTCGGAATTTTTGCCTAAATTTATTGAAAACGTAAAAAGTTCACGCTATAGTGTTAAAGGGATTCTGTCACCTGGATTTTGGTGACAGAGCTTTTAACATCATCACATCAGTCTGCTCGTTTTGGATTAAAATACACTAGTATTACTACCCTAAGTGTTGTCCTTTGTCTAGAAAATGGCTTTTATTAATATGGTAATTACCTGAGTAAGGTGCCCAAGGGGCTGTCCCTCCGGCCGTTGGAGCCCAGACGCGCCCCTTCTCCTGGAGCCCAGCACCGCCCCACTGCTAATTTATTTACTCCTCAAATGAAGTAGGTGCTCCTCCCGTGGCTGTGCAATCATTTTTACGAATCCAGTGGATATGCGCTTGTGCAGATCCACACACACCCTCCTCCAGCTGATTCCAGTGCGGCCGCGTCACTTTCGGGTATAGCATTTTGCCAAGGTATAGTAATCTGGCAGAACACCAGGACGGATCCGTTTGGCTCAGTTTCATCAGAGGGACACCAAAACGCTGCAGCATTTTGGTGTCCGTCTCCAAAGCGGAATGGAGACAGAACAGAGGCAAACTGGTGCATTCTGAGCGGATTCTTTTCCATTCAGAATGCATTAGAATGCAAACTGATCCGTTTTGGACCGCTTGTGAGAGCCCTGAACGGATCTCACAAACGGAAAGCCAAAACGCCAGTGTGAAAATTGCCTAACATCGCGTCCCTGCACCCGCCCCCTCATACATATTCATACCTCCTGCACATCGTCCACTCCTCCATCGACCCGCCCCCTCATACATATTCATCCTCCTGACTCATATTCCTCCCCCATATGTACGCCCATAAACTCCTCCTTGCTCTATCTCTGGCAAATGTCATGCGCTCAGTGTTTGCAGAGCAGAGAGGCAACGGAGGCAGACAGTGAACTAACATATTGGGAGCGGCTACATCTTTCCACAATGGTACATCATTTTTACTGGATTCCTTTTATGTTTACATACAATAACCAATTCTTAGTAATATATCCGAGCAATTATAAAGTTTTTTCATAATGTCCCCAATTTTGCTATGCTACACAGTAATAGAAAATACTGTAATATAATTATATGCATAGTTGATTCCATGAAAATAATGTAATGTATAAAAAAAATAATAATAAGGGGCTCGCTCCCACATGTATCCCTCCCTAAACATACCTGACAGCATCACACTGTAAGGGGCATGCTCCCACATATATCCATAAACATACCTGACAGCATCACAATTTGAGGGGCACGCTCCTATATATATCTATAAGCATACCTGAAATTATTACACTATAAGGGGCACACTCCCACATATATCCCTAAACATACCTGACAGTATCACACTGTAAGGGGCACGCTCCCACATATATCCATAAACATACCTGACAGCATCACAATTTGAGGGGCACGCTCCTACATATATCCATAAGCATGCCTGAAATTATTACACTATAAGGGGCACACTCCCACATGTATCCCTAAACATACCTGACAGCATCACACTGAAAGGGGCACGCTCCCACATGTATCCCTAAACATACCTGAAACCATCACACTGTAAGGGGCAAGCTCCCACATGTATCCATAAACATACCTGAAAGCATCACAATATGAGGGGCACGCTCACACATGTATCCCTAAACATACCTGAAAGCATCACAATATGAGGGGCACGCTCCCACATATATCCATAAACATACCTGGAATCATCACACTATAAGGGGCACACTCCCACATGTATCCATAAACATACTGAACAGTGTCACACTATAAGGATAACGCTCCCACTCGTATTCCTAAACATAACTGACAGCTTCACACTATAAGGGTCCATTCACACGTCCGTTGTTTCTTTCCTGATCTGTTCCGTTTTTTGCAGAACAGATCTGGACCAGATCTGGACCCATTAATTTTCAATGGGTCCTGAAAAAAAATCAGATATTGTGCTGTCCGTTTTTTTTCAGGACCCATTGAAAATGAATGGGTCCAGATCTGGTCCAGATCTGTTCCGCAAAAAACGGAACAGATCAGGAAAGAAACAACGGACGTGTGAATGGACCCTAAGGGGCACGCTCCCATCTGTATATCTATAAACAAATTTCAAGATAACCCTAATATACTGACCTGGAAATCCATTGAAACTCATGTATAACCACAGGAAAGTGAAATGCACACACTGCAACTCCAAAAGTACAGGGCTAAAAATATTTATTTTCAACTAGACAAAAGCCGACTGATTACATAAATAGGACTATCCTTTTATTTGAAATAAAAATTAAATAAAAATAAAAGCAGACTGATTACACTAATATGATTACCTTTTCTTTCAACTGAACCGTTGTTTCATAATTTTTTTTATTACACAATCAACATGCCATTATCTAAATGCAATATATGCAATTAGCATGGCCATGTAATCTTGTGAAATGTGCTGTGGTGAAAGTAATTCCTCCTTTCTAAAGCCTTCTGCCCCATTATCAAGTATTTCACATGGGAGGAGTTTTCTATGCTAACAAGCATAGTGATCTGCCTCCATTCATTATAATGCTCAATGCCCGGTGATGTCACAGGACTGGAGGGGCGGGGCTTAGCATGTTGGATGGCCAAGTTACCGCCCCTCCATCCTCTCTGCATAATTACCTAGGCTGCCAGTGACGTCACCTGGCTCCCTGAGCAGCGGAAGAGGAGGCTTTGCTCGCCTTCCAGGGACGCGGTACGTCACTGAAGACAAGAAAATACTCACTTACGGCCAAGAATTTACAGGAGTAAAACGGGGCTTGAGAAATATGTTCTAAAGGTACTACATGCATGTCTGTAATGTGTATGTTAGTAGATTACTATTAGACCAATGTCCCCAATCCCGGACAACACCTTTAAGAACTATCTTCAGCGTAAAGAAGAACAAGGAGTCCTGGAAGTCATGATATGACTCCCTGATCTCAAGATCATCAAGTCTATCTGGGATTATACAGTATGAAGAGACAGATAGTTTTGAACAAGCCTACATCCACAGAAGATCTGTGGTCTGCAAGTGAAGCTGACTATCTACCGTATCTGTCTGTTTGTCTATCTATAAATCTTGACAATGTTTATTTATAGGGCATACAAAAGGACCATAAGAAATGCAGTATGCTTGCTATTTGTTTTTATCAAATGAAGTCATCCATTTTTACTGGTCTAGAAATAAATCTCTAATGCAAAAATCTGTGGCACACCAGGATTTCTTTTCAAATGATGCTTTTATACATAACGTGTAGATTGACATCATTTTGTGTCTTAATTTCATCCGGTTTATATGTCAATATGACTGGTTTTGAGAATAGTCCCAACAATTCGGTCGGATAACAACCTTTATCAAGGGATCTAAAAGGAATATAAAAGATTTTTAACCCGTAGAGGACCCGCTCCGTACATGTACGGCACAGATGTCCGTAACTTAAGGACCAGCGCCGTACATGTACGGCGCTGTGATTGGGCGGATGCAGGAGATGTGCCGCCCGATCTGCGGCAGGGGCCTGGCAGTCACTGATAGCTGGACCCCTGCTGCATGCGCTGGGATAGGTGAAATCACTGATGCCGGCGCATTAATCCTTGATGTGCTGAGGTCAGCGCTGACCGCGGCACATGCCATGTCTGTTCGCGAATCGGAGCTTCCATCAGGTCCCCATGCTGCTGTGATGGGGACTCGATGGCAGGGAAGACAGCCCGATGCCTTCCTTAGGCATCGTGGCTGCCTTCCGGGAGAGCCTGTGAGATCCAGCCCCTTGGATCTCACAGGCAAGCAGGCTGCAAGTGTATTACACTCAGTAATACACTTACAGCCAATGCATCACAATACAGAATTATTGTGATGCATTGTAAAGAGGATCAAACCCCCAAAAGTTGAAGTCCCAGAGTGGGACAAAAAAATTAAGTTTAAATTTTTTTTAAAGTTCCAAGTAAAAAAAAATGCATCATTTTCCCAAAATAAAGTTAATAAAAAAAAAAAAAATAGGGAAAAAAAGAAAAGTAGACAAATTAGGTATCACCGCGTCCGTATCAACCGGCTCTATACAAATATCACATGACCTAACCCCTCAGAACACCGTCAAAAACATAAAATAAAAACTGTGCTAAAAATGCAGCACCAAGCGATCAAAAAGGCATATGCCCTCAAAATAGTACCAATCTAACTGTCACCTCATCCCGCAAAAAATTATACCCTAAAATAAAAAACTAAAAAACTATGGCTCTCAGACTATGGAGACACTAAAACATAATTTTTTTTGTTTAAAAAATGCTGTTATTGTGTAAAACTTAAGTATATAAAAAAAAAGTATACATATTAGGTATCTCTGCATCCGTAACAACCTGCTCTATAAAAATACCACATAACCTAACCCCTCAGGTGAACACCGTAAAAATAAATAAAAATAAAAACTGTGTCATTTTCTGTCACCTTACATCACAAAAAGTGTAATAGCAAGCGATCAATAATGATATCATTGTGTAAAACTTACATAAATAAAAAAAATAGACATATTAGATATCGCCACGTCCGTAAGAACCTTCTATATAAAAATATCACATGCCCTAACCCCTCAGATGACCACCGTAAAAAAAAAAAACTGTGTCAAAAAAGCAATTTTTTGTCACCTTACATCACAAAAAGTGTAACAGCAATGATCAAAAAGTCATATGCACCCCAAAATAGTGCCAATCAAACCATCATCTCATCCCGCAAAAATGATACTCTACCTAAGATAATTACCCAAAAACTATGGCTCTCAGACTATGGAAACACTAAAACATATATTTTTTTTGTTTTAAAAATATCATTGTGTAAATCTTACATAAAAAAAAAAAAAAGTAGACATATTAGGTATCGCCATGTCCGAAACAACCTGCTGTATAAAAATATCACATGACCTAACCCCTCAGATGAACACCGTAAGAAAAAAAACGGTGTCAAAAAAGACATTTTTTGTCACCTTACATCACAAAAAGTGTAATAGCAAGCGATCAAAAAGTCATATACACCCTAAAATAGTACCAATAAACCATAATCTCATCCCCCCAAAAATGAGCCCATACACAAGACAGTCGCCCAAAAAATAAAAATAAAATACAGCTTTCAGAATGTGGATACACAAAAAATTTATCTTTTTTCTAAAAATGCTTTATCATGTAAAACTGAAACTAACAACCAAAAAAGTTGTCATATTTGGTATTGTCGCGTCTGTAACAACCTGCTCTATAAAAATACCGCATCATCTAACCTGTCAGATGAACGTTGTAAATAACAAAAAATAAAAACACAGCCAAACCAGCTTTTTTTACTTTGCCTCACAAAAAGTGTAATATAGAGCAACCAAAAATCATATGTACCCTAAAATAGTACCAACAAAACTGCCACCTTATCCCGTAGTTTCCAAAATGGGGTCACTTTTTTGGAGTTTCTACTCTAGGGATGCATCAGGGGGGCTTCAAATGGGACATGGGGTCGAAAAAAAGGCCAGCAAAATCTGCCTTCCAAAAAACATATGGCATTCCTTTCCTTCTGCACAATGCCATGTGCTCGTATAGCAGTTTACAATCACATATGGGGTGTTTCTGTAAACTACAGAATCAGGCCAATAAATATTGAGTTTTGTTTGGCTGTTAACCCTTCCTTTGTTACTGGAAAAATGGATTAAAATGGAAAATCTGCCAATATAGTGAAATTTTGAAATGTTATCTCTATTTGCCAATAATTATTGTGGAACACCTAAAGGGTTAACAAAGTTTGTAAAATCAGTTTTGTATACCTTGAAGGGTGTAGTTTCTAAAATGTGGTCACTTTTTTGGAGTTTCCACTCTAGGGGTGCACCAGGGGGTCTTCAAATGTGACATGGCAGCTTAAAGAGGACCTTTCATCGGTCCAAACATTGCAAGATAATTATCAGGCTACATAGAGCGGCGCCCAGGGATCTCACTGCACTTACTATTATCCCTGGGCACCGCTCCGTTCGCCCGCTGTGTCCTTCGGTATCTTCACTGAATTGGTTCGATTAGGCAGAGTCTGCCCTGTTTCACCCTGTGCGTTCCTTCTCCCAGGCTGTAGCGCTGTCCAGTCGCAGCGCAGAGCTCACATCCTGGGAGAAAACGCCCAGGGGTGAAACAGGGCAGACTCCACCTAGTCGAGCCAATTCAGTGAAGATACCAGAGGACACAGCGGGCGAACAGAGCAGCACCCAGGGATAATAGTAAGTGCAGTGAGATCCCTGGACGCCGCTCTATGTAGCCTGATAATTATCTTGCAATGTTTGGACTGATGAAAGGTCCTCTTTAAAATTATCCCAGTGAAATCTGCTTTTCAAAAAACATATGACATTCCTTTCTTTCTGCGCAATACCATGTGCCCGTAGAGCAATTTACGACCCCATATGGGGTGTTCCTGTAAACTGCAGAATCAGGGCCATAAATATTGAGTTTTGTTTGGCTGTTAATCCTTGCTTTGTTAGTGGAAAAAAATGGACTAAAGTGGAAAATCTGCCAGAAAAGTGAAATTCTGAAATGTAATCTCTATTTTCCATCAATTTATGTGGAACACCTAAAGGGTTAACAAAGTTTGTAAAATCAGTTTTGAATACCTTAAGGGGTGTAGTTTCTAAAATGGGGTCAATTTTGGGTGGTTTCTGTGATGAATACCACGCCTCGTGCCCGCTTGACTTTACCTACGTCGAACTCACGAGACGTGATATGGTCATGGGTTACAAAAGCGTGACGTTACACTCTCCAGAGGAGCAGGTAAGGTCAGCTTGGTACAGTTTACACAGACACCTCCTGTCCACGCGGGCACAGAGCGGCAACAAGCTGAGAGAGCCTTTTCACTGCCGCATTAAAACAGCGCTGTCTCAGGCCGGGTAACTGCCACAAGCTTCTCGTTGGATATAAGCCCGGTCCGCTAACGGGATTATATAGGGTGAGAAACCAACCTCGCAGGAGCTTATAACTAGACCGAAGCACGGATGTGGGGATTTGTGATCGAGATGCAAGATAGCACAAGATTAAATTATATATTTAATCGCCATAAGGGAACACTAGATATAACACAATATACACAGAGAATATATACAGTGGTCCGAGGTTACAGATACAGGTGACATAGGTACAACAGGGTTAAGCAGAACAATAAGTCAGTTTACCAGATATATTAGTCCTTTGGGTAGTGATGAGTTCTCGGTTGTATTCACGTTGGAGGCAGTGATGTCATCCGATTGCAGGTTCCTCTAAACACATTGCACAATGTGACCCCCTTTTAGAGAAAAGACACACCCGCTTGCTGGCACAAGCCTTTTAACCTGTAGCCGATCCCTCCCCTCCCGGCCTTTGGGAGGGGTCCACCCCCTTTTTGCTGGGCTGGCAGCAAATGACCCACAAAACTCTTTAGGGTTCATAGCTCCAGGCCAGAAGGTCACAGGGAGATGGTTCTGGGACTAACGGATCCGCCTGGGTTCCAGCTACAAGTAGAGTCCAAACATGGTACTGCTATTGGGTTTCTGTGGGGAGATATGGATATCTTCCTTCCCTGGCATCCCACCCTCAAACAAAGACCATGGACATGTTCATTATGGCCAGTGGGACACAAATATGTATCCGGTTTGAGCCTGCGATGGCCGGGCGATTCATAATTGCTTATGAAATATAGGTGCCAACATGTCTGGGAGGTATACCTCCTGGTGGGGGGTTTTCCTGCAGGATCTGTGCTGTCTTACTGGAGGTGTGAAATGTAACCAAATGTGGCCTGCTAGGAGTTTTCTGCTATCTGGCTGCGGCTTTGAAGCAGGGCCCCCTTGTGGAGCTTGATTTCCTCTGCCTTCTTTCAGCAAATGGTGGGTGTAAGGACATGGCTGACAGTAAATATTAATCCATATTCCTCACAGTTTCTATTATGTAAACCTCACAAAGTGACTTCAGACCTGAACTGGTCCTTAAAATGTAGGTTTTTGAAATTTTCTGAAACATTTCAAGATTTGCTTCTAAACATTTAAGCCTTCTAATGTCCCCAAAAAATAAAATGGCCAATCAATTCACACAATGATCCAAACATGAAGTAGACATATGGGGAATGTAGAGTAATAACTATTTTTGGAGGTATTACTATCTATTATAAAAGTAGAGAAATAAAAATACATTCTTTTGACTCAATTTTACCACTGTCATGAAGCGTTTTAAAATTATCACCTCATAAAGTGACACATGTTGTCAGATTTGCAAAAAAAGGCCTGGTCCTTAAGGTGAAAAATGGCAGGGTCCTGAAGGGGTTAATCTATAGGGAATTTGGTTTACAAAAATTAATGTTACAGGTACAACATATAACGTATAAATTGATTGTCCCAAATACATTATTTATCATTTTTTTCTTTTTTTTTATTGCTTTTTTAACACCTACTTTCTCAACATGTTTTCATGGTGCTTTAGATCATATAATTGCAACTTCTAGCAATCTCAAGATCATGTTCATATTGCCTCTTATCTATATTAAAAGTATCTCAGATATGCTCCTATAGATGGTAGTGACCCATACTATATTATTGTTTACCCCATTCTAATTGAGATCGCTAGAATTTCTATACAACTAGGGAGGAACACCTGCCCTTCTCAGCCTCAAAATAGATTGTGCGCCTCTCGGCCGTGCGACGTCAGCTCCCCGGTACGCTGCTTCCTGTAAGGCAGGTACATTCTAACCCTTATGAATAGGCGGGACGTCTGCCATGGCGTCCGCATCCGTATTGAATCCCTGCAACTAAGGCCACAGGTAACTGACTCTCTCCATACTAGGGGGTTATTTCTGACACTGGGTGATTACTTTACATGATTCTCTGGTCCTAATGTACTCTCAATACATTGAATTATATTTACAGCTCCTCTTGTTCTCCCAAGGGTCCAATTACTCAGTATGTTCAGACATCAATATCATCACCCTCCATTAAATCTACCCCTCCCCACTCTGACCTTGTAACATTGGGGCATTATATTGTCCTCGAGACCATATTTGATTATACTTGAGCATTACATGTATAGACAGTTTGTGTATATATATGTATCTTATTCACCTATGATTGGTTATGTATTATATTATCAATTTACACTCACCTAAAGAATTATTAGGAACACCTGTTCTATTTCTCATTAATGTGATTATCTAGTCAACCAATCACATGACAGTTGCTTCAATGCATGTAGGGTTGGGGTCCTGGTCAAGACAATCTCCTGAACTCAAACTGAATGTCAAAATGGGAAAGAAAGGTGGGCTACAACAGCAGAAGACCCCGCCGGGTACCACTCATCTCCACTACAAATAGGAAAAAGAGGCTACAATTTGCACAAGCTCACCAAAATTGGACTGTTGAAGACTGGAAAAATGTTGCCTGGTCTGATGAGTCTCGATTTCTGTTGAGACATTCAAATGGTAGAGTCTGAATTTGGCGTAAACAGAATGAGAACATGTATCCATCATGCCTTGTTACCACTGTGCAGGCTGGTGGTGGTGGTGTAATGGTGTGGGGGATGTTTTCTGGGCACACTTTAGGCCCCTTAGTGCCAATTGGCCATCGTTTAAATGACACGGGCTACCTGAGATTGTTTCTGACCATGTCCATCCCTTCATGAACACCATGTACCCATCCTTTGATGGCTACTTCCAGCAGGATAATACACCATGTCACAAAGCTCGAATCATTTCAAATTTGTTTAATGAACATGACAATGAGTTCACTGTACTAAAAGGGCCCCCACAGTCACCAGATCGCAACCCAATAGAGCATCTTTGGGATGTGGTGGAACGGGAGCTTTGTGCCCTGGATCTGCATCCCTCAAATCTCCATCAACTGCAAGATGCTATCCTATCAATATGGGCCAACATTTCTAAAGAATGCTATCAGCACCTTGTTGAATCAATTCTACGTAGAATTAAGGCAGTTCTGAAGGCAAAAGGGGGTCCAACACCGTATTAGTATGGTGTTCCTAATAATTCTTTAGGTGAGTGTATACGTTATATGTTGTATTCCTGTGACATCAATTTTTGTAAACCAAATTCCCTATAAAAATCTTTTATATTCCTTTTAGATCCCTTGATAAAGGTTGTTATCCGCCCAAAACTTTCGGACTATTCGCAAGGCCAGTCACATTGATATATAAACCAGGTGGAATTAAAACAGAAAATGATGTAAATCTACATGTATGTATTAAAGCATCACTTGAAAAGAAATCCTGATGTGCCACAGATTTTTGCATTGGATTACACTGAAATAAATATCTGACTTGGGGTTTAGCTTGAACCAGTTTTTCACAAGGAATTCTTGGCACACATTATCACAACTGACAGACATTCTATCATAAAGTTATTGCTAATTCATCCTGGTTTTCCCTAACCTATCTAATTGTTCCAAAAATGGCACAAATTTAGACAGTCTGGACCTGCACCAGATTAATCACAGTGGCTCAGGCTGGATGATAAATTTGGTGCTGGACTAGACACTCTTCTCTGACTCTGTAACAACTATTATTTTGCTTACTTTGTGAAATTTATTGCAGAATTCTAGCTCAATTCTGGTGTAATCCAGTAAATCTTGGGTGACGGGTCTTGCCTTCTTTTACTTAAAAGCCATATCCCCTTTTCAAGCCATGCATCCTTTTCAAACTAGGTGCAGCTAATTTTTCTAAACCTAGATGCTCTAAAATGTGCCACATTTTAGTGGAATTTACATCCACATCGAGGTTCAATCACAATGGTAAATGTGGGCCAATGTTACCTAACTACCAATTCAGATCATGCTCTACTGTAGGCTTTGTTTCCACCAGGTTCATTTCAATGATCTAATTCTTGTCCTTGCACTCTTTCTCCTACTTGAACTAATTGTTATTTTATTTATGTATTTATTTTCTGTTTATTTCGAATGATTACTCCGGGTTCAAGGAGCCTGTGGCTTAGCCCTAAGCTTCCTGAGTTTGGACTACTCATTAGACTGAGAAAGCCCAAGGCTATGTCTTGGACTTGCAGCAAAAGCAATAATTTCAGAAAGAAAGCGCCACAGCACACATTGATAAGAGCAAGAAAAAGAAACTGATAGGGGAATAAAAATAAATAAAAAAACTGGGGAAAAAAAATGGTCTGCAATAGGAATTGCTTTGTTTTATTCCTAAGACAGTATTCTGAGTAGTGAAAGTATGTTTTTAATCTTCTTCAATGGTTTGAAGCTTACAGTGTGTTTGAAAGCCCCAAATATCAACTTTTACAGATAAAAAAAAAAAAGTCAAGGCACCCAGGAGACACTTCTATACTGCTCGGCAGATGTGATGTTTAAACCATCACTTTCTGAAAGCAAATGAGATAAAAAGAAACAAACTTCCAAAGTTGATTCACTATGTGGTGCATGAAGAGCAGAGCTGTGATATCTAGTCTTTCTAAAGCGTTCATGTTGTGATACAGTACCATACATCTCTAGGAACCTTCTTTTGTACCCAGTTTAGAAGAGAACATTTAAAAAGATTTAATCATGTGTGCTATCTTTATTCTTTCTTTCTTTTTTTTTTTTTTCTTTTTTTTTTTTTTTTTATCCTACTGCGATGATCATTTAGACTTAGAGATGTTACTGTAGCTGATCACAACAACCCCTTTTCCTACTGACGCTAGCCCAGAGATCCCTGCAGGTTTGGCTTCAGAAGCCCCATGGTCATATGGCTGCTGCGGAGGAAATAAAGTGTTATGTATAGACCATTTAAATGTATTATGTTAGTGAAAACTGCTCTTTGATAGCTCCTCTCAGCCATAGCCCATAGAAGGGTGGGGTCTGTCTAGAATATGATTGAATATCTGTTAGGGGCCCTCCACTATAGCCCAATAAGAGTTGAGGTCTGTCTATAACATGATCAAATTAGGAATATTGAAAAGAGCAGTTAAGATGAGACAACCTCTTTAAGGGACCATGCCGCACGTTCCCACACTGCTGGGCAGCCAGGAGCGCTGCTGTGCATGGCAAATTTAGAAATGCTAAACCAGAATTTCATCCCTTCATTATCAGGCACGGTGACGGTCCTAGATGTTGTACTCTTTTTTTTTTTTGTAAGATGGGAATACCCCTTTAAAGGTTGTCGGCAGATACTATAGTGTTTTACATCTCTTATGTGTAAATTGTGACCAGATGCGTTTCTTCAGTATTTATATAAAGCAGATAGCTAATAAAAGTGAGCTATTGAAAGATACCAAATTATTATCATGTGCCAGTGGTGGGCCCCTAAGCCCCTTTTACATTGGCCAATAACAAGGCAATTATCTAGAGTGAACCATTCATTCTAGATAATTGCCTATTGTTAAAAGGAACCTTTCGCGTTAAAATGCACTGTATTCTGTCAGCACCATGTTATAGAGCAGGAGGAGCTGAGCAGATTGATATATAGTTTTATGGGAGAAGATTCAGCATAACTCAGTCAATGAGGCTGCCCTCTTTGTATGGCCAATCATAGAGGTAAGGTTGTCAATCACTGAGAAGATCATCTCCTTGACTTCAAAGTTCTTTAGGAATGCAACTGAATAAATAAGCTTTTATGAATCATTTGCAATTAAACTATATGTAAATCTGCTCAGCTCCTCCCGCTCTATAACATGCTGCCTGCAGATTACACTGCATTTTCATTGTGACAGGTTCACTTTAAGTTGCATGTACTGTACATGCTGCAATTATCTCCTCTGTATGCGATGTCCCCATACAGATTTATAGTTTGATGGAAGCAATGACCCTGTGTACACGTATACACAGAACTTCTGGCAAACAAGGATTTTTGGTGCTGCAATAAAGATTCAGTCACCTGATGAACAAGCATTTGCTCATTCATTGGGTGATCCACAACACGTTTACACAGGTCAATTATCAGGACCAAGGGTTCCTATGGAAAAATGCTTCTATTGATATGCCAGTACCAGTACTGTACAGCAGAGGGCAGTATCAGACTGTCTAATGTATTTTACAGCTGCTCTCTGTGTCTGTACTGTTATGTGTAGTTATAGGCTGTGCAGCCACTTATAAAGCACAGCTGATCCTTCCATATAATTTCATGGGCTTGTTTTATTTAGTGTTTTTTATAGATACATTAACTGTGTTTCATTTGTATATTAGTCAGTAATCCTGTGGTGTCCATTTTGGTTTCTACATGGATTGTAAAGTGCTGTGGAATACAGTGGCACTATATAAATAATGATTATTATTATTTTTATAAAGCATACATATCTATGCTCATACATTCCCCCTGCAGATGTATATGTATTAAGAGGGATGCACCCAATTCAAAGTTTTGACTAAAGGGCCCTTTACACGGGCCAATTCTTGGCCAGATGATCGCTAACAAGCATTGCTTATCTGAAGGTTTAAGGGCTTATGCACATGATTGTATGTATTTTTTGGTCTGCAAAACAGGGATCCGCAAAAAGTTTGGATGATGTCCGTGCATTCCGTATTTTGCGGAACAGCTGGTCCCTAATAGAACAGTATTATCCCCTGTCCGTTATGCGGACAATAATAGAAAATGTTCTATTTCTTTGCGGATTGGACATGTGGATATATGGAAACGGAATGTGCACTAGATAACTTCCGTTTTTTGGGCGAACCCATTGAAATGAAATGTTCCGCATATGGTCTGGACAAAAATGGAACGGACACAGAAAGAAAATATGCGTTAATGTGCATGAGCCCTAAAGGTGCCGCTGATTACCTGATGAATGAGCGAAACGCAGCCGTCTCCTTCACTGATGAGCAGGCGCTTGACGGGAAGGAGTGGTTCCTTCCTGGCAATCGCCTGTAAAATTGGCCTTGGCCCATGTAAAGGGACCTTCAGATAGCTTAGTCAAATACACAGCACATGGCCATATTAAGGCCCGTACAGAGCTCCATAGGTACATACTATATTATACATTTAGGGATCTGTAGAGACCGTGTGGCACTGTAAAAACTCTGCGCACATGGCTTAGTGTGCAAGGGGTACTAGTATTCTCCTAACAGTACACAGCCAAAGACCCTTTTACTCAAAAGCTTGTTTGTTGGATGAGCACATTTGCAAAGTGAATAGGGCATGAATGATTGTTAATACAATTGTTTTATCCCCTTTCACTGATATATATCAAAAGGCACTTTAAATGAGCGCTGTTTGAGTTGTATATTGTCGATCGACACCCATTAACTGCCCAACATCGGCCTGTGTAGGAAGACCCTAGGGCTGTTTGTACACTAGCATTAAAATCTTCGGGTATGCTGTTCTGCCGGAGTTCATTGTATCCGGCATAGCCAGGAAGGGACGGACCACCTCCAGGCACTATTGACTGTAAAGAAACCCGTCAGGAATACGGCCTGTTTCCAGCATGTACTGGGATTCGGCTGGACAAAAAAACGCTGCAAGCAGGAGTTTTTCTCCAGATAGTGAATGGGCTCCGGCGGGGAAATGAAGATTTAAATGGTAGTGTGCAACTACAGATGTAGCAGGGGTAACACACACACTCTTAACTCAAATTTCTTAACTCATTGCGTTATCTTGAAACAAAAGCCATTGAAAAGCAATTGCTTAACGCACTTAGTTTCATTTAGTTTAGATAACATGTCTCATAAAGCATGTGTGTTAACCCTGCAACATCCGTAACTTAAGTCATGTGCCTATAAGTATTGTAGTGTGTTAATTGTTTTGTATTTATTGCTACATGTATAACACTGGACATCTTTGCACACATCGTATTGAAATGACAAATGCAGCAACATGAACTGTACTGAAGCCCTGACTGGGTGCCAGGCACTCTCTGCTTCATAGCCACCCATAGACCCTGGTCGCTATTAGCACCCTGTTATAGGGCAGGAGGAGCTGAGCAGATTTATATATAGTTTTGTGTTAAAAAGACATTTACATCTCTGGTTTTTCTGAATGCAAGATGGCTCATTTGGCTATTATCAGTGATTGATAACATTTTCTGTGTAAATGTGTGTACATAGATAGCTGTCATTGATAAGACAGTGTCCGTGTACAACTAAGCTCAGAAAAAGTAGACATTGAAATGTATAAATTCATCAAGCACCTGCATCTCCCAGATGAATTTAGACAACCTCCAGTGTAGCAAAAATCTCTGTTTGCTATGGAAGGTTTCTGCTTGACAGACTCCCATTATAGGGGTTATCCCACAAATTAAAAAAAGTTTTTTTACTCACATATCAACAGCTCATCAGGCACCAGCATTTCCCAGGATTTATTGCTATTAGCTCTTGTTAACTCCATTATCCCTTGCATACAAAATAGCCCCTTATACATGCCCTGGAGATAACTATGTAATACCACCACAATTTCCTTCTCCACTGTACTGTAGCTATATATATCTATTATTTTAGAAGTAGGGATGGATGAATGAAAGGTGTTTGGACTTCTTCACCTAATTGTCTATAAGATCATTAAACCAGCACAGAGAGGAGGAAGGGAGCAGGGAAATTATTACATCTCTGAAGTCAGGAGAAAGTGGACCAGAAGGATATACAGCAGGGTGCTCTGCCAAAGAGAAAAAATGTAATGTACATAAAAGAAAATGGACAATATTTTTATAGCATGTATATTTGTAATAATACTTAATTTGAAATGCCCTAGTTATTGCATTATAATACTTTTCATAGGACAACCTTTAACACCAGTGCTTTGAACACAGGTGGCATAGAATAGAATAAGTCCTTGGTAGACTACTTACCTCTACAGGTCTTTCTCTTCACCTATCACTTGGTTTGCTTTCTGGGATGTTATGGCTCTATCTTGGGGGGATATACGTTCAGGATGAGTTAGCTTGTTAATTTCACATCTTTGTGCTTTCTTTTTCTCACTACACTCTCTATCTGACTGAAATAGTTAGACCGGATAAACTGGATTAGAATGGCTCTAGAATGTACTGCCTTCTCCTTATATAGAGGATGTGGTGGCTATGAGATATGAACTATATTACTATGTGCTTATAGATGTACACAGTAAATGCATACATGACATGACAATTATGTTTGTGCATTGTGAAGTGTATGCAACTCTTGGAGCAGGATGCTGCACTGTGGGGCTGTGGATAGTCTGCATGAGGTGCCCGAAAGACCAATGACATACGGTATGTAACTGTTAGGCCTAGGCTTGTCCATAACTGTTGTGTCAGAGGGCTGGTGGCTAGAGCAGCTTGTTCATAAGTGGAACAATAGTAGCTTGGAGGCCAGAGTAGTAGAATTGAGCGGACAGCTGAAAGTTAGGGTTCGACGGGTTCGGCCGAACTTCGCAAAAAAGTTAGAGTTTGGGACCCGAACTTGACCCCGAACCCCATTGAAGTCAATGGGGACCCAAACTTTGGAGCACTAAAATGGCTCTATAAAAGTCATGGAAAGGGCTAGAGGGCTGCAAAAGGGAGCAAAATGTGGTTAAGAGCATGACAACAAATGTGGATAGGTAAATGACTTAAATAACATAAAATGCGTAAAAATAAAAAATATTAATCTTGATCTAGGAGGAGGAGGTCCATATGAAGTAGGAGGTTGAGGAGGCGGTGGATGTTGCGGTGTAGGTGGAAGCGGCGGTGGAGGAGGAGGAGGTAGCCAACCCTGTTTTTTTGTTTTGTTTAAATTAGGGTACACCCCAAAACATTGGGAAATATAAAAAAACAAAAAACAAAGAGAAAGTGCGCTGGAGTACAACAATGGCTGGGTGAGGCCGGTATACACGTCTATTCTGCACAAGGTACGAAGAAGTCCTGTGGGATCCATGCCTGGTTCATTTTAATGAACATGAGCTTGTTCACATTGGCTGTGGACAGGCGGCTACGGTTGTCTGTGATTACCCCTCCTGCCATGCTAAACAAACGTTCAGACAATACACTGGCTTCAGGGCAGCACCTCCAAGGCGTAAAGGGCAAGCTCGGGCCATGTGCCCAATTTGGAGACCCAGAAGTTGAAGGGGGAACCAATCAGTCAGTACGTGTAGGCATGTGCACACATACTGATCCACCATGTTGCTGAAATGCTGCCTCCTGCTAAAACGTTCCATATTAGCTGGTGGTGCTGGTTGTTGTGGTGTGCTGACAAAACTTTTCCACATTTTGGCCATGCTAACCCTGCCTTCTGAGGTGATGGCGGTGCCCCAGCTGTGTTGGCGACCTCTTCCTCCTCCTCAGCTTTTGCCATGTGCTTCCATTGAGCCCCCACTGTCAGGTGGGAATGCCATCAGCAGCGCGTCTACCAGCGTGCTCTTGTAGTAGCGCATCTTCCGATCAATAACAGACGTTTTTACAAAATTTAGTTCCCTGTCAGCAATGCAGAGATGGGGTTTTTCACCGGCAAAAATAGGTTAATGTCAACCATCAATATAACAGACGATTTTTAGAAATTTAGGTCCCCGTCACCTATGCAGAGCAGGGGTTTGTATACGGCAAAAATGGTAAAATGTCACCCAAGAACGTAACAGACGATTTTGCACCCTGCTCCCTCTTTTGCTGTTCTGGTGCCTCTGTGCGACCACTGCCTCTTCCTCCAAAATGCACACGTCACTCGCATGACCTTGATTCCATGTGGGGTCTAGTACCTCATCATCCTCCACATCATCTTCTACCCACTCTTTACCCCTGCCCTCCTTGTCGGTCTGCAGATTGCAGAAAGACACAGCAGTTGGCACCTGTGTTTCATCATCATCAGAGACGTGCTGCAGTGGTCTTCCCATGTCCTCATCCTGAAACATAAGTTGTTTGGCATCAGTGCTGCATGACTTGGGGCTCAGACTGCTTGGCTGATTTGCAAGGAGGATGAAGTGAAAGACTGATGGCCATGGGCTGCAGGTGCCAACTCTGATCTTTCAGCAGGGGACTGGATGGGAGACAATATGAAGGAACTGGAGGCACTGTCAGCCACCCAATCTACTATCGCCTGTACTTGTTCTGGCCTCCCCATTCATAGAGCTGCATTCGGCCTTACCAACTAATGCTGAAGGTTCTGTCGCCTACTCACACCTGAGGAAGGTATTTAACTTGGGCGTGTAGCTGGCACAGATCGACCATATCCTCTCCCAGCAACAGGATACCACGACCAGGTCCATGTCCCTTGTTTGACGCTCTCCTAATTTTTAGCGGTCACCCACCGAAGTAACAGACATTTTTACTAAATTAAGTTCCCTGTGAACAATGCAGAGCAGGGGTTTTTTAATGGCCAAAATGGGTTAATGTCACCCAACAATGGAACAGACGAATTTTTGAAATTTAGGTCCCAGTCACCTAGGCAGAGCAGGGTTTTTTTTGATGGGAAAAATGAGTTAATGTCACCCAACAATAGAACAGACAAGTTTTTTTTAACTTATTGCCGGTCTGCTATGCAGTGCAGGCAGCAAAGGTACTTTATTGCAAAGAAAAAGTTGTCTCACACACAATGAAACAGATGGATTTACCTGTATCTCTTTAACTACCAGAAATGCAGCACAGTGCAAAAAGGTACTTTATTGCCCCCCAAAAAGGTGTTTTTTTTAACATAAATTAAACAGATGGCTTTAACTGAGATTATATTTCACTCTCACAAACTGAATTTTTTTTTTTTTACATAACTAATGGTGGATATGTCACCCCTACAATGGAACAGATTGATTTGCGGAATTTATGTGCCTGCCTGTCACATGTGCAGGCCTCAGAGGTACTTTACACCCAAAAATAGGAATTTGAAGCCCAAAAATGTAACAGCGGTATTTACTGGTTTTATTTGACTGACAGGAATGCAGCGTAGGCCGCAAATGTACTTTCTAGCAACAAAAATTTGAATTTTTCAGCAAAAAATGTAACTGCAGTATTTGGCGGTTTTATTGGACTGTCAGAAATGCAGCACAGGGCAAAAATGTACTTTATTGCCCAAAAAAGAGGTTTCTTTAACCATAAATGAAACAGATGGATTTAACTGGGATTATATTTCAATCTCACAAATTAAGTACAGGGGTTTTTTACTTAAAAAATGGTGGATATGTCACCCCTACAATGGAACAGATGGATTTGCTGAATTGATCTGCCTGCCTGTCACATATGCAGTGCAGGCCTCAGAGGTACTTTACAACAAAAAATGTAAATATGTCACTCCACAATGGAACAAATAGATCTAACTGTTTATATTTCACTCTCAGAAATGCAGCACAAGGGTACTTTACAGAAAAAAACAGGGATATGTCACCCTCTAGGTCTCTGAACTCACAGACAGTATTATTTTTCCTTCCCCAACACCCACCTAACTAACAGACGGATTAAAACTTTTTTTTCAGTCTCACTGGGCTCAGGGTAGGGTACAAAAATGTTGCATTGCACCCCCAAAACAGTCTTTCCTAATCTCTCCCTCACAGCAGCAGCATCCTATCCCTACAACTAGTAAGAGCAGAGTGGCGTGGGGCGCTACGTGACTACAGCTTATATAGAGGCTGGGTCACATGCTGCACTTGGCCAATCACAGCCATGCCATTAGTAGGCATGGCTGTGATGGCTTCTAAGGGCACACAAGTTAAGCGCTTGTTGATTGGCTGCCCTGCAGGATAGTGGGGACCCATTGTATTTGAGGAAAAAATGTGGCGGGAAAAAAATCCTTAATGATTGTGATCGGCGATCACTTAAACGTTTGGTGAAATCAAATCGAAGAAAAACAACAGTAGAACTCCGGGCTATGTTTAATAGTGAAAGTAAGAGCATTTCCACACGGTACAATGCAAAGGGAACTCAAGGGATTGGGACTGAACAGCTGTGTAGCCGTAAGAAAACCACTAATCAGTGAGGCAAACCAGAAAAAAAGGCTTCAATTTGCGAGGGAGCATAAAGATTGGACTCTGGAGCAATGGAAGAAGGTGATGTGGTGTGATGAGTCCATATTTACTGTGTTCCAGAGTGATGGGCGCATCAGGGTAAGAAGAGAGGCAGATGAAGTGATGCACCCATCATGCCTAGTGCCTACTGAACAAGCCTGTGGGGGCAGTGCTATGTTCTGAGGTTGCTGCAGTTGGTCAGGTCTAGGTTCAGCAACAGTATGTGCTCCAAGAATGAGGTCAGCTGACTACCTGAACATACTGAAGGACCAGGTTATTCCATCAATGGATTTGTTCTTATCTGATGGCACGGGCATATTCCAAGGTGACAATGCCAGATTCATCGGGCTCAAGAGACATCATTTTCACACATGAATTGGCCACCACAGAGTCCAGACCTTAACCCCATTGAGAATCTTTGGGATGTGCTGGAGAAGGCTTTGCACAGCAGTCAGACTCTACCATCATCAATGAAAGATCTTGGTGAAAAAATAATGCAACACTGGATGGAAATAAATCTTGTGACATTGCAGAAGCTTATCGAAACAATGCCACAGTGAATGCATGCCTTAATCAAAGCTAAAGACGGTCCAACAAAATATTAGATTGTGTGACTTTTTTTTATGGCAGTGTATTTCATCATTACTGCTTTGCTATCTGTAGTTCATCCTATGTCCACCTCCCCTGTTTTTCATGTCTGTTGGTTGTCCATATTTCGTTTCTTTATGGAGTACCTCTACAGCTGGCTGTAATGGCATTTTTTGAGTGACCACATAGTAACTAAGGACATTATACCTCGATTGACAGAATTGTTCTTAACCACCTCCCATCTGCCCATAGACTATAAACGTCCGGGAGGTGGTTCTCTATTTCTGAATGGACGTTCCAGAACGTCCGTTCAGAAACTGCAGCTGCACGCTAATCGTGCAGCTGCTGATCGGGTTGCCCGCTGTCAGTGACAGCAGGGCAACCCAGAGAGAAGGCAGGGACAGTGCCCAGGTGTCCCTGCCTTCTGGATCGCCGCATACACAGCGCTCACCGAGCACTGTGTATGCAGAGCAGGAAGCGATATGCACTTCCTGTTCCGGCCCGGCAGTTATGTGACCGTCGGGACCGGAGAGTGCAGGAGCTGTGTGAGGTCTTTCACAGACCTCGATCAGCCCTGCACTGAGGCTGAACAGCACTGTATTGCGCTGTACAGCCTCTCTGGGGGGTGCATTTCTCCTGTAACTGGGGCTACTATGTCAGCCCCAGTTACAGGAGAAATTAACAGTGAAAAAAAATGTAAAAGTGAAGTAAATGTCCCCCAGAGGTCTTGTATGACCTTATGGGGGATGAAAAGTGTAAAAAAAAATAAAAAAAAATTAAGTTTTAAAAAAATAAGAAAAAAAATGTTTCACGTGTAAAAAAAATAAAAAATCCCCAAGTAAGGAATTAAAAAAAATGTTAAAAATAGAAAAAATAAAATAAAGTATACATATTTGGTAGTGCCACGTCTGTAACGGTCGGCTTTATAAATATATCACATATTCGACCCAGTCCAATAAACAGCATAAAAAATAAAAAAATAACTGTCAAAAAAAGCCATTTTTGTCACCTTACATCACAAAAAGTGCAACACCAAGTGATCAAAAAGGCGTATGTCCAAAATGGTACCAATAAAACCATCACCTTATCCCGCAAAAAATGAGCCCCTACATAAGAAAATCTCTCAAAAAAAAAACTATAGCTCTGAGAACATGGAGACACTAAAACATAATTTTTTTGGTTTAAAAAATGCTATTATTGTGTTAAAGTGAAATAAATAAATAAAGTATACATATTAGGTATTGCCGCATCCGTAAAAACCAGCTCTATAAAAATATCACATGACCTAACCCCTCAGGTGAGCAATTTTTGTCACCTTACATCACAAAAAGTGCAACACCAAGTGATCAAAAAGGTTGTATGTCCCACAAAATGGTACCAATGAAACCGTCACTTCATCCCGCAAAAAATGAGCCCCTACATAAGAAAATCTCTCAAAAAATAAAAAAAATAATAAGACACATTAAAACATAATTTTTTTGTTTCAAAAATGCTATTATTGTGTAAAACTTTAATAAATAAGAAAAAGTATACATATTAGGTATCAATCTGCTCTATAAAAATGTCACTTGACTGAACCCCTCAGGTGAATGCTGTAAAAATAAATAAATAAAAACTGTGCTAAAACAACCAATTTCTTGGTCACCTTGTCCCATAAAGTGTTATAATGAATGATCAAAAAATCATATGTACCCAAAAATAGTACCAATAAAACTGGCATCTTATCCCCTAGTTTCCAAAATGGGGTCATTTCTTGGGAGTTTCTACTGTAAGGGTGCATCAGGGGGGCTTCAAATAGGACATGGCATCTAAAAACCATGTGGAGTTCCTTTTCTTCTGCGCCCTGCCGTGTGCCCATACAGTAGTTTATGACCACATGTGGGGCGTTTCTGTAAACTGCAGAATCTGGGTAATAAATATTGAGTTTTGTTTGGCTGTTAACCATCGATGTGTTAAAGAAAAAATTGGACTAAAATGGAAAATCTGCCCAAAAAGTGAAATTTAAAAATGTGATCTCCATTTTCCTTTAACTCTTGCCTAAAGGGTTAACAACGTTTGTAAAATCGTTTTAAGTAACTTGAGGGGTGTAGTTTCTACAATGGGGTCATTTATGGGGATATCCACTATGTAGGCCCCACAAAGTGACTTCAGACCTGAACCGGTGCTTAAAAAGTGGGTTTTGGCAATTTTCAAAAAGATTTGAAAAATTGCCTTCTAACGTCCTTAAAAAAAAAATATATATATTTCCAAAATGATGCCAACATAAAGTAGACATATGGGGAATGTTAAGCAATAAATATTTTATGAGGTATCACTTTCTGTTTTGAAAGCAGAGAGATTGAAATTTAGAAAATTGCAAATTTTTCAAAATTTTTGGTAAATTTGGGATTTTTTCATAAATAATGGTGAAATATATTGACTCAAATTTATGACTATCATGAAGTACAATTTGTCATGAGAAGACAATCTCTGAATGACTTGGATAAGTAAAGGCTTTCCAAAGTTATTACTACATAAAGTGAGATATGTCAGTTTTGCTAAATTAGGTCAGGAAGGGGGTAAATGGCCTGGATACGAAGTGGTTAATTCCTGTAATTGAATTGCCTTGCCATATACTATGTTGGCTTCTACTTATAAAAATGTTGCATACCTTTAATAAAGATGTTTGTAAAAAAAAAAAAGTTAAGAAATAAAGATGCATATACCCATAGTAAAACATGCTTGTTCATTGTAATGTGCACACTTTCAGTTTGTGCACTTACAGTAAAATTCACATCGGATCATTTCTAGAATACATAAAACCCTTTAGGTTCAAGCAAAAGTGTCACACAAAGGGGTGAGGAAGGGTGCACAACTAACTCCACCCACACCTCTGTGCCTGCCTACTTGCACTTACCCATCCTAGGTAATGGAGCGCAA
The DNA here is from genome assembly GCF_014858855.1 of Bufo gargarizans. Taxonomy (NCBI): domain Eukaryota; kingdom Metazoa; phylum Chordata; class Amphibia; order Anura; family Bufonidae; genus Bufo; species Bufo gargarizans. The sequence continues at coordinate 171,019,486 of NC_058082.1, forward strand.
CTGGGTGGCGGTCCCTGACCTGAGTAAGTGCAAGGGGAACACACAAGACAAACAAACACAAAGATGTCAAACTAGCAATGACTATATCAGGAGATAACTGCAGTACCAGGAAGGTTGCAAAAGCCAAACCATACAAGCAAAGGGTCAATACCAGGAGATGCAAACACAACCAGGGAACAGGCGAAGACGAAAACGAGGAACAAGCCAGGAGTCCAATACCAATACCAGGAATGTCTCAGGAAAGATACACCAAGTAATGGACCTAAATCACAGGCAGCCTGTGGAGGAGAGGAGTCCTGTGATGTGGCCAGAGCCACATGACTCACTCTCCTGCATACAGCTGAGCGCCGAGTGCCCAGCTCGGCGCTCAGACTTATTGCCATCACGATGGGAGCGGAGGACGCCGGCCACGCTGATGACGTGTGCGCGGCTGGGTCATCCCCGCTCCCTGTTGCTCTGGAGACGAGGATGCTCCGCTATTCCTGCAGGACGCCGGCGGCACATAGTAGAAGCGGCGCAGACCCTGCGTCCTGTAACAAAAAGAGTATCAAAATTGTAATTTTAGACCATTCTGATGACATCATCAGGTTCAGATAGGGGACAGCATAGCTAAATGTATAAATGCAGAAACAAGGCTTTTTTGTTTTATTATTACTCTGGCATTGTACAGTATGTGAAATGAAAACTAGTTAACATGATTAACATATTGATACAAACTGGTGCAAAAATGGCACATGTGTATGTGACATATTTATGTAGTGTTTGACTGTGACTTATTTTTTTTTCCCTTTGTTCTTGTGGCCAACCTTTTTCTGTTTGGTGTGGTCAGAATTGTTGGCGATGTTAAATGTGGCAAACTCAGAGGAAGTGTTAGGCAACTAACAATGGGTAAGATGTGACATACATTGTGGTAGCGTTTTGTTAACTGTGCCAAATCTCACATGCCAACATGGCAAAATCAGACATTTCATTTATTATATAAGAAATAAATATAAGGCGCTATAGTCAGTGGAAGCCTGCTGTTTTACACAACAGACATCCACTGGCACTGTCCATGATCGAAGACAACTCTGATCATGGACATATAACCATGCAGATAGTCTGCTGTATCCACAACATCTGAGAGGAAATTTACTAGGAGTGGGCTGCTTCCAGTGACCAAACATACCCCTAAAATGAGATTGCAGGAGCCATTCAGTTGCTATGACAGCCAGGAGTCTTGTGAAGGCTGGGCTTAACAAGAACATGGCAATTCTCCTATAGACTGCCTATGGTGTAAGTGATCTAATAACTGCATGTTCATACTCCCTACGAAAAATTTTAACAATGTAAAAAAAAAGTTTTTTAAAATATAAAAAGTAAATACAAGTAAACAAAATACCTGAACTATTAAAATTTAAAAGTATTTATCCCATACCGTGAACAGATGTAAATGATGGGTGCAGGGGCAGACATAAGCCAGTTCAGCTGCACAGGGTCCCAGCGTGTGAGGGGGCCCATTCATACTAGTGAGCGCTTACTTACCCCACCAGCTCCGCCTCCTCCCTGGTTTCCTCCAGTCTGACTGCGTACAGCACACACTATGACCTGACGCTGTACACAGTCAGGTCACGTGACTGTGCAGCGCGGGCTGTTGGAGACCAGCAGGGCAGGCACTGACATCAGGACACGGAGAGCAGCGGAGCAGGAGAGGTACATTTTAATTATTTGTTTTTAGTCTGATCTGAGGTCTGATGGGGCCCTGAGGGTCTGTCACATCGATTTGGGGGGCCAGAATGAGCATATTGGGGTGCCTGACTCTGGGGTTCATGAGCAAGTGACATTTGGGGGGCCTGAATGAGCATATGGGGGGGGGGGGGCAGGAATAACTGACATATGGGGGGACCAGAATAAATAAACAACTGATATTGGGGGGGGGTCCTCCTGAGCAACTGATATGGGGGGTCCTGGGCAACTGACATATGGGGGGCCTAAATAAGCAACTGATATGGGAGGTGGGTTTCCCAGAGCAACTGATATGGGTGGGGGTCCTGAGCAAGTGACATATGGGGGGGCCTGAATGAGCAACTGATATGGAGGTGGCCTGAGCAACTGATATGGGGGAGTGAATGGGCATCTGATATGGGGCGTCCTGAGCAACAGATATGGGGGCCTATCTGAGCAATTGACGTATGGGGGGGGGGGGCTTGAATAAGCAACTGATATGGGAGGGGGTCCTCCTGAGCAACAGATATGGGGCCTATCTGAGCAAGTCACATATGGGGGGGGCCTGAGCAATTGACATATGGGGCCTGCCTATCATATGGGGGGCAATATATTCCCCTTGTGTAATCATTTTGTGTAATATTACCATATCACTACTTACACCCATTTAAATAACATTTCTATGGGTCATTCAAATATATACATATATACATCTCTTTCATCTCTAATCCATCCTCTACATGCCGGCTGTAGCCCCGTCTCCCCACTGTGCGACGCAACCCTGCCTCCAACTTGCTCAACCGTGCCCACTCTGTTCTCTATGTGCTCCCCAAGCCCTCCTATCCACCACCCCTTCCAGGCCGCCGTGTGCTCTCCCTAACCACGCCCCCCCCACGGACACTCCTCCCATGGACCTCGGCAGGCCCTTCCACTCACTCCCCTTCATCGCTAGCAGCGCGGGTACCTAAGAAGTCAGCGTTCTGCATGTGCCTCTACAGATGAGCCATGATATCCCTCCAGCTCTCCGACCTGGGATATATGTTCCTATACTAAAGCGCTATCAGAATATATATATTTTTCTCATTACATCATGCGGGGCTATAATTTTTGGTCTGAGCTGCCAGGACACGTTGCTGCCGACTTGTTGCACGGACTAATATGTGTGTGTGTTGAGTGTCCATACAACGGACTAATATATATGGGTATTGAATATACATACAATACATATCTATAGGTTCTGATCCCCTTAGGGACAGAAATACCCCCTGCCTGTCGGTAAACACAACACCCCCTGTTTGCCAGTGGACACATCACATTAAATTTGTCATATCTACCGTTCACATCTTATACTGTTCATCTCTTCAAACGTATGGAAGTATCAACCTTGCTTTTCCACTATGGTTTACCAGCAACCACATCAAAAAGTCTGATTCTGTATGGTTTCTTAAGCTAGTGGCTTGCATTTGTTTTATTTATATATGACATACAGATCAGTCTCATGGTAGAGATATTATATATAAAAAAACATCAGTACAGTAACATTATTGTTATTGTTCTTGTTTTTGTTTTAGTATTTATCTCATCTACTATGATTATATTAATTAATCTTTTTATATATATACATTTTTTATCCTCTATGTATTTTCCCTATGTGTATTTTTGTTTATACTATCGTTTTGATACCATGTTTTACATATATATACTGTATATATATACAGTACAGACCAAAAGTTTGGACACACCTTCTCATTCAAAGAGTTTTCTTTATTTTCATGACTATGAAAATTCTAGATTCACACTGAAGGCATCAAAACTATAAATTAACACATGTGGAATTATATACATAACAAAAAAGTGTGAAACAACTGAAAATATGTCATATTCTAGGTTCTTCAAAGTAGCCACCTTTTGCTTTGATTACTGCTTTGCACACTGTTGGCATTCTCTTGATGACCATCAGTTGCGTTGTGGAGAAGTCAGGTGGATACACAGCTGATAGTCCTACTGAATAGACTGTTTGAATTTGTATTATGGCAAGAAAAAAGTAGCTAAGTAAAGAAAAACTAGTGGCCATCATTACTTTAAGAAATGAAGGTCAGTCAGTCTGAAAAATTGGGAAAACTTTGAAAGTGTCCTCAAGTGCAGTCACAAAAACCATCAAGCGCTACAAAGAAACTGGCTCACATGCGGACCGCCCCAGGAAAAGAAGACCAAGAGTCACCTCTGCTGCAGAGGATAAGTTCATCCGAGTCACCAGCCTCAGAAATCGCAGGTTAACAGCAGCTCAGATTAGAGACCAGGTCAATGCCACACAGAGTTCTAGCAGCAGACACATCTCTAGAACAACTGTTAAGAGGAGACTGTGTGAATCAGGCCTTCATGGTAGAATATCTGCTAGGAAACCACTGCTAAGGACAGGCAACAAGCAGAAGAGACTTGTTTGGGCTAAAGAACACAAGGAATGGACATTAGACCAGTGGAAATCTGTGCTTTGGTCTGATGAGTCCAAATTTGAGATCTTTGGTTCCAACCACCGTGTCTTTGTGCGATGCAGAAAAGGTGAACGGATGGACTCTACATGCCTGGTTCCCACCGTGAAGCATGGAGGAGGAGGTGTGATGGTGTGGGGGTGCTTTGCTGGTGACACTGTTGGGGATTTATTCAAAATTGAAGGCATACTGAACCAGCATGGCTACCACAGCATCTTGCAGCGGCATGCTATTCCATCCGGTTTGCGTTTAGTTGGACCATCATTTATTTTTCAACAGGACAACCTCCAGGTTGTGTAAGGGCTATTTGACCATGAAGGAGAGTGATGGGGTGCTGCGCCAGATGACCTGGCCTCCACAGTCACCGGACCTGAACCCAATCGAGATGGTTTGGGGTGAGCTGGGCCGCAGAGTGAAGGCAAAAGGGCCAACAAGTGCTAAGCATCTCTGGGAACTCCTTCAAGACTGTTGGAAGACCATTTCAGGTGACTACCTCTTGAAGCTCATCAAGAGAATGCCAAGAGTGTGCAAAGCAGTAATCAAAGCAAAAGGTGGCTACTTTGAAGAACCTAGAATATGACATATTTTCAGTTGTTTCACACTTTTTTGTTATGTATATAATTCCACATGTGTTAATTCATAGTTTTGATGCCTTCAGTGTGAATCTACAGCTTTCATAGTCATGAAAATAAAGAAAACTCTTTGAATGAGAAAGTGTGTCCAAACTTTTGGTCTGTGCTGTATATATATATATATATATATATATAACATATACTTTTTTTATACACAGGTGTATATTTATTATTTTATCAGTGTATGCTTTTGTAATTACACTTATGCGTAGTTATTAATTTACTTATTTCTTTATGTATTTATCATAATAATTTATTTGTTTGTTATATATATTATTATAGGGGAGCACAAATTTTGTGTTTTTCCAACACATGTTTCTCCATTTTTACTTAATCTTTATTTTAGACTTGATAAAGGGGACCATAGCACCCCGAAACGCGTTGTCTTACGAATAAATGGAATACTGCTGAACCCAAATATTGCCTTTGACCGGTTGTTTCGTGCGCCCTCTGTGGTCCACACGCTCTACCTAAGGTCCAGCGTACTCTTCTTCATACCGTTACCCAAGTGGCAGGGTGGCTCCTGCCCAAGGCGATCGGACGAATCTAGGCTGCACCAACCGTCACTTATCTACACTCAATCTCCATTGCAGTTGCATCCAACTGATGCAACCGCCGCAATAGGTGAGCAAACCATTTATTTTATTAGAAATCTGATTTGCTGAATTTACTTACCCTATGAGCGCCTTCTCTTTCCTATTGGCCATTATCTGCTATTTTATATACTGGCAGACATGGGGAGCAATATGGAGGGGGAGGAGCACTATGGGGGGGCCCTATATTGTATACTGACACACATGGGGGGCACTATGGAGGGGGGAAGCAATATGGGGGCCCTATATTATATACTGGCACACATGGGGGGCACTATGGAGAGGGAGGAGCACTATAGGGACTCTATCTTATATACTGGCACACATGGGGGCACTGTGGAGAGGGGGGGAAAGGAGCACTATGGGGGCATCTTCTGGGGCCCTATCTTATATACTGGCAGACATTGGGGGCACTATGGAGGGGAGGAGAACTTTGAGGGCCCTATCTTATATACTAGCACACATGGGGGGCAATATGGAGAAGGGGGAGCACTATGGGGGCATCTACTGGGGACCCTATCTTATATACTGGTACACATGGGGGGCACTATGGAGAAGGTGGGAGAGGAGCACTATTGGGGTCATTATATAGGGGAATTATACTGGCACACATTATGGGGAAATTTTATACTGGCACATTGTCAGGCACCATGGGGATAAGGGGGGGGGGGGGCACGATATAGGAGTATTTTATAATGGCGCAAATTATGGGGCACTATGGGGGGGGGGTTAGGTTGTCTTTGCACAGGGGCCCTCTGCTGTCTGTGTCCGCCACTGGATGGGTGTCAGAATATGGCAATGCAAAGAATTTTTTTTCAAGATATATATATATAAATAACACAAAGAAAGGACAGCAGCACTTGTTGGTGAAATCGGGTGCAAAATCCTCTGACCTTAGGCTGTTCGGTCAAAATGGTTGTAGCTTTTTCAAAGAAGAGGCAGCACTCCCTGATAAAAGTGAAAAGCGACCCGCTTTATTTCCCCTGTGCAACGTTTCAACTGCTCTTTGAAAAAGATATATATATATATATATATATATATATATATATATATAAAAAGAAACCCCGGCGGCACCACCCTCAAAAAATTGTAAGATAAAAATGGGTGCAAAATCCAAGTACGGCAGCAGGTGCTTACCCACTAATAGAGATGAAAAAATTGGACTGCACTCCAAGCGTGTCTTCAGGAAAATCTGTTTTAATCACCCATAAATGGCAAAGCGACGTTTCGGCTCCAACTGAGCCTTTCTCAAGCATTGGTGAACAGTAAATGGCAAGTATATAAAGGTGTATCCACACATACAATCAATAAAATCACATAATTGATACTTTACAAATAATACATGTATACAGTATACAAATGTGCAAAAATCGCAAATCGATCATAATACATAAAGTGACCTGTGCACATGTATTATTTTTAGGCTAGTTTCGCACCTGTGGTTATCTCCGGCAAGCTGTTCCGGCATAGAATGCTGAGAATCAGCTGGACAAAAACTGCTGCGTGCAGCTGTTTTTAACTGTCCAATTTCTGGCATATTTGCCGGGTAGTGGCCGGATCCTAGGATTATAGCCTATAGGGTCTGGAGGACAGGTGGCAGTATCCCGCAATGTCAGATCCGGAGAACTCCCACAGGCTGTCTCTACCAGAACAGCCTGCTGGAGAACTCTAACACAGATCTGGAACTAGCCTTAGCACAAAAGTGTACTATTGCACATTTATAAAGGCATTGAGCTGCCAAAATGATAGAAAACCACATACAAGACCCTATTTTTAAAACCACACCCCTAAAGGTATTCATCTTTGGGTGTAGTGAGTATTTTGAACCCCCCAGTTTTTTGAAGATATTTATGCTAAGCAGGTGAAAAAACAGATTTCCATTTTTTTTTACACAAAAATTTAATTTTAAAGACTTTAAAGTCTTCAGAAATATCCCAATTGTGGCCCTCATCTTATGTCTTGACACACAGCAGGGCCAAAATATAAAAGAGCACCTAATGACTTTCAGAACACAAATTTTGCTTGAAAATGTTTCTGGCCCTATTCACACTTGTAAAAGCATTAACCCCTTAAGGACCCATGACGTACATGTACGTCATTTCTTTCCGGAACTTAAAGACCCGTGACATACATGAACTTCATGGTGATCAGGCAGGTGCAGGAGCTGCGCCTGCCCGATCCGCGGCAGGGGTCCGGCAGTCACTGATAGCCGGACCCCTGCTGCACGCTCCGGCATTAGTGAAATCACTAATGCCGGCACGTAAACCCTTGATGTGCCACGGTCAGCGCTGGCACTTGCGATGTCGGGCGGGGTTTGGAGCTGCCATCGGGTCCCCGTGCTGCTGTAACGGGAACCGATGGCATTGAAGGCAGCACGATGCCTTCCTTTGGCATTGGGACTGCATTCCGGGGAGAGCCTGTGAGATCCAGCCCCCTGGATCTCACAGGCAGGAAGCTGTATGTGTAATACACACTGTATTACTCATACAGCCAATGCATTCCAATACAGAAGTATTGGAATGCATTGTAAAGGGGATCAGACCCACAAAAGTTGAAGTCCCAAAGTGGGACAAAAAAATAAAGTGAAAAGTAAAAAAAAAAATATTTTCCCCCAAATAAAGTAAATTTTGTATTTTTTTTTAAAGAGGGAAAGAAAAAGAAAATTAGACATATTAGGTATCGCCACGTCCGTAATAACCTGCTATATAAATAGACCACATGACATAACCCCTCCCTCTGCTGAATACCGTAAAAAAGCAATTTTTTGTCACCATACATCACAAAAAGTGTACCAATAAACCGTCATCTCATCCCGAAAAAAATGAGCCCCTACACAACACAGTCGCCCCAAAAATAAATAAAACTACGGCTTTCAGAATGTGGAGACACAAAAAATAATATTTTTTTTTCAAAAATGCTTTGTTATGCAAAACTGAAACAAACAAACAAACAAAAAAGTAGTCATATTTGGCATTGTCGCCTCCGTAACAACCTGCTCTATAAAAATACCACATGATCTAACCTGTCAGATGAATGTTGTGAATAACAAAAAAAGAAAACGGTGCCAAAACAGCTATTTCTTATTACCTTGCCTCACAAAAAGTGTAATATAGAGCAACCAAAAATCATATGTACCATAAAATAGTACCAACAAAACTGCCACCTTTTCCCGTAGTTTCCAAAATGGGGTCACATTTTTGGAGTTTCTACTCTAGGGGTGCATCAGGGGGGCTTCAAATGGGACATGGTGTCAAAAAACCAATCCAGCAAAATCTGTCTTCCAAAAACCGTATGGCGTTCCTTTCCTTCTGCGCAATGCCGTGTGCCCATACAGCAGTTTATGACCACATATGGAGTGCTTCTGTAAACTACAGAATCAGGGCAATAAATATTGAGTTTTGATTGGCTGTTAACCCTTGCTTTGTAACTGGAAAAAATTGATTCAAATGGAAAGTCTGCCAAAAAAAGTGAAATTTTGAAATGTTATCTCTATTTTCCATTAATTCTTGTGGAACACCTAAAGGGTAAACAAAGTTTGTAAAAACAGTTTTGAATACCTTGAGGGGTGTAGTTTGTAACATAGGGTCATTTTTGGGTGGCTTTCTATTATGTAAGCCTCTCAAATTGACTTCAGACCTGAACTGGTCCTGAAAAAGTGCATTTTAGAAATTCTCTGAAACATTTTTAAGATTTGCTTCTAAGCTTCTAAGCCTTCTAACGTCCCCCAAAAATAAAATGGCATTCACAAAATGATCCAAACATGAAGTAGACATATGGGGAATGTAAAGTAATAACTAGTTTCAGAGGTATTACTATCTATTATAAAAGTAGAGAAATTGAAATTTGGAAATTTGCTAATTTCTCCACATTTTTGTTACATTTTTGAATTTTTTTATACTCATGAAGTAAAATACGTGACGGGAAAACAATCTCAGAATGGCTTGGGTAAGTAAAAGCATTTTAAAGTTATCAGCACATTAAGTGACACATGTCATATGTAGTGTCCCACTAGGTAAAGGTGGGCACTACACAAGGGTTAATATGTTTATTGCATTAATGTGATGTTTAATGTGCATTTCCCTGTATTATCTGGGTGTCAGGCCTGTCAGGGTGTAGTTTAGCCTCCCAGACTTAGGAGCTAGAGAGCCCTAAGTATATATAGGAAGGCCCAGACAGGGGAGAGTCAGTGTATGCCAGGGGACTAGAAGTGCCACTTAGTAGCCTGAAGCTCCTGAGGCTAAGCTTAGCTCAGTAGAGTCACCCCAGAAGAAGAATCTACCTCCTGGGAGAAATCTGCAGCCACCTTCCAACCCAGCACAGGGACAGAACACCCAGCTCAGAGAAGTAAGCTGAGAGGCAGAGGTACTTAAATATAAAGCAAGGGTCAATACTGGAGGAAGATTTATATACCAAGGATTCAAGCCAGCAATTAGGCATCCGGGCCTTGGGATCCAGCCAGCTAGAATAGCTGAGGGGATAGTGCAGCATAGTACTGCAAAGCATTAACTGTTTGCCCTCCAAGTATCTTGCAAGATTTATGCCTACAGACGAAGATAGGAAAAAATGCTCCAGCACCGCGGTGGATAATATGAAAATCCCGGTAGACCGGGATTTTCATATTATCCACCGCGGTGCTGGAGCATTTTTTCCTATCTTCGTCTGCTTACAAGGGACTGGCTTGAGTCCGCCCCGTGCACCGCCGTGCAGGACGATGAGGTGAGCTGGCTACAACCTTTCTCTATATTACAAGATTTATGCCTGCCATATTGTAAAGTGTACCTGCTGGGCATTTGTGCTATAAAGGACTGCATCATTATCAACTGTAACTGTCTGTACAAAGTTGGACTATTCTTCCAAAGTAAAGCAACGTTTGGTTTACCATCTGTGTACTCTATCAATACTCCTACAAACCGGTGTGCCACCGTTACAGGCACTGGCGTCACAATCCTTAAAGGGACTTTGCCTCAGGCACTCAAAACACCTGCAACATCCAGGGCACCTCATCCACCATCAGGCCTGGTCCCTATTTACAGAGTGTGCCCCAGAGGAACTTGTGTCTACCTCTCCTTCACTGCCGCATGCCTGCCCGGGGTTCTCCTCTAAAAGGTGAGTAACCCTCGATTGCCCATAACCGTGACCTCACTATCGCAATACCCTGCAGGTCTGGTGTGCTGCACATATTTGCAAAAAATGGCCTGATCCCTTAGGTGAAAAATGGCAGGGTCCTGGAGGGGTTAAAGAGGTTGTCCGGTCCCAAAATCAAAATTCGGATCTTGCGCTCCTAACTCCCCTCTACATGCATACATATGCCCCAAATACCAGTTTTTCATTTTCTTCCCTTGTTTGTGCTTCAGACTCTCCTGTGTAAAGCCTAGACTGTATTGGCTTCTTTGAGGCAGAGATGTTTACATTCTTCAGTTTCCTGTTTAGTTCTTTCCTAACTTTATTCATACTCAAGCTTGGCTGCACTGCACAGAGATGAGTCATAGGCTGTCCTTGCCTGCTACACTCTTCAGTCTGCAATAACCACGCCTACCAGGGCCGGACTGGGTCTGAAAACCAGCCCTGGAAGAAATTACATACCAGCCCCATATCATTGTGTAATTATACCAGCAGTCATTTTCTTGTTTACCCGCATTTCATCCGCTCGTGTTAAGGAGCCCTAAGCCAAATGCATGGCTACACTCACCCAGTCCTAATAAAATCTGGTCCTACCTCATCCAGGGTGTCGTTGGCGTGATGGTCCACTGGATCCAGAACAAGCTCCCTGTGGTAATATAGAAAAAAAGAATAATCACATAAGGAAGAGATGGTGACTGCCCCTGTAAAATCCTTTCCCCTAAGTGCTACCACACTGTACTAATGCCCACATTGTGGCCCCTCACAGTACTAATGTCCACCTTGTGGCCCCTCACAGTAATTAAGCCCACCTTGTGGTCCCTTCACAAAAGTTATGTCCTTCTTGTGGCCCCTCACAGCAGTTATGCCCACCTTTGATCCTGTCACAATAGTTATGCCCAGATATGTGCCTCTTACAGTAGTTATCCCCAGATATGTGCCCCTCACAGTATTTATGCCAGATATGTGCCCCCTCACAGTAAATATGCCAGATATGTACCTCCCTTACAGTAGTTATGCCCAGATATGTGCCCCCTCACAGTAGATATGCCAGATATGTGCCTCCCCCATAGTAGTTATGCCAGATATGTGCCCCAGGGCTGGTGCAAGGATTTTTGCCGCCCTAGGCAAAAGAAAAGTTTTTCCGCCCCCCCATGTGACATCACAATCCCCCACCTATATGATCTGCCATATTAACTAACACCAGTGCTGCAGTGCCGCCGTGTTTACACTAAAAAGCCTGCAGGGACAGGCTATAAAGACCAGGGCCACTACATTAAGCTGCAGTGGCTCTGGGGACTATAGTGTCCCTTTAAAGTGAGGTAAATTAGAGATTAGTGCCACGAATAATATACTAGATTGCCTCCTTACAACCAGATGAGGATGATGATGGGCTCTAGCTGCAGTCTGGCTCCACTGGTCTTGTGTAGCACAGGCTCTCTGGAGGCTGTTTGTAACTGTGGTCACAAAAATCAGTGTTCTGGGAGAACGGGAAGCAGCTCCATTTTTTGGGGCCCTTTACACAGCTCAAGGTCTGGGTCCCAGGGCCTGACAGTGAGTATGCCCATAAGGCCCAGCCGCCTACCCATAAGTCCACCTACATGTTCCACCCATGAGTTTGTTCACAGTGAGTGAAGTGTGTAGGAGATGTGTTATGTGTTGCTGTAGAGAATCGAATGTGTGCGCTTATGGAATGTAGTGTATAGGGATACCAGTGTGTGTGTGTGTAGTGGATTGCAGTGTGTTTTCGTGTAAGGGATAGAAAGAAGTTTGTATTTGTGTATAATATATGTATTGTGTGTTTCTTAATGTGTGTACGGAATGCGTTGTGTGAATCTGTGTTTGTATGTGTAAGGGCTGCAAGGTGTGTTTCTGTGTATGTAAGGGATGCAGTGTGTGTGTCTGTAAGGGGTGCATTGAGTGTGTGTAAGAGATGCATTGTGTGCAAGGGATGCATTGTGATGGATGTCAATCTCCCTTCCCCTTGTCACTCTCTTCTCCCCCCTCCCTCCTTTGTCCGCAAAATGGACAAGAATAGGACATGCCTCATAATTTTTGCGGGGCCACGGAATGGAGCAATGGATGTAGAAGGCACACAGAGTGCTGTCCGCATCTTTTGCGGACCCATTTTTAATGAATTGGACAGACTGTATACTGAATCAAAATATGGCCCGTATACGGAACGCAAAAAACATTTGTGTGCATGAGCCCTAAACCTGTAAGTACGAGCCAGAGCAGAGATACCGGCCCATGCGCAGTGCATGTGTGTACGGAGCTGGAGCAGAGATACCGGCGCATGCGCACTGTAATTGTGCATACTGCATCAGCATTGGGAAAGAAGACAGAGGCCGGCGCTTCCACTTGCTGGAGGCGGTGACGTCATCAGTGATGATCCGTCTCCTGCTCAAGGCAAGAAGATAAGAGCGGAAGACTAGGAGATGGACTTTGCCCGGAAGCACAAAAAAGCCATCTGGCGGGACTACGTGACCGGGAGGCAGATTTCAAGAACGGTTGCACTGTGGAAGGTAAGTATGTGAGGGATAATCTTTCCTCCACAGGTTAGCCATATCCAAAAATAAGTTAAGCCCGGAGAACCCCTTTAAGCTGCTAAAATGATAGAAATCTCCCAGAAATTACCCCATTTAAAAAACTAGACCCCTTAAGGTATTTATCTAGGAGTGTAGTGAGTATTTTGAACCCCCAGTTTTTTTAAGAAATTAATGCCAAGCAGGTAAAAATAAAAAGCTACTATTTTTTAAGACAGTTTTTCTGTACAGAGCACATAAAAATGAAGCACAAAAATGTATCATCCTGTTTTCCTGTCTTCAGAAATATGCCCATTGTGGCCCTAATCTTATATCTTGACACAGCAGGGTCCAAACATAAAAGGGCACCCGGTGGCTTTCAGAACACAAATTGAAAATGTTTCAGCCCTATTGCTGATTTGTAATAGCTCTCAGCTGCCCAAACTATAGAAAACCCCCAGAATTGAACCCCATTTTAAAAACTAGTGCATCCACTGGTGTAGTGAGCATGCTAAGTGCAAAATTTTTATAGGAAGAAATTAGGTTTATACATGTTCACTAGTGTTGAGCATGCTCGGCCGAATACCTGTTTGGCTCAAGCATCGCTATACTCGGCAGATCCGAGTGCTCGGCCAAATACTTCGGGTACAATTTAATACAATGCAAGTCAAAGGGAGAACCCCAGGCACCCCCTGCTCGGAAGAGAAGGGGGTGTCTGGTTCATAAAAAAAAGGTTAGAAATTGATGGAAACCCCATCAAAATGGTTTGGAAACAGCATTAAGAGGATAGCTGAATGTGTCTTAGTCAGACTCCTATTATGTACAACATACAATAGACAACCACACAAATGCTATATGCCAAAAGCCAGGTATGTGCAAGCCATGCATCTATCCATGAGACAGATAACAGCCAGCATGCCTTACAATGGCAACCTTGTACACTATGAGATATTCCAAAACAGCTCTCATCTGATTGAGAACCAGTAAACCTCAAAGTTATTTTGCATCTGTTGGATGGCTTGGGTGGACCAGCACACCTAGATCAATATCATTAGGGCGACAAAAAGTTTTCTGATTGTCCTAACATAATATTCAGTAACCTTTCTATACAGTTTTGTCATGTAAAAACTCACTTGCATAACCATGGGCAAATGGGAAAGACATGCAAATGAGCAGAATCTGCCTTGTTTTTCAGCCGCCATAAGACTATGAAAACCAGTAGATGGCGCTATTGAGTTATGAACAGCACCATCTATTGGTTTCATAGTCTTCTGACAAAACTATTAGTCTACTCTTGTCATAGGACTGTCAAACCAATAGATTGTGATGTTCATAACTCAATAGCGCCATCTATTGGTTTCATCGTCTTCTGACAAGAATATTAGACTATGAGTCTTATGACAAGCTTATTAGTGTAGCCGTTTGCATGGAAAATTTGCAATAAAAATTTGTGATTAGAATATTCACGATCTGCACTGAGTTATTACCCAGCTTTCCCAGTGTCAGATATCATCACTGAGTTATTACCCAGCTTTCCCAGTGTCAGATATCTTCACTGAGTTATTACCCAGCTTTCCCAGTGTCATATTTTATCACTGAGTTATTACCCAGCTTTCCCAGCGTCAGATATCATCACTGAGTTATTACCCAGCTTTCCCAGTGTCAGATATCATCACTGAGTTTTTACCCAGCTTTACCAGTGTCATATTTTATCACTGAGTTATTACCCAGCTTTCCCAGTGTCAGATATCATCACTGAGTTATTACCCAGCTTTCCCAGTGTCAGATATCATCACTGAGTTTTTACCCAGCTTTACCAGTGTCAGATATCATCACTGAGTTATTACCCAGCTTCCCCAGTGTCAGATATCTTCACTGAGTTATTACCCAACTTTCCCAGTGTCATATTTAATCACTGAGTTATTACCCAGCTTTCCCAGTGTAAGCTTTTATCACTGAGTTATTAACCAGCTTTCCCAGTGTCAGATATCATCACTGAGTTATTACCCAGCTTTACCAGTGTCAGATATCATCACTGAGTTATTACCCAGCTTCCCCAGTGTCAGATATCTTCACTGAGTTATTACCCAGCTTTCCCAGTGTCATATTTTATCACTGAGTTATTACCCAGCTTTCCCAGCGTCAGATATCATCACTGAGTTATTACCCAGCTTTCCCAGTGTCAGATATCATCACTGAGTTTTTACCCAGCTTTACCAGTGTCATATTTTATCACTGAGTTATTACCCAGCTTTCCCAGTGTCAGATATCATCACTGAGTTATTACCCAGCTTTCCCAGTGTCAGATATCATCACTGAGTTTTCACCCAGCTTTACCAGTGTCAGATATCATCACTGAGTTATTACCCAGCTTCCCCAGTGTCAGATATCTTCACTGAGTTATTACCCAACTTTCCCAGTGTCATATTTAATCACTGAGTTATTACCCAGCTTTCCCAGTGTAAGCTTTTATCACTGAGTTATTAACCAGCTTTCCCAGTGTCAGATATCATCACTGAGTTATTACCCAGCTTTACCAGTGTCAGATATCTTCACTGAGTTATTACCCAACTTTCCCAGTGTCAGATATCATCACTGAGTTATTACTCAGCTTTCCCAGTGTCAGATATCTTCACTGAGTTATTACCCAGTTTTCCCAGTGTCAGATTTTATCACTGAGGTATTACCCAGCTTTCCCAGTGTCATATTTTATCACTGAGTTATTACCCAGCTTTCCCAGTGTCAGATTTTATCACTGAGTTATTACCCAGCTTTCCCAGTGTCAGATATCATCTTACTGTAGATTGCAAATATTCCAATTGTGAAAAGGCTACACTAATAAGCTTGTCATAAGACTCATAGTCTAATATTCTTGTCAGAAGACTATGAAACCAATAGATGGTGCTACTGATAAACAGTGCCAGCTATTGGTTTCATAGTCTTCTGACAAAACTATTAGTCTACTCTTGTCATAAGACTGTGAAACCAATAGATGGCACTGTTCATAACTCAATAGCGCCAGCTATTGGTTTCATAGTCTTCTGACAAGAATATTAGACTACAAGTCTTATGACAAGCTTATTAGTGTAGCCTTTTGTATGGAAAATTTGCAATAAAAATCCGCGATTAGAATATTTGCGATCTACACTGAGTTATTACCCAGCTTTCCCAATGTCAGATTTTATTACTGAGTTATTACCCAGTTTTCCCAGTGTCAGATATCATCACTGAGTTATTACCCAGCTTTCCCAGTGTCAGATATCATCACTGAGTTATTACCCAGCTTTCCCAGTGTCAGATTTTATCACTGAGTTATTGCCCAGCTTTTTCAGTGTCAGATATCATCACTGAGTTATTACCCAGCTTTCCCAGTGTCAGATATCATCACTGAGTTTTTACCCAGCTTTACCAGTGTCAGATATCATTACTGAGTTATTACCCAGCTTCCCCAGTGTCAGATATCTTCACTGAGTTATTACCCAACTTTCCCAGTGTCATATTTCATCACTGAGTTATTACCCAGCTTTCCCAGTGTAAGCTTTTATCACTGAGTTATTAACCAGCTTTCCCAGTGTCAGATATCATCACTGAGTTATTACCCAGCTTTACCAGTGTCAGATATAATCACTGAGTTATTACCCAGCGTCCCCAGTGTCAGATATCTTCACTGAGTTATTACCCAACTTTCCCAGTGTCATATTTCATCACTGAGGTATTACCCAGCTTTCCCAGTGTAAGCTTTTATCACTGAGTTATTACCCAGCTTTGCCGGTGTCAGATATCATCACTGAGTTAATACCCATCTTTCCCGGTGTCAGATATCTTCACTGAGTTATTACCCAGCTTTCCCAGTGTCAGATATCTTCACTGAGTTATTACCCAGCTTTCCCAGTGTCAGATATCATCACTGAGTTATTACTCAGCTTCCCCAGTGTCAGATATCTTCACTGAGTTATTACCCAACTTTCCCAGTGTCATATTTCATCACTGAGGTATTACCCAGCTTTCCCAGTGTAAGCTTTTATCACTGAGTTATTACCCAGCTTTGCCGGTGTCAGATATCATCACTGAGTTATTACCCAGCTTTCCCGGTGTCAGATATCTTCACTGAGTTATTACCCAGCTTTCCCAGTGTCAGATATCATCACTGAGTTATTACTCAGCTTCCCCAGTGTCAGATATCTTCACTGAGTTATTACCCAGTTTTCCCAGTGTCAGATATCATCACTGAGTTATTACCCAGCTTTACCAGTGTCAGATATCATCACTGAGTTATTACCCAGCTTCCCCAGTGTCAGATATCTTCACTGAGTTATTACCCAACTTTCCCAGTGTCATATTTCATCACTGAGGTATTACCCAGCTTTCCCAGTGTAAGCTTTTATCACTGAGTTATTACCCAGCTTTGCCGGTGTCAGATATCATCACTGAGTTATTACCCAGCTTTCCCGGTGTCAGATATCTTCACTGAGTTATTACCCAGCTTTCCCAGTGTCAGATATCTTCACTGAGTTATTACCCAGCTTTCCCAGTGTCAGATATCATCACTGAGTTATTACTCAGCTTTTCCAGTGTCAGATATCTTCACTGAGTTATTACCCAGTTTTCCCAGTGTCAGATTTTATCACTGAGGTATTACCCAGCTTTCCCAGTGTCAGATTTTATCACTGAGTTATTACCCAGCTTTCCCAGTGTCAGATTTTATCACTGAGTTATTACCCAGCTTTCCCAGTGTCAGATTTTATCACTGAGTTATTACCCAGCTTTCCCAGTGTCAGATATCATCTTAGTGTAGATTGCAAATATTCCAATCGTGAAAAGGCTACACTAATAAGCTTGTCATAAGACTCATAGTCTAATATTCTTGTCAGAAGACTATGAAACCAATAGATGGTGCTACTGATAAACAGTGCCAGCTATTGGTTTCATAGTCTTCTGACAAAACTATTAGTCTACTCTTGTCATAAGACTGTGAAACCAATAGATGGCACTGTTCATAACTCAATAGCGCCAGCTATTGGTTTCATAGTCTTCTGACAAGAATATTAGACTACAAGTCTTATGACAAGCTTATTAGTGTAGCCTTTTGTATGGAAAATTTGCAATAAAAATCTGCGATTAGAATATTTGCGATCTACACTGAGTTATTACCCAGCTTTCCCAATGTCAGATTTTATTACTGAGTTATTACCCAGTTTTCCCAGTGTCAGATATCATCACTGAGTTATTACCCAGCTTTCCCAGTGTCAGATTTTATCACTGAGTTATTGCCCAGCTTTTTCAGTGTCAGATTTTATCATTGAGTTATTACCCAGCTTTCCCAGTGTCAGATATCATCCTAGTGTAGATCGCAAATATTCTAATCGTGAATTTTTATTGCAAATTTTCCATGCAAAAGGCTACACTTATAAGCTTGTCATAAGACTCATAGTCTAATATTCTTGTCAGAAAACGATGAAACCAATAGATGGCGCTATTGCGTTATGAACAGCGCCATCTATTGGTTTCATAGTCTTCTGACAAAACTATGTCTACTCTTGTCATAAGCCTGTCAAACCAATAGATGGCGCTGTTCATAACTCAATAGCGCAATCTATTGGTTTCATAGTCTTCTGACAAGAATATTAGACTACGAGTCTTATAAAAAGCTTATTAGTGTAGCATTTTTCATGGAAAGTTCGCAATAAAAATTCGCAATTAGAATATTTGTGATCTACACTGAGTTATTACCCAGCTTTCTCAGTGTCAGATATCATCACTGAGTTATTACTCAGCTTTTCCACTGTCAGCTATCTTCACTGAGTTATTACCCAACTTTCCCAGTGTCAGATTTTATCACTGAGTTATTAACCAGCTTTCCCAGTGTCAGATATCATCCTAGTGTAGATTGCGAATATTCTAATAGCTAATTTTTATTACTGCAAATTTTCCATGCAAAAGGATACACTAATAAGCTTTTCATAAGATTTATAGTCTAATATTCTTGTCAGAAGACTATGAAACCAATATATGGCGCTATTGAGTTATTAACAGCGCCAGCTATTGGTTTTATATCTTCTGACAAAATTATTAGTCTACTCTTGTCATAAGACTGTAAAACCAATAGATAGCGCTGTTCATAACTCAATAGCGCCATCTATTGGTTTTCAATAGTCTTATGAGAACTGAAAAACAACACTGACAGCTGATAGATGGCAACACTGGACACCTTTGCAAGGCGTCCGGTTGCCATGGCAACCATTGTGCCACTGCAACCTGATGGTTCAGAATGGGAGCCCCCTCCCTCTGTTACTTCCTTGGATGCCGCTGACAGTGGCATCTATGCGGTTACAGCAGAGTGTCAGCATACAGTTGACACTCGCTGCTGATGGTGGCGGCTCAGGAATAGAGCCGCTGCCATCAGATACAGAAGGGGGACCGCAAAAGGGGGCACAGGTGAGGGCTGGGGAGGGGTCAGAAAGCGGGGCAGAGGACATGGATGGGGGCAGAGCACATGGATGGGGGGAGGCAGGCACAGTTGCCGACACAGACAGTGCGCGGCTGGCAAAGAGTAAAACAAAGATGGAAAATAATAGTAAAAATGTATTTAAAAAAATCTTCAGTTGTTGAGAAAAAATTACGGACTATTATTAAAAGCTGTCACCATCAAATGGTATAATATTTGGACATCCTCTCACATTCAAACTTGCCCCAAATATAAATCCAGTCAGTATAGCCAAAATCATCTGCCTAGGGTGAAAGGTTAAGCATGGAAAAAGGAGTTCACAGACGTTTCTTTCCCATACACATTGGCCTTGATACAGCCATGCTCATCACAGCTCAAAGAAACATCCAAAAAATGAATCTGCTGAACATCAAACATATGTAAGTTTGATGTTGTGTGAAAAAAAAATTTGCTCCACTGTGCCATTCCAGTTTGTTAACTTAAGGGAAGAGAATGACAAGCAGTGTGCGCAAGGTTATTCTCTGTATACTATCATTCATTTCGAGGTTTAGTGTCTCTTTAAGAGACATACCAGCATTACAGTCATTCTTCAAATCCAGAAAGAGAGCATCTAATGTAAGATATACTGTAAGATATCTGCGACAAAAGAGCAATCAGTCTCAACTTCTTCAAAGGCGAAGTTCATTGGACTTTGACACAAATATTTAACACTATCTGATGTCTAAACAAAGTTCCATCTTCTTGACGTATCACATT
The DNA here is from genome assembly GCF_014858855.1 of Bufo gargarizans. Lineage (NCBI taxonomy): Eukaryota > Metazoa > Chordata > Amphibia > Anura > Bufonidae > Bufo > Bufo gargarizans. The sequence goes on from NC_058082.1 coordinate 171,039,748, forward strand.
CCTAACTTATTTACACAATTCCTTCAAAAACATACGGGTAATAATTATGTCTAAAACATCAAATGGGAAAAAAACTAATTTTTGCATTAATATATACTGTATAAATATATATATATATATATATATATATATATATTAGAGATGAGCGAATTTTTATAAAATTCGATTTGGCCAGTTTGCAGAATTTTCTGAAAAAATTCAGTTCGATACGAATTTATTCGCGGCAAATCTCATTAAAAACATCTATTGCCTTGCTGCAGAGAGAGTTTTTATAGTGGCGTAGAACACTGTGCCTTGCAGTAACACGCATAGGGAGTGTGCTGTGGTAGTGAAATAATACTGCAGATGACAGACGTTGCTCTTAGAATCACTGCACACTTCACTTATTTGGGCAGTCACGGGGCCAAAACTGACCAAATAACTCAAGTATGAACTCAGCCTTACAGGTCGATGTCAGCGCCAAGAAGAAGCGCACTCCTTTTACACCTTTGTCGCTTATTCCACATAGATGTCTACAGAACCTGTTCTTTTAAACAAGTAGAGCCCCTCAACAGAGTGGAGGGGGTGTCAGCAGTAAGTTTGTGTTGACGTCCCTGATTATTTTGCCCTTCCTCTGATCCGTCAGAACAATAACCCCCCAAAAACAAGTCCTGTCTGTTGAGCATCTGCCTTCACTCGGTCAGCATTTTGTCAGTAATCCATCAGTATTGCTAATGCCAAAAAAAAACAGGAGTGGATCCAAAACAGAGATGACATGTGAATGGAATATTTGCATGTTTCTGTGTTTTGTATCCACTCCTGCTTTTGGCTACCAAATCACAAGCCAATTCTGATGGGACCATACAGGCCTTACAGCTGCTACACGGACAGGATATGTTTTGCGTCTCATTTTTCCTTCCTTCTGACAGATCTGAAGAAGGGTCAAATAAATAATAATCAGCCAGGCCGAAAGGAAAAATTGTGGCCCAATCATAAATTAGGGAGGGTCGAAGCAGCATGAGGAGGTCACAGAGTGGCACAATAACAGCGTGGAGGTGGCATCAGCAGCATCAGGAGGCCACAGCGTGGCAAGGTGACATAGTATGGAGGTGGCAGCAGCATGAGGAGACCACAGAATGGCAAGGTGACATAGTGTGGAGGTGGCAGCAGCATGAGGAGGCCACAGAGTGGCAAGGTGACATAGTGTGGAGGTGGCAGCAGCAACAGGAGACCACAGAGTGGCAAGGTGATATAGTGTGTAGGTGGCAGCAGCATCAGGAGGCCACAGAGTGGCAAGGTAACATAGTGTGGAGGTGAGTGGCAATACCAGTGCCAGCTGAAGATGGTGGGTGAAAGAAGGAGCACTTGGCATCAGATGTGTGGCATCAGGCAGGAGGCAGCATCAGAATAGTAGCTAAGGCAGGTAGCCAGAAGAAACCGGTCTCTTTTGTCAGTGTTGGGGTGGCACCATGGATAATCTAGTCTGATGCATTAGGCATTGGTGGGTGGAAATCCTGGCTGATCCACGCCTGATTTACCTTGACAAAGGTCAGTTTCTCCACATTTCGGGTGGACAGGCGAGTTCTTTGTGGGGTAACTATGGCCCCCGCCGCACTAAACACCCTCTCTGATGCCATAATACTGGCCGGACAGGACAGCTTTTCCAGGGCAAACTAGGCCAGTTGCGGCCACAAATCCAGTTTGGCAGCCCAGTTGGTCACCATGGTTCAGATTTTGAGTTGTCACGGAGAAAGCCAGGATTTGAATTCTTGATGAAGGACATGGAGCAGTTCCACCCTTATGTGACTCAGTTCGCCCAGGCAAACGAGGTGCAGAACAGTGTGACAACACCGTGCCCTGCACATGTGGTATGCTGGAGGGGCACTGTCCTTGCAGTGGAGGCTGAGGACATGGTGGAGGATGAGGAGGCAGAGGCAACGGCGTGAGAACTTGGAGGCGGAAGCGGCGTCACCTGGCCAAGTTGCCGCTATGGCTGTGCCTGAACCACATTCACCCTCTGGGCCGTAAAGGACATGTATTGTCCCTGACCGTAGTTACAGCTCCACACGTCGTCGCGGCTGTGCAGTTTGGCAGACACCGACAGGCTCAAGGACTGGCCCACCTTATGCTCTACATGTGTGTGCAGGCTGGTACTGCCTCTTTGGCAAAATAAATGATGTCTTGGGACTGTCCACCTCGGCTCAGCACAAGCTATCAGTTCTCTAAAAGATGCAGAGTCCACCACTTGGGAAGGGAGGGACTGCTGCACCAGCAACTTGAACAGGAGCACGTTCAGCTTCTGCGCCGTTGGATGAGTGCACGTATACTGTTGTCTCCTGGCATTCACTTTGGTGATCGATTGCTGACGGAATGACTAATAAGGAGTAGGAGGGCAAGGAGCAGGAGCTTCAGGACCTGCAGATGATGGGAAGGACAGACAACTCACTTCGGTTAAGGTGGTGGAACCTTGACTGCCTAAAATCGGCTGCGTGCCACTGGGTGATGCAGCGGTTGCTGCAGCAGGGTGGACCACCACATCAGAGCCACGGTTCTCCAAGGCCACTTTATGGTGATGCTGCATATGCTGACACAGGGCCGTGGTGCCAACATTGGCACCCTGGCACGCTTCACCTTCTGCCCACAGATTCTACATATGGCCATGTTCACCTCCTCCAGTGGCTTAACAAAAACTGCTACACCGCCAAATAGGTGATTTTACCCCCAACATTATGCACTGACTGACTGCTACCACCGCTACCACCGTGAACCCTTGCACCGCTACTTCCCGGGCAGGTAGGCTCCTGCAAAGCGGGTGGTCAACCCCGGGCATGTTTGGCTCCCGATCTCCCACTGCTGCCACCCTGCTGACTCCCGGCCATGTTAGCAACTTGCTGGCTCCGCCGCTGCCTCACGGGCAAGCTGCTACCCTCTTCTTCCGGTGATGATAAAGCCCCTTCGTCACCCGGCTCCTAAGTGCGATCAGCTACATCATCATCATCATCGAGTACTGTCTGCATGTCACTGATGTCCTCCTAAACCTTCTCTGGGTCGGAGCCTGTCCGCTCGCAACACCAGCTCCCACGCCACTCTCCTCATCACTACTTGCCTGCCTAGTGGAGAAAGAGGATGTCTCCTCCACATCTTGGCTTGCCAGTAGCTGCTGACTGTCTTCTAGTAGCTCGTCCTCACTGTATAGTGCAGCTGAGCCCTCAGCATACACGCCACAAAAGGCTTTAGAATATATAACTTCACTGCTGAACGGCAAATATATTTTTATTTCCTACTAATATATGCCGCAAAAGGCTTTAGAACATATAACTGCACCGATGAACGGCAAATATATTTTTGTTTTGCCACTTATAAACTCCACAAAATGCTTTAGAACATATAACTGCACCACAGAATGGCAAATATATTTTACTTTTGCCACTAGTGAACGACAAAAGGGGCTTTAGAACATATAACTGCACCACTGAACGGCAAATATATTTTACTTTTGCCACTTATATATGCCTCAAAAGGGTTTAGAACATATAACTACACCGCTGAACGGCAAATATATCTTTCTTTTGCCACTAATACACGACAAAAAGGGTTGTAATTTTCGCGCTTCACCACACAACGACTAATGCGCCTTTTCCCCCCCCACTAATGCAAGCTGCAAAAATGCTTTATAACAAATAACTGCACCACACAAGTGCAAATAAGACGTAGAAATATGTCCTTGTAATAAACCCTATTAATGACTGTATCAAACAGCACTTGCACCCCAATAACAAGAACGATTTGCTGGGTTTACAGAGCTGTACAATGTCAGTACAGCAAGGTGTAATAGGATTGTTCCTGTTACCCAGGCTATAACATCCCCTACTGAACCCTGTTCTACATAAATGCTGTGGAATGATTCATTCCTATCCTTTCCCTACACCTAGAATAATCTTTCCCTGCACTTGTAAATCGTTTTTTTTTAGCACAATGAAGTATTTTCTAGCACTGTCCCGAGCCCCTGCTGACGTCTCTCCCTGCACTAAGTACACTGGAAAATCTGCAGAATCCAAGATGGCTGAGGCTATTTATAGGGCTGGGACATCACAGGGCTGGCTGGCTGATGATTGGCTTTATCCATGGCATTATGAGTGATCCCGCCTTCCCAGAGTTCCTTGCTCCATGTCCTCACACGTGCAGAAGCCATTTTAGGAAAAAATGCAATTCGTTACCACGAAGCGTGAGGAAATTCAGATTCGGTGTGAATTCCACTTCATCAACTTTGATTCACTCATCTCCAATATATATATATATATATATATATATATATACTGTATATATATCCTCTTATGTGTGTGAAATATTGTATATTTTGCATTATTTATCTTCTATTGCTTTTTAACCCTTTCCTAACCAGAGGATTTCCAGTTTTTTTCCTTCCTGGAGTCATACCTTTTTTGTTTTTCTGTTCACATAGCCATATGACGGCTTGCTTTTTGCAGTATAAGTTGTACTTTCTAATGCCACCATTTAATGAAGCTTAAAAAATACAAATGGGGTGAAAAAAAACAATCCTGCCACAGTTTTATGGGTTTTGTTTTTACGGCTTTCCCTATGACCTATTGCCTTAATTCTCTGGGTCAGTACGATTGCAGCGATACCACATTTATATTATTTTTCTTGTGTTCTGATACTGGAAAAAAACGTTGATTAATTTTTTTTTCATCACCATATTCTGACCGGCATAACTTTTTTATAGTTATACTCTGTACTTTATTGAAACCATTTTGGGGTGTGTATAACTATTTAATCACTTTTCATACAATTTTTTTGGGGGAGGTGAATCTATGAAAAAGCGGTAAACTGTCCATTTCAATTTTTTTTTCCAGTATGTTTATTTTTTCATAATTTAAGCACTTTGGGATGTGTTGGCGCAAATAGTATTAATTTTTTTTATTGTTTATTTATTTTCAGTTTTTTTTATAGGGGAACAGAGTGATTTTTGATATTGATAGAATTTTTTAATTTCTTTTATTTTTTTAAACTTTTTAAAACTTTTTGTAAGTCGCCCCAAATGGACTTTAACACGTGATCATTTGATCACTTCTCCCTCAGACTGCAGTGAATTGCCATTACAGCCTATGGGAGTTCCACTATGTTCCTAAGGAACCCTGCCATGTCTGGGATCCATAGGAACTATTGCTGTGGTAGCCTTGAGTCCTTTAGAAGGACCAAGGCTACCACAGCGAGCCAACGACTTCACTGATCGCCGCGTGGGGGAGCTGTTTGGGCCTCAGCAGCGCACCGCTTCCTGGGAAAGCCACCTCAGACGCTGTTGTAACAATTGACCATGGCTTCTGATGGGTTAAATGTCTGTTATTGGTGTTATTATTAATCACAGACATTAGTTCTGGGTGTCTGGTGTGTAAAACAGCAGACACCTGGTGGCTATCGTGCCTGGTTTGCTCCAAAGTGGGCGCCATCTTTAAAGACCCAACCGCTGCACTGGCCAGGAAAGAGCTAATTACATAAGCTTTTATTCATTGTTTAAACAGAAAACCAACATTCTCCTGAATTATTGTTACTAGATAGAGGTGCATTATCGGAGCTCAGATGGCAGGACACAGTGCATGTTAAGATGTCACTCATGTTTTTCTGCACAGTGTAGTCAGTGCCTAACTAGGTTTCCTTGGGCCCATCAGAGGAAATTATTCATAACACTCTATATCATCAAGAAAGTCTAATAGGTTTTGAATCAAATAAATAGACCCTAATGGCAAGAGATTAGCTCCAAAGGCAACCAATTTTTTTTTTCCTTCTGGACCTTTGGAGCCCCCTATGGTATCAGAGCCTGTGCCCACCAGAGGACCCTCTGGTACCTTTAAGGACCAGTCCGACCCTAAGTGTAGTTGAACCATGTACAGATACTAACATGGAGACAGAAGTTTTTTTGTTGTTTGTCTCGGAATATCGAAGAAAAGGTCAAATAGCTGAAATGAATACAGTAAAGGCAAAAGAATGTCAAAAATGGGGGAGGACATGGGGGAGCATGCGTGAGCGTCTGACGTGAGACAATGGGCTCTGCCTCACCCCTTCTTGTTCATGCTGAAAGCTACGGAGGTAGCCGACCATGTGGTGGCTTGAGCATGCCGGAGACGTGGGAGACACTGAGTATCGGGATGGGCTGGAGACGCTCCGAGAGCCCGGCGCTGTGAGACGGAGGGCTGTCCTCCCCTGATGCTTCTATCTCCTGCTTCATTCAATGTATTCCCTCTGGATTGGAGTTCTGGAGGCAAGGTCGTATGTGTGGAGGATGCGCTGAGTGCTGTCAGTGGATTGCGGATCGTGGTAGACGGGGGAGACTATGAACTGGAGAGCAGGCTGATTTGGTGGAGGTATTTGCTGGAGGTTGGAGCAGTGCCCCGAGGGATGGTAGAAGGAGCAGGGGGATGTGAACTGTGTATGACATATTCGATTGTATATGCTTCCCCCCCCCTCTATGATTCTACTAACTTTTTGCTATAAAGGGGGCCCCCTCCCGCTCTTAATATTTTGCCTCCTAATGAATGCTGGAACATGCTCAGATTACTTTGTTATACAGGATTAATTCAGCTCTGTCAACTCTGATAAAGGAATCTCTGCCAGCCATAAACCCGCTAACCTTTTACGTTTAATGTACTAATCTCGCCTTTAATTAAGTGTTCTTGCATGGCAAGACCACTTACTGTTATCTCACATATATATTATTATTATAGTCAAATTTACCACCCTAACTCCTCCCACAGTTTTTACACTACATAGACAGTAATATACCGAAACGTGCGGATTGTTCCCAATTGTGCTATGACTTTGTGGAATGTTTCGCCGAATGGTTCACGAAATATTGGAATTTTTGTGGCAAAATTGGTCCCATAGGAATGAATGGCGGAATGTTCAAAACTAGAGTGGGAGCTGACAAAAGCTAGAGTCCCACCTACACAAATCTTATATCAAAACCACAAAAAATGTCCACGGCTAAGCCATAGTCCTGATGGTTTTCACAATATGACCATTTGTTTTAAACTCATTGAAATTCATTGAAACTCCATTCTAGCCACCTCAAATTTGAAGGGCAATTTCTAAACTGCGACTGTGCCTTAATTTTTTTTTTTAACCCGGCTCAGGACCGCCGTACGCAGGATTGCGTCTTTGCAGCGGTCCTGTTGTTCTGGGTGGACGCGCCGTGGCGTCCTCTCGTGAGACGCGAGATTTCGGGGAAAGCCGGCCCGCACATGCGCATCGCGGGCCGGCAAAATTCAAAAGACAATTTCGTCAGCAACCTGCCAGCCAATGATCGTGGCTGGCAGGTTGCTGATTTTCAAAAAAACGAATCAGCAGCCAGATAACCCATCATATTAGTAAATATGATGTGGTTATATGGCTGCTGTGCTCCTCTGCTCCTTCTTTTGGTCGGTTGGTTCCAGCAGAGGAGCACACATCACTGTGAGTACCCACCAACACCACACTTAGCCCCCAGATCACCTCCCAGCACCCCAATTAACCCTTTGATTACCCCTTCTTGCCCCTGTCAATCACTAGTGAAAAGGAAAAAAGTGATCAGTGCAAACTGTCACTTTTTTTTTCACTGGTATTGACCGTTAGGTTTTAGGTATAGTTTAGGCCCCTTGGTTAGGTAGTTTATGGATCAGTTAGCGCCCAGCCCATCGCACCGCAGTCCCTTATTCGCTGATTAGCGTATCGCTAATCAGCATTTGTACTTTTATAGTATCTGGAAGTGATCAAAACTGATCACGGTCAGATCTATAATAGTATTAGTGTCACTTTAGTTCGCCCTCCACCCAAAACGCAGTGTTTGCCCGATCAGGCCTGATCGGTCGCCCACACTTGCGTTCACCCACACCCGCCCCACACCGCAGTGACACATTCACTTTACACGCACTGCGGCGATAAAAAAATCAGTTTTGATATTTTTTATCAACCGCAGCGGCCTCCGGTACTTCGCTAGCCTCCTCTTTGTAAGACAGGCTTGCTTTTTTTCTTGGGTAGTCTCAGGGAATACCCCTAAATTTAGTTGCCCATATGTCAAACAGGGGGTATTCTTCTGAAGAGGCCTACAGGCTTCTGACCCAGTCGGATGAGGAATGGGAACCCTCATCTGATGAATCTAGCGGGTCAGAATATGAACCTGTAGAAAGCAGTGGCTCTCTGACCCAAAGTTCGGACGAGGAGGCTGAGGTCCCTGATAGCACCAGGCGTACCCGGCCCCGCGTCGCTAGACCGCAGGTTGCGCAGGATCCGCTTCAAGAGCAGCAGAGTGGGGCTGGTGCTGTCGGATTACGTGGTGAGGCATACACCAGCAGCGCAGCCCTTCCTGGACCTAGTACCAGCACTGCCGTACAACCTGGTGAAGTGGCGAGCACCAGAAGGGCAGTTGAAGCTGGTACGGTGGCACGAGCAGTAGTGACCCCGTCGCAGCCACTGCAAAGACGTGCCCGTAGAGCCCCTAGAATCCCTGAGGTGCTGGCAAACCCTGATTGGCAGTCCCCAACTTCAGCTGCACCTGTAGTTCCCCCTTTCACCGTCCAGTCTGGAGTTCGGGTTGAGACAGCTCAGATCGGTTCGGCCCTGGGATTTTTTGAGCTGTTCTTGACTGCGGAGCTCTTGGACTTAGTCGTGGCCGAAACAAATCGGTATGCCACACAATTTATATCCGCCAACCCGGGAAGCTCTTATGCCCAGTCTTTCTGGTGGAAACCAGTCCAAGTTTCCGAAATTAAAACTTTTCTGGGCCTCCTCCTCAACATGGGTCTAACTAAAAAGCATGAATTGCGGTCATATTGGTCCACGAACCCAATTCATCACATGCCCATGTTCTCTGCTGCTATGTCCAGCACACGATTTGAGACCATCCTGCGTTTCCTGCACTTTAGTGATAACAGCACCTCCCGTCCCAGAGGCCACCCTGCTTTTGACCGGATCCACAAAATTCGGCCCCTCATAGACCATTTCAACCTGAAATTTGCAGATTTGTATACCCGTGAGCAAAACATCTGCGTAGACGAGTCCCTGATACATTTTACCGGGCGCCTTGGCTTCAAACAATACATCCCAAGCAAGCGCGCCCGGTATGGGGTCAAATTGTATAAGCTCTGTGAAAGGGCCACAGGCTATACCCACAAATTTCGGATCTATGAGGGAAAAGATCAGACCCTGGAGCCGGTCGGTTGCCCTGACTACCTGGGGAGCAGTGGGAAGACAGTCTGGGACTTGCTGTCACCCTTATTCGGCAAGGGGTACCATCTTTATGTGGACAATTTTTACACAAGTGTGGCCCTCTTTAGGCATTTGTTTCTAGAACGGATTGGCGCCTGTGGCACCGCGCGAACTAGTCGCGCGGGCTTCCCCCAACGGCTCGTTACCACCCGTCTTGCAAGGGGGCAGAGGGCCGCACTGTGTAATGAAGAACTGCTCGCGGTGAAATGGAGAGACAAGCGTGACGTTTACATGCTGTCCTCCATTCACGCAGACACGACAATCCAAATTGAAAAGCCCCTCTCAGTCCACGACTATAATTTGCTCATGGGAGGGGTGGACTTCAATGACCAGATGTTGGCTCCGTATTTAGTGTCCCGCAGAACCAGACGCTGGTATAAGAAGGTGTCTGTATATTTAATTCAATTGGCTCTGTATAATAGTTTTGTTCTCTACAGTAAGGCTGGGAGAACTGGATCCTTCCTCAAATTTCAGGAAGAGATCATCGCGAACCTCCTGTACCCAGGAGGTTCCGTGGCCCCATCCACCAGTATAGTTAGCCGTCTACACGAGCGACATTTCCCCAGTGTCGTTCCTGGAACCTCAAACCGACCGCCACCCCAAAAAAAATGTTGTGTCTGTAGCAGGAGTGGAATAAGGCGTGACACCCGCTATTTCTGTCCTGACTGTCCTGACCACCCTGCCCTATGCTTTGGAGAGTGTTTCCGGAAGTACCACACACAGGTACACCTAGCATAGGGATCATCTCACCAGGACAGGCACACAGGGCTATTAGGGCCCATTCACATACAGCTGCTGCAAACCTCTCCTTTCACCTGCATAACGCACTTCGCCACATCTTTGGGCGATTTGCGCTTTGCACATTGACCCATGTGGAAGGAGAGGTTTGTTCTATAAAGGTAAAAAAACAAAAAAAAAACACCAGTAAGCAAAAAGGTTAATGTTTAGTTCAAAAAGTTAAAGTTTATATGTTCTGTTCCAAAGTTAATAAAATTATTACATTGCGGCCTGGTTTTTTCTTTTTCTTTTTTCTTTTTTTACCTTCCAGGTGGACCAACCGATCGACTAGCTGCAGCACTGATGTGCATTCTGACAGAAGCATTGCGCTGCTGTCAGATTACATGCAAGTCGGTGTATGCGGCGCTGCAAGACGAGATTTCTACTCTGCAGTAACAGATACGTTTGCCAAGGCATACGAGCTGAGGAGGAGGCGGCGTTCCTATGCTTTGGCAAACACTTTGTATGTAAAAAAAAAAAAATGAAAAATCCCGGCAATGATTTATTCATCCACATCGATTGATGTGAATGGAGAAATCTGGTTTGCCAGGGCATACAAGCTAAGTGGGTATGGATGTTGGGCGGAGCTCCTATGTCCTGGCAGACGCCTTTCCCCTCCTTTTTTTTTTTTTGGGCAGAGAATTTTTCATCCACATTGATCGATGCGAATGAAGAAATCTGTGCCGTTCATTTTTTTCTTTCAGCCCAGAGGCTGAACAGAAAAAAATCTCATTACCTGTATGCTCAATATAAGGAGAATATCAGAAACTCCTAATGCTGCAGGGCAGTACAAACACCCCACAACTGACCCCATTTTGGAAAGAAGACACCCCAAGGTATTTTTTTGTCAATTTCGTCAATTTTGTCGAATTTTGTAGAATTTTTTATTTTTTGTCGCAAGTTAGTGGAATATGAGACATTATAAGAAAAAAAAAAAATAATCATCATTTTCCGCTAACTTGTGACAAAAAATTAAAAATTCTAGGAACTCGCCATGCCCCTCACGGAATACCTTGGGGTGTCTTCTTTCCAAAATAGGGTCACTTGTGGCGTAGTTATACTGCCCTGGCAATTTAGGGGCCCATATGTGTGAGAAGTAGTTTGCAATCAAAATCTGTAAAAAATGACTGGTGAAATCCGAAAGGTGCACTTTGGATTGTAGGTCCCTTTGCCCACCTAGGCTGCAAAAAAGTGTCACACATCTGGTATCGCCGTACTCAGGAGAAGTTGGGGAATGTGTTTTGGGGTGTCATTTTACATATAACCATGCTGGGTGAGAGAAATATCTTGGCAGAAGACAACTTTTCCAATTTTTTTATACAAAGTTGGCATTTGACCAAGATATTTTTCTCACCCAGCATGGGTATATGTAAAATGACACCCCAAAACACATCCCCCAACTTCTCCTGAGTACAGCGATACCAGATGTGTGACACTTTTTTGCAGCCAAGGTGGGCAAAGGGGCGCATATTCCAAAGAGCACCTTTCGGATTTTGCAGGCCATTTTTTACACATTTTGATTGCAAAGTACTTCTCACACATTTGGGCCCCTAAATTGCCAGGGCAGTATAACTACCCCACAAGTGACCCCATTTTGGAAAGAAGACACCCCAAGGTATTCCGTGAGGGGCATGGCGAGTTCCTAGAATTTTTAATTTTTTGTCGCAAGTTAGTGGAATATGAGACTTTGTAAGGAAAAAAAAAAAAAAAGCATCATTTTCCGCTAACTTGTGACAAAAAATAAAAAGTTCTATGAGCTCACTATGCCCATCAGCGAATACCTTAGGGTGTCTACTTTCCGACATGGGGTCATTTGTGGGGTTTTTCTACTGTTTGGGCATTGTAGAACCTCAGGAAACATGATAGGTGCTCAGAAAGTCAGAGCTGTTTCAAAAAGCGGAAATTCACATTTTTGTACCATAGTGTGTAAACGCTATAACTTTTACCCAAACCATTTTTTTTTTTTGCCCAAACATTTTTTTTTTTATCAAAGACATGTGTTTTGAACAATAAATTTGGCGAAAAATTTATATATGGATGTTGTTTTTTTTGCAAAATTTTACAGCTGAAAGTGAAAAATTTCATTTTTTGCTAAAAATCGTTACATTTTGATTAATAACAAAAAAAGTAAAAATGTCAGCAGCAATAAAATACCACCAAATGAAAGCTCTATTAGTGAGAAGAAAAGGAGGTAAAATTCATTTGGGTGGTAAGTTGCATGACCGAGCGATAAACGGTGAAAGTAGTGTAGTGCAGAAGTGTAAAAAGTGGCCTGGTCATTAAAACCTCTTTCACACTTGCGTTATAGTCTTCCGGCATAGAGTTCCGTCGTCGGGGCTCTATGCCGGAAGAATACTGATCAGGATTTTCCTAATGCATTCTGAATGGACAGTCCGTCCTTCAGGATGCATCAGGATGTCTTCCGTTCCGGAACGGAACGTTTTTTGGCCGCAGCAAATAGCGCAGCATGCTGCGCTTTTTGCTCCGGCCAAAAATCCGGAACACTTGCCGCAAGGCCGGATCCGGAATGAATGCCCATTGAAAGGCATTGATCCGGATCCGGCCTTAAGCTAAACGTCGTTTCGGCGCATTGCCGGATGCGACGTTTAGCTTTTTCTCAATGGTTACCATGGCTGCCGGGACGCTAAAGTCCTGGCAGCCATGGTAAAGTGCAGTGGGGAGCGGGGAGCAGCATACTTACCATCCGTGTGGCTCCCGGGGCGCTCCAGAGTGACGTCAGGGCGCCCCAAGCGCATGGATCACGTGATCACATGGACACGTCATCCATGCGCATGGGGCGCTCTGACGTCACTCTGGAGCGCCCCGGGAGCCGCACGGATGGTAAGTATGCTGCTCCCCCGCTCCCCACTACTACTATGGCAACCAGGACTTTAATAGCGTCCTGGGTGCCATAGTAACACTGAAAGCATTTTGAAGACGGATCCGTCTTCAAATGCTTTCAGTACACTTGCGTTTTTCCGGATCCGGCGTGTAATTCCGGCAAGTGGAGTACACGCCGGATCCGGACAACGCAAGTGTGAAAGAGGCCTAAGGGGGTTTTAGCTAGCGGGGTTGAAGTGGTTAAACATGTTTTTATTCAGGATTTTCACATAACAAACATCACTCATAGCGTCTTTTGACAGAAATATGTGAAATCTTTACAAACAAGAAAGATATAAGACCCCCCTCCCTTCCATCCACCCAACCCCACATCATCTCAGAGTCATGGCCCCTCATTCGTGTGAAATCATGTTTTAAATAGATAACTGTCACGGCTGAGGATGGGGAAAACCCTCAGCCGGGCGATGCTAGAAGATGGAGTCGCTGCAAGGCCAGGACAGAGATCAGGGAGCAGGTCACCTCCTATCACATCCCTAACTCTGACCCTGACTCCTAGCTGTATGAGCCGACCCTGATGGTAGGAGGGCTCATACTTCGGAACCTTGAAGTCCCTACTAGCCCTCAGGGTTGCCCTCAACTAGGAGCAGGGTAAGACGACCTGTTCCTCCTAGGCACAGAGGAACAGGAGTCTCACAAGCCAGGCTACAATAAAGGGCAAACATAAACAACTTATGACAATGGTAGGTAAATGCAACAAGTATAGCACCTACCTGCCACAGACACAAAGCCTGGAACCCATGCAGACGCGCTGCTGTCCAAAGAACACACATGGACACAGCACACACCACACAACACACAGGAACACAGGACCATAAGCTGCAATAAGCAAGCATACCAAAAACACACCTTCATAAGATCATGTGTGACATAACTTATGACCACAAGGGTGGCCCCCACTGGCAGATGGTAAATTACCAGGAGGATGTCTCCAGCAAAGCATGGCTGAAGAACCCCTCAGCTTCAGGTCTCCAAAGAGGCTTTATAGCCCAAAGTGTCCACACCCACACAGACACACACAGGAAAGGGAATTAACCCTTCCAACACCAACCAGGGAAGTGAAACCACTTAAAGGGGAATACATACACAAACACACTGGAGCTGTTACTGCCGGCAACGGCATGCGTGGCAACCATGTCCTGGGAGTCAGCCAAAAGGCCGAGACACTGCCACCACATGTACAATATAGAACACGTTGCCACGGGCAGCCACCAGTGAAGGGAAGTGTCACAGTGCACACACCTAAAGCTCGTGTACACGAAACACATAAAAGGCACACCTACAAAGACAGGTAGCCAGGTGCAACCGCATACACAAACAGTAAGCTGCCACATAAAAATGTTGCCAGCGGCAACCACAGGTGAGGCAACATACTTCAGCCCTCACCTGTGATTGACAACACAACCAAGACCGCAGGCAACTGCATGCAGTTACAGGAGTAATGACCATGACCATGGTCGTGACAATAACATCTACTTAAGAATTGTGACTTGTAGCTAAAAACTCCCTGAGGAATAAAATGAGTCCTTTCAAGACACCTGTTTCCTAACTTTTGTTATTTGTCTGATTCAAATACAGTTGGTACCATGGGTCTGAATGCCCCAGTTTGGCAAACCATTCCGTATACGCGAACGAGGAAATGGCTTCCACTATCTCCTGATCAGTAAAGAAATCACTCATAAATGGCTTCTATTTCCTAAAAAAATAGGTCTATGCGCTCCAAAACCAAACAATTTACCGAATGTTGGATGACTTCTTTCATAACTGGCATATCTGGTTTAAGCCAGTGCCTTAGAAGACACCTTTTGGCAGCCAGTAACATCACATGGATTGCAGCTTTGATTATGGGACCGGTATTTTTCCCTCCTACATGAAACAACAGAAGCTCCGGATCCAGTTGAATCTGCGAGTGAAATTTGGCATGAACCATGGATACAAAAGACTGCCAAAAAGATTGTGTCTTTGTACTTGACCACAGACCATGGGTTATATCTGTGTTAGGCAATTTACACTTTGGACAGTGCCTTCATTTTTAATATTTCAGAGATATACTATGGTTAAAAATGTAGGTCTGGGTCTTGTGATTCTCACAATATAAATCTCTTCGCTGTAGTATTTATAATTTTTAAACTACAACCTTTTGAAGATGGCAACCGCCAGTGAAGTGAGCAAGTTGGAGCAGTTTGTTTTTAACACTCTTCTCTGCCCTTGCTGTAGAGTGAGTTGCCATAGGAACCCAGGTGTATGAGCAGCCAGCAGAGTGACAAAAGCTAGAGTGTGAGCTAAAAAATCAGGACATGATTTCTAAACTGCAACCACTCCCTCATTTTCAAGCCCACCTACACAAATCGGCTGCTAATGTTTTTATGAATGTATGTTTTAATGTAACTGTGAAGCACTTTGGGCAACAACATTGCAATTAAATGTGCTATATAAATAAATAAAAGTTGAAATGCATTTCTCACTCTATCAAGCTTGCCATGTGCACTTAAATTTGATCAATCAATTGGTTAGTGTAATGTTTATTATCTTTACTCACTCCAAACTCTCCACACAGTTACTCTGCCCACTCCATTAAGTTACTCTGCCCAGTCCAACCTTTCCACAGTTACTCAAGCCACTCCAACCACACAACAGTTACTCAAGCCACTACACGCAGTTACTCCGCCCACTCCAGTTGTAGACTACTGGTGGAAGCAAGAACACTTCACAATTTACCTAGAAATTGTAGATTTTATAGTTATCACTGCCTCCGTGGAACCTTATTTTCTATTTGATGAATGCTGGATTATGTTTGGACTATTTTGATGTACAAGACTATCTTGGATTTGTCCATTTGAATTAAGGAATTCCTGCTTGCGGTTAATCCGTTCACTCTTTACCTTTAATGTACCAACTCCGGTTTCTACCAATATTTCTGCAATCGTCATTCTTTAACCTCTAACCTACTAACCCTGGATGAAGGGGAAAGTTGCAATATATTATTTGGACTTTGGATATAGCTCCCAGCTGTGGGATTGAGGAGGCCTTTTCTTTCGTTATCTCTATTTAAGTTCATATCTAAAACACTTGGGGATTTGTTGTTTATTGTCTTAACTTCCTCAGTTTTAAAAATGCCCACCAAAAAAAGGGAGGATCAGATGGGCCCCAGGTAAAATAGGAGATCTGGAAATGGTTTAGAGACTAGGCCGAAGCAAAATGTGTTGAATAAATATTTGGTCTCTATAACCCCTATACCGACATCTGTTGATTCTGGTAAAGAATCAATATAGGGGGTTGATTTTGCGTTGAAGGAAAATCTATCGCTAAATGATTCTGAGTTACAGGAAACACAGGACGTAACAATGGAAGTTAAGGAGAAAATGTTTAAAGAGATTTTTCACACAGTGACTAGACTTGGAAATGTGATGGGGAAACTGGTCTCAGATCGGTTCAGTTCAAAATAAATGTGGGTTTGATTAGAGATGATTTAGAATAATTAATGACCTAGTTTGGGAAAGAAAACGAGTGAGGCTCAAATTGGAATACCTATAGAAACCACTAGAGTATGGGGGTCTAAATCTCCCCTACTTTAAAGGTTACTTTATTGCTGCTCAGTTATGGATGTGCTATGAATGGCATAACAGTGCACTTTTAGGGAGCTTAGTAGGGAGTTCTTCATATAATAACATATTTACCCTTTTGGAATCTGGACAACTAACTAATCGAGACCGGGACTATAAAGAGACTACAAAATTACTTGCTATAGTGTGGGTTACTATTTGAAGATGGTTGGGGGTAAAAGGGATCACTTATATTCACGCCTCTTTGGCATAATGTTCACTTACAGATTCTAGATGGCATAGCAATGGATCAATTTTGGCAAAAGAATGGGATTTTTTATATTACACAAATAGTTCAGAATAGAGAGATTAGGTCGTTTCTGGATCTATCACATAATGTAGAAAACCTCTCTTGGTTTAGATATCTTCAGTTGCGGTCGGCACTATTTAGTTTGGATGATAAATCACTATTGGATATAGATAACTCCTGTCTTTTAAATGAATGGATAGGGACGACACCTCTAAGGCTACTTTCACACTAACGTTTTTATTTTCCGGCACTGAGTTCCGTCCTAGGGGCTCAATACCGGAAAAGAACTGATCAGGCATATTCCCATGCATTCTGAATGGAGAGTAATCCGTTCAGGATGCATCAGGATGTCTTCAGTTCAGTCTATTTGACTGATCAGGCAAAAGAGAAAACCGCAGCATGCTATGGTTTTATCTTCGGCGAAAAAAACTGAAGACTTGCCTGAATGCCGGATCTGGCATTTTTCCCCATAGGAATGTATTCAAAATACCGGAATGCCAGCGCAGACCTTTAAAAATGAGAAAAAAATAAATACCGGATTTGTTTTGCCTGATGACACTGGAAAAACAGATCCGGTATTGCAATGCATTTTTCTGACTGATCAGGCATTTTTCAGAGTGATCAGGATCCTGATCACTCTGAAAAATGCCTGTTCAGTCAGAGAAAATGACATGCGTTTGCATACAGTTTGTCTGATCAGGCAGGCAGTTCAGGCAACGGAACTGCCTGCTGGAATCAAACAACGCAAGTGTGAAAGTACCCTAAGAATGAAGATCACAAATATATATAAACTATTACTTAAGGTACAATTTTGCGAGACACATGCTATTCTGTTAGAATCCTGATACTCTGACAAATTTCAGATAGAGGGTATAAAAATAAGATTATTCCCAGATTATTCAGCGGCCACTAATGATCGTAGGAGATAATATGTGAATATAAAAAGGAGATTGAGATTGTCTGGCCTCAAATATAGTCTGTTATTTCTGTTACAATTGGAATATCAGGATAAGGCCTCATGCATACGACCGTTGTTTGATTCTGTGTCCATTGTGCTGTTTTTCGTGATTTTCTGCGGACCTATTGGTTTTCAGTGGGTCCGTGGAAAACTCGGCTAATGCACCGTTTGCCATCCGCGTCCGTGATCCGTGGTTCCAGTCTGTCAAAAAATATATCCTGTCCTATTATTTCTGCAGAACATGGTTCGCGGACCCATTTAAGTCAATGGGACCGCTAAAATACACAGAGGCACACAAGATTGTCATCCGCGTGCTCGCGTCCACGTCCTTTTTATTCCTATCATTTGCATGGCAAACCTGTCTTAGACTTTTTTTTACATTCCTTTATGTCTGGCGGTCCTCCAAAAATAAAGGAAGACATACGGAAACAAAAACGGACACGGATCACTGAACAACGGAACCCCATTTTTCGGACCGATATAAACAGCTGTTGTGTGCATGAGGCCTAAGACTCATTTTTTTTTTCTGTCACCTGAAGAGGCTAATGAATGGGTAGAGTCAAAAGCTCTGTAAGAAATATTTTGTTTGAAATAAATGTGGGGGGTGGGGGGGGGGGGGTATGGAGCAATATGCATGGTTATGGAGCTGTCTCTCTTGTATAGAGGGGAGCAATATGTGGGATTTATGTGGGAGGGGGGAGTATTCGATTTGGAGAGAGATACAGGGGAAGGAAAGATTTATTTATTTATTTTCTTCTGCTCCCCTTCCTCCTCCTAGATGCTGAGGGTATTATCATTTAATGTGAGAGGGTTAAGAGAGAGAATAAAGAGATTTGCTATCTTTGACTGGAGATATATGCCAGCTGTCATCTGCCTGCAGGAGACCCATCTGGATAGGGATTCTGCAAGATGGGTCGAGAAAAGATGGATAGTGGGTGGATATCATGCTACATATACAGTACATCATACTCTAGGGGAGTGTCTATTTTAAAAACACAAAATGCAATCGCACACTGCAACCAACACTCTGCCCTGCCTTTATGCTGGATGTTGAATAAGGCATTGGTGTACATTTTGGCCAAAGCGTAATAAGCCACTCACCACGTCAAGGTCGCCTTCATGAGTGGTCCCTAACACTAGTTCCTACCTTTTATGGGCCATGACAGCCACATAAAGTCCAGGGAGCGCAGGTACAGCATGCACGCCAAGCACACTCTGCTTTTAACCCCGTCCGGTGCCATTACAGCTTTCATCGGATCCAGGGATGCAAGTACCAACATGCATGCTGAGCCCACTATATACTTCTCCTGGAGCCTAATGGCTACTGGTAGGTGCTGTATAAGCAGACTCAGTTTTATACTGACTTTAAAACCAGCCTCCAGGGGGCAGATTAACTGGACAGGTGTGCTTGACTGCTTGGAGATCGCCACGCCTCCAATACGTACTACAAAGAGAAAAATATGGAAAATTCAGCCCGCACAACCCCTAGCAGGTGCAGATTGCTATGGCGAAATAGAGATATAAATGTAAAAACACAAAATGCAATCACACTCTGCAACCAACACTCTGCCCTGCCTTTATGCTGGATGTTGAATAAGGCATTGGTGTACATTTTGGCCAAAGCGTAATAAGCCACTCACCACGTCAAGGTCGCCTTCATGAGTGGTCCCTAACACTAGTTCCTACCTTTTATGGGCCATGACAGCCACATAAAGTCCAGGGAGCGCAGGTACAGCATGCACGCCAAGCACACTCTGCTTTTAACCCCGTCCGGTGCCATTACAGCTTTCATCGGATCCAGGGATGCAAGTACCAACATGCATGCTGAGCCCACTATATACTTCTCCTGGAGCCTAATGGCTACTGGTAGGTGCTGTATAAGCAGACTCAGTTTTATACTGACTTTAAAACCAGCCTCCAGGGGGCAGATTAACTGGACAGGTGTGCTTGACTGCTTGGAGATCGCCACGCCTCCAATACGTACTACAAAGAGAAAAATATGGAAAATTCAGCCCGCACAACCCCTAGCAGGTGCAGATTGCTATGGCGAAATAGAGATATAAATGTAAAAACACAAAATGCAATCACACTCTGCAACCAACACTCTGCCCTGCCTTTATGCTGGATGTTGAATAAGGCATTGGTGTACATTTTGGCCAAAGCGTAATAAGCCACTCACCACGTCAAGGTTGCCTTCATGAGTGGTCCCTAACACTAGTTCCTACCTTTTATGGGCCATGACAGCCACATAAAGTCCAGGGAGCGCAGGTACAGCATGCACGCCAAGCACACTCTGCTTTTAACCCCGTCCGGTGCCATTACAGCTTTCATCGGATCCAGGGATGCAAGTACCAACATGCATGCTGAGCCCACTATATACTTCTCCTGGAGCCTAATGGCTACTGGTAGGTGCTGTATAAGCAGACTCAGTTTTATACTGACTTTAAAACCAGCCTCCAGGGGGCAGATTAACTGGACAGGTGTGCTTGACTGCTTGGAGATCGCCACGCCTCCAATACGTACTACAAAGAGAAAAATATGGAAAATTCAGCCCGCACAACCCCTAGCAGGTGCAGATTGCTATGGCGAAATAGAGATATAAATGTAAAAACACAAAATGCAATCACACTCTGCAACCAACACTCTGCCCTGCCTTTATGCTGGATGTTGAATAAGGCATTGGTGTACATTTTGGCCAAAGCGTAATAAGCCACTCACCACGTCAAGGTCGCCTTCATGAGTGGTCCCTAACACTAGTTCCTACCTTTTATGGGCCATGACAGCCACACAAAGTCCAGGGAGCGCAGGTACAGCATGCACGCCAAGCACACTCTGCTTTTAACCTCGTCCGGTGCCATTACAGCTTTCATCGGATCCAGGGATGCAAGTACCAACATGCATGCTGAGCCCACTATATACTTCTCCTGGAGCCTAATGGCTACTGGTAGGTGCTGTATAAGCAGACTCAGTTTTATACTGACTTTAAAACCAGCCTCCAGGGGGCAGATTAACTGGACAGGTGTGCTTGACTGCTTGGAGATCGCCACGCCTCCAATACGTACTACAAAGAGAAAAATATGGAAAATTCAGCCCGCACAACCCCTAGCAGGTGCAGATTGCTATGGCGAAATAGAGATATAAATGTAAAAACACAAAATGCAATCACACTCTGCAACCAACACTCTGCCCTGCCTTTATGCTGGATGTTGAATAAGGCATTGGTGTACATTTTGGCCAAAGCGTAATAAGCCACTCACCACGTCAAGGTCGCCTTCATGAGTGGTCCCTAACACTAGTTCCTACCTTTTATGGGCCATGACAGCCACACAAAGTCCAGGGAGTGCAGGTACAGCATGCACGCCAAGCACACTCTGCTTTTAACCCCGTCCGGTGCCATTACAGCTTTCAACGGATCCAGGGATGCAAGTACTCACATGCATGCTGAGCCCACTTTATACTTCTCCTGGAGCCTAATGACTACTGGTAGGTGCTGTATAAGCAGACTCAGTTTTATACTGACTTTAAAACCAGCCTCCAGGGGGCAGATTAACTGGACAGGTGTGCTTGACTGCTTGGAGATCGCCACGCCCTTTCAGATCATTGTGTGCTTATTTTGGATATTGATTTCTCTTCTAGGCAGAACTCCCTACTGTTTAAGTTCGATCCCCATTGGTTAACTTTATTAAAAGAAAAGGAATATATTAAGACTAGTGATGAGCGGCAGGGGTCATATTCGAATTTGTGATATTTAGCAAATATTTTGTAGAATATTAGTCGAATATTCACGAATTCAAATATTCGTTATAGTCTACATTCTTTTTTTTACTCAAAAATCGGCAAGATAACGATCGCATAATATGCAAATATTACGCAACTAATACACAGGCGTGGGTCAAAAACGAATATATAGCAATATATTCAATATAGTGCTATATATAACATTTTTTGAATATTCATCATTTTTTTTTCCATCTGAAGTCATGATTCCTCTCTGCTTAAGTTGCTTGACGAGCAACTTAAGCAGGGAGGAATCACAACTTCAGATGTATAAAGATGACGAATATTCTAAAAAACGAATATATAGCACTATTGCTATATATTTGTACGAATATATAGCAATAGTGCTATATATTTGTTTTTTAGAATAGTCGTCATTTTTTTTCCATCTGAAGTCATGATTCTTCCCTGCTTAAGTTACTAGTGGGAAAATGACTCATTGGCCCACAAGCAAGAAGCAGGGAGGAATCATGTGTTCAGATGGAAAAAATGCCGAATATTCGAAAAAACGAATCTATAGCACTATATTCGATATATTCGCAAATTCTCGAAGTGCTGATATTCGTGATTAAAATTTGAGTGCCGAATATTCGCGCTCAACACTAATTAAGACAGAATTCAAATCTTTTTTTTTCAGTTGAATAAAGATTCAACAAATAATTTGGGACACCGCAAAAGCATTTTTAAGAGGAATTCTGATTAATAAGGTGAACTACTAGAAAAAAATGTAAAGGAAAAAAGTAAAATTGCTGATCGGAAGTTAGAAGAGGCAAGAAGGAGGTATATAGTAGATAACCTGAATAAATGGGAGGAGGAACAAGAGAATGTTAGAGCCATATATATGGAAAAATCCCAAACTGCATTATTTTTCCCAGGGGTTGCGTTTTTTCAGAGGGTGAGAAAGTCGGAAAGATTCTAGCCAATATTGTGAAAAATCAGCAGAAAAAATCATGGATAGGGGTTATAGGAAATGATAAGGGCAAGATTGTAATTTCCCCAGAACAAATAAGTTAGGACTGTAGGACCTATTATCACTCTTTATATAGGTCCAAAATACATTATGAAAAAGACAGCCTATTCCTTTTAATTGAACAATGTTCCCTTTAACCCCTTAGAGACGCATGACGTACAGGTACGGCATGTTTCCCGAGTACTTAAGGACCCATGACGTACCGGTACGTCATGGGTTTAAAATGCGAAAGCGCCGCCGCGGGGGTTAATCGGAACAGGATGCCGGCTGAAATCATTCAGTCATGTGACCCCCCCGTATCGGTGATCGCAGAAAACCGCAGGTCAATTCAGACCTGCGGTTTGCTGCGTTTCCGGTCCATTCGGGTCTTCGGTGACCCGATGAATCGGAAAAAGACTGTAATCGGTGGTGTGATTACACACCACCAATCACAGTAAGAACATTTGGCCGTGGTGCTGATGCCTGCTGTCCAGGGTGCTGATTAATGCAGGGGTGAGAAGCGCGAGATTCAAACTTCCAGTGCTCCTCTCTCCCCTCCTCTTCCTGTTCAGCACCCGCACCCTACAGCACCGTCCTCACCAGGCTCCTGAGATCCCCCAATCGGCAACCATCACCCTCCTGCACCCATCACCCTCCAGGTAGGTTAGGGTCAGTGAGGGAGAGGCACCGTTAGGCAGGGATAGAAGGGAAAAGTTAGTTAGGAAAAAAAAAAAACTTTACCTAAACTTATTGTTTTTTTTTTGCTTTGGGACCCTAGACCCCCCTGCCACTTGCTTCCCCCCCCCAGCGTCCGGCCACTGTTAGCGCATCGCCCGCCCCACCACCCCACCGCTGATCAGCATTGTACCGCTAATCAGCAAGTTTGAACTTTTTTCTTTATTTCATTTTTTTGGGGGGACTTTTTAGTTTTCGAACACCCGTGCCACCACACACACGGACATACAATAAAGGTTTACACGCACGCACATACACATACCCATGGCCCGCCGGATGTTCTTGGTGGAGGAGGCATACGCCCAGATTGCCTCCGACTCCGAGAGCCGCAGTGAGGATGAGGATGACCCCACGTTCCTCTTGTCATCTGCATCCTCCTCATCATTATCTGATGCCGATGAGCCCCAAAGGCGGCGGAGATGCCGCCAGGTGGAGCCAGGGGCCCAGCATGCTAGGGATCCTGTGGCCCACCCTAGTACGAGCCACCCTGGGGCTCGTACTGGTTTCCAGGCTTACCAAATAAGCCCACCGGAGCCCCCTGCCAATGAACTTAGCTGGAGTCCCCCAGTGGATTTTGAGCCCGAGATTCCGGATTTTGTTGGCAATCCAGGAATCCAGATTCCCACAGTGGGGTTTACTGAAATTGACTTTTTTAGTTTTTTTTTCAGTGACCCATTTGTGAATCTGATGGTGGAGCAGATGAAACTGTATGCCCAACAGTTCGGTGCTCAGCACTCAGGCTCCTTTTTGGCTAGACCCGGTGGCTGGACGCCGGTCAGTGCAGCCCAGATGAGGACATTTTGGGGCCTCGTGATGCATATGAGTCTAGTGCAAAAACCCAGTGTCAGGCAATACTGGAGTGGGGACGTCCTCTACCAGACCCCACTCTACAGTATGGTCATGACACATCCCCGGTTTGAGACCATCCGGAAATGTCAGAATTATTCAGATAATGCAGCATGTCGTCGTCGTCCCCCCCCCCCCCCCCCGAGGTGATCCTGCCTTTGACCGTCTGTATAAGATACGGCCGGTCATCGATCACTTTGGGGCCAAATTTTAGCAGGCCTACGTTCCTGGAAGGGAGGTCGCGGTTGATGAGTCTCTCGTTGCGTTCAAGGGAAGACTCAGTTTCCGCCAATACATTCCCATTAAGCGGGCGAGGTATGGCATGAAGCTGTACAAAATTTGTGAGAGTACCTCAGGGTACACTTACAAATTTCGTGTGTACGAGGGGCGAGATTCCCGTATTCAACCCCCAGAATGTCCCCCCACTCTTGGTGTTAGCGGGAAACTCGTGTGGGACCTTATGTACCCACTGCTAGATAAGGGTTACCACTCGTATGTGGATAACTTTTATACTAGCATTCCCTTGTTCAGGTCCCTTGCCGCCAGATCCACGTTCGCTTGTGGGACCGTGCGGAAAAATCAGAGCGGCCTCCCTGCCCACCACCTCCAGGTACCTATTCCCAGGGGTGAGACCCGTGCCCTTACTAGTGGAAACCTGTTGCTGTTCAGGTATAAGGACAAGATGGATGTCCTTGTACTGTCCACAATCCAAGGTAACAGCACCACCCCCGTCTCTGTGCGAGGTACTACGGCAAAGGTCCTCAAGCCCGATTGTATCGTCGACTACAATCTGTATATGGGAGGAGTTGATCTCTCTGATCAAGTCCTCAAGCCATATAACGCCATGCGCAAAATCCAGGCATGGTGCAAAAAAGTTGCGGTCTACTTGGTACAGGTTGCCTTGTACAACTATTTTGTACTATCCCGAAGCGCTGGCAGCACAGGGACATTCCTCCAATTCTATGAAGCAGTCCTCAAAGACCAGATTTTTTCAGACCGGGAAAGAGCAGGCCGGAGTACCTCGGGAATTGGACGTGCCCGGATCGTCCCTGGCCAACATTTTCTAGGTGTGGTCCCCCATATGGAAAGGAGGGACGAACCCAAAAAAGATGCAGAGTGTGTCACAAGAGGGGGATACGGAAGGACACCACCACTCAATGTGACACTTCCCCGATCATCCGGGCCTCTGCGTTATCGATTGCTTCAGGGAGTATCACACTTCCATGGAGTACTACATTTTTATAATCCCCAACAGTCCCCTAGAGAACATAAAAAATCTATGGCTCTCAGACTTTGGAGACACGGGAAAAAAAAAAATTCCAAAAAATATTAGTTTACGTAAGTCAATGGGGACGGATCTGTTTGAAGATTACACAATATGGCTCAATCTTCAAACAGATCCGTCACCCATTGACTTTCAATGTAAAGTCTGGACGGATCCGCTCAGGCTACTTTCACACTTAGAATTTTTTTTAACAATATAATGCAGACGGATCCGTTCTGAACGGAGCCACCGTCTGCATTATATGAGTGGATCCGTCTCAGACGGATCCGCTCTGAACGCAAGTGTGAAAGTAGCCTAAAGCGTTCGATTGTATAGAATGTTTATGGGAGGTTTTCAGTCGTTTTGGCTTTGGGGACTGTTTCATAAATTGGATTAAGCTGATATATTCCAAGCCTAGTGCGAGGGTGGTGGATGGGGTTATGTCCCTGCCCTTTGCCCTTACAAGGGGCACAAGGCAGGGATGTCCCCTATCCCCATATTTTTGTAATAGCAATGGAACCATTGGCTATTATTATTCGTGAGAATGATGAGAAGGCTTTTAGTATGGTACGCTGGTGATGTTTAGCTTTTTCTAAGTAATATTGAAGTGGATTTAGATAAAATTATTAGAATTATAGATAGGTTTGGATATTTTTCTGGTTTGAAGAAAAACTGGGATAAATCACATTTGATGCAATTGGGGAATGGAGATTTAAGTAAGAATTTAGTGGTAAATATAATTCATAATGGAGGGAGTTTCAAATATTTAGGGATACATATTTAAAAAAAATTGGGGGATTATGTAGAATTAAATGTAGTTCCACTGATAAAGGAGTTAAGAAAGAAAATGCACATGTGGAAAAGAGGTCAAACGTTTCCTGTAGTTCTTGACCATATTTGCACACACTGCAACAAGGATTTTGGCCCACTCCTCCACACAGATCTCCTCTAGATCTCTCAGGTTTCAGGGCTGTCGCTGCGCAACACAGAGTTTCAGATCCCTCCAAAGATGTTCTATTGGATTTAGAATTAAACATTAATAAGAAAGGTGCACTACTGTGGATACAAACAACCAAATCTGACTAAACACTCAAACTGGTGTTAAAATTAAGAATCCAATATATCCTTATATTAAAGACATACAGTACAGACCAAAAGTTTGGACACACCTTCTCATTCAAAGAGTTTTCTTTATTTTCATGACTGAAGGCATCAAAACTATGAATTAACACATGTGAAATTATATACAAAACAAAAAAGTGTGAAACAACTGACGCCTCTCCCTCCCCTGCCCCGTCGCAGCACTTCCAAATGTATCGCTGTCCTGAGGCCTAATTGCCATTCAGCAGTGCAGTGAGATATTTTACAGCCTAGTTTGCCATATATTACTGGCGAAATACAAATATATTCGTCTTTCATTGTTGCACTTATCTGTTGAAAAGCCTTTTGTGTAAAAATAGAAAAAAACTTGGGCCTAATTGCCTTTCAGCGGTGCAGTGAGATATTTTACTGCTCAGTTGGCCATATATTACTAGTGAAATACAAATATATTCGCCTTTCATTGTTGCACTTATCTGTTGAAAAGCCTTTTGAGTAAAAATTGAAGAAAACTTGGGCCTAATTGCCGTTCACCGGTGCAGTGAGATATTTTACAGCCCAGTTTGCCATGTATTATTGGCAAAATACAAATATATTTGCCTTTCGCTGCTGCACTTATCTGTTGAAAAGTCTTTTTTGTAAGAATAGAAAAATATGTGGGCCTAATTGCCGTTCAGCGGTGCAATGAGATATTTTACAGCCCATTTTGCCATGTATTACTGACGAAATTCAAATATATTCACCTTTCATGGTTGCACATATCTGTTGAAAAGCCTTTTGTGTAAAAATAGAAACAAGTTTGGGGCGTAATTGCCATTCTGCGGTGCCATGAGATATTTTACAGCCCAGTTTGCCATGTACTACTGGTGAAGTACAAGTATATTTGTCATTCATGGTTGTACTTATCTGTTGAAAAGCGTTTTGCATAAAAATAGAAAACAATTAGGGCCTAATTGCCGTTCAGCAGTGCAGTTAGATATTTTACAGCCTAGTTTGCCATATATTACTGGCGAAATACAAATATATTCGCCTTTCATTGTTGCACTTATCTGTTGAAAAGCCTTTTGTGTAAAAATAGAAAAAAACTTGGGCCTAATTGCCATTCAGCGGTGCAGTGACATATTTTACAGCCCAGTTTGCTGTGTATTACTGGCAAAATACTAATATATTCGTCTTTCATGGATGCACTTATCTGTTGAAAAGCGTTTTGTGTAAAAATAGAAAAAAACTTGGGCCTAATTGCCATTCAGCAGTGCAGTGAGATATTTTACAGCCCAGTTTGCCATATATTACTGGAGAAATACAAATATATTAGCCTTTCATTGTTGCTGTTATTTGTTGAAAAGCCTTTTGTGTAAAAATAGAAAAAAATTAGGGCCTATTTGCTGTGTAGCTTTGCAGTGATATATTCTAAACCAGTGTTTCCCAACCAGTGTGCCTCCAGCTGTTGCAAAACTACAACTCCCAGCATACCCGCACAGCCAAAGGCTGTCAAGGCATGCTGGGAGTTGTAGTTTTGCAACAGCTGGAGGCACACTGGTTGGGAAACACTGTTCTAAACCACTAATTGCTGTGTATTAGTTATGAAATAAAAAATATTTGATCTAACATTTGGTTATTTGATCTAGCAGTATGTCAGGCAGGGAAGTTCCAGGCCCTGCACAGGGGACTGGTGGAGGCCTAAATGTTTCTGGCTCAGGCAGAGGTCGCAGCAGAGTAAAAGGTCATGGCAGCAGGGTTTACGTCGAGAGACCTGAGCTCCCAGTGTCATCTAGCGGTTGTGTCGTGACCAACAACCCAACAGTTCTTGAATAATTGATTAGATCTTCGACTTTGTCGCAACTTACATCAGACACCCCCAGCCAAGAGTCAGTGGGTTCGTCAGACACAACCCTTAGTTGGCATGGCCCGGGAGCAGGCCCTGTGCCTCTGTCCTTTTCTGTTCACTCACCGCTAGAAGTATTATATGCTGTAGGCTCTGCTCCACTTTTCAGCGAGGAAGAGGCACTAGAGGACTGTCAGCAGCTACTGCCCAGCCAAGATGTGGAGGAGACATCCACCGCTTCCTCCGCTAGGCGTGCAAGTAGTGATGAGAAGAGTGGCGTGGGAGCTGGTGTTGAGAGGGGTCAGGCTCCTCACCCAGAGGCGGTTGAGGAGGACATCAGTGCCGTGCAGACACTACTCGATGATGATGTAGCTGATCGCACTTGGGAGCCAGGTGACGAAGGGGCTTCATCATCATCGGGAAAAGAGGATGACAGCTTGCCCCTGAGCCAGCGGCAGAGCCAGCAAGTCGCTATTGTCGCCGGGAGTCAGCAGGGTCGCAGCAGTGGGAGATCGGGAGCCAAACAAACCCGGGGTAGTCCACCCGCTTCGTGGGAGCCTACCTGGCCAGGAAGTAGCTGTGCAGGGGATCAAGGATGCAGCAGCGGTAGCAGTCAGTCAGAGCATAGTGTTGGGGGTAAAATCACCTACTCGGCAGTGTGGCATTTTTTTTTTAAGCCGCCGGAGGAGGTGAACATGGCTGTATGGAGAATCTGTGGGCAGAGTGTGAAGCGTGGTCAGGGTGCCAATGTTGGCACTATGGCCTTGCATCAACATATGCAGCGTCGCCATAAAGTGGCCTGGGAAAACCGTGGCTCCGATGTGGTGGTCCAGCCTGCCGTAGCAATCTCTGCATCACCCACTGGTACGCACCCGGTTTCTGGCAGTCAAGTCTCCACCACCTCAGCCGAAGGGGGCTGTCTGTCCTTCCCACCATCTGCCGGTCCTGATGCTCCTGCTCCTCCTACTCCTCATCACGCATTCCGTCAGCAATCAATCACACAAGTGATTGCCAAGAGACAACAGTATGTGTGCACTCATCCAACAGCGCAGAACCCTTTCCAAGTGGTGGACTCTGCACCTTACAGATAACTGATGGCTTGTGCCGAGCCAAGGTGGAGAGTCCCAAGCCATCATTTCTTTGCCAAAAAAGCAGTACGAGCCCTGTACACACATGTAGAACAGAAGGTGGGCCAGTCCTTGAGCCTGTCAGTGTCTGCCAAAGTGCACGGCAGCACTGACGTGTGGAGCTGTAGCTACGGTCAGGGACAATACATGTTCTTCATGGCCTATTGGGTGAATGTGGTTTCTGAACATCCACACCAGCAACTTGGCCAGGTGACGCCGCTTCCGCCTCCACGTTGCCATACCGTTGGTCCAGCGACAATGTCTGCCTCTGCCTACTCATCCTCCACCGTGTCCTCAGCCTCCACTGCTGGGACAATGCACAGTGCCCCTCCAGCATATCACATGTGTAGGGCAGGGAGGTGTCACGCTGTTCTGCACCTTGTTTACCTGGGCAATTGGAGTCACACAGAGGAGGAACTGCTCCATGTCCTTCAGCAAAAAATAGAATCCTGGCTTTCTCAGCGACAACTGAAAATCAGAACCATGGTGAACAACAACGGGAAGAACATTGTTTCGATGCTGCGTCAAGGAGGGCTGAGCCATGCACTTGTTCAATCTGGTTGTCAAGCGGTTCCTGAAGTCTTCCACCCATCTAAAAGACATCCATAAACGATTTCCTGATGATCCAAGTGGACAGGAGTACTCCCCTGTGTAACTTCGATGTCAGCCAGTGGCAGCTCATGCGTGACACCTACCGTTTGCTCAGGCCCTTTGACTACGCCGCGTAATTTGTCAGTTGCCAGGACAACAGGATGAATGATGTCATTCCACTGCTTCATATCCTGGAACAGATGCTGGTACATATAGCTGATCAGGGCACTGGAGACACGGCACCTAGATCTCATGGCCACATGAGCCCTGTGGGGGCTGAACTGGAGGAGGAGGACATTGGAGCACAAGCAATGTCTAGCGAAATGGGTGGTTTTGCTACACAGGTGACAGGAGAGGAGGAGCAGGAGGAGCAAGAGGGTGATGAGGAAGACAAGGCAGATGACCCAGACACTTCGTGGCAGTATAACAAAACACTGAGCCTAAATAGCTATAATAAGGCCTCATGGACACAACCGTGCCGTTTTTTGCAGTCCGCAAACCGCGGATCCCCAAAAAAGGAAGGCACCCGTGTTTCCTTCCGCAATTTGCAGAACGGAACGGGTGCCGGCAATATAAATGACTATTCTTGTCCGCAAACCGCGGACAAGAATAGGACATGTTATATTTTTTTAGCGGGGCCGCAGAACGGAGCCACGGATGCAGACAGCACACGGAGTGCCGTCCGCATCTTTTGCGGCCCCATTGAAATGAATGGGTCCGCATCCGAGCCGCCAAAACGGCGGCTCGGATGCGGACCCAAACATCGGACGTGTGCATGAGGCCTTAAAGTACAATTTTATTGGAATATATTAAAAAATATACAATACTAAGTGCGGTACAACCCTGGGAGATGTAAATCATGGGTATGACACAGAGAGATATATGAGGAGAGGACACTAGCATAACCTACTGAGTGGGCATCCATATATACAAAGTGCAAAACAAGCCCTATTGTACAGCAGAGGCAGTATCCCTACCATACCAATAAATGTCAAGTAATATACAATATATCCAACTAACAAAATTCCCCCAGAGGAAGGTTTCCACCAAAACACGCGTCGGGGTGCGTGGTCTTCCTGAGGAAATATTACTTTTGTAAGGGTATGTTGTTACTTGGATATATTGTATATTACTTGACATTTATTGGTAAGGTGGGGATACTGCCTCTGCTGTACAACAGGGCTTGTTTTGCACATTATTTATATAGCACTTTGCACTTTGTATGTATAGATGCCCACTCAGTTGGTCACGCTTAGTGTCCTCTCCCCATATTCCTCTTTGTGTCATACCCATGATTTACATCTCCCAGGGGTGTACCAAACTTTTTAATATGGTTTTGTATTTATATGTCTGTCATCTCTTTTTTGTATGTTTTTTAATATATTCCAATAAAATTGTACTTTAACTATAGATATTTAGCCTCAGTGTTTTGTTGTACAACGTTTCATGTTGCTGAGCTAGCTTTGTTTAGAGGGGTTTATGCAGTTTATCACTTTCCTTTCTTTTACGTAACCTACCTTTGGTCTAAACATTGTGGCAGTATGCAGTGGAGATGGAGGCAGGGAGTTCCTCCGAGTCACTTGCGCAAATGGCCCCTCTGCATGTTCACTTGCTTGGGTAGTGACAGCCGAATTGTCACCATTCGGCAGAGGGATGACTTCTGGCTCTCCACCTTGTTGGACCCTCGCTACCGGTCCAAAATTAGGGCCTTTTTTACACCCGTTGCGAGGGAGGACAAACTGAACTACTATAGACACATCCTATGTAGTCAGTTGGAAGGTGTCTATCTGCCCCATCATCCATCCTCTCGCAGGTCTGACCGGGGGGCCCTCTGTGCTCACATTCCACTGACTCTATGTCACCTTGCCACTTTGTGGCCTCCGTCATTGCGCCACTCTGTGTCCTCCTGATGCTGCTGCCACCTACAGACTGTGATTGGGCCACTCTGTGGTCTCCTCATGCTGCTCCTACCTCCACTCTTTGTCACCTTGCCACTCTGTGGTCTTATCATGCTGCTGCCACCTCCACACTTTGTCATTGAGCCTTTTGCGGCCTCCTGATGCTGCCAACACCTCTACACTCTGTCATTGTGCCACTTTGTGTCCTCCTGATGCTGCCGCCACCTACAGACTCTGTGATTGGGCCACTCTGTGTCTCTTCATGCTGCTCCTACCTCCACTCTTTGTCACTCTGCGGACTCCTGATGCTGCTGAAACCTCCTCACTCTCTCATTCTGCCACTCTGTGCCCTCCTGATGCTGCTGCCGACCCCAAACTATCTCACCTTGCCAATCTGTGGCCTCCTCATGCTGCTCCTACCTCCACTCTATATCACCTTACCACTCTGTGTCCTCCGGATGCTGCCGCCACCTCCAGACTCTGTGATTGGGCCACTCTGTGGTCTCCTTATGCTGATTTCACCTCACCACAAGGTCATAGGGCCACTCTGTAGACTTCTTATGCTGTTCCCACCCACCCTACTTCATTGCTGGGCCACTATGTAGCCTTTTTGGCTTGGCTGACATCATTATTTATTTGACCCTTCCTCTGATCTGTCAGAAGGAAGGTAACATGAGACACACAACTGATCCTGTCCATGTAGCAGCTGTAAGGCCTGTATGGTCCAATCAGAATTGGCTTGTGATTTGGTAGCCAAAAGCAGGAGTGGGTACAAAACACCGAAGACTTGCAAATATTCCATTCACGTGTCATCTCTGTTTTGGATCCACTCCTGTTTTTTTGGGGCATTAGCAATATTATGGATTACTGACCTAATGCTGGCCGAGTGAAGGCGGATGCTCAACAAACAGGATCTGTTTTTTGTGGGCTATTGTTCTGGCAGATCAGATGAAGGGCAAAATAATCTGTGATGTCCACACACACTTACTGCTGACACCCTCTCCACTTGGGGGGCTCTACTTGTATAACCGTTTAATAACAGGTTCTGTAGATGTCTATGTGGAATCAGTTGACAACGGTGTAAAAGGAGTGCGTTTCTTCTTGGCGCTAACATCAACCTGTAAGGCTGAGTTCATACTTGAGTTATGTGGTCAGTTTTGGACCCTTGACTGCCCAAATAAGTGAAGTGTGCAGTGATTCTAAGTGTGACACCTGTCATCTGCATATCATACTGACATTATTATTTCACTACAAAAGCAGACTCCCTTTGCATGTTACTGCAAGGCACAATGTTCTACACCACTATAAATGTTCTCTGCAGACAGGAAATATCAGTTTTTTGACGTAATTCGCCACAAATTTATTCAGATTCCCAAAGAATTCGGCAAACCGGTGAATCAAATTTTTGAATACCATTATTTATTTTAAATTTTTTTCTAAACATACTTTAGCCAATGCTATTTCACTTTCACTCTTACATTATTGTACAAGCTTGAACTGCATTCTAAGTACCATATGAATATGGCATGTACTTATACATGTCATTTGACATTTTCCTGTTGTATAGAAGAGAGCTTGTTGTGGCAAGTTTTGCTTGCTGGCATACATTTCACAAGAAACTTCTACATGCATTTTTAATTTATTATTTAATTAGCGTTCAGCTAGTCTCTGCATCTGAGATGAACATCTGTAATGGGTGGAACCTAGGGATGATGAAGAAGTTCATAAATGCTGAAAACATTTGAAGCGATTTAGTGATCTCAAATAAAGCCTGACTCGCTATGCTTAAAACAGCTGGATAATAATTGGAAACATTCAGAAAAATTTTAAATATCTCTGACTGATCTGACAGCAGTCACTATGAGGCAGAATCATAAGTGGAAGAGGAAACCATCAGACAGCCCAAGTCCCGTAATTTCTCTGCATTATAATATTTCTCTTAAATATGTTGTAAGCAAATTTGCTTAGAAAAATGTTAGATTAAGTATAATATTCTATGTGTCTATTCTATTAAAGGGGTTTTCCAGGACTATGAAGGCTTCTTCCCAATAATCGATCCATATAAAGGTGCCACAGATCAGCCCATGAACAAGCAAATTAGGTGAAATGATTTTTCGTGCGGACACCTTAACCATCGTTTCAGGACAGCTGATCGTGCTGTGCAAACAGCATTCTGCTGCCCAAAAACAATAACTTTGTATGAGGACGAGCGATTGCAGGAGCGATCTCTCATCTCCATACAGTGGAGGTGATCACTGCATGTAAATGCATCTCTTCACCTCCACTAATAAACAATTTCTTCTTGATAATTCCCTGCATTATTGGGCTGTCTAAATGCAGCATTGGAATACACTATCAACATTTAAGGCTACTTTCACACTCTCGTTTTGGGCAGATCCATCATGGATCTGCAAAAGCAGATCCGTTACAATAATACAACCTCATTTGTATTATCTGTAACATAGCCAAGATGGATCCATCATGAACTCCATTGTAAGTCAATGGGAGACATTTTTGTTCTAAGTCCCTTTTAGAGACCCTCGGGATATTTCTTGCAATTCAGATATGGTCAATAGGACCAATAATCCCTTTAGGGGTCCCTAACTGATATTTAAAATTCTAATCTTTATTTAATTCATTAGACATACAAACAATAAGGAGACCTATTTAAAATTATCAGGGTCCAGTGAGGTAGTGATAGGCTTTTTGTATTATTACTGGTTGCTCTTATTAGCCTTATATTCACTCATTTGTCCCTATCGGGTGCATTGCTTAGGGCATATTGAAGTCTGTCCTATCAAGGATCTATTATATACTTCACTCTGTGGGGCAGCTTTGACCGGTCAATATACTCAACCTTTATATTCAGGTTGTTGTGTGTCACTTTAATTGCTGTATTGCTAACCGTCTGCTTAAGAGTACTATTGATTGCAACACATTCACCATGTGTTACAATTGTTTCGATCTGTGGGAGCAAATCCTGTATCTATTTACTATGGTCCCTAGTTGAGGGTTCCATTTGTGGCAACAGTGAACTGTCTCCTCAGATTTCTATTGAATGCTCCACCGATCGGCACTTAGCACAGGGGTGTGCTTCAAACTCCTATTGCTGACTGCGATTTAGACCCTAAATGGTGCTGGATATAAATTCGGATAGCACAGTCAATTTTCCCTCACTGCCTATCTGCTGTAACTGTTTATACCACTTGCAATGTTCCCTATACTGCTCACTAGCCCTGTCTAAAATGCACGCTACACTAATACACCCCTCCCGACATGTTTTGCCACATGCGTGGCTTCGTCAGGGGAAGTGGGGTATAGACGTGAGCTCGCTCACAATGACCGCTCTTTATGCGCGCGAAGCTCCGCCATCCCTCCGCTACAGCCACTGGTGTATCATCATTTCCCATTGACCTCGGCGAGGTCCAATCAGAGCAGTTTGTTGAATAAAGTCCCTTTTAGGAACCCTCGGGATATTATTAGTAATAACACATCTATGGTCTATTCAGACCCAAATTCCCTGTAGGGGTCCCTAACTGAAAATAAAAATATTTCTTTATTAGTTATTATTTTAAAATAAATGGACCAAACAACTATAGAAAACTATTAAAATTATCAGTGTTAGGTAGAGGGTACAATTGGAGTGTATAATTGTATTTGCCTTTGTCACATGTAGCCACTATGGAGTGCAATACCTCCCATTCATTTGTATGGGGTATTGCTACACTTACAAGCCTCTGCTGATACTTTGTTTATGCATTCATACAATGTGATGGCAGATTGGGCGCTCCTGTTAAGATCCTTTTATTGTTCAGCCTTTATATTCAGGCTGAACAATGATGAAACAATGTTGCTAGGTTTGTGTGTAATTTTGAGGCTGCCACTAGTCTGCTCAATTCACTTGTCTCTAGGCTACACTCTACACTTTTGTGCTACTGACTACTCTATTTCATCCATAGAGGTCACTGGTCGCGCTCTAATCGCTCATGTGGCATGCTCAATTCCACTCCTCAATGTCTAGTGCTGTCTCTGCAGCATACTCTTTAATTGCTAGTCCCTAACATTCCCGACACTGTTTAAAATACAGGACGTCATACCACCCCTCCAGACATGTTTCGCCACGCTCGGTGGCTTCGTCAGGGGATTGCACTCCATAGTGGCTACATGTGACAAAGGCAAATACAATTATACACTCCAATTGTACCCTCTACCTAACACTGATAATTTTAATAGTTTTCTATAGTTGTTTGGTTCATTTATTTTAAAATAATAACTAATAAATAAATATTTTTATTTTCAGTTAGGGACCCCTACAGGGAATTTGGGTCTGAATAGACCATAGATGTGTTATTACCAATCAGAGCAGGGCGCGTCCTCTGACGCGTATACCATGTGCTCCTTACTCTCTATTCCGTCATAGGTTCCAGCGTCCTGATGCGTATACACTCTGCGCTCCTACGTATCAATGGTAAGTCCGATATCCTGAGAAACACCCCTTTTACATGACGTATCCCCTCCTTATGACAAAACCATTAACCCGTTCTTGCAAGCCACTCAGGGCACCATAGGTGTCCATAGAATGATATTGCAAAGCACTCCAAGGATAACCCAGTTTCTTTTTCATGGCAATCATTAATAGCCTGTTCTTTGTGATCTATGGAGGCAGTGTTGTTGTTGTCAATTTCATTCAATAATTAGATAATTCTCAAGCCACATATGTCATCTTTTATGACGGGATCATTTACATGGGACGAACATTGATTCTACACTAAGCGATGTCTGTGGGCACTCACCAGTGCGTAGAGGATCTAACATAAACTTCTATAATCTTGTTGTTTTTTCAAT
Source organism: Bufo gargarizans (assembly GCF_014858855.1). Classification (NCBI taxonomy): domain Eukaryota; kingdom Metazoa; phylum Chordata; class Amphibia; order Anura; family Bufonidae; genus Bufo; species Bufo gargarizans. The sequence goes on from NC_058082.1 coordinate 171,076,425, forward strand.
AAATTAGATGGTATATGCTAACCTCGCCTGTAAGTTTGGGTCTAGTGACGTTTTCTCTTTTTGTCTGTTTTTCTAATAATCTTACATTTATATTTTATTTTACTATGTTAAATGAAGGCCGTAAATGAGAATCCTTCATTAAGGCCTCTTGGACTCATGGTCAGTAATTTGTGTATCCACTTAGCTTCTTCCTGCAGGAGTTTCTGGTCTAGGTTACCACTTCTTGGTCCTAGGGTCATCTTGGTCAATCCCCAGAATTTTAGTGCCTCGAGATTTCCACCATGGGCATATGTAATATGCCTATAGAGTGACGTGTCTTTACCTGTATTTGTGGTCGGGGCTACCCCTGTACCGGGACCCTAACTGGTAGTTAACTAAACGGTTTGATTTGTGCCGTAACCGCAACGTCGTAGGGATGACTGAAGGAGGCCATCCCCTGGTGAGATGATGAAAAGGAGGGTGGGAAGGGTGGGTGTGTTGAGCAGACGTAGGCTGTAGGGGAGGGGGAATGGAACCTAAATAGCGTGGCAGAGCCCCTCCCACAAATACAGGCCAATGAATCGGCCTTAAAACTTGTGGTCGGGGCTACCCCTGTACCGGGACCCTAACTGGTAGTTAACTAAACGGTTTGATTTGTGCCGTAACTGCAACGTCGTAGGGGTGACTGAAGGAGGCCAAAAGAGCAAGCTACCAGAAACTTTATTTACGAACCGCATTTATAGAACAAGATTCTGACAGGCGTGAGACATTTCAATGTTCGGGTGAGGTATGTATCTGGAATAACAGGAGGTGCCAGTGCCCTAATTTCCCGATGACGTGAGCAGGAACTTTGTTCTTGGATGCTGCAGAAGCGGCGCCAATCCGGAAGGAGTGGCCGGAGACAGATGCCAGGTCTAAGCCTAGGTTGGCAATCAGGGAGCGAACATGCAAAACAAATTGGGAGCTCGTGAAGTGTGCGGCATTGAAAGGCAATAGTGGCCTCTGAGGTGACGAACTGTCAATACTACTTAACAACTGATGAAATACTTGAACGGGGCACCAGCGGTGAGTGGTTGGGTAGTACGTGATCTGGGTAGGAGGGCCTGCCTGTGAAGTTTTGGTGCACATGAGCGAGAGAATGAAATTATCTGTGTCAGTCTTCAGTTGTCCGACAGTCAGATACCTGCGGCTGCTACGGGCTGAGGTAAACTCTCCTGGTCTCAGGAAGCCATAGAAAGCCAGGTATATGGCTGCTTTTATCACTAGACTTTGCTGGGCTCCGAAAGGGCTATGGTCTAACATGTCGGACAACTGACGAAATATTTGCCCGGTGATGGCCTGGTGGCCCGGCCGCGTGTTAGAATTACATTTCTCAAGTCCCCTGAGTGTAGCCTTGACTATGTGAATGGAGAACAGTGAGGGAGCTTGCGGTTGACTAGAGGTTCGGAAATGCTGTACACCGGCTAAGTAAGACTTGACTGTGGAGTGCGACAAACTCAACTCAGAGTGACAATAACCAATGAAGGCCAGGATGTAGTCGGTAAAATCGAGGGGAAATTTGTCTTGAAATTTAAGAAATGCCCTCCAACCTGTTTGATAAGCCCTGGCCGTGTTGGGTGACAGGGACTTGGCCAGTAGAGAATGAGCTGTAGCTAAGGGAGAGTTTATGTCCAAACCAGAGAAGGAAACGGAGGGACTGTGGCTCCGCTGGCGTCTTCGTCGGGAAATACCTGCGAGAAAAGGCCAAAATTAGCTCTAGACAGCGCATCAGCTGCGACATTCTTCTGTCCTGATATATGTGAGCATATGTAGCGAAACTGGTATTGTAATGAAAGAAGCACTAGCCGTCTGAGGAATGGCAACACCTGCGGGGATTTAGATGACCCGTTATTTAGGATATCCATAACTGCTGCATTGTCGGAAATGAACAACACTGTGTGACCGGTCCACTCGTGACCCCACGCATGAGCGGCTGCGACTAAGGGGTAAATCTCACAGGAAGCTGAAGACTGAAGAAACCCTGGCAGTATCTTGACTTCGTCAGGCCATACGTCCGCTAGCAAATGTGTGCCAAAAATGGCTGCGAATCCAGAACTGGGAGCTGCATCAGAAAAGACTATAGGGGAACTATTGGACACCACCGGGATGAGGAGAGAAATACCATTCCAGTTATTAAGAAACTAATCCCACATGGCTAAGTCGGCAACTATTTGGTCGTCAAGGCATACGAGGCTGTCTTGGGAGGGAGCTGAAGGAAGGAGAGCTAGCAGTCGTGACACGAACGGCCTACCTCGGGCATGACTCGCATGGCAAAATTTAATATGCCTAAAAGAGACTGTAATTCAATTTTTTTAACGGTTCTGGTCTGCGTGAAATTGTGGAGGGTGAACCTAATCCTGTCCAGTTTGTTTTCCGGTAATTTAGCGACCATGTTTACTGTGTCCAGAATGATACCTAAGAAAGTAATAACTGGGGACGGACCTTCAACCTTTTTTGGGGAAACGGGAATGTCAAGTTGGTGAATACAGTTCAGCAGCGACTGCAGTGCTATTGGATTGGACTCGGGGCGTTCCAACAACAGAAAGTCGTCTAAGTAATGAATAACAAAACTACAATGGAACTCGTTGACTAGTATCCAGTGGAGAGCCTGGGCCAGTTTGTCAAACAACCACGGCTGCTTTTTGAACCGAAAGTGAGCTTAGAGGCAAAATAATAAAGATCTCTCCACTTTATACCGTGCCACTGCCACAGGGATGGACTGATGGGGAGTAGCTTAAAGGCGTCAGATATGTCAGCTTTTGACAGGATAGAGTTACGGCCTAACTGCAGTATGATGGCGATGGCCTGATCTATGGAGGAGTATTTCATGCTGACTTCTTCAGAGGGTATGAGAGAGTTAATACTGGGGGTGGAGTGACCATGTGGGGCTGACAAGTCGATGATCAACCTTTGTTTGTTACTAAATATGCCTGTGACTACGCCTATAGGGCTAACTCTTCACCGTGCAAAAGGGGGAGAAGAAAAGGGGCCTATAAGGAGCCCCTTAGTCAATTCAATAGAAATCAGTTCATCCGCTGCCCGAGGGTGGAGCTCCGCTGACAATAAATTCCTGCACTCATAAGATGATTCAGGCAAGGCAACTAGGCCAGTGTGGAAACCTGATCTAAACCCTGACATGAGGAACTGAACGAAGCTAGGGTCGTGGTGGTTGCGTAGGAAGTGCAGCAGACAATCAACGTTAAGGACACTGAGGTACGACTTATCCGCTTTTAATGTACAGACTAACTTGGGATGGGCTCTAAAACAATTCACACACACATGTAACAGCCTACACTGACTATAATTGCAGGAGGAAAAATTGAAATTATTGCAGATCTGTGATCTGCCGAGATATTGAATGGGCCTTCCCAACTTGTCGACTAAACCAGGGGCATGCAGGGGATCAGGGTGCCTAGATGGCTGTGCAGGAGGGCTAATATCGGCACTAGAGGCGGCTTTGTGACACCATTCTGCTGTGTGGTAGATGGATTGACACAGAGAACAAGCAGGAGCCCTAAGACCAGCAAAGTGTCTGCAAAATATCTCAGTGTCGATATTAGCCCAGTTTGTGAGAAACTGAAATTGACTGAGGGCCGCCGCCGGCCTTAGCTGAAAAGGAGCAGTGATAATCGTAAAATGAACTAACACCATATTTGTACCCCAATTCGGTCACCCTAAACAAATAAAGATCTAGCTCTTCCCTGCGGTCAGGCCGTACGGAACAAATTACGTCTCTATACAGGCTGAAAGCTAAAAGGAACTCCGGGATGGTAAGCTTCCTGTTTAGCCTGAGATCGCGGCCCCTGAGTACTACTGAGACATAGCCGCACGCGATGACTTTTGAAATCCAGAGTAGCAATCAACAGGGAAGCCAGGTTGACGTCCCTGCCTTCCAGAATATCTTTCCTGATGTTGGCCGGTATGAAATGAGCGGGGGTGATATTAGGAACAGAGACTGTCGTACCGGTACACCCCGCAGCGGATGTGGACGGGATGGCCAGCTCTGGACCCGGAGGAGTGAGAACGGCACCCCGGGACTCGACTGTGTCCAGTCTGGATTGGATGTCCGTGACAGATGACCTAAGATTATTTAGCATGTGGTGAATCTGAGCGAGCGAGGTCTGGACTGTGGCCATCGAGACTTCCCCCTGACGTTAAGGACTCGCAGAAGACATGAGTAGGCGGTATAATTCTGCTTTCCTGGCCGATGCTGTAAACGGGATACCCCTCTTGGACAGCTCTGCCATCAACCTTGGTACGGTCCAACTCCGTAGTGACGGGATGCTACCTGCTTCGGACAACATGGCAGTATTTTCGTTGACCGAGGCCTCCATGATGTCAGAGGCATGAGACATGATCCTGTAGATACAGTATGTGAGAATGAGGCACAAGCACGGGACCTGGGACTGGACACCAGTGACAACCCTACCACCGAACGATGTGGTGTGCGTACGCATGCCATCGTGGATAATGTCACCTCGTGATCAATGATTACCGCCACCGACAACTGAGCTGACTTACCCACAGCACGGAAGAAGCAAATAGCGGGAATGAGGAGAATATCTAAATAAAACCGTGAGATTTTTTTAGACGACAAAATGAGAAGGTGAAACTAGTACTGAAAAGTTCCCTATACTACCTGTTGGATATGATACTGGGTCACTGAGAAACGATGGTAGACCTGAAAAGAAGTAACGTTCCTGGAGAGAAAATGGAGAAAACATAAACAGACAGGGAACGGCTATACACGACTGGAGATGTGGACGAGATTGACGAACAAATACACGTATGATGCGTAAACTACGGAGGTTTGGAAATGAACTGACGTAGTGAATGCGTACTTGAGGCGACTGAACATGACCTAAAAAATTTGCAGGGCATTTTTTTTTTTTTTTTGTGACACACGCATATACATATATACAGTACAGACCAAAAGTTTGGACACACCTTCTCATTCAAAGAGTTTTCTTTATTTTCATGACTATGAAAATTGTAGATTCACACTGAAGGCATCAAAACTATGAATTAACACATGTGGAATTATATGAATAACAAAAAAGTGTGAAACAATTGAAAAAATATGTAATATTCTAGGTTCTTCAAAGTAGCCACCTTTTGCTTTGATTACTGCTTTGCACACTCTTGGCATTCTCTTGATGAGCTTCAAGAGGTAGTCACCTGCAATGGTCTTCCAGAAGTTCCCAGAGATGCTTAGCACTTGTTGGCCCTTTTGCCTTCACTCTGCGGTCCAGCTCACCCCAAACCATCTCGATTGGGTTCAGATCTGGTGACTGTGGAGGCCAGGTCATCTGGCGCAGCACCCCATCACTCTCCTTCATGGTCAAATAGCCCTTACACAGCCTGGAGGTGTGTTTGGGGTCATTGTCCTGTTAAAAAATAAATGATGGTCCAACTAAACGCAAACCGGATGGAATAGCATGCCGCTGCAAGATGCTGTGGTAGCCATGCTGGTTCAGTATGCCTTCAATTTTGAATAAATCCCCAACAGTGTCACCAGCAAAGCACCCCCACACCATAACACCTCCTCCTCCATGCTTCACGGTGGGAACCAGGCATGTAGAGTCCATCCGTTCACCTTTTCTGCGTCGCACAAAGACATGGTGGTTGGAACCAAAGATCTCAAATTTGGACTCATCAGACCAAAGCACAGATTTCCACTGGTCTAATGTCCATTCCTTGTGTTCTTTAGCCCAAACAAGTCTCTTCTGCTTGTTGCCTGTCCTTAGCAGTGGTTTCCTAGCAGATATTCTACCACGAAGGCCTGATTTACACAGTCTCCTCTTAACAGTTGTTCTAGAGATGTGTCTGCTGCTAGAACTCTGTGTGGCATTGACCTGGTCTCTAATCTGAGCTGCTGTTAACCTGCAATTTTTGAGGCTGGTGACTCGGATGAACTTATCCTCCGCAGCAGAGGTGACTCTTGGTCTTCCTTTCCTGGGGCGGTCCGCATGTGAGCCAGTTTCTTTGTAGCGCTTGATGGTTTTTGTGACTGCACTTGGGGACACTTTCAAAGTTTTCCCAATTTTTCGGACTGACTGACCTTCATTTCTTAAAGTAATGATGGCCACTCGTTTTTCTTTACTTAGCTGCTTTTTTCTTGCCATAATACAAATTCTAACAGTCTATTCAGTAGGACTATCAGCTGTGTATCCACCTGACTTCTCCACAACGCAACTGATGGTCCCAACCCCATTTATAAGGCAAGAAATCCCACTTATTAAACCTGACAGGGCACACCTGTGAAGTGAAAACCATTTCAGATGACTACCTCTTGAAGCTCATCAAGAGAATGCCAAGAGTGTGCAAAGCAGTAATCAAAGCAAAAGGTGGCTACTTTGAAGAACCTAGAATATGACATATTTTCAGTTGTTTCACACTTTTTTGTCATGTATATAATTCCACATGTGTTAATTCATAGTTTTGATGCCTTCAGTGTGAATCTACAATTTTCATAGTCATGAAAATAAAGAAAACTCTTTGAATGAGAAGGTGTGTCCAAACTTTTGGTCTGTACTGTATATATATATATATATATATATATATATATACATATTTATGTATATACATACACATACACCATTGTGTTAATACAACCTTCTTTCCACCCTTTCTTTTTGTGTGCCTAAGTAAAACAAAGTAAATGTGTGTTTTTTTTGTTAGTTTTTTTTTTAACTGCAGTAGCAGGAGTGACCACCAGAGGGTGCTCACTCTGAAAACCTGCTACACACTATGTAGTGAGCTCCCCGTCCTGCATTCTCAGATGTGGCCACCAGGGGCGAATGGAGCCAGACAGGAAGGAGCCTGGGACGCCGAGTAAAGTGAAGCAAGCGGCCGACGGCAGCAGGAGAGGAGACCAGACGGAGAGGACACAGAGGTAAGTACAGCAAATATAACCAAATAAACCTGCCTCACTAATGGCACGGCGGCCCGTGCCAGACATTTGCAAACGATTTCGGGACCATGCTGACCCCTGCACCCTGCCTATACTGCCGCGTGGGAGCCGATGCTTCCAGGCAGTTCGCTCCGGTGCAGCGTGACTCCCCCTTACCTGGGGAGCCGGCGGTGCCGACCGGACTTTAAGCAACGGGCCGCTGACTGAGGCGGCAACTTACCTGGGAAGGCGGGCGAATGAGTTTGGACGTGGAAACGGTGGGCACAGCTCACGGTGTGAACAAGAAGCAGTAAGGCAACTGACCAGAAGCACACGAATATGGCCACGATCTGTGTTGAGCAGACGTAGGCTGTAGGGGAGGGGGAATGGAACCTAAATAGCGTGGCAGAGCCCCTCCCACAAATACAAGCCAATTAATCGGCCTTAAAACTAATGGCACTAATGTGTCCTGATATCCTCCGTCTTAACTCCTGTGTGGTTTTGCCCACATACAGTTTTGGGCAGTTGCATGAGGCGATGTAACTGATGCCGCTGATACGACAATTAAAAAAATCTCTTATTGTATACTCACGTCCATCTGTTGGATTTTTAAATTTCTTCACTCTGGGTAGATATTTACAAAAGGTACAGTTTCCACATGGGAAGGAGCCTATGATACTGAATCTTAACCAGTTTGTATTCGTTGTCTCTCTTTTAGGAAGGAAGTTGTGGACAAGTTTATCCTTCAGGTTTTGTCCCCTTCTGTACGTGACACTGGGATATGGTGACAGTACGGTGCTCAACTCATCGTCACTGGTAAGTACCTTCCAGTATTTTTTAGGATTTTCATTACCTGTTGATTGTTACAGTCGTAAGTTCCTATACATCTTATCCTTTTCTCCTTCTGTGTCTGATCTTTACCGTATTTTTTAGATATTAGATCTTCCCTATTGGCACTTTTAGCACGATTAAACGCTTTTTTAGGCATTTTTGTGGGTAGCCTCTGGCTATAAATCGTTTGAAGAGCTCATCTGCTTTCTTTTTGAAAGTTTCTTCTGTGGTGCAGTTTCTCCTTGCTCTTAAGTACTGCCATACACGTATCCCCTTCTTTAAAGCCGTTGGGTGCCAACTCGTCCAGTAAAGGAGACTATTTGTCGAGGTCGGCTTACGATAGATTTCCGTTAATATCTGTCCATCCACACCTTTCTGGATCAATAGATCCAGAAAGCAGATTTGGTTTTGATGGATTTCAAAGGTAAAGTGCATCCCTATCTCATTTTGATTCAGTGTGTCAACAAAATTAATGAATTCCTGTTTCCCACCCTCCCAAAATAACAAAATATCATCAATAAACCTCCCCCAAAATAATATGTGACTGGTGAATTGTGCAAAGGTGTCTGAAAAAAGTATAGTGGCCTCCCACCACCCGAAAAATAGATTTGCAAAAGTCGGTGCACACGGGGTCCCCATCGCGGTACCCTTCATCTGTCGATAGAAGGTACCGTTGCATAGGAAATAATTGTGAGTAAGAATGAACCTAAGTAAACCAATTACAAAATCATTGTGCTCGTGAAAACTAGTGCTTTTCATATCCAGGAAATATTTTGTAGCTTTTATGCCCAGCTCATGATCAATATTACTGTATAAGGCCTCCACATCCAGGCTGGCCAAGTATGTAGATGGTGACAGTGAGATTTCCCTAATTTTAGTCAGTACATCGGTGGTGTCCTTTATATGTGAAGGTAGTGATGTCACGAATGGTCTCAGTATCTCATCCACATATTCACTAGCTGGTTGACTCAGGGAATCATTCCCTGACACTATCGGGTGCCCAGGTATTGGGATCTTCCTTTTATGCACTTTTAGCAGTGCATAAAAGGTAGGGATAGTGGGGCTTTTATTAAATAGAAAATCTAATTCTTCTTTAGATATCAGACATTGATCTCTGGCAGACCCCAGAATTCCTTTGAGGTCCTCTAGATACCTCTTGGTTGGATTTTCTTGTCTGATATATTTCCCTATCCATTAACAGCCTGTTTACCATTCCTTCATACTCATCCCTATCTAGGATCACTATGTTGCCCCCCTTGTCACTTGGTTTCAGAATTATATCCTTATTTGTTCTTAATTCCTCCAATGCCGTGAGTTCCTCCTCTGTAAGATTTTTAGGTATAGTATCCTTATTAGTATTTAACTTATTGATGTCTTGAGATACCAGCTGTACAAAGGCCTCTATTTTTCTGAACTGTGAAAGTGGGGGGGGGGGGGGTGTCTATTTAGATCTAGGTTTCAGGTCTGTTAATGGGGGTACAATTTCTGAGCTGAAAGCCCTCACTTTCCAGGTGCAGACTTTCTAAGGTCTGCAAGGCCTCTTGTTCTCTCTGGATCAGAAACAATGCTCAGGTAGCCCGTGGCATTTAAATGATGGCCAATTGGCACTAAGGGGCCTAAAGTGTGCCCAGAAAACATTCCCCACACCATTACACCACCACCAGCCTGCACAGTGGTAACAAGGCATGATGGATACATGTTCTCATTCTGTTTACGCCAAATTTGGACTCTACCATTTGAATATCTCAACAGAAATCGAGACTCATTAGACCGGGCAACATTTTTCCAGTCTTCAACAGTCCAATTTTGGTGAGCTTGTGCAAATTGTAGCCTCTTTTTCCTATTTGTCGTGGAGATGAGTGGTACCCGGTGGGGTCTTCTGATGTTGTAGTCCACCTTTCTTTCCCATTCTGACATTCAGTTTGGAGTTCAGGAGATTGTCTTGACCAGGACCACAACCCTACATGCATTGAAGCAACTGCTATGTGATTGGTTGACTAGATAATCGCATTAATGAGAAATAGAACAGGTGTTCCTAATAATTCTTTAGGTGAGTGTATGTTATGGCAGGCTTCTTGGCACAGGACATCAACAAAGACACATTCACCCTAGAGGCAAATCAGGTCTTTTCACAACAGGCCATCCCCCTTAACAATACGGACATATTAACTGGGTTCAAAAACCTCGGCAAAACCTATAAACAATATTATCGGTCCTGGTGGGAAATAGCCAGTCTTGAGACTTATCTTAATCAGAAAATTGTTTAGAGAGGCCTGAGAAGTACATTGAGATCTAACATTCATACTGAGGACCCTGAATATATAAAAGGATGGGATGACATTCAAACAGAGGGCTCATTGAAACTCATGAGATTCATGGTGGAATATGAAAAATGTTGTTTTGAGCGTATAGCTGAACAATTAAATCAGGAAGTGAAGGAGATACTTACATTTGCACAACACCCGGAGTTCAAAAACCAGGAGCTCAGACTGCAAAAAAGCCTGGAGACCCTAAAAGAGGAAATAAAGAAAGGAAACATCGTAAATACATCCGCGATAAACTAGATTTTGACACAAATCGTGTATATGATTGGAAGAATAGACAGAGTTACCCGGTGAGAAACACCAGGTACACAAATTATTCAGAATCTGAGACTTCCGGCACTGAGAGTATAAATAATCAAGACCCTGAAAATAAAGGGGGGACAAAAAGAAAGGTGCGATATAACAGATTCAGGAATCAGAAAAAAACTGGTAACCCAATAAATAATACACCAGAATGTATTCAGCCTCCACAATTTGGAGAGTCCTCTTTCTTGGGTGGCTTTGTATTTCTTAACACAAGTGGTACAGCATCAATAAGACCCAAAACAACTGTAGGAATTCCGAACCCCCCAGAAACAGTATCATCGGTACCTACACGTAAGTGTAAATGGTACAAATGCAACAGTACAACAAAATCTGAGCGAAACGTTGTCAGGACACTCAAACCTTTTTGCCACACCACCCATAGCTCCCCTTTTTTTTAGGACAGAGCAATGTCTAGCTGAGAGACAGGGACAAATGGGGCTACAATATGAAGTAACTGACAATGTAAATGTGGACACCACCCAAATCATAAATCTTTCAGCACTGTCACTCACAAAGACACAAGTCACATTATTGAAAAAAGGACTTACATTTACGCCAGTACCAAGCTTCGATAAATTTAATTGGATTAAAGACATTAATCAATTTGCACGTAAACTAGCACTGCACAAACAATTTACTAGTATGAGTATAGATACTAGGAAACTGATCCAGAGAGAACAAGAGGCCTTGCAGACCTTAGAAAGTCTGTACCTGGAAAGTGAGGGCTTTCAGCTCAGAGATTGTACCCCCATTAACAGACCTGAAACCTAGATCTAAATGGACCCCCCCCCCCCCTCCTTTCACAGTTCAGAAAAACAGAGGCCTTTGTACAGCTGGTATCTCAAGACATAAATAAGTTAAAAACTAATAAGGATACTATACCTGAAAATCTTACAGAGGAGGAACTCACTGCATTGGAGGAATTAAGAACAAATAAGGATATAATTCTGAAACCAAGTGACAAGGGGGGCAACATAGTGATCCTAGATAGGGATGAGTATGAAGGAATGGTAAACAGGCTGTTAATGGATAGGCAAATGTATCAGACCTTACAAGAAAATACAACCAAGAGGTATCTGGAGGACCTCAAAGGAATTCTGGGGTCTGCCAGAGACCAATGTCTGATATCTAAAGAAGAATTTGATTTTCTATTTAATAAAAGCCCCACTATCCCTACCTGTTATGCACTGTCAAAAGTGCATAAAAGGAAGAACCCAATACCTGGGCGCCCAATAGTGTCAGGGGATGATTCCTTGAGTCAACCAGCTAGTGAATATGTGGATGAGATACTGAGACCATTCGTGACATCACTACCTTCACATATAAAGGACACCCCTGATGTACTGACTAAAATTAGAACTGACTAAATCTCACTGTCACCATCTACATACTTGGCCAGCCTGGATGTGGAGGCCTTATACAGTAATTGTACAAGGTTTTTATTAAAAATATTGCTATTTAATTTTTAAAAAAATTGAAATATTAAAATGTTGAAATCCCTTATTTGTTATGGTGGGGGAAGGGTGGTGTGGTCTGGGTACCAAGGTGTAACACAGACGCCGATCCAGCGAAAGAAAGCGTGGAACACATAGTGCGCATCAACTAGAGCTCTATCGAACAGGTACCTAACTCAGACCAAAGGGTGAGTACAATTACTGTGTGGGACGCCACCAGCAACTAACTGTAAGCAAATATGACATTACCAACTCTTGGCTTAAACTAAAGACAAGTTCCACCTATATTATCGCATGTGGATATACCTGTAGAGACTATTTCTCAGCTATCCTATTTTATTTATATTTTTATTTTTCTTCTTTTTTCTATCCATTTAGTCCAATATATATATATATATATATATATATATATATACACCTGCATTTTATCCTAAACTTTTGGACATATCTTGGAGACATTTTTTGAACATCATCGGATCCTTTATATTTTCATATCGAATATTTTCATATCGAATATCAACTTTTTTCACTCTCGATCATATTTTGAACTTTTATATGAACTTTTTTATAAAAATTCTTTATAATCATTTTCTATTTCACTATTTGAATTTAATTTTTTGTTCCACCATTTAGTCCCCCTCCACCTAGGTGTCCACATCAACCCCTCCCCCCATCGGGATATTTTTCAGGTTACACCTTGGTACCCAGACCACACCACCCTTCCCCCACCATAACAAATAAGGGATTTCAACATTTTAATATTTCAATTTTTAAAAAAATTAAATAGCAATATTTTTAATAAAAACCTTGTACAATATCAATCAATAAATATCCTCTAAAACCAGATATAGAGTGCCTGTCGACTTTTCTTACCTTTATCATTTACATACTTACCAGTGGGCAGGTGAACCACCTCCGACAAGAGCACCATTCCAAGGGAATAATTTGGGAGAGCCACTATTACTCTAGTATAAACCACTACCCTTATACAGTAATATCGATCATGAGCTGGGCACAAAAGCTACAAAATATTTCCTGGATATGAAAAGCACTAGTTTTCATGAGCACAATAATTTTGTAATTGGTTTACTTAGGTTCATCCTTACAATTATTTCCTATGCAACGGTACCGTCTATCGACAGATGAAGGGTACCGCGATGGGGACCCCGTGTGCACCGACTTTTGCAAATCTATTTTTTGGGTGGTGGGAGGCCACTATACTTTTTTCAGACACCTTTGCACAATTCACCAGTCACATATTATTTTTGGGGAGGTTTATTGATGATATTTTGTTATTTTGGGAGGGTGGAAAACAGGAATTCATTAATTTTGTTGACACACTGAATCAAAATGAGATAGAGATGCACTTTACCTTTGAAATCCATCAAAACCAAATCTGCTTTCTGGATCTATTGATCCAGAAAGGTGTGGATGGACAGATATTAACGGAAATCTATCGTAAGCCGACCTTGACAAATAGTCTCCTTTACTGGACGAGTTGGCACCCAACGGCTTTAAAGAAGGGGATACCTGTGGGGCAGTACTTAAGAGCGAGGAGAAACTGCACCATAGAAGAAACTTTCAAAAAGGAAGCAGATGAGCTCTTCAAACGATTTAGAGCCAGAGGCTACCCACGAAAATGCCTAAAAAAAGCATTTAATCGTGTTAAAAGTGCCAATAGGGAAGATCTAATATCTAAAAAATATGGTAAAGATCAGAAACAGAAGGAGAAAAGGATAAGATGTATAGGAACTTACGACTGTAACAATCAACAGGTCATGAAAATCCTAAAAAAACACTGGAAGGTACTTACCAGTGACGATGAGTTGAGCACCGTACTGTCAAAAACTGTATGTGGGCAAAACCACACAGGAGTTAAGACGGAGGATATCAGGACACATTAGTGCCATTAATACAGGGAAAGACACGTCACTCTATAGGCATATTACATATGCCCATGGTGGAAATCTCGAGGTACTAAAATTCTGGGGATTGACCAAGATGACCCTAGGACCAAGAAATGGTAACCTAGACCTGAAACTCCTGCAGGAAGAAGCTAAGTGGATACACAAATTACAGACCTCAAGTCCAAGAGGCCTCAATGAAGGATTCTCATTTACGGCCTTCATTTAACATAGTAAAATAACATATAAATGTAAGATTATTAGAAAAACAGACAAAAAGAGAAAACGTCACTAGACCCAAACTTACAGGCGAGGTTAGCATATCCCATCTAATTTATTGAAAAAACAAGATTGTAGAAGTTTATGTTAGATCCTCTACACACTGGTGAGTGCCCACAGACATTGTTTAGTGTAGTCCCATGTAAATGATCCCCTCATAAAAGATGACATATGTGGCTACAGAATTATCTAATTATAGAGTGAAATTGACAACAACAACACAGTCTCTATAGATCACAAAGAACAGGCTAAAAGGGATGTTTCTCAGGATATCAGACTTACCATTGATACGTAGGAGCGCAGAGTGTATACGCAACAGGACGCGCCCCCCAACGGCTGGAACCTATGACGGAGTAGAGAGTAAGGAGCGCATGGTATACGCGTCAGAGGACGCGCCCTGCTCTGATTGGACCTCGCTGAGGTCAATGGGAAATGATGATACACCAGTGGCTGTAGCGGAGGGATGGGCGGAGCTTCACGTGCATAAAGAGTGGTCATTGTGAGCGCGTGCACGTCTATACCCCACTTCCCCTGACGAAGCCACGCATGTGGCGAAACATGTCGGGAGGGGTGTATTAGTGTAGCGTGCATTTTAGACAGGGCTAGTGAGCAGTATAGGGAACATTGCAAGTGGTATAAACAGTTACAGCAGATAGGCAGTGAGGGAAAATTGACCGTGCTATCCGAATTTATATCCAGCACCATTTAGGGTCTAAATCGCAGCCAGCAATAGGAGTTTGAAGCACACCCCTGTGTTAAGTGCCGATCGGTGGAGCATTCAATAGAAATCTGAGGAGACAGTTCACTGTTGCCACAAATGGAACCCTCAACTAGGGACCATAGTAAATAGATACAGGATTTGCTCCCACAGATCGAAACAATTGTAACACATGGTGAATGTGTTGCAATCAATAGTACTCTTAAGCAGACGGTTAGCAATACAGCAATTAAAGTGACACACAACAACCTGAATATAAAGGTTGAGTATATTGACCGGTCAAAACTGCCCCACAGAGTGAAGTATATAATAGATCCTTGATAGGACAGACTTCAATATGCCCTAAGCAATGCACCCGATAGGGACAAATGAGTGAATATAAGGCTAATAAGAGCAACCAGTAATAATACAAAAAGCCTATTACTACCTCACTTGACCCTGATAATTTTAAATAGGTTTCCTTATTGTTTATATGTCTTTAATGAATTAAATAAAGAAAATAATTTTAAATATCAGTTAGGGACCCCTAAATGGATTATTGGTCCTATCAATAGGAGACAGATACATTTTCTATTCTGCCAGATTGTGTCAGAAAAAAAGGATTAACTTACATTGTGTGCCAGGATGGATCCGTTTGGCTCAGTTTCCTCAAGCGGACAGTAAACCACTGCAGGCAGCGTTTTGGTGTCTGCCTCCAAATCAGAATGGAGACTGATCGGAGACAGATCTGATGCATTCTGAGCAGATCATTTTGCATTTAGAATGCATTAGGGCAAACATGATCCATTCTGGACCGCTTGTAAGGGCCCATGACGGATCTCACAAACGGAAAGCCAAAACGCGAGTGTGAAAGTAGCCTAATGCTTGACCTGTTGGTTCCCTTCATTGTTTACCAGTGGCCCCATCATGGTAATCAGCTGAAGTTCAGACGCCCACTTATCATACGTTGATGGCCTATTCTAAGACTAGACAATCAATGTTGCATTTCTAGTTTCAAGAGGCCCTTTTTCCACTATTCATTAAAGGGAAATTCTCATCTCATGATGGTTATGTATTCTCTTAACCTCTTAAGGACATAGGGCGTACAGGTACGCCCTTGTGCCCTGGTACTTAAGGACACAGGGCGTACATGTACGCCCTGTGCACTTTCGATCACCGCCGCACGGCGGGTGGTGATCGGAACCCCGTGCCTGCTCAAATCATTGAGCAGGCACTTGGAGCAAATGCGCCGGGGGGTCCGGTGACCCTCCCATGTATGCGATCGCAGAAAACCGCAGGTGAATTCAGACCTGCGGTTTTCTGCGTTTCCGGGTTATTCGGGTCTCTGAAGTCCCGATAACCCGGAACAGGATGGTGATGGCGGTGTGATTTCACCCCACCAATCACCATCCAGCGATCCTGAGTGGTGATGGTGACATCACCACTCAGGATCGCTTTCTGATTGGTCTGTGGGCGGTCCGGCGGCAGATTCAAAAGAGGCAGGCGCTCCTCTCCTCCTCCTTTTGTGTTCCGGAGCCGGAGGAGAGAGGAGCTGCCTGCACGTGTCTGCTGCACCGCTGCCTGCACCCGATCTGTGCCCCCCAGGACCCGATCTGTGCCCCCCAGGACCCCATCAGGTACATAGGGACAGCTAGGGAAAGTTTGGTTTAGGCAGGGAAAAAAAAGGGAAAGTTAGTTTCTGAACTTTGATTGCATCACCCTAAGTTAGGGTATCTGGGGTCCACAGCACAGCTGTGTGACCCTAGACCCCCCAGGGGTGCTGCCACTTGCCCCCCCCCACCCCCTGCCCCCCCCACTTTTTTGGGGTGCATTTTTTTTTCCGTGTACGCTGACTGTGGCCGGAACTTAGTGTCCGGCCACTGTTAGCGCATCGCACACCCCACCGCTGATCAACTTCGGACGGTTGATCAGCGGTTTTGAATTTTTTTCCCCACATTTTTTGCCCTTTTTTTAGTTAGTTTATTTTATTTTTTTTCTGTTAGTTTTAGGGTGAGTTCGTGAACACCCGTGCCCCCACACACACGCACATATACACGCAGACACACACTCCCCTATGGCCCGCCGGACGTTCTCGGCCGAGGAGGCATACGCCCAGATTGCCTCTGACTCCGAGAGTCCCAGTGAGGATGAGGATGACCCCACATTCCTGTTGTCATCCGCATCCTCCTCATCATCTAGCGATGATGATGAGCCCCCAAGGCGGCGGAGCAAGGGGACCGCCATGTTAGGGACCCTGTGGCCCACACTAGTACGAGCAGCTCTGGGGTTCGTACTGGTTTCCCGGCCCACCAGTTAAATCCACCGGAGCCCCCTGCCGGTGAACTTGTCTGGTGTAGCCCAGAGCGATACGAGCCTGTGATTCCTGATTTTGTAGGCCAATCAGGAATCCAGATTTCCACAGTGGGCTACACTGAATATGACTTTTTTTGTCATTTTTTCAGTGACCCACTGGTAAATCTGATGGTGGAGCAGACGAATCTGTACGCCCAACAGTTCGTCGCTCAACACCCGGGCTCCTTTTTGGCCAGGCCCGGTGGCTGGACGCCGGTCAGTGCAGCCGAAATGAGGACATTTTGGGGCCTCGTGCTGCATATGGGCCTGGTCAAAAATCCCAGTGTCAGGCTGTACTGGAGTGGGGACGTCCTATACCAGGCCCCACTTTACAGTACAGCCATGACACGCTCCCGGTTTGAGGCCATCCGGAAATGTCTGCATTATTCCGATAATGCAGCATGTCCCCCCCGAGGTGATCCTGCCCATGACCGTCTGTACAAGATACGGCCGGTCATCGATCACTTTGGGGCCAAATTCAGAGAGGTCGCGGTTGATGAGTCTCTCTTTGCGTTCAAGGGGAGACTCATTTTCCGCCAGTATGTGCCCTCCAAGCGGGCGAGGTATGGCGTGAAGCTATACAAAATTTGTGAGAGTACCTCAGGGTACACTTACAAATTTTGTGTATACGAGGGGCGAGATTCCCGGATTCAACCCCCAGAATGTCCCCCCACTCTGGGTGTTACCGGGAAACTTGTGTGGGACCTTATGTACCCACTGCTGGATAAGGGTTACCACCTTTACGTGGATAACTTTTATACCAGTATCCCCTTGTTCCAGTCCCTTGCCGCCAGATCCACGTCCGCTTGTGGGACCATGTGGAAAAATCAACGCGGCCTCCCTGCCCACCCCCTCCAGGTACCTATCCCCAGGGGTGAGACCCGTGCCCTTACCACTGGAAACCTGTTGCTGGTCAGGTATAAGGACAAGAGGGATGTCCTTATGCTGTCCACAATTCATGGTAACGGCATCACCCCTGTCCCTGTGCGAGGTACCGCGGCAACGGTCCTCAAGCCCGATTGTATCGTCGCTTACAATCGGTATATGGGAGGAGTTGATCTCTCTGATCAAGTCCTCAAGCCATATAACGCCATGCGCAAAACCCGGGCATGGTACAAAAAAGTTGCGATCTACTTGGTGCAGGTTGCCATGTACAACTCTTTTGTACTATCCCGAAGCGCTGGCAGCACAGGGACATTCCTCCAGTTCTATGAGGCAGTCCTCAAGGCCCTGATCTTTTCGGACCGGGAAAGAGCAGGCCGGAGTACCTCGGGAACTGTAGGTGCCCGGATCGTCCCTGGCCAACACTTTCCAGGTGTGGTCCCCCATACTGGAAAGAAGGGACGAACCCAAAAAAAGTGCAGAGTGTGTCGCAGGAGGGGGATACGGAAGGACACGACTACTCAGTGCGACACTTGCCCCGATCATCCGGGCCTCTGCATTGACGGTTGCTTCAGGGAGTATCACACTTCCATGGAGTACTAAATTTATATCCCAATTTAGCACTGACATCGGATAAAAAAAAACTGGTTCTCAGACTTGAGACACCCAAAAAAAACTAAAATAATTTATTAAAAGTAGACATATTAGGTATCGCCGCGTCGGTAATAATCTCCTCTATAAAACTACCCCATGACCTAACCCCCCAGATTAACACGGTCAAGGAAAAAAAAAAAAAAAGGTGCAAAAAAAGTTTTTTTTTGTCACCTTACATAATAAAAAGTTTAATAGCAAGCGATCAAAAAGTCATATAGCCCCCCAAAAAGTGCCAATAAAGCCGTCCGCTCATCCCACAAAAAATGAGCCCCCACATGAGATAATTGGATAAATTTTTTTTTACAAAAATGACCCTTAGACTTTAGAGATACCCCCAAAAAAATTTGAATCAAAAAAGATAATATAGTCTAAAACCAAAATAATTGTAAAAAAAGTTGACTTATCAGGTATTGCCGCGTCCGTAAGAATCTCCTCTATAAAAATACCCCATGACCCAACCCCCCAGATTAACACAGTTAAAAAAAAAAAAAAAAACGGTGCCAAAACCGCTATTTTTGGCACTTTTCCATTTCAATCCGTTTTTTTTCCGGTAACAAAACAAGGGTTAACAACCAAACAAAACGTAATATTTATTACCCTGATACTGCAGTTTACAGAAACGCCACATTTGTGGTCGTAAACTGCTGTATCAGTAAAAGGGAGGCCGCAAAAGGAAAGGACCGACATGGTTTCTGGAAGGCCGATTTTGTTGGCCTTTTTTATTGACACCATGTCCCTTTTGAAGCCCCCCTGATGCACCCTAGAGTAAAAACTCCCCAAAACTGACCCCATCTAAGAAACTACACCCCTCAAGGTATTCAAAACTGATTATACAAACTTCATTAACCCTTTAGGTGTTCCTCAACAGTTAATGGCAAATGGAGATGAAATTTCAGAATTTAAATTTTTGGTAACCTTGCGTCATAAAAATGTAATATAGAGCAACCAAAAATCATATTTACCCTAAAAATAGTCCCCCAAAAAATGCCACCTTATCCTGTAGTTTCCAAAATGGGGTCACTTTTAGGGAGTTTCTACTCTAGGGGTGCATCAGGGGGCTTCAAATGGGACATGGTGTAAATAAACCAGTCCATAAAAATCAGCCCTCCAAAAACCAAACGGCGCACCTTTCCCTCTAAGCCCCGCTGTGTGGCCGTACAGTAGTTTACGGCCACATATTGGGTGTTTCTGTAAACGGCAGAGTCAGGGCAATAAAGATACAGTCTTGTTTGGCTGTTATCCCTTGATTTGTTAGTAGAAAAAATGGGTTAAAATGGAAAATTAGACAAAAAAATGAAATTTGCTAATTTCATCCCCATTTGCCAATAACTCTTGCGCAACACCTAAAGGGTTAACGACGTATGTAAAATCAGTTTTGAATACCTTGAGGGGTGTAGTTTCCTAGATGGGGTCACTTTTAGGGAGTTTCTACTCTAGGGGTGCATCAGGGGTCTTCAAATGGGACATGGTGTAAATAAACCAGTCCATAAAAATCAGCCCTCCAAAAACCAAATGGCGCATCTTTCCCTCTACGCCCCACTGTGTGTCCGTACAGTAGTTTACGGCCACATATTGGGTGTTTCTGTAAACGGCAGAGTCAGGGCAATAAAGATACAGTCTTGTTTGGCTGTTAACCCTTGATTTGTTAGTGGAAAAAATGGGTTAAAATGGAAAATTAGACAAAAAAATAAAATTTGCAAATTTCATCCCCATTTGCCAATAACTCTTGCGCAACACCTAAAGGGTTAACGACGTATGTAAAATCAGTTTTGAATACCTTGAGGGGTTTTAGTTTCTTAGATGGGGTCACTTTTAGGGAGTTTCTACTCTAGGGGTGCATCAGGGGTCTTCAAATGGGACATGGTGTAAATAAACCAGTCCATAAAAATCAGCCCTCCAAAAACCAAATGGCGCATCTTTCCCTCTACGCCCCGCTGTGTGGCCGTACAGTAGTTTACGGCCACATATTGGGTGTTTCTGTAAACGGCAGAGTCAGGGCAATAAAGATACAGTCTTGTTTGGCTGTTAACCCTTGATTTGTTAGTGGAAAAAATGGGTTAAAATGGAAAATTAGACAAAAAATGAAATTTGCTAATTTCATCCCCATTTGCCAATAACTCTTGCGCAACACCTAAAGGGTTAACGACGTATGTAAAATCAGTTTTGAATACCTTGAGGGGTGTAGTTTCTTAGATGGGGTCACTTTTAGGGAGTTTCTACTCTAGGGGTGCATCAGGGGTCTTCAAATGGGACATGGTGTAAATAAACCAGTCCATAAAAATCAGCCCTCCAAAAACCAAACGGCGCACCTTTCCCTCTACGCCCCGCTGTGTGGCCGTACAGTAGTTTACGGCCACATATTGGGTGTTTCTGTAAACGGCAGAGTCAGGGCAATAAAGATACAGTCTTGTTTGGCTGTTAACCCTTGATTTGTTAGTGGAAAAAATGGGTTAAAATGGAAAATTAGACAAAAAAATGAAATTTGCTAATTTCATCCCCATTTGCCAATAACTCTTGTGCAACACCTAAAGGGTTAACGACGTATGTAAAATCAGTTTTGAATACCTTGAGGGGTGTAGTTTCTTAGATGGGGTCACTTTTAGGGAGTTTCTACTCTAGGGGTGCATCAGGGGTCTTCAAATGGGACATGGTGTAAATAAACCAGTCCATAAAAATCAGCCCTCCAAAAACCAAATGGCGCATCTTTCCCTCTACGCCCCGCTGTGTGGCCGTACAGTAGTTTACGGCCACATATTGGGTGTTTCTGTAAACGGCAGAGTCAGGGCAATAAAGATACAGTCTTGTTTGGCTGTTAACCCTTGATTTGTTAGTGGAAAAAATGGGTTAAAATGGAAAATTAGACAAAAAATGAAATTTGCTAATTTCATCCCCATTTGCCAATAACTCTTGCGCAACACCTAAAGGGTTAACGACGTATGTAAAATCAGTTTTGAATACCTTGAGGGGTGTAGTTTCTTAGATGGGGTCACTTTTAGGGAGTTTCTACTCTAGGGGTGCATCAGGGGTCTTCAAATGGGACATGGTGTAAATAAACCAGTCCATAAAAATCAGCCCTCCAAAAACCAAACGGCGCACCTTTCCCTCTACGCCCCGCTGTGTGGCCGTACAGTAGTTTACGGCCACATATTGGGTGTTTCTGTAAACGGCAGAGTCAGGGCAATAAAGATACAGTCTTGTTTGGCTGTTAACCCTTGATTTGTTAGTGGAAAAAATGGGTTAAAATGGAAAATTAGACAAAAAAATGAAATTTGCTAATTTCATCCCCATTTGCCAATAACTCTTGTGCAACACCTAAAGGGTTAACGACGTATGTAAAATCAGTTTTGAATACCTTGAGGGGTGTAGTTTCTTAGATGGGGTCACTTTTAGGGAGTTTCTACTCTAGGGGTGCATGAGGGGTCTTCAAATGGGACATGGTGTAAATAAACCAGTCCATAAAAATCAGCCCTCCAAAAACCAAACGGCGCACCTTTCACTCTATGCCCCGCTGTGTGGCCGTACAGTAGTTTACGGCCACATATTGGGTGTTTCTGTAAACGGGAGAGTCAGGGTAATAAAGATACAGTCTTGTTTGGCTGTTAACCCTTGCTTTGTTAGTGGAAAAAATGGGTTAAAATAAAAAATTTGACAAAAAAAAGAAATTCTCAAATTTCATCCCCATTTGCCAATAACTCTTGTGCAACACCTAAAGGGTTAACAACGTATGTAAAAATCAGTTTTGAATACCTTGAGGGGTGTAGTTTCTTAGATGGGGTCATTTTTGGGTGGTTTCTATTATGTAAGCCTCGCAAAGTGACTTCAGACCTGAACTGGTCCCTAAAAATGTAGTTTTTGTAAATTGCTGAAAAATTTCAAGATTTGCTTCTAAACTTCTAAGCCTTATAACATCCCCAAAAAATAAAATATCATTCCCAAAACAATTCAAACATAAAGTAGACATATGGGGAATGTAAAGTCATCACAATTTTTGGGGGTATTACTATGTATTACAGAAGTAGAGAAACTGAAACTTTGAAACTTGCTAATTTTTCCCAAAATTTGTTAAATTAGGTATTTTTTGGTGCAAAAAAAAATATTTTTTTGACTTCATTTCACCAGTGTCATGAAGTACAATATGTGACGAAAAAACAATCTCAGAACGGCCTGAATAAGTCAAAGCGTTTTAAAGTTATCAGCACTTAAAGTGACACTGGTCAGATTTGCAAAAAATGGCCTGGTCCTAAGGTGTAAAAAGGCTGTGTCCTTAAGGGGTTAATGATTGTGCGGGAAACCCACCAAGGATGAGAATTAAGGGGCTGCAGCACTGATTCAGAGTCTTTTTCTGCACAGTACCATCTGGTCACCCAGCTGTACAGATGGACTGCAGCACAGGTCTACTTAAGTTACCTTCACAAGTTCACAGCGAAATGGCTAGGAGTGGCACTTTTTCCATTAAGATGCATTGGCTATAACATAATCATGTGTATATTCCTAAATGAGTAGCTATTTCTATGATTGCACAGTTCAGCCAATAGATCTGGGGCTGTCTTTGTATAGACCAGTGGCGGCTAACCTTCCGCACTCCACCTGTGGTGAAACTACGACTCCAAGTATGCTCCATTCATTTATATGGAGTTCTGAGAACAGCCAAGCAATTGCAAGTTTGCATTTTGGGAGTCGTAGTTTTACCACAGCTGGAGTTCCGGGGGTTAGCCATCACAGGTATATTATTATTATTTATTATTATTAAAGCACCATTCATTCCATAGCGCTGTATATATGGTATAGACCCATACCTATGATCATTATCAAGGAACTAGAAATGTAACTAGAAATGACTGGGACCCACAGCAAACTATGACTCCCAGTATGCTATATTCATTTATATAGAGTTCTGAGAACAGCCAAGCAAGTTTGCATTTTGGGAGTTGTAGTTTTACCACAGCTGGAGTTCCGGGGGTTAGCCATCACAGGTATAGACCCATACTTATGATCATTAGCAAGGAACTAGTAATGTAACTAGAAATGACTGGGACCCACAGCTAATTTTTGAATGACTCACTTCCCCCCCAGCAGGCACCAAAGGCATATGCATATGACTGTGACCTTACCGCTGGATTCCAGTGCCACCGCTGCCTTCTCAGGCCCCAGATCTGCCAGCATCAACATTCACTTTGATGCCGGGGATGTGACCATTACAGTGACGAGTCACGTGCTGCACAGGTGACTCCCAGAATTTCAAGGATGTTATTATGGGCTATGTCTTAGGAAATTACAGAGACAGAGGTATAAGAGGATGGAAATATAACTCCCAGCATGACCAGACTTATTATAGGGCATCAGTAGACATAGGGAGAAGGATAGGATGAGATAACCACAACTCCCAGCATGTCCAGACTGTTATTATGGCACATCAGTTGACATTACATAGAGATGAATATGACATGAGAGAACTGCAAATTCCAGCATGATCAGAAAGATATTCTAGGCCATCAGAGGACATTACAGGGTATGAGTATAAGGAAAGAAACTACAATTCCTATTATTTGAAAACTTATAGAGGTAGATAAACCATTAACCTCTCCTCCAGGCACAGAACAGAAGCCCCGCCTCCTCAAATAATGATATCTCACAGGTCCTTCACCACTTCTCTGCACTGCTGAGCTTTCTCTTCCTGCACTGGTCACATAATGATGACATCACTCAGGTCTTTCGCCATCACTTATCTCTCTCTAGTGCTGAGCTATGTTGCCAATAAAAATGTCCCCCCTCCTCTCCGGTGCTCAGCGTTGGACACACTACAGAGTCTGTATACCGTAGGGTATATACTTTGCTGGGACACCTGCTGCAGTATGTGACTGGCCCTGAAAGTAAATAATCAATTTGTCCTCTTCCTGCTCCTGCCATCCCTGGCTCCCTGCCAGTGCGGGCCCCGTAGCAGCCACTATGACTGCTATGGTGGTAGCAGGAGTGTAGCTAGAACTGACCGGGCCCCATGGCAAATTTTTGTATGGGCCCCCCCACTCGCTTCTTTGCAATCCCCTCCTACTGTGCAAACCCCACTGACAAGATCGATAATACATTGCACTGTGCCCCTGAAATAAATAATGCAATGCACTGCATCCCTAAAATAAATAATACATTGCACTGCACCTCTAAAATAAATGCAATGCACAGTGCCCCTGAAATAAATAATGCAATGCGCTGAGCCCCTGAAATAAATAATACAATGCACTGCCCCCGAAATAAATAATACAATGCGCTGAGCCCCTGAAATAAATAATACAATGCACTGTACCCCTGAAAAAACTATACAATGCACTGCACCCCTGAAATAAATAATACAATGTGCACTGTGCCTCTGAAATAAATAATACAATGCACTGCGCCTCTGAAATAAATAATACAATGCACTGTGCTCCTGAAAAAAATGCCCTGCTAGATCGCCGCTAGCATGTCCGCAATATACCTGTCCTATAGGGCTTTGTGCTTTTATTTTCTTTAAAAAAGGATTTTAGAGATATGTAAATTAGTCTTGTAAGGTGCCCAAGGGTCTGTACGAACCTTCCTGGTGCCCAGCCACGCCCGCCTGTGAAGGAGCCCAGCACCGCCTATGTCCTCCGCATCTCCTCTTTTCGTCACCGATAGATTGTCGTAATCTCGCAATGCGCGAGCTCGCGCATGCGCAGTGCCGGTATAGTGTTCCTTTCCTCTGCTGGCATCAGCTTCAGGGAAGGAACTGCGCATGTGCGAGCTCACGCACTGCGAGATTACGGCAATCTATTGGTGACGAAAGGAGGAGATTCGGAGGACATAGGTGGTGCTGGGCTCCTTCACAGGCGGGCGTGGCTGGGCACCAGGAAGGTTCGTACAGACCCTTGGGCACCTTACAAGACTAATTTACATATCTCTAAAATCCTTTTCTAAAGAAAATAAAAGCACACAGCCCTATAGGACAGGTATATTGCGGACATGCTAGCGGCGATCTAGCCGTGCATGTCTGCAGCTCTATAACCTAAAACTTGGTGACAGAATCCCTTTAAGCTTGTATTAACCTCTTAATAAGCAATTATAAATATTGACAATCCCTAATTGAGCCATCTATCCTCTTAAAACTAAAGGACCTTTGATGATTTCACCGCAGGTCCTGGAAGGTTAACTGAGGCAGTCCCTTTGTTAGTGGACCTGCGATGTATGAAATTTGCTTTAATTATATACGATCGTGTTTAATAAAATCAGAGGAGTCCGTGATTTAAGCAAAATATTTGATTACCGCATTTAACACAGATATGTATAATTTATAAATATTAACAGTAGCTAATTGCGACACCCAACTTTCCCGGGTGCCAATAACACGTTGAAGACATGTTCGGGCATGTCCTAAGACGTACCGTCAGTAATTCAGATGTACTAAGACGCTATTTAAGAGGGCCAGCCGCGGCACTCAACTTTCCCGGGGTGCCGATTTAGCGCTTGTTTTGTGACATACGGCCCCACATTTTGCAAAGCGCTTTAGGGAGTACGTACAACTCTTTCTAAAATCATTTGTAAATATTTTTAATACATTTTCAAAAGACATTCCTTTAGCAATACAAAGTAAGATATACAGTGGGATGCGAAAGTTTGGGCAACCTTGTTAATTGTCATGATTTTCCTGTATAAATCGTTGGTTGTTACGATAAAAAATTTCAGTTAAATATATCATATAGGAGACACACACAGTGATATGTCGTGGTTTGGGCGGTATTTAGGCTTGGTTTGGGAGGGAACGGGATGGGTTGTGGGCAGAGTGGGGGGTTATGGGTGGGAAAGGGGCGTGTCCACCTGTCACTTTTGATTTGACGAAACATCCAGCCCTATACTACTCACATCTTATGTTTTTTTTTTTTACTTGTTTTTGTGTTTTGCTGACTTTGTTACATGCATTTTTGGTGCATATTGTGCAGGTTAAAGGACAACTCCGGATGTTACCTGAAAGAGATGTCCATCAAGTGCGAAGGATGAAGAAAGTGGGCACGGAAAGATTGACTTGAAGCCTAGGTCAGGCTTTTTTATCACACGTTAAGAAAAAAACACTAAAGATGTCATAAATAACGCACATGTTATGCTAAAAAAGGCATGCTTTTTCACCAGCTTTATTTTATCTTTAAAAAATGGCAATGCAAATTCATGCATGAAGGGGGGTCTAAGGTTCATCTAGGACAACCCTTTTAAATCCATCTAAGTGAATACTAGGGGGGGATTTATCATAGACCAGCGTTTACATGCACTGCCAGAGGCTGCATCTAATTTATGACAAGACCCAGGCTTCAAGTCAATCTTTCCGTGCCCACTTTCTTCATCCTTCGCACTTGATGGACATCTCTTGTTTCTTTCTTCAGGCTTGATGCGCCTAATATCCGGCTCCTGTGCCATCCTCTATGGTTTTCGGCTACTCCACAGTGTACCCAGATGTGGTACTCTGCTTCAGAGACTCATTGCACTAAAGCAGACTCCCAGGCGCATTCACCAGTTTCCAAAAAGAGGAAGTGGTAAGAGCAGGGCCATCATGCCCAGCACATTTAACATTATTTACACCAGAAACTGTAGTAAATAATGACTGAAATCTACACTTGCTAAAAGCTGGAGTTTACTTCCGTCTGGAGCATGGACTGCAGGAAAGGGCACCTCATCATAAATTAAATGCTTGCTCCGGCAGTTAAGAGTCCATCAAGATTGGTGTAACACACACAGGTCTTGATAAATTGGGCCTATGTGTTTTGTTCAAATTGCAGCATGTTCTATTTGTCCTTTTTTTTGTCTTTTTTTAAATTTTTTATTAGGCTTCTCTATAGAAGTCTACACCAAAGAAAAAATGCCACGGAAAATTTGGCAAAAATGCCCTAAAGAAATGCATGGTGTATATATAAAAAAAAAAATCTGGCATTTTAAAATGTGTTTTTTTCTAACTTTTTAAATGGCAGAAAATAAGACTGTTTGAAGGTTATGCAACACTATCATATATTCAGTTTTCCCATTCCTAACCAGTTAAGGGGAATGTATCATCAGTGATCTCCAACTATTAGCATACATGCATAGCTGTAATTCACCTGATTAAAGCACTGTTTTTAATTTGTTGATCTAGGTCTCTGTTCCTGAGTCATGATATGATTGCATATAATGCAAATTAAATGTTTAGTGCAACCAGGTCATCATCTTTTTGCACCCAAGCTGTGCTCTTTTCTGTGGCCAACCCTACCTTACTGCTTTGCCATTTCCTGTTCCTTTCAATCCCTATAAAGATCTGTGGTTGCTGTCGGTGAAATCAAACTTTCCTGTTTACATACTGAAACTGTCCTAATTAGAGTATTTTTTATATTTTTTTTTCCAATTCTAACAAATTGGTCAGAAGATTCAGTTTTGGTACAAATACATTTGACCCCAATCGAAAGTGCTCAGATCTCCCTGAAAAGTTGTGTATGACACTCCTTCTAGGACTTTTTTCTCTCTTTTCTTTCTATCTTATTCTTATTATCTTATTTATCTATTTTTAGAATTTTTGCTCCCTCTCCCCCCTTTCAAGCTCTTTAATGTAAAGACAGCAATAGAAAAATCACGGTTATTCTTTTTAAAATTTAAAACATTACAAAAATGGTCCCATATTTGGGACAGATGCTTTCCAGTGTTTATAACACAAAAGGTAGTTTCAGAAAAAGCAATGTCTTGTTCTGAACAAGCAGCTTAAAAATTATGCCTCAATGGGGTAGTATCGAAAGAAGCAGCGGCTTGTTCTAAATTAGCATCCAGCTGTGAAGGGCTAGTAGTAATAGCGGAAGTGAGGGGAGTACCAGCTAGAGTCACTGTCAGCAATAGCAGATCTATTCATTGGCATCAGCTAAAAGGATGAGCCATGCCTCATTTATTTTCATACAGTAAATGTAATGTTTTGTACATTGATGATGCCACTTGCTACACTGAATACCTTCTCTGACAGTACATTGGAGGCTGGGAAGACAGTACACCTATAGAAAACTGGGCCAGTTCTGTCCACTGGCCCATGGACTCAGTCAAACAAGATGTGGAAGCCGTTTTCATTCCACCATTACTTCTTGCATCAGTGAGCACGTTTGCTCTAGTATATTTGTCTCTATTCACAAATCTGTATGTTCTTTGAAGAGGATGTGGAGGAGGTGGATTCGTCCCTGGTGTGGGAGCCAGTCTGGCAGAAACATGGATATATCAATAAAACCTTGATGTTACTGTGGGGCAGCTTTGCCGCTTGTAAAACATTAAGTAGGACATAAAAGAAATGTAACAACTGCTCGTACTGCCGCACAACAACAAATCTAAGGAGCGGCCCACATTCTCCTCCACGTGAGAATAAGGCAGGGAAGAATTTTTTGAGAAATATTGGCAGCTACTATAAGTATCTTTCATCAAGGCTGAGCACACGCAATCAATTTCCTAAAGGCAGTGGAAACCACTAAATGGTACGGCAGTGACTGCACTGCCAGCAACTCGGAACGGTGGGAGTTCAGTTTGCACATGAATGGATTGTTAGGCAGGCATTGCTTGCTGTCCACACATCCTGTTAGGGATGACTAACAATAGAGAAGAGGAGGTACAGGAGAAGCAGTAGCTAATGATGTTGATGGTGATGATGATGATGATAATTATTGGTCTGTCTACTGAAATAATCATAGGGAGGAGGAGGTTGGTCTTGCTCACACTACTGGCCAGTTTGATTTTTCCTCATAAACCTGTGATACCGATTCTTGTCTTAAAGGAAACCTATAGGGGATCATTTATCATTTGAGGGTTTTGTGTCAGTTTTAAGTCTGGCTTTAGGAAATCGTACACCATTAGGTGTAAAAGTAAACCAGAGGGTTTCCTGGCCTTACTCATGACTTTTTACAAAAGTCACACATAGTGAATGCGCCATAATCCAAGTCTAATCACACTTTTAGCTATTAAACATAGACCACTGAAAAGGATGATGAAATGTCATAAATGTAACCAAATGTTGCAGTTGCCATGACTTGCACATTTTTTAGGCCACAAAACTGACTTATTTGATTTGATAGATGTCCCTCATAGTTCTTAAATTTGTGCCTAAATGGGCAAGTCTCATTCTCTACCAGCTTGCAGAGAGCTTGCAGATGGTGATGATTTGGTATGCACAACAGAAAACAATTTTTGTGGAACACAAGACAATTTTCAACATTTTTTTAATTCTCAATTGGACAAAGCACACTCCAATATATTATAGGTTCGGTACATTACTTGGATAAATGGATTTTTGGGAAGACGATTTTCATTCTTTTTTAGGGGAAAAAATTGTCACTTGGAGTGCAATACAATGTATGTTTGGAGTCAGGTACATTGAATTAAGAAAATCGTAATAGGACAATGTCTAATAAATAACAGCCACATGGGAGAATAACTAAAATAATTAGCTTTCTGTTAAAAAAGGCTGTAGTTGTTTGATATTCTCTTCATTATAATGGTACCCCCTGGTGTTTAATCTGTAAAGTAATGCATGCCAACCTACTGACGAGGTCGCACATGCTCAGTTCCATCCTTCCACTAGCCATATCTACTGTTAGAAGCTATGACAATTAAGGGAGAGAGTTGCAGTAGAGCAGACATGCCAGTTAAGAAAGTACACGCCACCTGAGCTGCCAGACTAAATAAATCTTTGTAGAACAACAGAAGCAATAAATAGGGGATCTCTAAACCCATGTGAGGTACAGGGCTGGTTGTAGTTTGTTAGAAAGAGATTGTCATGTACTAGAGTATATTATGTCTGATTTATTTATTTTTTACAAAAATAATGGCTAGAGATGAGCAGATTTTTCAAAATTTCGATTTACCGTTTCGCAGAATTGTTTTGGAAGAATTTAGTTCGATCCAAATGTATTCGTGGCGAATTACGTTAAAAAACGGCTAATTCCTGGCTGCAGAGAGCCTTTATAGTGGTGTAGAACACTCCGCCTTGCAGTAACACGCATAGGGAGTCTGCTTTGGTAGTGAAATAATACTGTGAGTCCATATGACATGCAGATGACAGGTGTCGCTCTTAGAATCACTGCAAACTTCACTTATTTGGGCAGTCACAGGGGCCAAAACTGACCAAATAACTTAAGTATGAACTCAGACTTACAGGTCGATGTTAGTGCCAAAAAGATGCACACTCCTTTTACACCGTTGTCAGCTGATTCCACATAGATGTCAACAGAGCCTGTTCTATTAAATGCTTATACAAGTAGAGCCCCCCCGACGGAGTGGAGAGGGTGTCAGCAGTAAGTTTGTGTTGACGTCACTGATTATTTTGGCCTTCTTCTGATCCGTAAGAACAGTAACCCACAAAAAAAGCATCCGCCTTCACTCGGTCAGCATTTGGTCAGTAATCCTTCAGTATTGCTAATGCCCCAAAAACCAGGAGTGGATCCAAAACAGAGATGACACGTGAATGGAATATTTGCAAATCATTAGCCAATTCTGATGGGATTATACAGGCCTTACAACTGCTACACAGACAGGATCCGATGTGCATCTCATTTTTCCTTCCTTCTGACAGATCAGAAGAAGGGTCAAATAAATGATGATGTCAGCCAAGCCAAAAAGGCTAAATAGTGGCCCAGTCATGAAGTGGGGAGGGTGGGAACAGCATGAGAAGCCCCAATAGTGGCCCTATGACATACTGGTGAGGTGGAAGCAGCATCAAGAGGCCACAAAGTGTCACAATGGCAGAGTGTGGAGGTGGCAGCAGTATGAGGAGACCACAGAGTGGCAAGTTGACATAGTGTGGAGGTCGGTGGCAATACCAGTACCCGCTGAAGATGGTGGGTGAAAGAAGGAGCACTTGGCATCAGATGTGTGGCATCAGGCAGGTGGCAGCATCAGAATAGTAGCTGAGGCAGGTAGCCAGAAGAAACCAGTCTCTTTTGTCAAGTGTTGGTGTGGCACCATGGGTGATCTAGTCTGATGCATCAGGAATTGGTGGGGGGAAATCCTGTCTGATCCGCGCCTGATTCATCTTGACAAAGGTCAGTCGCTCCACATTTTGGGTGGACAGGCGAGTTCTTCTTAGGGTAACTATTGACCCGCCGCACTAAACACCCGCTCTGATGCCACTACTGGCTGGGCAGAACAGCTTTTCCAGGGCAAACTCGTCCAGTTGCAGCCACAAATCCAGTTTGGCTGCCCAGTAGTCCAGGGATTTGTTTATCATGCGACTTATTTTAACTACGCTAGAGGAGTTTCCATACTGGTCAGTAAGACTCTTCCGTTTCAGCTGATGTCCGTGCACATTGATCCGGCAGGGAAATATGTATTGTTGCAGGCTAACATTAGAGGTTGTGACGTCTTAATAGTAGGTATTTATATACCCCCACCATTTGAGAGGGAAGTGGTTGACCAAATCATGGCCAGAGTAGTTGTTTTCCCTGCAGCTCCCTTGTTCATATTGGGTGATTTTAATGCCACACTAGATAGCAATCTTGATAGACTTAGGCATTCTCCCAGGCACAATCCCGCTTTACTATATTGGGCACAAGCACATTACTTGAAGGAAATATGGAGGAACTTATATCCTGATACAAAGCAATACTCCTGTCACTCGACCTCTGTCAATGCATTGTCCCGTATAGGTCTGGCTTTCGCAAATCAGGAGGGGCTTTTATGGGTGAAGGCTGCAGAGTATCTGCCGAGAGGTATCTCAGATCATGTCCCCTTGCAGATAATCCTTACATTGCCAAGCAGTAGGTCGCGTTCTATTTGGCGGTAGAATCCAAAGTGGCTAGACGTTCTTCCTGTGGGAGTGGCGTGCAGGGAAGCTATTTCATCATATTGGGAAGTTAACGAGGGCTCCTCCAATCCACTGGTGGTATGGGACGCAAGCAAGGCTGTTTTGAGAGGGGCATTAATAGTGGTGATAGCAACACACAGGATGGAACTACTTTCTTTGCGGGTGATATTAGAGGGGAAATTGGATGTTGCAGAAAAAGCATATGTACAGTCATGTGAAAAAATTAGGACACCCTTTGAAAGCATGTGTTTTTTTGTAACATTTTTAATAAAAGGTTATTTCATCTCCGTTTCAACAATACAGAGAGATTAAAGTAATCCGACTAAACAAAGAAAACTGAAGAAAAGTCTTTTCAAGATCTTCTGTAAATGTCATTCTACAAAAATGCCTATTCTAACTGAGGAAAAAGATAGGACACCCTTGCCCCTAATAGCGAGTGTTACCTCCTTTGGCTGAAATAACTGCAGTGAGACGGTTCTTGTAGCCATCTACCAGTCTTCGACATCGGTCTGAGGAAATTTTACCCCACTCCTCAATGCAGAACTTTTTCAGCTGTGAGATGTTTGAGGGGTTTCATGCACGTACAGCCCTTTTCAAGTCACCCCACAGCATCTCAATGGGATTCAAATCTGGACTTTGACTTGGCCATTCCAGGACTCTCCATTTCTTCTTTTTCAGCCAATCTTTGGTTGATTTACTAGTATGTTTTGGGTCATTGTCATGTTGCATGGTCCAGTTCCGCTTCAGCTTTAATTTTCTAACTGATGGTCTCACATGTTCTTCAAGCACCTTCTGATACACAGTAGAATTCATCGTGGATTCTATGATGGTGAGCTGACCAGGTCCTGCTGCAGCAAAGCAGCCCCAAACCATGACACTTCCACCTCCATGCTTCACAGTTGGTATGAGGTTCTTTTCTTGGAATGCTGTGTTTGGTTTACGCCAAACATGTCCTCTGCTGTTGTGTCCAAATAATTCAATTTTGGACTCATCTGTCCAAAGAACATTATTCCAGAAGTCCTGGTCTTTGTCAACTTTATCTCTGGCAAATGTCAGTCTGGCCTCGATGTTTCTCTTGGAAAGCAAAGGTTTCCTCCTTGCACACCTCCCATGCAAGTTAAACTTGTACAGTCTCTTTCTGATTGTAGAGGCATGTACTTCTACATCAACAGTAGCCAGAGCCTGCTGTAGTTCTCGAGATGACACTTTAGGGTTTTTGGAGACCTCTTTTAGCATCTTGCGGTCTGCTCTTGGGGTGAACTTGCTGGGGCGACCAGTCCTGGGCATGTTGGCAGTTGTTTTGGAAGCCCTCCACTTGTAGACTATCTTCCGGACAGTGGAATGGCTGATTTCAAAATCTTTTGAGATCTTTTTAAATCCCTTCCCAGACTCATAGGCTGCTACAATCTTTTTTCTGAAGTCCTCTGACAGCTCTTTTGCTCTCACCATGGTGCTCACTCTCACTTCAACAGTCAGGAGCACACCAAACTAAATGTCTGAGGTTTAAATAGGGCAAGCCTCATTCAACATGCAGAGTAACGATCTACTAATTATGTGCACCTGGTGTGATATACCTGTGTGAGATCTGAGCCAATTTAAGAGGGAATACATGTGAGGGTGTCCTATCTTTTTCCTCAGTTAGAATAGGCATTTTTGTAGAATGACATTTACAGAAGATCTTGAAAAGACTTTTCTTCAGTTTTCTTTGTTTAGTTGGATTACTTTAATCTCTCTGTATTGTTGAAACGGAGATGAAATAACCTTTTATTAAAAATGTTACAAAAAAACCACATGCTTTCAAAGGGTGTCCTAATTTTTTCACATGACTGTAGATGACCCCACGCCAGAGGATCATTCACTTTGGTTATTAGCTCAAAGACAATACAACTTGTACTTAACTGAATTTACTCAGAAGCGCCTCATGGTTCAGAAACAGAACATTTTTTCTGAAGGGAATAAGAGTGGGAGAGCTTTGGCGTACCTGGCCAAAACTGAAGTCCCACTAAAAGTAGTACCAGCTATTAGGGATGGGCAGGGTGTACTCTTTACTGCACCAGAGGAAATATGTGACCAATTTGCTAGTTACCTCATTATATTCCTCTAAAACTACTAAAACCACAGAGGAGGTAATGCTTTTTCTGGATACTATCCCAGTAACGGAGCTAGCGTATTCAGAAAAGCAGTTATTAGATGGCCCCATAGTCCCGCAGGAAATCCAACATGCCATATTGTCTATGGCAAAAGGAAAGACTTCGGGTCCGGATGGCTTCCCTGTGGAGTGGTATAATTTCCAGATTGAGGAAGTGAGTCAGAGGCATAGCAAACTATTTATGCATGCTCTGGAGGGTGGGGCCTTGCCAACATCGTTCCATGAAGCTACTATAGTGGTCATACACAAAGCAGTGTGGCTCATATAGGCCCATATCATTGATAAATTCTGATGCTAAGCTATTGGCTAAGGTGTTGGCTAGTAGATTGGCGTCAGTCATTTCATCGTTAGTAGGCATGGATCAATCCGGTTTCATGCCCAGGAAAATGACGGACATAAACCTGAGGCGCCTTTTCACGAACTTACAAATCACACATGATAATGCTGGCAGCAGGGCGATTGCTTCATAGGATAACGAAAAGGCGTTTGATTCGGTGGTGTGGGGATTTATGTGGGAAGTCCTAAAGAAAATGGGGGTTCCTAAGAATTTCCTCCAGTGGTTGCACTTGCTATATTTGCAACAGACGGCTAGGGTAAGAGTCAATGGATATTTGTCCAAGTCATAGGGGCACCAGACAGGGGTGTCCTTTGTCACCCCTTCTGTTTGCTTTAGTAATGGAACCGCTATCGGTGTATATAGCAGGTAGCAATAGAATACAAGGATGGGACACTGCAGGTATATCCGAAAAGATCTCGCTTTATGCAGACAATATGCTGATATACTTGGGAGATGTTTGCCATTCTTTGGAAGCTTTACTAGAAATAATGGATTTATATGGAACTTTTTCAGGGCTACGGGTCAATTGGGCCAAATCGGCATTATATTTAGTTGATGAGCTTTCCCCTCAGAGTGTATCATCCTTGTCGTCACTTCAGGTGGTGAGTAGCTTCACATACCTGGGTATGGTCATACATAAAGATGTCACCCAGTTCATAGACTTGAACATAAATCCGGTTGTGAAATATGTTTCGCAAAAACAGAAAGCTTGGGAGGCGCTACCACTGTCATTGATAGGATGCATCAATATTTTTAAAATGATCCTTCTCCCCAAGCTACTGTACATATATAGAGCAACCCCTTTAACTCTACAGAAATCTAATTTTCAGACTTTAGATCGCCTGCTAACGCCCTTTTTGTGGAACAACTCAGTTCCTCGCATAGCTAGGGATACTTTGAAAGCTACTACTGAGAGAGTAGACGCAACAAAATTATGCTGCTTGGTGGATTAAGGCAGACCCTTAGAACCCGGCGGTGGTATTGGAGGCGGCTCTCATGGGGTCGTATGAAGCTATGACGAAATTAGTGTATAGAGCAGGGAGTACCCGGTTAAACATTTTACTACATTGATGGCGGGGGTGATTAATGCGTGGAATACTTTTGCGGAGGTGAGGGGGGATGGAGAGGAAAGCAATATATTGTCCCCAGTGATGCCCTTGTGGGGAAATCCCAAGCCGGTGGAACAAACTTCTCTGCTTTATTTTGAATTCTGGCCACGAAAGGGCGTCAAATACCTGACTCAAGTGTATGAAGACGGGTTTTTTAAGACCTTTTCAAACTTGCAAACGGAATATAACCTGCCACAAGCATCTCTTTTTAGATTTTTCCAACTAAGACATGCTTGCGAATCCCAGTTTGGGGCTGGTCCTTTGAGGCTGGAATATAATGCAGTAGAGAAAATTGCCAGACGGGCAAACCATACTAAAATGGTGTCGTCTTTTTATGCTTTCCTTCTATCCTCCCGGCCTTCACTGATGACAAGGGCTTTTCTTAAGTGGAGGGCTGATATTCCCACATTGGAAGATTGTCATGAGAAGGAGCTGTCGGCCTCTTGGAGGGGGGCGGTGATTTGTGGGATCAGCTGATTCAGATGAAATGGTTATATAGAGTCTACTTTACCCCAGTGCATACGCATGCATAAACTTGCTTCAGATTCGTGTACAAGTTGTGGAAATGGCAGGGGGACCCTAATGCACATGGTGTGGGAGTGTCCGGTTATTGCAGAATTTTGGACCAGGTGCATGACTATCTGGATGCTCGTCTTGGACTCCCCGCAGTTGTGGCACCTGAAGTTAGTCTGCTAGGTCTTGTTAACGATATTATTCCAACTAAACATACCAAAATCCTTTATAGGTTGCTGATGTTTTATGCAAGAAAGTCAATTTTTCTAAACTTGAAGCCCCCCAAGAAACCAACATTGTCTCATTGGATCCAGCTTATCAATACTACATTATCAGTATACAATTTAACTTACGAAGCTAGGGGCGTACCAGAATATTTTTTTTTTACCAGAAAAAAAGTTTTTGGAGATGCCCAGGTCACTGCCAGTATGAATGTGTGTGTGGATGGAGACAGGTCTTAATGGAACACTTCGATTTCATGACAATGCTACTGCTCTATGACTGATGTGAACTACATTATATTCTGTGCATTTATAGACATGTTTGTTTATATGTAATCCTATTATTTTGCCTGTCAACTGAATGTGATGTTCAAGGTTATACCTTGTTGAGGGGGTTCCCCTATTTAAAGTTTTTTATTTCTATGAAAAATAACAAATAAAGCCTTTAAAAAAATAATAATAATCTGGTCTGAACTACTGTAGGCCATTATCATAACCTAATGCTGGTTAGGCAGACAGAAGTTAAGTAGGCAGACACAATGTCCAAGCTCTGCCTGTGACTTGCAAATTACAAAAAAAAAACTGTAGAGGATGATTAACCCTTTTAATGTCATGGAATCATTCGTAGTAGAAAGATCTGGTTTAATGGCATCTCAAATATGTTTTCTTCTGTAGTGTAACCTGCACAGGCTATCTGACAAGAAGTACAAATAATATACCACATGTGTGGTATTGCAGTTACTACATCGTTTTATAGAATAATGTGGTATATAGAAAAATAAACTTGCAGCACTCAGTGGATTCCTTTGCAGTTCTTTTATTCTGTATTAAACATGGTTGCTGGTGCGGGCACTCACTCAGCAACAGCCTGAAGAAGCGAGGTCAGCGCGAAACAGCCGTTGCCCAAAGGTGAGTGAGTGCCCACACCAGTGACCATGTTTTAATACCGAATAAAAGAACTGAAAAAGAATCCGCTGAGTGCTGCAACTTTATTTCTGTATATACCACATGCAAATGCATTCTGGATTGCTGAGCACCGCATGAGTGTCACACGATTGATATGATTGACCTGTAATAGCCATGTAATCCCACATGTATGCAGCGGTGCCAACACTAGAATACTTTTCTGTTATAACTGTTTTATATAATAATGTTCACAGGGGCCTTGTGGAGTCAGAGTTCTTAGAAGCATAGGTGCAACATGAACATCTAGCGCCATTACATTTGAAAAAAAAACATTCTAAAATCTAAACCAGACTTTAGATTTGGACTGATCTGACACTATGCTCAGATGCAACAAAGAGCCTAATGTTGGGGGTCTTCTAATAGAAAAATTACTTTCCTACTTGGCTTAATATTTTTCTGAGAATATCATCCTATAACAGCAGAGCTAAATATGAGGTATCTAATAATGACTTTTTTGATAATATTAAACTCTTTGCTGTATGTAGTGACAAAAACTTTGTCAACATTGATGATGTTTTTGTTTTTATCTCGATCATACTGGATGAGATTTTATATTTTTTTTTTATTTAGCAGTATTGTTTGTCTGATTAATGGCAATCTCTCTTAATTAAACAATCTTCTATATCTTTTTTCTGTTCTGCATAAAAACAGGAGTAGAGTACTTACATTTCACAAGTGTAAATTCTTCTCCAGGTAGGCTAGCAATAGTGTGTCTGGGATGGCAGAACGAAGTACTCAAAAATGGTATTGCCAGATATAGGTTTCCAGTACCTATGGGTAAAAGTGCGTCCCCATTTTGAATTCTCTATTAATATTAGATCCAAAAATTGAATGTGTGAAACATAGAAACATAGAAACATAGAATGTGTCGGCAGATAAGAACCATTTGGCCCATCTAGTCTGCCCAATATATCTGAATCCTATGAATAGTCCCTGGCCCTATCTTATATGAAGGATAGCCTTATGCCTATCCCATGCATGCTTAAACTCCTTCACTGTATTTGCCGCTACCACTTCTGCAGGAAGGCTATTCCATGCATCCACTACTCTCTCAGTAAAGTAATACTTCCTTATATTACTTTTAAACCTTTGCCCCTCTAATTTAAAACTGTGTCCTCTTGTGGTAGTTTTTCTTCTTTTAAATATGCTCTCCTCCTTTACCGAGTTGATTCCCTTTATGTATTTAAAAGTTTCTATCATATCCCCTCGGTCTCTTCTTTCTTCCAAGCTATACATATTAAGGTCTTTTAACCTTTCCTGGTAAGTTTTATCCTGCAATCCATGGACCAGTTTAGTAGCTCTTCTCTGAACTCTCTCTAGAGTATCTATATCCTTCTGGAGATATGGCCTCCAGTACTGCGCACAATACTCCAAGTGAGGTCTCACCAGTGTTCTGTACAGCGGCATAAGCACTTCACTCTTTCTACTGCTTATACCTCTCCCTATACATCCAAGCATTCTGCTGGCATTTCGTGCTGCTTTATTACATTGTCTTCCCACCTTTAAGTCTTCTGAAATAATTACTCCTAAATCCCTTTCCACAGATACTGAGGTCAGGACTGTGTCAAATATTCTATATTCTGCCCTTGGGTTTTTACGCCCCAGGTGCATTATCTTGCACTTATCCACATTAAATTTCAGTTGCCAGAGTTCTGACCATTCTTCTAGTTTTCCTAAATCCTTTTCCATTTGGCGTTTCCCTCCAGGAACATCAACCCTGTTACATATCTTTGTGTCATCAGCAAAAAGACAAACCTTACTATCGAGGCCTTTTGCAATATCACTTATGAAGATATTAAACAAAATTGGTCCCAGTACAGATCCCTGTGGAATCCCACTGGTAACATGACCTTGTTTTGAATGTTCTCCATTGACTACAACCCTCTGTTGTCTGTCACTCAGCCACTGCCTAATCCACTCAACAATATGGGAGTCCATGCTCAATGACTGCAGTTTATTGATAAGTCTTCTATGTGGGACAGTGTCAAAAGCCTTACTAAAATCTAGATATGCGATGTCTACTGCACCTCCACCGTCTATTATTTTAGTCACCCAGTCAAAAAAAATCTATAAGATTTGTTTGACATGATCTCCCTGAAGTAAACCCATGCTGTTTTTCATCTTGCAATCCATGGGATTTTAGATGTTCCACAATCCTATCCTTTAATAGGGTTTCCATTAATTTGCCTACTATTGATGTCAGACTCACTGGTCTATAGTTGCTCGATTCCTCCTTACTACCTTTCTTGTGAATGGGCACGACATTTGCCAATTTCCAATCTTCCGGGACGACTCCTGTTACTAATGATTGGTTAAATAAATCTGTTAACGGTTTTGCCAGCTCACCACTAAGCTCTTTTAATAATTTTGGGTGTATCTCATCAGGCCCCTGTGACTTATTTGTCTTCACTTTAGACAGCAAACTTAGAACATCTTCCTCTGTAAAGACACATGCATCAAACAATTTAATAGTCATCCTTTCTAGTGGAGGTCCTTCTCCTTTTTCTTTTGTAAAAACTGAACAGAAGTATTCATTAAGGCAGTCGGCTAGCCCTTTATTCTCTTCTACATACCTTCCGTCCTTTATTTTTAATTTAGTTATTCCTTGTTTTAATTTCCTTTTTTCATTTATATATCTGAAGAATGTCTTATCCCCTTTTTTCATAGACTGAGCTAGTTTTTCTTCTGCTTGAGCTTTAGAAGTTCTTATAACTTGCTTGGCCTCTTTCTGCCTAATCTTGTAGATTTCCTTATCTTCATTGCTCTGGTTTTTTTTATAATTACAAAATGCTAGCTTTTTATTTTTAATGATTTGGGCCACTTCTGCTGAGTACCACAGTGGTCTCTTCCTTTTTTTGCTTTTACTGACAAGTCTAATGCAATTTTCTGTTGCCTTCAATAATGCATCTTTTAAGTAGTCCCATTTCTCCTGGACTCCATGTAATCCGTTCCAGTCTGATAAGGACTCATTTATGACTAATTTCATTTTTGAAAAGTCTGTTTTTCTAAAATCTAAAACTTTTGTTTTTGTGTGGTGGGACTCTTTCACAGTTCTTATATTAAACCACACTGACTGGTGATCACTAGATCCCAAGGTTTCGCCTACAATGACATCATATACCGAATCCCCATTTGTGAATATCAAATCCAAAATGGCCTCCCTCCAGTGGTATTGATGAGTAAAATGTAAATTATATTCATTATGATTAATGTGTCTGACAAAATCAAAACCATCTGGACAAGAGATTAAAAAACAGTATCCCTCAATTGGAACTATCGATTACCAACAGAAAGAAATCTAAATTCCAACTTGATCTTCAGGAACAGTTTGTGAATGGGCATGTTTTCATGGTGCTGGACCCTCCTTTCATGTTTTACTTTGAGACTCCAGGATCTGTGCAGCAGCAGGGGAGAGCTAAATATATTGATATTTTTTCTATCAAGTTATTCGAACTACCTAATTGACTACAAGGTCAAATAACATTATTATGAACGCTTCCTACTTTCGATGTCGGCAGTGCGTAGCTCATGAAGACATGTATCGTGTTTGATGGGTTGAGATCACCTTGATCATTGTGTTCACTCTATGGATCCTACCCAACACCCTCTAGAGCAGCTGTGGGAGGCACTGCAGTCAGTATTGCTCCAGATACCTGTGACAACCTGCAAGAACCTTACTGAGTCGCTCCCTGCTTGTCTAGCTGCTGTCCATGCTACATAGGGCAGTTACTCTGCATATTAGCTGGTAGTCATAATAATGGCACTTGACTGTGTATATCATCCATATTCCTAACACTGTCCCTATAAGACCCTAACATGGGTGTCTTATGTATATGTGTCTGATAGCCCAGCCAATATCATCCTTTCTGATTGGCTGTCAGGCTAACTGCAAGGCATTCTTGGCAAGCCTTCTGGCCAGGGCTCCTTCTAGGTCATGTAACCCTCTCACTGTATCTTACCTGTGCTGTCTCTCATTAATGTACTAATTTGAAATGTAAAATGGTGGACACCAGTTTGTGTGAACTGTCTGAATCAAATCGCCAAAGCTTCATATTTGTTTGGAAGTAGAATTCTTGTGAAATTTGTGAGCAATCCGATTTGTTTATAATCAATTTGCTCATCTCTAGGCCTGATGGTGAGTATCACCTGTGTGTGGCAGCAGCCTCTGTGTATGGAACAGGCTCAGTTCCTGAGTCTGCTCCATACAACCCCTGTGCACTGACAACATACAGTTAAAGGGCTTCTGTCACCCCATTAAACCGTTTTTTTTTTTTCTTTACTAATAATCCCTACACTGCGATCTCATCATACATAAGCTAATTGATGATTTTGGTTCAGTAGAATTTCTTAAAAATCGATTTTTATAATATGTAAATTACCTTGCTACCAGCAAGTAGGGCGGCTACTTGCTGGTAGCAGCCGAATCCTCCGATGGTAATGACGCCCCCTTTGCTTGTTGATTGACAGGGCCAGGGAACGGGATAGTTCTCTGCTGGCCCTGCCTGTTTTGATTCAATATCTTGCGCCTGCGCCGCTGCCGTACCTCTCTTCAATCTGCGCAGGCGCACTGAGAGGCGGCCACTCACTCGGCCGCTCGCTCCTCAATGCGCCTGCGCCGGGTGTAGATGTGACGTCATCGGCGCAGGCGCATTGAGGATGGAGCGGCCGAGTGAGTGGCCGCCTCTCAGTGCGCCTGCGCAGATTGAAGAGAGGTACGGCCGCGGCGCAGGCGCAAGATATTGAATCAAAACAGGCAGGGCCAGCAGAGAACTATCCCGTTCCCTGGCCCTGTCAATCAACAAGCAAAGGGGGCGTCATTACCATCGGAGGATTCGGCTGCTACCAGCAAGTAGCCGCCCTACT
Source organism: Bufo gargarizans (assembly GCF_014858855.1). NCBI lineage: Eukaryota > Metazoa > Chordata > Amphibia > Anura > Bufonidae > Bufo > Bufo gargarizans. Next base: position 171,118,965 of record NC_058082.1, read on the forward strand.
TGCTGGTAGCAAGGTAATTTACATATTATAAAAATCGATTTTTAAGAAATTCTACTGAACCAAAATCATTAATTAGCTTATGTATGATGAGATCGCAGTGTAGGGATTATTAGTAAAGAAAAAAAAAAAAACGGTTTAATGGGGTGACAGAAGCCCTTTAAGCTGTGGTGTGCATGGAGATTAAAGGATGTCTACTCCACTAGAGAAAAACCTGAGTTTTCCATTGTAATTAATAATGTTGGTAATTATTGATGAACTAACATTCACAATACATTTATTGCTAGAATAATAACCCCTGTGGTATTTTCAGTACCTGTAATAAATCTTCACTTGTTGCCAATTCTAAATGTTTGGGTATGCCCATGTACTGTTAGTATGCAGGCTAATACTGCAAAGTGGTCTGTGGCCTATAAGAAGCCAGAACACAGGTTGGAATGGAACTGCAATCAAGCGTTTGCGATAACTGGCAATTAGTCTTTCACATCTCTGTGGAGGAATTTTGGCCCACTCTTCTTTGCAGAATTGTTTCAATATAGCCACATTGGAGGGATTTCGAGCATGAATGGTCTGTTTAAGGTCATGCTACAGCATCTCAATCGGATTTAGGTCCGAACTTTGACTAGGCCACTCCAAAACCTTCATTTTATTTTTTTTACTATTCAAAGCTGGACCTGCTGGTGTGCGTGGGATCATTGCCCTACTGCAGAACCCAAGTATGCTTGAGCTTAAGGTCATAAACTGATGACTGGACATTCTCCATCAGAATTTTCTGGTAGAGAGCAGAATTCATGGTTTCATCAATAACAAGTCGTCCGGGTCCTGAAGCAGCAAAGCAGCCCGACCATCACACTACTACCGCCATGTTTGACTGTCAGTATGATATTCTTTTTCTGAAATGCTGTCTTAGTTTTAAACCAGATGAAACGGGACTCACACCTTCCATAAAGTTAAACTTTTGTCAGGACAGTCCACAGAATATTTTCACAAAAGGATTGGGGATTATCAAAATACTTTTTGCAAATGTGAGACAGGCCTTTGTGTTGTTTTTGGACAGCAGCAGTTTTTGCCTTGGAACTCTCTCTCCTATGGATACCATTTTTGACCAATCTTATTGTTGAATCATGAACACTGACCTTAACTGAGGCAAGTTAGGCATTATATGTTGTTCTGGTTTATTTTGTGACCACCTGGAAGAGTCGTCAATGAGCTCTTGGAGTAATTTTGGTAGGACAGCCACTCCCGGGAAGTTTCACCACTGTTCCATGTTTCGTCACTGTGGTTAATTGGAGTTCATTTGAGTCCCAAAGCCTTAGTCCACAAGAAATAAGAAAAGCTCCAGCACCAGACATGGACGTTGTAAATAATCCCGATCTTTATTTGTCACCAAAATTCAGGTAGGTACAGCAAACTGTGACACTGGTTCCCACTTGTTCCCAAAGATCTACGCGTTTCGAACAGTAGTGTTCTTAGTCATGATCCAAGGTGTCTAACATGTTCCAAACTGAAATAGGGTTCACCTCCAGACACCTGTGCAAACATTTTCACCCGTGTCATATAGTAACACATCTAGCAGTGCTATAAATATACAATGAAAAATACATGAAAAATCTGTGATATGTAAAAAAAACATATAGCCCTTTCTTAGATGGTATAAATATAATACCCCTGCATAGTACAGATTACATTGATTATATCCGTCAGCGATGGAAAGACAATAATTTCATGGAGGTCTGTTCAGCTAGTGGTTGATTGCATCGTGTTTTATGTCTAGTTTTTAATTATTATTATTTTTAATTTTGATTTTTAATGTGATATTTCGATAGAAATGGCTTTGTAACATTTTCCAGACTAATGGATGTAAATGACTTTCCTTCTCATCTGTTCTTGAATTTAGCGTACTTCAAGTTGTCAGACAGGTTCTATTAAGTGATTAAGTGATTTCTTGATTCCACAGGTCTGGCAGTAAGCCTGTGTGTGGCTAGTGAAATTGGACTCGGCTTTCCAAAAATTGTGGTTAATCACAGTTCATTTATGGCAATGGTGGTGGCGGTTCAATAATTTTTTCACATAGGGCCAGGTTGTTTGTGATTATATTTTCCATTATTAAATTAAATCATCATTTAAAAACTGCTGCTTGTATTTACACAGGTTATCTTTATCTGATATTCAGATTTGTTTAATAATCTGAAACAATTAAAGGCTATGTACACCTTCAGAGGCATATTTTTTATGATTGCATCTTTTCAGTTGGTCTTTATTTAAAAAATTTAGCTGTTCTGTCAAAAAAGGTTAACTGTTTTTCTAGCTGTGTGACTGGCACTTTCACTTTCAGCCGGTTATCACATAAACCTTATCTCTAAACTACAGTGAGGTCATAAACCCTTTTTTAAGCCACATTCTTATACATTATTATCAGTAAGATAAGAACTGAGCTATAATGAGTGTTTATAATGTCAGAGAGCAGAGATAAGGAGCCCGTCAGCTCCTCAGATGACTGAAAAGACAGAAAATCCAAAAGGTGCTTCTAGAGCATGTCAGCTCTGTACAGAAACAGGACACCACATCGCTACAGGGGCTCCTTCATATGGCAATACTACCATCCTCTCCACCGATGAAATTTGCAAAACCGGAAGCGTTGGTCACGCAAGTTGAGCGTTAAGTATTACTCCGTTCTCTGACGCACTTCATCAGTTGGTGAAGCATATAGACTAATCGGACTGTGTCGCAAGTATACCATCTGATACTATACTGAAAGCGGTTGTTTTCTTTCTTTGTTGGTTAATTGAGTACCTCTGTGAACCAGGAGGACATTTCATATATATAAACCAGACTATCGTGCTAGAGTTTATTTATGGCTGTTGAGACATGTTGCGGTCCATTTACCTAAAGGCGTTGTCCTTGATATATTAGAAAATTGTGGTTCTTTATCAAGTCCCTTAACCTGATCAGTTGTGATATATATATATATATATATATATATATTTTTTTTATATCAAACATCTATTGTATCATACATTAGATTATCATTGTATGTGGATCTAGTGACCACTATAGTTTGGAGAATAAAATATATTGCTGATTCTATTTTATTTTCATTGATGTGATTACAATTTGTGTACAGGACACTTCGGTTATTTCTTTTGGTCATTTGTCCCCTGAGGAACCCTTCACCAACTGGGAGAAACGCGTTGGAACGTCTTGGATAGGAGTGCCAATCTGACACTCTACCTATTTGTATATTATTGTCTTGCACTAATTCTCTATGGGTGTATTACTCACCATCACACTGTTGTGAGGGGAGGTGTTCTTCACATATAACTAATTTTCATTTTTGTTTTTGGTATGCGTATAGATCAGTCCCAGCATCTGCTAGGATCCCTTCCATCTGTCACCCACCATAGGGTCCTTTAGGGAACAGCAGGAGGCACGAGACACGGGATCGCCCTTATCAGGGCGGCTATTCCGTTTGCAGGTAGGGCCACTTCAACAGGGCAAGTATAGGGATATTGTCCCATTCTAGCCACTACAACTACACCAGGCTGCTTACCTTGCTACCAAGAACATTAGTGGCACATAGGTTCTTATCTTGTTTTTGTTTATCTGTATTTTTATATTCAAAGGGTCCATTATATTAATTTTTGATTATTAAAAGTTACGTTTTAGAATAATGGTCATTCTGTGAATTTTCTGTCTATATACTGACCTAATTCTACTATATATCCCTCGAACAGGGTTATGTTCATTCTGTGAACCTGATTTTTAAAGTGGCAGGACTATGTTCTTATCACATGCATCTATGCCCCTTTTGATGCCTAACACTAGTTTCGATAGTTAGGTTTACTCTCAACTAAAATTCCTAGGTACTTTTTCGTGTCGGTCTTAACCAGTGTTTTACCATTTAATTTGTAAGGGTGACTTGTATTATTCCTTCCCATGTACATAACCTTACATTTAACAGTGTTAAACCTCATCTGCCACTTCTCTGCCCAAGCCTCCAGTCTATCCAATATAACTGTAGAAGTATACTGTCCTATTCCATGTTGATTACTTTACAGTTTACACAGTTTAGTATTGTCAGCAAAAATGTATATTAACTATTAATAAACACCCTCTGTTTTCTGTACTAACCTTTTATGTGGCACAGTATCAAATGTTTTGGAGAAGTCAAGCTATATGATATCCATTGACTCACCCTGGTCCAGTCTAGAACTTACCTTCTCATAGAAACTGATTAGGTTATTTTGACAGGACTGATCACTCATAATCCTGTGCTGATACGGCATTATACACTTATTTTCAATGAGATACTTTAGGATAGCATATCTTAAAAACTCTCTTAGAATACATGGGTGTATGCTATCTGGACCAAGTCAATTGTCTGTTTTAATATTTTTAAGATTTACCCACAAACCCAGACCCTTCCTTCCTACACCAGTTCCTGAGCCACTTTACTTCCCTAATCTCCCATTGTCTTTCGGGTGTGGCACATTGCACAGGTAATATTTAAGTACAATAAGTCACATTAAAGGGTTTCTCTGGAGTTTTGATATTGATGGTCTATCCTCAGAATAGGTCATCAATATCAGATAGATGGGGGTCCAACTCCCCTGCCGATCACCTGTATGAAGAGGCCCATGGCACTGCATGAGCAGTTAGGCCTCCTCCTAGGCCTGTGACATCCCATTCATTAGTTACATGGCCTGGTTTAGGGCCCACTCAAGAGACAGATGTCTTTTTAGTCCCCCCCTGCACTAAACCCACACGGTTCCCCCATATCAGTACTTGCCACACAGTGCATCCCTTAACAATGTCAGCTACTCAGATGTTCTATATTATAAATAGGAAGAGATTGTGGAAGGGAATCTTTCACTGAATGATATCTGCTAGAAAAGAAAGGGGTGAAGGGAATGTTGTAAGAGAGTTCATGGAAGTGACAATGCAAGCAAAGAACAAGTCTACTCAACCACTTGATGCTAATCAATTCCAATATGGAATACAAGGTGTGAACATAGCCTAAAGGTGGTTTTAGATGCACCTGTCCAGATTATCGGGAACAACTTTTCCTTGCGAACTGTCGTTTCAGATCATCTGGCTAAATGTGCCGCCATGATTCTGTATGGGGACAAGAGATCGCTAAAGCAATCCCTTGTCCTCATACAGTGAAGGAGATCATTGCATGTAAATGCGTGGTCTCCTTCACTGAATGAGCAACCCGACTTTCGGGAAGTAAAGCTTCCTTTTCAGCAATCAGCCGCTCAGTCAGCCCATCTAAATCCACCTTTAATCTGACCAAACCCATCAATGTCAACAGGGTCAGTCAACCATGAAATGTTTATTGGGTTGTCTTGACTGTCAAGCAGCAGCAGATTTTGGGGGATAAAACAATCAGGCATTTGGAATTCAACACCTTTAAGAAGACAGCAGAAATCTATGCCTGACATGGCAACATACCAATGGAGTAGTCTTGTTTTGATCTTGGGAATCAGCAAAGAAATTTCTTTATAGCATTCACACGACCGTATGTATTTTGTGGTCCATAAAACACTGATCTGCAAAAAATACAGATGCCGTCCGTGTGATATCCTTGTTTCATCCATGTTTTTTGTGGACCCATTGTAACAATGCCTATTCTTGTCCACAACACGGACAAGAATAGGACATGTTCTATCTTTTTTGCCGGGCCGTAGAATGGACATACAGATGCAGACAGGATGCTGTCTGCATTTTTTGTGGCCCCATTGAAAGGAATAGAGCAGCATCTGATTCTCAAAAAAAGTGGATTCGATATGGTTCAAAATTATGGACGTGTCAATGAGGCTTTACTTTAACATCTCATTACAAAATTGAGTGTCTGCTAGCAACAGTGAAGCATGGTGGAGGTTCCTGGCAAGTTTGGGGCTGTATTTCAGCAAACAGAGTTGAAGATTTGGTCAGGACTAATGGTGTACTCAATGCTGAGACATATAGGCAGATACTTATCTATCATGCAATGTTATCAGGAAAGTATCTGGCTGGCTGCAAATGTATTCTGCAGCAGGACAATGACCACAAACATACAGCCAATGTCATTAAGAACTTTCTTAAGTGTAAAGAAGAATAAGGAGTCCTGAATGTGATGATATGGCCTCCACAGAGCCCTGAACTCAACATTATTGAGTCTGTCTGGGATAACATGAAGAGACAGAAGGATTTGAGGAAGATTACATCTGCTGAAGATCTGTGGTTACAGTAGTTCTCCAAAATGTTTGGAACAAGCACCTTGCTGAGTGCCTTCAAAAATAATGTGCAAGATGCTATTTTGAAGGGCAAATGGTGGTGACGCCAAATAGTGATTTTATTTACATTTCTCTTCATTCACTTTGCATTTTGTTAACTGATAAATATAAACTATTAAGAATTCTGTATTTGAAAACATTTATACTCTGCAGCATTTTCCACACCTGCACAGTAACTATATACATTACAGACCAAAAGTTTGGACACTCATTCAAAGAGTTTTCTTTATTTTCATGACTATGAAAATTCTAGATTCACACTGAAGGCATCAAAACTATGAATTAACACATGTGGAATTATATACATAACAAAAAAGTGTGAAACAACTGAAAATATGTCATATTCTAGGTTTTTCAAAGTAGCCACCTTTTGCTTTTATTACTGCTTTGCACACTCTTGGCATTCTCTTGGTGAGCTTCAAGAGGTAGTCACCTGAAATGGTCTTCCAACAGTCTTGAAGGAGTTCCCAGAGATGCTTAGCACTTGTTGGCCCTTTTGCCTTCACTCTGCGGTCCAGCTCACCCCAAACCATCTCGATTGGGTTCAGGTCATCTGCGATTTCTGAGGCTGGTGACTCGGATTAACTTATCCTCCGCAGCAGAGGTGACTCTTGGTCTTCCTTTCCTGGGGCAGTCCTTATGTGAGCCAGTTTCTTTGTAGCGGTTGATGGTTTTTGTGACTGCACTTGGGGACACTTTCAAAGTTTTCCCAATTTTTCGGACTGACTGACCTTCATTTCTTAAAGTAATGATGGCCACTCGCTTTTCTTTACTTAGCTGCTTTTTTCTTGCCATAATACAAATTCTAACAGTCTATTCAGTAGGACTATTAGCTGTGTATCCACCTGACTTCTCCACAACGCAACTGATGGTCCCAACCCCATTTATAAGGCAAGAAATCCCACTTATTAAACCTGACAGGGCACACCTGTGAAGTGAAGACCATTTCAGTAGCTCATCAAGAGAATGCCAAGAGTGTGCAAAGCAGTAATCAAAGCAAAAGGTGGCTACTTTGAAGAACCTAGAATATGACATATTTTCAGTTGTTTCATACTTTTTTGATAAGTATATAATTCCACATGTGTTAATTCATAGTTTTGATGCCTTCAGTGTGAATCTACAATTTTCATAGTCATGAAAATAAAGAAAACTCTTTGAATAAGAAGGTGTGTCCAAACTTTTGGTCTGTACTGTATTTATAAATATTTATTAGTCAACTGCTTGTCTAAGGCTCTGTCCACATCTGCATGTGAGGCTTCATCATTCTATGCGGTCTATTGGGAGCCATGGATCTGGGCTGAGTATTGTTGCGTCCATTATGAAAGGAAGCCACAATACTGATGTGAACCGAGAGAGGTTAAAAGCAAAATTATCTGTCTACAACACAGTTTTAAAAGACTTGGTATAACTAATGATAACAAGTATGTCTACATAGTGTATCTCATAATTGGACGAGTTCATGGTATTTTACATTTAGCACAAAAACAGATAAAATGTTTCCTTAGAATATTATTTTTATTGGCTTTTCATGAAAAGCACTTTGTAATCTCTCTGCGATTAAGAAACTTATAAACACAAACATTTTATCTGTGGTCTCTTATCTATGAACTCTCCTGAGGCTATGCAGTTATATTTCCATGCATTCCAGAGGAAACAGAATAAAAGAAATTATTTTTCAAAACTCAAGTATGCGATTAAAATTGAATGAACTGTAATATAGATATATATGATTTGTTTTCTAGTACTATTGACATCTCTACAATTTTGTGTTGCCAGCTTTTTCTTTTATGTAGAATGTTACAAGCAATAAATAAAATATTATTGTATTTTGACATAGATGTGATAACATACAAATATACCAGAAACATACATTTTCAGGAGCTTATCAGATTGGAAACTATTTTAGATAACTCTTGACTTAAATGTCTTTCCACTGCTGTTGCAAGGAAGGATGATATAGATATACAGTACAGACCAAAAGTTTGGACACACCTTCTCATTCAAAGAGTTTTCTTTATTTTCATGACTATGAAAATTGTAGATTCACACTGAAGGCATCAAAACTATGAATTAACACATGTGGAATTATATACATAACAAAAAAGTGTGAAACAACTGAAAATATGTCATATTCTAGGTTCTTCAAAGTAGCCACCTTTTGATTTGATTACTGCTTTGCACACTCTTGGCATTCTCTTGATGAGCTTCAAGAGGTAGTCACCTGAAATGGTCTTCACTTCACAGGTGTGCCCTGTCAGGTTTAATAAGTGGGATTTCTTGCCTTATAAATGGGGTTGGGACCATCAGTTGCGTTGTGGAGAAGTCAGGTGGATACATAGCTGATAGTCCTACTGAATAGACTGTTAGAATTTGTATTATGGCAAGAAAAAAGCAGCTAAGTAAAGAAAAGCGAGTGGCCATCATTACTTTAAGAAATGAAGGTCAGTCAGTCCGAAAAATTGGGAAAACTTTGAAAGTGTCCCCAAGTGCAGTCACAAAAACCATCAAGCGTTACAAAGAAACTGGCTCACATGTGGACCGCCCCAGAAAAGGAAGACCAAGAGTCACCTTTGCTGCGGAGGATAAGTTCATCCGAGTCACCAGCCTCAGAAATCACAGGTTAACAGCAGCTCAGATTAGAGACTAGGTCAATGCCACACAGAGTTCTAGCAGCAGGCACATCTCTAGAACAACTGTTAAGAGGAGACTGTGAGAATCAGGCCTTCATGGTAGAATATCTGCTAGGAAACCACTGCTAAGGACGGGCAACAAGCATATATATATATATACAACATTAAATTCAAAACAATAGCAACATTTATCCAGTTTGTGTGCATAATCATTTATAAAAAGTAAAGAAAAGGGAATGAGGGAATATTAGGCTGTCCAAAAATAAATAAATAATAAAAATAAAAAAATAAAAAAATGCAATGTCTTTAACCCCTTAAGGACCCGCGCCGTAGACGCGGTGGACGTGACTTAAGGACCAGCGCCACTCCTGCACCCGCCCGATCAGCAGCATGGACCCGGCAGTCACTGAGAGCCGGTCTCCTGCTGCATACTCCGGCATTGGTGAAAACACAGATGCCGGTGTGTTAACCCCTTGTATCCCACGGTCAAAACTAACTGCGGCATGCAGAGGGTTCATGGAGGGTACGGGTGCCCTCTGCTTCCCCATCGGGTCCCCTCGCTGCAGTGGCAGGGACTCGATGGCAGAGAAGGCAAGCCCGATGCCTTCCATAGGCACTGGAGCATGCCTTCTACAGAAGCCTGTGAGATCCACCTTTCCTTCTGCACCCTGCTGTGTGCCTGTACAGCCGTTTTCAATTACAAATGGGGTGTTTCTGTAAACTACAGAATCAGGGTAATAAATATTGAGTTTTATTTGGCTGTTAACCCTGTTACCGGAAAAAATTGATTAAATTGAAAAATCTGCCAAAAAAGTGAAATTCTGAAATTTCATCTACATTTTTCTTTAATTCATGTGGAACACCTAAAGGCTTAACATAGTTTGTAAAATCAGTTTTAAATACCTTGCGGGGTGTAGTTTCCGATATGGGGTCACTTTTTTGGAGATTCTACTCTAGGGGTGCATCAGGGGGACTTCAAATGTGACATGGCAACTTTAAATTATCCCAGTGAAATCTGCCCTCCAAAATCCATATGGCGTTCCTTTCCTTCAGAACCCTGCCTTGTGCCCATACAGCAGTTTACGACCACATATGAGGTGTTTCTGTAAAATTACTGAATCAGGGTAATAAATATTGAGTTTTGTTTGGCTGTTAACCCTTGCTTTGTTACTGGAAAAAAATGATTAAAATGGAAAATCTGCCAAAAAAGTGAAATTCTGAAATTGAATCTACATTTTCTTTTAATTCTTGTGGAACACCTAAAGGGTTAACAGAGTTTGTACAATCAATTTTGAATACCTTGAGGGGTGTAGTTTTTAAAATGGGGCCATTATGAGTGGTTTCTATTATGTAAGCCCCACAAAGCGAGTTCAGGAATCTAGGGATGAGCGAATCAACTTCGGATGAAGCATCTGAAGTCGATTCGCATAAAAATGTATTTCAATACTGTACGGAGCAGGAGCTCCATACAGTATTAGAATGTATTGGCTCCGATGAGCCGAAGTTATTGCTTCGAGAAGTTTCGGGTTTGGGAACTGTTTTTTTACATTACAAATTAATTTATGAAGTTATTGCGCAAAACTTTGCAAAGCAATAACTTCGGCTCATCTAAGCCAATAAACTATAATACTGTACGGAACTCCTGCTCCATACAATATTAGAATGAAGTTTTATGTGAATCGACTTCGGATGTTTCATCCAAAGTCGATTCACTCATCCCTACTTCTAAAGTCTCAAAAAAAGAAAATGTCATTTACAACATGATCCCAACATGAAGTAGATATATGGAAAATGTAAAGTAATAACTATTTTAGGAGGTATCACTATCTGTTTTAAAAGCAGAAAAATTGAACTTTAGAAAATTACCAATTTTTCCCAATTTTTTGTAAATTTTGTATTTTTTGGAACATAAAAATGAAATATTTTGACTCAAATTTACCACTGTCATGAAGTATAATATGTGATGAGTAAACAATCTCAGAATGGCTTGAAAAAGTAAAAGCGTTTTAAAGTTATTACCACATAAAGTGACACATGTCAGATTTGCAAAAAATGGCCTGGTCCTTAAGGTGAAAGATCTTAGGGTCCTGAAGGGATTTAAAACTCAAAAATTTAATTCATAAACTGAAAAAATGTTTGAGATTTTACTTTACTTTGAATTACTGAACTAATATTTTGTGGCACAATCATTATTTTTGAGAAATGCTTGACATCTGTGTTGCATGGAGTCTACCAGCTTCTGCACCTCAGATATTCCAGTCCAGGACGAATGGACTACATTCCACAGTTCTGCATTTTTTATGTCACCCTATGGGATTGAGACCAGGGGATTGAGCTGGCCACTCCATTACCTCAACCTCCTTTGTCTGTAAGTTAGGTGTTGTTTGCTTACTGATGTGTTTTATGTCATTGTCCTGTTTAAACACTCATTTTAAGGATATTTCTTCCTTGGCATTGTGCAACATAATCTCTTCAAGTGTTTTAATGTATTCAAAATTATCCATGACCCCTCTTAAGCGATAAATAGGCCAAACACCATGTTGTGAGAAACATCCCCATATTACTCCCAAGACTTGGTGATGGTAACTTGGCTTAACTAAATCATCTTATGATTGTAGCAGTAGTCACTGGTAACTTCAGATCTTCTTTGAACTTTCTGGAGGTGATCATTGGCTGAGGCTTTGCCATTTTGGATACTTTTCTACCCATTTGAAAAGTAATTTCCCACTTCCTTACGCATCTTTCAGGTTTTGGTTGCTTCTCTATGTCTTTCCCTCTCCAAGCAACTTTTTTAACAAAGTATTTTCTTGTCATGCTGGCGGTCCATGTCCACCTCTATCTTGCTGTCCAAGACAGGCATGGACATCTCTTTACTCTCCCCGTGTATATAGAGAGTAGTTATCAGTGAACTTCCTTTTAGCCCTGTGAAAGTTAATCTTTTCCTAGTGCTTCTAGCCCAGCTGCTGATTAAGGAGCTGATCACCCTTCCTATCTAGCTGCATTTATTTCCTAATCTGAGCTTTGAGGTTGTCTAGTGTCTATCAACCAGCAAAGGTGTGATCTCTTGTCTGACTATACAAGTACCATACCCTGCCTGTCTACCAATTCTGCTTCTTGACGTCTGCCCCAACCTTGGAATAGCTATCTGGATTACCCATATACTCAGCCTGCCCTAACCTTGGACTGTATTCAGACTATGCCTTTTGCCTGACCCTTGGTGCTTAACACTAAAGTCTCTGATCCCCCTGGAGGATCTCAGGAGGTAGCAGCCTAGTTGTGTCCCCACAGAAAAGTCCAGATCCCTGTACAGGAGTTAAAGAGTGAATACCTGGTAACTACCAGGAAAACACCCTTAGAGCTTAGCCCAAAGCCAAACCAGTTAGTTGGTACAGTGGGTGCAGACACTGTAGTTCTTCATTAGAACAGTGTCTGAAAGGACCAGTTTTCCCCAGTATTTCGTAAAGTAATGCACTATAACCAAAATATGCAATATTTGCCACCCCTCTACCTTAACCCCTTGAACACTGGAGGATTTTTCATTTTTTCATTTTCATTTTTCACTCCCTTTTTTTATTCACAGAATCATATAAGGGGTTGTTTTTTAATGAAGGCACGCCGAAACGCGAGTCGGAGTAGCGCCATCCTGGTTTGCACACAGTATCTTGGGTGAGTTCCATGCATCAGTTTTTAGGACTTTTATGTATGGGAATGCATGTGATTTTGCTCCCTGGTACTATATTACTTCAACCTCTTATTTAACCGGTATTGATTGTCATTATTTCTGCATTTATTTACTTTTTGAGGGTCAAGTTGTATTTTTTAATGGCACCATTTAATATTGCGTGCAGTATAATGGGAAGCTGGAAAAAATTCCAAATGGTGAGGAATTGGAAACACAAATGCAATTCCACCACAGTTTTACAAGTTTTTGTTTTCGGTGGCATTCCCTATGTGGTAAAACTCACCTGTGTACTTCATTATCTGGATCAATTTTTCTCGTGTTTTAATACTGAGGACAAAAACTTTGAAAAAATATATTTTTTCTTTCATCCCCATTTTCTGACCACCATATTTATTTATTATAGATATGGCTACAGAGTTTTGTTTAATACATTTTTGATCCTTTTTATTCTTTTTTTTGGGGGAAGTGAAGTGATGAGGAAATGGGTAATCGACTATTAGTGTTAAAATACATTTATATAAATACATTTATATTTTAATAGTTTAGGCATTTGGGATGCGACATTTGGGATCCCAGCTCAGATACGTTGTGTTTTCTCACTTAAATATCTCTGCCTGGGGGATCCGTTCCAGACCCAGAAGCACAGCTCTTCCAGTTTTTCAGCCTTCAGAATCCTGTGGTCACATTTGACGATGGCACCTGAAGGGTTAAATGTCTATGATCAGCAATACTACCAATGCAAGACATTAGCCCCAGACATCTGCTGTTGGGAAATAGCAGAATCCTAGCAGTTATGGCGCACAGTGCACTTGCAGCAGCCGCCATACTTAAAGGGTTTCTGTCATCAGAAATTATGTTATGTAGCTGACTTACATAAGCGATGGGCTAATGTCAGCAGTACATAACAGTGTGCTTTTTAAGTTTCTGCCTGTCGCCGTTCTCTTAAAATAAACACTTTAAAATATGCTAATGAGCCTCTAGGTGCTATGAGGGCGTTGCTTCAGCACCTAGATGCTTGGCCTACTCACCCTTTGGCACGCCCAGGTCCAGTTGATTGACTGGCGAGTTCTCCTCTTCGTCCAGTAAATCCCGTGCCTGCTCCGTCCCGCTTAGCATTCTGTGCAGGCGCAGTGAGTGAAGGACGCGCTCCAGGAGCACGTCCTTCACTCACTGCGCCTGCGCCGAATACTAAATGGGACAGCGCCTGTGCAATAAGTGAAGCAGGCGCAGTGAGTGAGGCCGGCAGCAAGAGCGTGTCCTTTACTCACTGCGCCTGCGCCGAATACTAAACAGGATGATGCCTGCGCAGTGAGTGAGGCCGGCAGCAGGAGCGCGTCCTTCAATCACTGCGTCTGTGCCCAATACTTAACGGGATGTCACAGGCGCCGGATTTACTAGACAAAGAGGAGAACTCGCCAGTCAATCAACTGGACCTGGGTGTGCGAAAGGGTAGACCGAGCCTCTAGTGCTGAAACAACACCTTCATAGCACCTAGAGATATTTTAAATGTGTTTATTTTAAGAGAACGGCGGCAGGCAGGGAGTTATAAAAAACACTGTTATGTACTGCTGACATTAGCCCATCGCTAATGTCAGTCAGCTACATAACGTAATTTCTGATGACAGAAACCCTTTAAATCGATGCCTTCGACTTTACATGTACCACCGCTGTCGCCTAAGGGTTAAATACGGGCCAAAATTTACACCTATTATTCCACAGAAAGAATGACTTAACCAACTTAACTCCTCACTGCTATTGTTTTCTACAAGCCCCTTTCAATTAATGATTCAAATACTTAGAATGAGCGGTATGCATGTCATAACTGTTGGGTCTGTATCATTTTCTATTACTCTACTACACTTATAAGTAAATTATTTGTTATGTAGAAATATCATTTTTACAAAAAAACTGTGATTTATGAGGTAAATGAGGTTAAGGTTGTGCTGCTTTTTTATTTTAACACTATTCGTTTTGGGTCCGGTTTGCATGAGCATACAGTTCACCATTCTGGCCAGTGTGCCGAAGAGCCAATTCTTTCCAGCTCCGCCCCCAACTGAAACGATTGGATGAGTTGCCCGATGCCGTCTTCATCATCATACTTTTTCTGTACCACCTCCGACTTCTTCTCCTTTTCTTGCAGTGGCAGCTCGTCATCTTCAACTTCATCATCCTCATCTTCATCCTACGCCTCCTCCATGGCAGATTTCCTTTGTGTGTCCCCAACAGCTATAGGGCAGACAGTAAGAGGCATCAGCTGCTCTTCTTCCGCTGTGATCCCCTCCTGTATGAGCATCAGTGTCTGTTCTAAGATAAATATGAGAGGGATGATGTTGTTCATGCCGCAGTTGTCCCTGCCAACAAACTTCGTGGCCTCTTCAAAGGCCTTCAAAGGGCTTCGGCAATAATTGTTTTCGCAATATTTTGAAAATTTTTCGCGTAATATTCACAATACATTTGCGAATTCTAGGATTCATGATCTCCAGTCATTATTTTTGCGATTTGCAAATTGGCAATAATAATGCACATATTTTTTGCGCAATATATGCAACTTCACATTTTATCAGGTCTGAGTAGATATTACTGATTGGTGCACTAAGTATTGTTGTGACATCACAGCACTATGTATGTAGCATGTACTGTATGTATGGACAGCAGAGAAACTGTAATTTCTATCACACTACCTAACACCCTGCATTGGAACCTATCAGCTACAATATATCACTATCTAACCTACACTGACTATCTCCCACTAACTATCTGTATTATATATATGAGCTAACTAACTAATGTAATTGGATAAGGAATAGGATTCAGATGAAAGCCAGAGCACAGCAATGTCATTGCTCTCTCTCTCTCTCTCTCTCTCTCTCTCTCTCTCTCAGAACTTAAAAAACCCCCACAGGAAATGGCTGCTGGGGAGTTTCTTATATAGTAAAGGGGTAGGCAACGTTCCTATTGGTTGCTATGGATGTTGCTAAGGTCTGACAAAGATATTGCAGCCTTTTAATTGGCCCACAAGTAATAAGAGAGGTTACTGATGGAAAAAAAATCTAGACTATTCGCGATTACGAATATATAGCACTATATTCTACATCTTCGCAAATTATCGAAGTGCTGATATTCACGATAAAAATGTGTGATTAGATATGAGTGAATTTCAAAAAAATTCGATTCGGCTGGTTTACCGAATTTTCTGGAAAAAATCAATTTGATCAGAATTAATTTGCGATGATTCGCATTAAAAAACGGCTATTTCCGGTCTGCATAGAGCCTTTATATGGTTGTAGAACACTGTGCCTTGCAGTAACACTCATAGAGAGTGTGCTGGGGGTAGTGAAATAATACTGTGAGTCAGTATGACATGCAGATAACAGGAATCTCTATCAGAATCACTGCACACTTCACTTATTTGGGCAGTCACGGGACCAAAACCGACCAAATAACTCAAGTATTAACTCAGCCTTACAGGTCGCTATTAGTGTAAAGAAGAAGCCTGGTCCATTTACACCCTCGTCAGCTGATTCCACATAGATGTCTATATCTTTTTCTCTAGAAATATGACAATAAATGGTTTTAACGCAAATAACACCAAATGTGAACGGCATGTATTTTTCTCTTTTTCTATGGAAATATGACGAGAAACGCTTTTAGCGCAAATAACACCAAATGTGAACAGCGTCTATTTTTCTCGTACTGTACTATAATAGGGCACTAAACGCTTTCACCATATATAGCTGCAGTAGTTAACAGAGTATATATTTCTCTTTTTCCACAGATATAAACTACTAAAGGCTTTTCAACATAACACTTGCACCCCTACAACAAATTGCTGGAATGACAGAGCTGTATAATGGCTATTTGGATCCCTAAATAATCTTTCCTTGCACTTGTAAATTGTATTTTTTTCTCAATTATGTTTTCTGTATGACTCTCCCTAGCCCCTGCAACGTCTGCACTAAGATGCTGTGAAATTATTCCTCCCTAAACTTATCGTGCACTTATAAACCGCTTTGTTTTTCACAATGTTTTCTTTATCACTCTCCCTAGCGCCTGAAACGTCTGTCCCTGCACTTAGATGATGTGGAATGATTCCTCTCTATCCTTATCATCACCTTATAAAACACTTTTTTTTCACAATGAGGTTTTCTTTCACTCTCCCTAGCACCTGCATAAACGTCTGTCCCTGAACAAAGTACGATGGTGAATGGCAGAATCTAAGATGGCTGCTGTATTTATAGGGCTGTGACATCACTGGGCTGGCTGCTGATTGGTTGCATGCATGGCCTTATGGGTCATCCCCACCTTCCCAGCGTTCCTTGCCCCATGTCCTCACACGTGTAGCCGCCATGTTAGGAAAAATTGTGATTCGTTACCACGAAGCGAGAGGAAATTCGCATTCGTTCAGAATCAAATTTTTCCTGAAATTCGGAACGAATTTGACTTAGTCAATTTTGATTTGCTCATCTCTATTTGCGATTAGAATATTTGCGATCAACACTAATTCAGCACCCAACAAGCGTCTCAGATGAGCTGCCACTGCCTGGCCTTGAAGCAACACATGATCCCTGCTGTCTAGTGCATGAAAAAATCATTCATGGCTTTCTGCTGCTAGTACAGATGCTCAAGCATGTGCAATGTCGAATTTGCAGATTAAGATTAGGTGTAGCCACAGGCCGTTCAGTCCCTGCAGGTGTGCAAGCCAGTGTAATTATTTAGAATGTGCTGCACTACTAGGTAGATGACGTGCGCTATGCAGGGAGCATGTATTATTTCCCCCTGGTTCAGGGTGGCCATGATGTTGCGCCCATTGTCGCTGACCACCTTATCCTGTTGGAGTCGGTGGGGTGACAGCCAGTGAGATGTTTGCTCCTTGATGCACTTGAGCAACTGCTTGCCGATGTTGCTACTCTCTCCCTGGCCGATCAGCTCCAACACAGCGTGGCAATGATTGTCCTGACAGTAGATAGGAAGCAGGGGCAGTGCGAGTGCTGCTTTTGGGGACGGGAGCGTGTCCATGGAGGAGCCAGATAGGTGCCCAGTGTGGAAGCCATGCCGACACAATCCTGTTTGGGATCAAAAGGATCTGACCTTGTTGCTGCCAGAAAAAATATTGACCCAGTGGGCCGAGAAAGACATGTACTGTGCCTGCCCATAATAGCTGCTACAAGTGTCCACTGTGGCACGAACCTTGCCACACAGTGAGAATTGCAGGGAGTGGCCCATGTTGTCAGTCGCGTGAGAGTACAAGGCTGGGATGGCTTTTTAGGATAAATAATGTAGGCTAGGAATCATCCAGTGAGGCTGAGCGCACACCATTAGCTCCCTAAAAGCAGCAGCCTCCCCTAAATGGTACAGCAGCAACTGCACGACCAGCAACTTGGCCAGGTGGGAATTAAGCTTGCATACCATCAGATTGCTTTGTGTGTAGAGTTGTTTCCTGGCCATGCATCCCATTACCAATGGCTGGTGATGGAGCAGAGAAGAAATCTGAATGGGAGAAGAGGAAAGAGATGATGATGTGAAAAACACCATACTGCCCAGGAGGGATCAGGAAAAGGAGTGATACTGCTTCATGTGCTTTAATAGAGCTGTGGTGCCTATGTTTGTGTTTGCCTGTCCACATCTTAGTTTGCTCTTGCAATAAGGCAATGTTTTTGTCTTCCAGTGGCATGGAGAAAAACTGCCAGACGGGAGATACTCACGCAGGGGTAGAGACAGCCGAGCTAGGCTTAGCTCTGGCGTGTTTTGAACCTAACCTACCCACTGCATCAGCGGTATAATCAGATCTCAAAGCAGATGTGGTTCTGGCTGTTCTTTGGGAGGCACGTGGCCACTGCTCTTTATTGCTGCCACCATCACGGTCCTCCTCTGATGTTGCTTTCTCCTCAGCATCCTGTTCCGACTCCCAGGCCTTGTCCAGAACACAATTGTCATTGGAGTCCCCACTCTCCCTTTCACTTCTATCAGACTTTTGCGTATCATGTTGGGTTCTTTGGCCCCCGCCCTTGCTCTTCCTCGACTGCCGCTGTTGCTACCCCAAATGCCAATATCGCGGCTACGGGGGCCACTACTACCACTACCACCATGTCTATGCATGAGCTCTGCAGCCTCCTCCTCCAGGCAGTACAAACACTGTTCTCACACAAGTCGTCAACAGGAAGACTCTCTTGACTGCCATAGAATGTGATGGGTTTTTCTTGCCACTTTTTCAGAAAAAGGAAGGTACCCCTTTAGGAATGGGCAGTGAAGAGTGAGAGGCCTCCACTCAAAGCCTTCTTTGGGACTGCAAGGAGGATTTTTTTAGGAGGAACACTGCGACCCCTGGCTCCATGGCACGGTGTCAGACTCTGAAGTCACCTCCACGTCATCCTGATGTTACTGAGAGGAGCAGTGAGCCATGAAATCCACAATTTGATCCTCTTTTTCCTCAACTATAATGTTGCACCTTTTCAAAGACAGCAGGGACAACTGAATTAAATTGAAGAAGCCCCCCAAAAATATATTATTCCAACCGTGTGGATATTGAATATATGGAAATAGACAATTAAGGGTCTGACCCTCAATCCCTTAACATTGTGTTAATACTCCCAGTTTAAATTGTTATCGTACGCTGGTTTAGTTAAATTGAACAAGTCCCAAATAATTTAATTGCAACAGTGTGTAAACTGAATAAATGTATATGGACAATTGAGGCTTGACAATCAATTTCACGTTAATACAGATAGATTGCTGCCATACCCTGTTTTGTGTAGTAATCACATACATTATATATGCTGGTTTAATTAAATTGAACAATTCCCCCAAAAAATTAAATTCCAACCAATGTGGAAATGGAATTCACGGAAACAGATGATTTAGGCTTGATGCTCAATTTTACATTAACACTAACAGGTATATTGCTGCTATACCATGTGTTTTGCTGCAGTAATTACGTATATACAACATCTCATAAAAGTGAGTATACCCCTCACATTTTTGTAAATATTTTATTATCTTTTCATGGGAGAGCACTGAAAATAGAGCCAGCGCGCGGCCACTAGTCTATGAAAAGTCATATCTAAATATAAGCACTATAGATAGGAGATGACCCTTAAGTTTTTAACCCTTTATGGTCAGTAACACATCTATTAGAACAACAATACAAGTTACGTTTTAAGGGACAAGAAAAACACATGGCAAGATGAAGCAACTAGTAGTCAATGACTAAATGTAAATACAGGTGAAACGCGAAAAATTAGAATATTGTGCAAAGTTCATTTATTTCAATAATGCAACTTAAAAGGTGAAACTAATATATGAGATAGACTCATTACATGTAAAGCGAGATATTTTAAGCCTTTATTTGTTATAATTTGGATGATTATGGCTCACAGCTTATGAAACCTGAAAGTCCCAATTTTGAGGTACCCTTTGCTCAGGGGATATGGATTCATTAGCTGACTAGAGTGTGACACTTTGAGCCTAGAATGTTGAACCTTTTCACAAAATTCAAATTTTAAGCTGCATTAATGCAATTCCTTTTAATTTGCATTACTGAAATAAATGGACTTTTGCACGAATTTTTTCGAGTTTCACCTGTACATATATTCAAGCCTCTACATGTGTTAGGGTTCATATGTAAAAGAGTGTCTTGCTTACAGTGACATGTTTTGGGGCTGCATGAGTGCATGAAGCTGCATCAGGTTAATTTGCCGTCCAGAAAGTAGCAAAGTTTAAGAACTGGTTCACTCAACATTAACATATATATATATATATATATATATATATATATATGGGACCTACAGTACAGACCAAAAGTTTGAACACACCTTCTCATTCAAAGAGTTTTCTTTATTTTCATGACTATGAAAATTGTAGATTCACACTGAAGGTATCAAAACTATGAATTAACACATGTGGAATTATATACATAACAAAAAAGTGTGAAACAACTGAAAATATGTCATATTCTAGGTTCTTCAAAGTAGCCACCTTTTGCTTTGATTACTGCTTTGCACACTCTTGGCATTCTCTTGATGAGCTTCAAGAGGTAGTCACCTGAAATGGCCTTCACTTCACAGGTGTGCCCTGTCAGGTTTAATAAGTGGGATTTCTTGCCTTATAAATGGGGTTGGGACCATCAGTTGCGCTGTGGAGAAGTCAGGTGGATACACAGCTGATAGTCCTACTGAATAGACTGTTAGCTGCTTTTTTTCTTGCCATAATACAAATTCTAAGTAAAGAAAAACGAGTGGCCATCATTACTTTAAGAAGTGAAGGTCAGTCAGTCCGAAAAATTGGGAAAACTTTAAAAGTGTCCCCAAGTGCAGTCACAAAAACCATCAAGCGCTACAAAGAAACTGGCTCACATGCCGACCGCCCCAGGAAAGGAAGACCAAGAGTCACCTCTGCTGCGGAGGATAAGTTCATCCGGGTCAGCCTCAAAAATCGCAGGTTAACAGCCGCTCAGATTAGAGACCAGGTCAATGCCACACAGAGTTCTAGCTGTTCACACTGTTGGGGATTTATTCGAAATTGAAGGCATACTGAACTAGCATGGCTACCACAGCATCTTGCAGTGGCATGCTATTCCATCTGGTTTGCATTTAGTTGGACCATCATTTATTTTTCAACAGAACAATGACCCCAAACACACCTCCAGGCTGTGTAAGGGCTATTTGACCATGAAGGAGAGTGATGGGGTGCTGCGCCAGATGACCTGGCCTCCACAGTCACCGGACCTGAACCCAAACGAGATGGTTTGGGGTGAGCTGGACCGCAGAGTGAAGGCAAAAGGGCCAACAAGTGCTAAGCATCTCTGGGAACTCCTTCAAGACTGTTGGAAGAACATTTCAGGTGACTACCTCTTGAAGCTCATCAAGAGAATGCCAAGAGTGTGCAAAGAAGTAATCAAAGCAAAAGGGGGCTACTTTGAAGAACCTAGAATATGACCTATTTTCAGTTGTTTCACACTTTTTTGTTATGTATATAATTCCACATGTGTTAATTCATAGTTTTGATGCCTTCAGTGTGAATCTACAATTTTCATAGTCATGAAAACAAAGAAAACTCTTTGAATGAGAAGGTGTGTCCAAACTTTTGGTCTATACTGTATATGTGTGGGCAGGGTTGGTAATGAAACACAGCACAGGGTTTAACAGTTTAAAAGTCCAAATCAGGTTTTAATTATTTTTTTTCAGAACAATATAATGGAATATAAAGTTAAGTCTTCACTTTCAGCAAATGAACAAATATAAAGAAAATATCTGCCCACCTGGGCACTAACTAAATCTCAGTTTTCTCACCTATACTTAGCATCAACATTAGTGTTAAGAGAATCAAAGTTAATGAAGCGGAATTCAATCAGAATTTCAGGAAAAATTTGATTTTCCAATTAGCAGCCACTGTGATGTCGCAGCCCTATAAAAAGCCTCACCCTGCTCGGTCTTTGCCATTTTCCAGTGAACTTAGTACAGGGAGAGACGTGACAGGCACTAAGGACAGTGATTAGGAAAGACTTTCTTTACAAAATATTACTTTTGAACAGTCCAGGGACAGCTTAGGGATAGGGTAGGGATATAATAGGGATACTTTATCCATACTATTGGGAGAGTACAGGGGCTGATCGAATAGTATAATGCTTGACTAAAAGAGAAGCCATTCTATTACACCTTGCTGTGCTAATTGGGTTAAAAACCGTAAAATACTGCTGATTTTAGGTTGTTCCCGTTCTTTTATACATAAGTAATTCCGTTAATACTTGATTCTGTAACTGGGGTAAAATTGTGATCTGATACTACTGATTTGGGGGGGGGGGGGGTCATGTTCTTTTATACATAAGTAAATCCGTGAATCCTTCATTCTGTAATTGGGGTGAAATTGCAGTCAATGAAGCTGCAATTGAGGCAAAATTTGGCACTAACCAACGGTAGACTAGTGATACCGAGAAATGCCCTGACTTGTTTTTTTGTTAACAGTTTAGGCCAGTTTGAATTGTCTTAACCTAGCTGATCTTGGGCTTAACTAACCCTTTGCTGATCATGTAGCCTAGGTATTTAGCTTCATCTTAGCCTACTGCACACTTTTCCGGGTTTATGATAAGCCCCTCATCACTAATTGAATCTATGATGGTCTGTACTTTACAGAGTTGATTCTTCCAGTACAAACAAAAAATATGCGGCCTCAAGATCAGACCCATCAACTTCTGAAGCATAGCAGGAGCTCCATGTAACCCAAATGGCATCATTACATACTGGAACAACCTCTCTGGAGTGCAAAATACACTTTTCAACTTGGCCTCATTTGACAATGATATTTGGCAGTAACCCTTTGTGAAATCAAGAGTTGTTATATACCTTGCATTACCAAGCTTCTCAATCAGTTCATATACCCTGGGCAAAGGATATGCATCTAATTTTGAAACCTCAGTCAATTTTCTGAAGTAATTCCAAAACCTCCAAGGGATTAGTACAATTAGGCTAGACCGCTCACTTTTAGATTCTTTAATGACACCCAAGTTCAGATTGCGCTTGGCCTCAGAGGACATTGCCTCTCTGCATGCTTCTGGTATCCTGTATGGCTTAATGTTTACTTTACTATTAAGCTCAGTCTTCATATGATGTTTTATTAGGACTGTATGGCCTAATAGATCAGAAAATTTGCCAATTTTGACAGGGGGAATTAGTTTCGACACATTACTAACCACAATATTTATAGCCACCAAAGTTTCCCTATCTTTCCAGGGTTTGATCAGGTTAACATGGTAAACCTGTAAAGGCTTTCTTCTATCTGGCTGGTGCACTTTGTAAGTCACTTTACCCACCTTTTCTACAATCTTGCCTCTTTGCCAATAACTTACTTTCCACCATGGGCTCTAAAATAAGGACCCTGTCCCCTGGATTAAGATACCTCACTTATGCAGATTGATTATAAATTCTGCTCTGAGCCTCTTGTGCTCTTTGCAGATGCTCCTTTACAATAAGCCATACTGTACAGTAGCTATTCAATCTTGCATCTATGTCACATGCTCTATGACACTTTTATATAGAATAGACTGTCTCTCCTATGTTTCCTTGGCAGTATCTAACAGACCCCTTAGGTGATGGCCATTGACTAATTCACAGGAAGTAAACCCTGTAAAGGCTTGGGGCATTTCTCTTATAGAAAACATTAGACATGGTAACAGGCAGTCCAAATCATGGCCATCCTTCTCTACTACATTTTTCAGTATAAGCTTCAGGGTTTTGTTAAATCCCTCAAATAACCCATCTGTCTGGGGGTGATACACATAGGTACATATGTGTGTGATTTTAAACAATTTGCATAACTAACTCTATCATAACCACTGAAATAAAGAGTATACCCTGTGAAATAGAAATCTAAATAGTTGTAATCTGCTTGCAATATCTTTGTGTAAGGAAAGTTAAAAATTTCAACCGCAGTCAGCCAAAGGTGTTTTCATGTTGAATTCTGCTGAGCATCTGTCCCGCCCTGCTCAGTGTGTTCACTTTTATTTACTAACAAAAAGGTGTAAAAGGGGCTGGCCCAAGACAAGGATGCAGGAAGTGATGACATACAGGAAGTGATGACATAGGAAGACAAGACACCATCATTTAGAATAACAGCCAGCTAACAAACACATGTATACAATAATCTCCCATTTCCACTGGAGCAAACTTTATCCAGCCTTGCTCAGTGATCAATGCCAGATAAAGTTACTATGATCCACATGCATGTTTATTTACAGTACAGCGTCATTATCTCCAGCGGCTGATCAGGCGCACTAGAGACAACAAACGCACGTTCCTTTCGTTTATATTGTTCTCTTAACAAATGCATCAACGCCAAGCCAATAAATCTGCGTCTTGCGCGGGGGCCCTAGCCGGCGTCCATACATGAGCCAACAAAACACTGCTCTGCTGAACACATCAGTCTCCCCCGGCCCACAGCCCAGCACTTAGCACATGGACCATTCACCGACGGAGACCCCTGCGCCCAGCAGCTGTGACAGGACATACACGGGAAGATATCCACTCCAATGGTTTACCCTGACACTGAGTGACATGATGACAAAACACAATATATTAAATACACATCCTAATAAAATTTCCACAACACCTGGTCTTTGAGAACTTCTTAAGGATCCCTATGCAGGACAACATGTAAAATAACTCACATGCAGTATTCTTGGAAGCCAGGCTTCTTCTTTGCACTGTAGAGTTTCAGCTGGCAACGGCGGATGGCACGGTGGATTGTATTCACTGACAATAGTTTCTGGAAGTATTCCTGAGCCCATTCTGTGATTTCCTTTACAGTAGCATTCCTGTTTGTGGTGCAGTGTCGTTTAAGGGCCCGAAGATCACTGGCATCCAGTATTGTTTTACGGCCTTGACCCTTACGCACAGAGATTGTTCCAGATTCTCTGAATCTTCGAATGATGTTATGCACAGTTGATGATGATAGATGCAAAGTCTTTGCAATTTTTCGCTGGGTAACACCTTTCTGATATTGCTCCACTATCTTTCTGCGCAACATTGTGGGAATTGGTGATCCTCTACCCATCTTGGCTTTTGAGAGACACTGCCACTCTGAGAAGCTCTTTTTATACCCAATCATGTTGCCAATTGACCTAATTAGTGTTAATTGGTCTTCCAGCTCTTCGTTATGCTCAAATTTACTTTTTCCAGCCTCTTAATGCAACTTGTCCCAGTTTTTTTGAGATTTGTTGACACTGTGAAAATCTGAATCAACGTATTTTTCCTTTAAAATGATACATTTACTCGGATTAAACGTTTGATCTGTCATCTACGTTCTATTACAAATAAAATATTGACATTTGCCACCTCCACATCATTGCATTCAGTTTTTATTCACAATTTGTTTAGTGTCCCAACTTTTTGGGCATACGGTTTGTACTATGTCCATAGCAATCCCCTTAAATGGCACTTATGATTGGACATGGAATCAAGGAGCTATAGAAGCGGGACGTTGGATCACTTATCTGACATAACTCACAATGGTTCTTTACTTCGTGATAAACCCCAAGCCAGTAAAACCTTAGGAGAACTCTGTCTCATGCCTTGCCAGTTACGAAATGTCCCCCAAGTACCTGATTATGTGCCATATCAAATACCATATGTTGGTATGGCTTTGGTACCAGAAGCTGTCCCACAATTTCACTGTTAACCTTGGTAATCATGTGCAAGAGATGACCATTTATAGCAAAATGTGGAAATTGTTTGTCAGCCACTGGTTCCTGTGGTATATCATTTAATACCGTAATGCTTTCTCAAGCATTTACCAGAGTGGAATCTCTCAATTTGGCACTCTTTGCCAGCAGGAGGAGTGTCTTCTTTTTTAGCTAAAACCTGCAAAGGAAAAGTGTCATAATTATCATTCAGTTTACCTAACCTCCCTAACTAGTGCCCAGCTGCAAAGCTGGCATGTACAGTACCAATGTTACCAGACTATCCAAGTCCAACAAGGCCTTGACAGGACAGTCATTCAATACCGGGTGGCTCATTCTCTAATCCTGGTAAAGCCACGCAAGCCAGTTCTGAAAACAGCAACTGATGCCAGCTAATGTCATGCTCCATAGGCTCAGAGGTAAGAGGGAAATGGGCAGCAACATGTTCCCAATCATGGCACCTCCAGCACTGGAGTAGCCTTTATCTTCTTGGCAAGGAATCCTATCTGGGGCCAGTTTGCCACTGGGGACCACCATCAGTCTTTCTCACACCCAACCTCCACAGCCATGCTCACTCTTGCACTCTTTTAAACTTTTCCTACAGCCAGAACTTTCTTACCCAAAAAAGTCTTGGCTCTGGTGCTTCTAGGAGGTGATCCTCTGTAAGAACACCAAAGAGGTAGTCCTCAGACTCTAGGAGTCTCTCCACCAAGTTGACAAGCTGGTCTGCTGTTTTAGGATCTCTATGCCTGACTCAGCGTTGCAAGTCTGCAGGAACGGCCTGGAAGTAAAGATCTACCACTACCTTCTCCATGATCTGGGCAGGAGTAGAGGAGTCTGGTTCCAGCCATTTTCTCACCAGGTGGATGAGGTCATACATCTTGGACCTGGCAGGCTTGTCCATGCTGCAACTCCAGGTGTGGACCCTCCTGGCATGAACTGATGTAACCCCAAGGCGAGCAAGGATCTCTGCCTTTAGTTTAGCATAGTCCTGGACATCCTGCTCCATGAGGTCATAGTAGGCTTTCTGGAGTTCAGCCATCATAAAGGGCACAATAACTTCTGCACACTCTGCAACTGAGAGTTTCTCTCTCAGCCACTCTTTTGAACACAGTGACAAAGGCCTGTATATCGTTTCTCAAACATTATCTTTTGTAAAGCCCACTGCACAGCCTTTCTGGTGTCCTTTCCTCCACTTGTTGTGCATGAGTCCCAGTAGTCTCTCCAAGTACAGCAATCTGCTCCATTAATTAAAGATTAGTTTCCATCTGCTGAGTGTGAGCCTCATCCTGGGCTTCTAACTCTTCTCTATGAGTCTGTTGTTTTCTCTCCAGAGCTTGCTGTTGCTGCAAGTTGGCTTGCACCAGTTTCTTAACCAGCTCCTCCATGGCACTTGTTGGGCCTTGCAACGCAGAAGCAGCTGTAGCCTTTACCCAGGACATACCAGTTCAAAGTACAAATGTTGTCATGCCATTGCCCCTAGCAACATGCCTGCTTTCTTCATTAGTACGTGTGGGTGGGGTTGGAAATGACACACAGCACAGACTTCAAAAGCTTAAAAGTCCAAGCCCAAGTTTTATTTCTTATCAAAACAATATATTGAAAGCCAAAGCTAAGTCTTCACTTTGAGCAAATTCACAGATACAAACTTTTAAAAAATAACTGCTCTTCTGAGTAGGGATGAGCGAATCGACTTCGGATGAAACATCCAAAGTCGATTTGCATAAAACTTTGTTCCAATACTGTACGGAGCAGGAACTCCGTACAGTATTAGAATGTATTGGTTTCAGTTGAGCCGAAGTTATTACTTTGCAAAGTCTCGCGAGACTTTGTGTAATAACTTCATAAATTAATTTGTACTGTAAAAAAACATTTCCCGAACTTCCCGAAGGTACAGTATTGGAACGAAGTTTTATGCGAATCGACTTCGGGTGTTCCATCCGAAGTCGATTCGCTCATCCCTACTTCTGAGCACTAACTAAATGGCAGCTACATTTCCTCACCTATACTGACATTAGACCTGGCTTTGTACAACAAGCACATCATGCAGCTTCTGGGCACTGACACTGAATGAACCTCTCAGCCCTGTATTTATTCCCCCAGTAATGAGTCCAGGAGCCTTTGTTTGCCTTCGTCTAGGGAAAGTATTGTAGTGAGGAGGGAAAGCCATTCCAAAAAATATCCATCCCATTAATAAATAAAAAATAAATTTTCTGGATTATTTTTACCTCACCCATCTGAGCATTCTGGGTGAGACATGCACACCCTCCAGTAATTTACCTGACTATACATATATATGTACACTTTCAATATGACGGTGCATAACTCATGAAGGAGTTCATGTATCATGAGCTGGCTTGGTGGGTATAAACCAGTGATGGCTAACCTTCGGCACTCCAGCTGTGGTAAAACTACAACTCCCAAGATGCACACTTGCTTGTCTGTTCTCAGAACTCCATAGAAATGAATGGAGCATGCTGGGAGGCATAGTTTCACCACAGCTGGAGTGACTGAGGTTAGCCATTATTGGTATATACTGTATGGTGTGCGATAGGCTGTCTGCACACATATCCCTTATTGCTATCATGAGTAAAAGTGGTGATTTATCAGAGTTGAAAAAGGAATAATTATTCACTTTTGGTACATGGGTGGCAGAATTTCTTAAACTGTGCAGCTTGTGAAGGGTTTGCATGCTGCAGTGGTGAAAGTGTATTAAGTGAACAAATAGCACCATTTGAAATAAGCCACATGGAAACTGCGGGGCACCACATGCCATTGATATGAGAGGTGAACGTCAGCTACAAAGGTGGATTAATATTCTACAATGGAGCTGCTTACCTCCAAAATTAACTGGGGGGGGGGGGGGGGGCAATAATATGTCTGCTGTGAAAAACAGTTCCATGAACCCTAATGTGTATGGGACTCTGTAGCAGGCGGATGGTCACTGCACCTTCAGAAAAGGCTTACATTTTCATGGCAGGATCAGAATTGGACCTCCACTGATTGGCAATCAGGTTGCCTTTTCCAATGAGTCACATTTCCTGCTTCATTGAACAGTTGGTGTGTCAGTTGAGAAACATCTGAAAACAAACACCCTGAAGAACACAAGCTAGTGGTGGCAGCATTATCGTACGGGTAATGTTTTTGTGGTATTCTCTAGGCCCACTCATCCTTGTGGAAGGCACTCTCAAACAATTTGGGTCTGAATCCATTCTTGCAGATCACTTACAACCATACATGTTAATTGTCTTCCCTGGGGTGGATGGAATCTTCCAGCAAGAAAATGAGACTTGTTGCAATGCTAGTGTCTGACATTGGTTGGAAAAGCATGATCAAGACTTCCAAGTACTACTCTGGCCATCTAATTCCCCAGACCTGAAACCAATTGAATATCGGTTGGAACACCTCAATTATTGTGTTTCCTCTATGGATAATCCTCCATGCAACCTCCAGGAGCTGTGGGATGCACTGAAGTCAGCATGGCTCCATATACAGTACCTATGACAACCTACCAGGACCATATTGAGTCACTCCCAGTCCGTCCATGCTGCACATTGCTGTTACTCTGAATATTAGCTGGTGGTCATTATAATGTTATTGTGTATATACGGTACATACAATGCATTCAAAAATACTTTAGACCCTTTCACTTTTTTAAAAATGTTGGTACTTTGCATCCTTGTGCTAAAATAAAAAAGAAATACCCTACAATGAAAAAGTGAAAACGGGGTTTTAGAAAAAATCTAGCTAACATTTTTGTATTCAGACCCTTTGCTTGGAATCTAGCTCTGGAGGCCTCTCATTTCTCTTGATCATCTTTGAGATGTTTCTGCACTTTGATTGGAGTCTACACATAAATTGAGTTGATGAATGGACATGATTTTGAAAAACATACCCCTGTCAATATAAGTTCTCAAATCTAACAATACATATCAGAGCAAAAACAAAGCATGGAGAACATAGAACTGTCTGTAGAGCTCAGAGACAGGATTGTGTGGAGGCGCAGATCTGGAGAAGGGTACAATTTTTTTTTGTTTGAACTGGAAGTTCGCAAGAGCAAACTAGTATCCATACTTCTTAAATGTAGGGCATTTGGAATAACCTGGAGTCTTCCTACAGCTAATAACTACACCAAACTAATCTGGGGGAAAAGGGCCTTTGTAAGAGAGGTGGACAGGAATCCAATGGTAGCTGTGGCTGATCTCCAAATACCATATCTTTTGTGCAGATGGGAGGAACTTCTAGAAGGTCAACCATCACTAGAGCATTCTACCAATGTGGGCTTTGAGGCAGAGTAGCTAGAAAGAAGCCTCTCCTCAATAAAAGGCTTTTCGGAGTTTGCAAAAAAAGCACTTAAAGGACTCTCAGACTGTGAGAAACCAGATTCTCTGGTCTGATAAAACCAAGATTTAACTTTTTGGCCTCAATTCTAAGCATCAGGTCTGGAGAAAACCAAACATTGCTCATCACCTTCCCAATGCCGTCCCTACAGTGAATCATGTGGTTGTAGCATCCTGCTGTGGAGGTGTTTTTTCAGTGACTGCGACATGAAGATTTCTCAAGGTTGAAGGAAAGCTAAATGGAGGAAAATGCTGATATTCTTAATGAAAGCCTCATCCTGAGAGCTCTGGATTTCAGACTGGGCTGAAGGTTCCCCTTACCCTAAGCTCACAGGCAAGACTTCCCAGGACGGGCTCAGGGACAATTCTGTGAATGCCCTTGAATGGCCCAGCCAGAATCCTAGATTGAACCCAAACATCTCTGGAGAGACCTGAAAATGGCTGTCCACCTATCGTCCCCATCCAACTTGACAGAGCTTGAGAAGATCTGCAGAGAAGAATGGCAGAAAATCCCCAAATCCAGGTGTCCAAATCTTTTGGCATCATACCCAAGAATAGTGGAGGATGTACTCACTACTCAACTAAGAACTGGGTAAAGGGTCTGAATACTTATGTCAGTATTTTAGCTTTCCTTTACAATAAATTAGCAAAGATTTTGAACATTTCTGTTTTCACTTTGTCATTATAAGGTATTGAGAGCAGAAAGATTGGGAAAAACTTTTTTTGTTTTTCATAAGGCTGCAAAATAACAAAATGTGAAAAAAGTGAAAGGGTCTGAAGACTTTCTAAATGCCTCAGGCGCAATTTTGCATGAGACTGTTAGAGTTGGTTAGAGACCTGTTAGACCTAGACATTTTATTTCCTATGGTAGAATTTGAAGAGTATGAAATAGTAGAGTTTGGAAACACCAAGTCCATAAAGTCTATTTTTATTCAAAATGAACAAAATGTTTCTATTCTTGTCAATGATTTTTACATGACAAGAACTTTAGCAGCCTTATTTCATTGTTTTAATGAAGTGCAGAAATTTATATTGCTAAGAATTTATAGAAAAGAAGACAGTCTTAAAGTTTATAACTAGGCTTCTCGTTTGAATTATGGAGTGAAGCTGGGTTTTTAGGGCAACTCCCTTAGGCAAAATATAGCTGGACAAAAATGTTTTCCTTGAATGAAGAGAACTTTAAAGAGCTAAACATGATCAAAGGCTACGATAGCAAAAGGCATCACCCATAATGCTTATCACATGCTTCAGAGTGATCTACAGTATGGACAATATGCATAGTCTTCTTAAGCAGGCCTGTGATTCAGTTGTAGTTGCTGAAGTTGGATAAAAGTAAATCACATAGAGATAGACGAGGCGGCAAATCATAATGAGGTGGTTATTATGGGGGACTTCAACTACCCAGATATAGACTGGGAAACTGAAACTTGTATATCTCATAAGGGAAACAGGTTCTTGGCAATAACCAAAGACAATTACCTCTCCCAACTGGTTCAGGACCCGACTAGAGGGACGGCCATACTGGACTTAGTATTAACCAATAGGCCCGACAGAACAACAGACGTGCAGGTTGGGGGACACCTGGGAAATAGTGACCATAAAGTAATAACCTTCCAATTATCATTCAAAAGAGCGTTTCTACAGGGAGGAACAAAAATACCAAACTTCAAAAAAGCTAAATTTAGCCAACTAAGATAGGCCATAGGCCAAACTAACTGGGACAAAGTCCTCAAAAATAAAAATACAGCCACAAAATGGGATATCTTTAAAAACATCCTAAAATCTCATTGTGAGAGGTACATACCGTATGGTAATAAAAGGTTAAGGAACAAAAAGAAACCAATGTGGATAAATAGAACTGTAACGAAAGCAATAAATGACAAAAAGAAAGCATATAATTCACTGAAACAGGAGGGGAGCACGGAAGCACTGAAAAACTATAAGGAAAAAAATAGAACATGTAAAAAACAAATAAAAGCGGCCAAACTAGAGACCAAGAGATTAATTGCCAAAGAGAGTAAAACTAACCCTAAAATGCTCATCAATTATATAAATGTTAAAAAGTATAAATCTGAAGGTGTCGGCCCTTTAAAAAGTAATGAGGGGGAAGTCGCAGAGAGCGATGAGGAGAAAGCAAAGCTGTTAAATATTTTTTTCTCCAATGTATTCACTGAGGAAAATAAATTGTCAGATGACATGCAGAATGCAAAAATAAATTTCCCATTAAAAGTGTCCTGTCTGACCCAGGAAGAAGTACATCAGCGACTTAAAAAGATTAAAATAGACAAATCGCCAGGACCGGATGACATACACCCCCTTATCCTAAAGGAATTAAGTAATGTCATAGCCAGACCCTTATTTCTGATATTTGCAGACTCTATACTGAAAGGGAATGTCCCACAGGATTGGCGCATGGCATATGTGGTGCCAATATTCAAAAAGGGGCCAAAAACAGAGCCTGGAAACTATAGGCCGGTAAGTTTAACATCTGTTGTGGGTAAACTGTTTGAAGGTTTTCTGAGAGATGCTATATTAGAGCATCTCAACGGAAATAAGCAAATAACGCCATATCAGCATGGCTTTGTGAGGGATCGGTCATGTCAGACTAATTTAATCAGTTTCTATGAGGAGGTAAGTTCTAGACTTGACAGCGGCGAATCAATAGATGTCGTATATCTGGACTTCTCCAAAGCATTTGACACTGTACCACATAAAAGATTAGTATATAAAATGAGAATGCTCGGACTGGGAGAAAACATCTGTGTGTGGGTACGTAACTGGCTCAGTGATAGAAAACAGAGGGTGGTTATTAACGGTACACACTCAGATTGGGTCACTGTCACTAGTGGGGTACCTCAGGGGTCAGTATTGGGCCCTATTATCTTCAATATATTTATTAATGATCTTGTAGAAGGCTTGCATAGTAAAGTATCAATTTTCGCAGATGACACTAAACTGTGTAAAGTAATTTACACTGATGAGGACAGTATACTACTACAGAGGGATCTGGATAGATTGGAGGCTTGGGCAGATAAGTGGCAGATGAGGTTTAACACTGATAAATGTAAAGTTATGCACATGGGAAGGAAAAATGCAAGTCACCCGTACATACTAAATGGTAAAACACTCGGTAACACTGACATGGAAAAGGATCTAGGAATTTTAATAAACAGCAAACTAAGCTGCAAAAACCAGTGTCAGGCAGCTGCTGCCAAGGCCAACAAGATAATGGGTTGCATCAAAAGGGGCATAGATTCCCGTGATAAGAACATAGTCCTACCACTTTATAAATCGCTAGTAAGACCACACATGGAGTACTGTGTACAGTTCTGGGCTCCTGTAAACAAGGCAGACATAGCAGAGCTGGAGAAGGTCCAGAGGAGGGCATCTAAAGTAATAACTGGAATGGGGCAACTACAGTACCCTGAAAGATTATCAAAATTAGGGTTATTCACTTTAGAAAAAAGACGACTGAGAGGAGATCTAATTAATATGTATAAATATATCAGGGGTCAGTACAGAGATCTATCCCATCAGCTATTTATCCCCAGGACTGTGACTGTGACGAGGGGACATCCTATGCGTCTGGAGGAAAGAAGGTTTGTACACAAACATAGAAGAGGATTCTTTACGGTAAGAGCAGTGAGACTATGGAACTCTCTGCCTGAGGAGGTGGTGATGGTGAGTACAATAAAGGAATTCAAGAAGGGCCTGGACGTATTTCTGGAGCGTGATAATATTACAGGCTATAGCTACTAGAGAGGGGTCGTTGATCCAGGGAGTTATTCTGATTGCCTAATTGGGAGTCGGGAAGGAATTTTTTATTCCCCTAAAGTGGAGAAAATTGGCTTCTACCTCACAGGTTTTTTTTTTGCCTTACTCTGGATCAACTTGCAGGATAACAGGCCGAACTGGATGGACAAATGTATTTTTTCGGCCTTATGTACTATGTTACATAAAAAGTCAGAAAACATACATTTTATAGACTTTAGAAGTTCTTAAACGTACATATTGCCAGCAAGTTAAAAGTCCATGATTGCAGCATTTTCTCGCTTACAGATGTATTTTCTTTACACAATAATAATGTAACAAAAACAATTATAGAGAAGTTGCTAGATTCCTGATTAAAAAGTTTAGATAAAATAGAAACAGTATATGGCAGATCTGTTTTAGTTTTTTTTAAACCATACTATATAGTCAAATATTATATAAGCTATTAGTAATAGTAGACTTGCAATTATTCTTTGCCTCCATATTTAACCCCTACATGCATTTTTTTCTCTCTGTCTTCCTGGAGCCAAAACTATTTTATATCTCTTTTCATTTTGCTGAATGAGGACTTGTACTTTTTAATGGCACAATTTAAGTAAAAGCTGGAAAAAAAAATCTGAATAGGGTGGAACTTGAAAAAAATGCAACTTTGCCATAGTTTTACGGGTCTGTTACCTTCATTCTGTGGGTCAGCACAATTTTTTTTTATTTTACAAACTTATATAGCACCGCTATATTCTTCAGTGCTTTACAGACATTAGCATCTAACTGTCCTCAATGAGGCTCACACTCTAAGTTTCCTATCAGTATGTCTTTGGAGTGTGGGAGGAAACCCACACAAACACAGGGAGAACATAAAAACTATAGCAGATGTTGTCCTTGGTTAAATTCGAACCTAGGACCCCAGCACTGCAAGGCACCAGTGCTAACCACTGAGCCACAGTGCTTCCCAATTGCAGCAATGCCTAGTTTATATAATTTTTCTTCTGTTTTAATACTGAAAAAAAGAAAGACTAGAAAAAATATTTTATTATATAATTTTTTTCTTTTCATTACCATATTCTGACCTCCGTAACTTTTTTTTTTTACATTTATGTCTACTGAGATGTGTGAGGGCTCAGCTCATATTTTGCAGGGTGATCTGTAGTTTTTATTGATACCATTTTTGAGTATATGTGACTTTTTGATAACTTTTTATTCCTTTTTTGGGGGGAAGTTGAAGTGAAAAAAATGGCAAATTGTCCATTTAGATTTTTTTTTCTGTTATGACATTCACTGTACAGGATAAATACATATTATTTATATTTTAATAGTGTGGGTATTTTAAAGTGGGGAGATGCCTATGACATTGAAATTTTTATTTTTTTATTTTAATTATGAGCAAAGGTGATGATTTGAATTTTGTGTATTTTTTATATTTTTAAAAACTTTTTTACTTTTTAAAACTTTTAAAGTGGCTATAACAAGCAATCATTATATTGCTTCTCCAGTACATTGGATTACCATTGCAATCCGTTGCAGATTTGCTATGTTCATGTGAAGCACTGCCACCTTCAGGGCTCCATAGGAACTACAGCTATAAAAGCCTTGGTTTCTTTACAGACAAAGACTTTTATATAGAAGCAACAGCTTTCCAGATCTCCACAGATCTCCACACGGAACAGCTGCTTTACATGCCATAGTCACAATTGAGTGTTAAACAAAACATGCAATGCAACAGCTCACTGCAAACCAAATAAAGTACAAAATTGCGTCACAATTGCAAATGCTATACTAATAAGTTAGAGATGCTTGGCAAATCATTTTGTACAAAATTATTTGAGCCCGCCTGCCGCATGTCAATGCGATCTCTAGTTAGACGGGTTCCTAACACTAAATTCTATCTGTTATGTGCCATGACGGCTACCATATAATTCAGCAATTGACTATGGCAATGTCTCCAACCAAAGTAGCATCTGCTACCTGGCTGTAGCTACCTCTCCACAGAATCTGGTGCTTTTTTTGTTGTTGTTAGGTCCTTTGTTTTGGTACTAGCCAAGCACTATCATGGAGGGTTTCAACAGAAGTGAAAAAGATCTCTGATTCTCTCTGTGCTTAGTTGCTACAGCAAAATAATGGTAGTCAAGGTTGTTTAAGAACATGACAGGACCTTTTTGCACACTCAACATATACAAATATATCACAATTGCAAATGTATTTCTTTGACAACATTATAAAGGCTAGGTACGATATTTATTCAATTATTTATTATGCAAGTTTAAACATATAGTTATTTATAGCATTTAATAGTGTACCCTATATCATAAATTATAAGTGTTATTAAATTAAATGGAATTAAGTGATTGCTGTTCTGTGCTTTTATAAAAATTACCAAACTTTGTGGTGACTTCTAATATTTTTGATGACTAATAATAGGGGGCATCTTAATCTGCGTAGATTGATAATAGAGACCCATAGGGATTATGCACATGGCTTTACTGTGTGAATCAGCACTTAAAGTACATGACAATCTCTATTTAATAAAGCTATAACCAGTCCTGTAAATCACAAGAATCCAGAACTCCCCTAATTAATCCCATTAATCACTATAATTGCTCTGCAAGATTTATTTCAAGCTGGCAGCTCAGAGGGCGTGTCTGTTCTCAAGGGCATATCTTCTCTGCTAGAGCTTGGGGGGCATTTAGCTAGTGGCATTTGAAGAATGGAAATTAGCATATAAATCCACCTTAGCAAAGTGGACAGAGAGGTGACTAAAAGAACATACAGCAAATTGCACTATACAGAATGCTAAATATTTAATTACTTGCAATTTCGTAAGTATTCAGGTGCTCCTTAGAAAACTATTTTTGGTGGGACAACCCCTTTGATGAAGAGCAAGTTATTCACATATTTTAAATCTTCATTACAATTTTTACTACATAAAAGTTTCCATGTCAATGTTTGTGTGTGATGTTTTGCCAAACAAGTATCACCAGCGGTAGATAATAGTAATAACCATTAGTTTAAACCTTATATTTTAAATGTCAGTGTGGTAGTGGGGAAAATATTTCCTAAATGTGTATCTGGAGCTGTCCTGCTCATTAATATGCCCTAAAGTAACCTGGTTGATAATGTCACAGCTACACTTGCCTAGGTTACACTGCTTTAATGTAGAACATGATAGTAAGAAAACGCAAGCAGAGATATCTCAATTTATATAACCTCATAAAAGTGTTAATAGCGTGTAGAACTTGAAATAAGCCTCAATTCTTTGCTTAAATATCTTGTGAATAAAAAGTGATTTGGAATGCGCACAGACTGGGTCGGTTGTGGAACCACTGGTCCAAGTAACCGATTTGATGTTGGACAAAACCCTAAGTGCATTATTTTGGAGAACACCAGAGACACAGGTATGGCATCATTTACAACCAGACAGAATACAGGCTAATCTAAGACAAACGCAAACTATATGTATGAGACAAAACACAGAACACCGGCAAATCAGGAGCCCAGACATATAGACTTCATGCACCTGGACACACAGATTTCAGCAATGGACTTCAGGACCTTGGACATGAGCAAAACTAAGACATAATGGTACAAGAATAACTTAGGAATGCTTTTACTTATCCAAGCCATTCTGAGACTGTTTTCTCGTGACAGATTGTACTTCATTATAGTGGTAAACTTCAGTCTATATTTTTCATTTTTATTTTTTTTTAAATCCCAAATTTATCAAAAATTTGAAAAATTTGCAACTTTCCAAAATTCAATTTCTCTGCTTTTAAAGCAAATAGTGATACCTCATGTAATAGTTATTACTTTACATTTCCCATATGTCTACTTTATGTTTGGATCATTTTTTTAATGTCATTTTATTTTCTGAGGACGTTAGAAGGCTTTGAAGTTTAGAAGCAAATCTTGAAATGTTTCAGAAAATTTCCAAAACCCACTTTTGTTAAGACCAGTTTAGTTATGAAGTAACTGTGGGACTTACATAATAGAAAGCACCCATAAATCACCTCATTTTCGAAACTACACCCCTCAAGGTATTCAAAATTGATTTTACAAACTTTGTTAACCCTTTGAGTGT
Source organism: Bufo gargarizans (assembly GCF_014858855.1). Classification (NCBI taxonomy): domain Eukaryota; kingdom Metazoa; phylum Chordata; class Amphibia; order Anura; family Bufonidae; genus Bufo; species Bufo gargarizans. The sequence continues at coordinate 171,156,900 of NC_058082.1, forward strand.
TCCACAAGAATTAAAGGAAAATGTAGATGAAATTTCAGAATTTCACTTTTTTGGCAGATTTTACATTTTAATCAATTTTTTTCCAGTAACAAAGCAAGGGTTAACAGCCAAACAAAACTCAACATTTATTACCCTGATTCTGTTGCTTACAGAAACACCACATATATGGTCGTAAACTGCTGTATGGGCACAAGGCAGGGTTCAGAAGGAAAGGAACGCCATATGGTTTTTGGAGGACAGATTTCACTGGGATAATTTAAAGTTGCCATGTCACATTTGAAGACCCCCTGATGCACCCCTAGAGTAGAAAATCCCCAAAAATGGCCCATTTCGGAAACTACACCCCTCAAGTTATTCAAAACTGATCTTACAAACTTTGTTAAGCTTTTTTAATTTTCCATTGTAATAATTTTTTTCCGGTAACAAAGAAAGGGTTAATAGCCAAACAGAACTCAATATTTATTAACCTAATTCTGTAGTTTACAGAAACACCCAATTTGTAATCGTAAACTACTGTACGGGCACACAGCAGGGCACAGAAGGAAAGGAGGGCCATATGGTTTTTGAAGGGCAGATTTCACTGGGATAATTTTAAGTTGCGTTGTCATATGTTTTGTTGGTACTATTTTAGGATACATATGATTTTTGGTTGCTCTATATTACATATTTTTGTGAGGCAGGGTAACAAAAATTAGCTGCTTTGGCACCATTTTTATTTTTTTACAATGTTCATCTGAAAAGGTAGATCATGTGCTATTTTAATAGAGTAAGTTGTTATGGATGCGACAATACCAAATATGGTTGTTTGTTTCAGTTTTACATAATAAAGCATTTTTGAAAAAATATATTTTTTGGTGTCTCCATATTCTGAAAGCCATATTTCTTTTTACTTTTTGGTTGTTTGTTTCAGTTTTACCTTTTTTTTTTTTACTTTTTGGGCGACTGGCTTATGTAGGGGCTCATTTTTTTCAAGATGAGATGACGGTTTGATTGGTACTATTTTGGGGTGCTTATGATTTTTGAAAGGCTTGGTAATACACTTTTTGTGATATAAGGTGAAAAAAAATAGCTTTTTTTTTTTTTTTTTTTACAGCGTTCACCTGAGGGGTTAGGTCATGTGATATTTTTAAGCAGGTTCAGCGATACCTAATATGTATACTTTTTTTTATTTATTTAAGTTTTACACAATAAAGTACTATTTTGGGGTGCGTATGACTTTTTGATCGCTTGGTATGGCTTTTTTGACACCATTTTTATTCTATTTGTTATACAGTGTTCATCTGAGGGGTTAGGTCATGTGATATTTTTATACAGTAGGTTGTTATGGATGTGCAAATATCTAATATGTCAACTTTTTGCCCAATAAAAGCTTTTTAAAACAAAAAAAATCATTTTTTAGTGTCTCCATATTCTGAGAGCCATATTATTTTTAATTTTTTGCCCGATTGTTTTATGTAGGGCCTAATTTTTTGCAGGATGAGGTGACAGTTTGTTTGGTACTATGGGGGGCATACGCCTTTTTGATCGCTTGGTGTTGCACTTTTTGCAATGTAAGGTGACAAAAAATGGTTGTTTTGGAACAGTTTTTATTTTAGTTCAGGTGAGGGGGTGGATCATGCAATTTTTTTATACAGCCGGTCGTTATGGACGCGGCAATAACCACGTGTTAACTTTACGTGTTTTATTTTAGGAAAGAGGCTTTTTTTATTTCCAAGTTTATTTTGTTTTTTAATATGAAAACCACATTCTTGTTACTTTTTTTTTTTTCCCACTCTAGGACTTTAAATTCTGGGGTCTGATACCCTCTGCAATGCATTACAATACATCCTATATTGTAATGCATTGATTGCCAGCTTGTATGCTGACAGCCTGCCTGTGAGACCCAGCCTAAGGGGCAGGATCTCACAGGCTTCCGTAGAAGGCAAGCCCCGATGCCTATGGAAGGTAGCGGACTGCCTTCTCTGCCATCTGGTCACTGACACTGCCGCACGGGGACCCGATGGAGATACGGAGGGCACCGGTACCCTCCGCAAACCCTCTGCATGCCGCGGTCAGCTTTGACCGCGGCATACAAGGTATAAACACGCCTTGCAGACTTGCAGCTGTAATTGCAATTAATTGTGTATTGAATACAAATGGAATACAAATGCACACCACACTTTCTGGATTTTTTTATGAAAAGATCCGAAAATCTGTATCATTTTCTTTTCATTTTACACATACTTTCTACTTTGTGTTGGTCTGTGATATAAAATCCCAATAAAATACATTTAATTTAGTGAGTGTAATGTGAAAAATTTGGAAAATTTCAAGGGATTTGAATACTTTTTCAAGGCACTATAAATGACCGGTTAAACATAACAACCACAAAATCACCATAATAGTAACAGCAAGGCGATCCTTAAAACATAGTACTAACCATAGGACTCCTTATGAGTGACAGTTGAAGAAAGTCCTCTAGCTTAATTTACTGGTGTTTACACATTAATACCACTATGGCTTGAATAGACCATGTTGTAGTATTCCAAACTTGAATGGGTAATTTGTCAATGGTGGCATCTGGCAGAAGGGCTGGTTTATTTGGACTCTTTTCCTGGTTAGATGTTCACATTTTAATGGATTCATGGAATACTAGCAACAAGCCTTGACACCTGACTTGAAAAATATGGGGTGATTGTCCCTCATCTGTGCATAGCAAAGAGTACTGGCTTAAATGGGTTTTCTGTCATAGGTCATAGGATAGGTCATAGGATAGGTCATCAATATCAGATCGGTGGGGTTCTGACACCCGGCACCCCTGATGATCTGCTGCTTGAAGATGAAGCTGTGCTCATGCAAGCGCTGCCTTCCCATCATTGTTTACCTTCTAGCCATCATCTCAGTGACTCCTTCCTATACACTTCAATAGAAACAAGCCATCCATAGAAGTGAATGGGATGTCTTCTTGTAATTACACCTGCTCACTGCTACAGTGTCGATGGTAAGCAGGTAAACAATAAAGGGAAGGCAATGGTCACACGAGTGAAGCCTTCTCTTAAAACAATTGATCAGCGGGGTGCCAGGGTGTCAGACACTTGCCAATCTGATATAAATTACCTTTCCTGAGGATAGGTCATCAATGTTAAAATCCCAGGAAACCCATTTAACTCTGTGAGAGGCCAGGATTCTAGGATACTAGATCTCTTTATGGAGAGCGACTAGTCGGCTTGAGGAGTCTTATAGGCCAGGCAAGTCTCCTCTGGAACTCTGTAAAGAAGGTATGCAAATCAGCTCTTTTGAGACTCAGCTTGTTAAGAGCTGATTTGCATACCTTCTTTTCCACAGTTTAATGAATTTTGTCTTCACAAAATGCAGTAAATTTCACATAATCTTGTATACTTACATCCTGCTTGATTTCAGACCAGTGGATTTTCCTGACTTGTGGGAAATGTAAGTATCTGAGGAAAGGGATTTAGGGATCATTATTTCAGAAGACTTAAAGGTAGGCAGACAATGTCACAGAGCAGCAGGAAATGCTAGCAGAATGCTTGGGTGTATAGGGAGAGGCATTACCAGTAGAAAGAGGGAGGTGCTCATGCCGCTCTACAGAGCACTAGTGAGACCTCATTTGGAGTATTGTGCTTAGTACTGGAGACCATATCTCCAGAAGGATATTGATACTTTGGAGAGAGTTCAGAGAAGAGCTACTAAACTGGTACATGGATTGCAGGATAAAACTTACCAGGAAAGGTTAAAGGACCTTAACATGTATAGCTTGGAAGAAAGACGAGACAGGGGGGATATGATAGAAACTTTATAATACATAAAGGGAATCAACAAGGTAAAAGAGGAGAGAATATTTAAAAGAAGAAAAACTGCTACAAGAGGACATAGTTTTAAATTAGAGGGGCAGAGGTTTAAAAGTAATATCAGGAAGTATTACTTTACTGAGAGAGTAGTGGATGCATGGAATAGCCTTCCTGCAGAAGTGGTAGCTGCAAGTACAGTGAAGGAGTTTAAGCATGCATGGAATAGGCATAAGGCCATCCTTCATATAAGATAGGGCCAAGGGCTATTCATAGTATTCAGTATATTGGGCAGACTAGATGGGCCAAATGGTTCTTATCTGCCGACACATTCTATGTTTCTATGTAAACATCTGATCAAAATATGGTATTATGGGTATTGTGTGATTGTCACAGTAACCATCCAAACATCATCTCTAGCCTCCCCAATAGGTTGGATGGTTAGGAGACAGTTTTTAGATGATGTGCCTAAAACATTTCCAGATATAGGATTGTTACATTAAAAGATAATGTTAACATTTTAATAATGTTAAAAGGGTTATGTGAGTCATGAAAAAAAAAAAAAAAAAAACATTACAAAACTCATCAGGAATTACATATACATTAGTTAAGCTTGATTTCATAACACAAAAAACACACTTACACCTTTGCATAGTTCTGTTAGGCTACTTTCACACTTGCGGAAGTGTGATCCGGCAGGCAGTTCCGTCGTCGGAACTGCCCGCCGGATCTGCCAATCTGCATGTGACTGAAAGCATTTGTGAGACGCATCCAGATGCGGATCCATCTCACAGATGCATTGCAAGAACGGATCCATCTCTCTGCTTGTCATGCGGACAGACAGATCCGTCTTGTATCTTTTTTCACATTTTTACCGGTCTGCACATTCGCAAACCGTTAGGACGGATCCGGCATTCCGGTATTTTCAATGTCGGATCCGGCACTAATACATTCTTATGGGGAATAATGCCAGATCCAGCATTCCGGCAAGTCTTCAGTTATTTTCGCCGGAGATAAAACCGTAGCATGACTGAACTGAAGACATCCTGATGCATCCTGAACGGATTACTCTCCACTCAGAATGCATGGGGATATGCCTGATCAGTTCTTGTCCGGTATAGAGCCCCTGTGACGGAACTCTATGCCGGAAAAGAAAAAAAGCTAGTGTGAAAGTACACTTATTCATGCTTTGTTTACATGCTGCAGCAAAGCTATGGGGGCATGTAACAACAATGACTAAGCTCTCCCTCATGAATATTTGTGGGTGTGAATAATCTGCCCTTCTCCTCTCCCTGCACTGCTTGCTCTGCACAACCTAACCTTCCATACAAACACTGTCACATGGTCATCTCCTAGCTCACACAGGCAGAAGATCTTCCTATCACATTTCCACCTGCACTATTTGAGCGGTACATCAGACTATTTGATAGCTTGGTGTGACACAGTTTGTAAAGCAAGGTGACCAAAAATGGCTTCACCAGACAGGGTAGATCATGTGATACTTTTATAGAGAACGTCACTACGGACGCAGCAATACGTAATATGTATTTTAATTTTTTTTTTACATTTTCTGAGAGCCACAGGTTTTACATTTTTGGGTCAATTGTATTATGTGGGGGCTTCTTTTTGGCGGGCAGAGGTGACGTTTCCACTGGTACTATTTTGTGTTATATAAGACTTTTTATGCTTGGTGTTACTCTGTGATGGATGGTTACTAAAAGTTGACTTCGGATGGATTTTAATTAGTTTCTTTATGTATGTTTTTATGTTTACCTGATGGGGTACATCATGTGATATATATAAACAGTAGGTTGTTACGGACAAGGTAACATTTTTTATTTATTCTTTCCTATTTTTTACAATGCAAGAGTGGGCACAGCTCCCACAACCACCTGATAACAAAGCCTTACTGCGCTGGGCTGCAAGCTACGTCCTGCTGCGCCGTACACAAACGACTCTGGCCTGGAAAGGGTTAAATGAATGGCAAACCTGTGATGTGAACCCACCCTATGGGCCTATTCACACAAAGTGTATGGCTGTGATGTCCGTATTGTGGAACGCAAGGAGTGGTCTGCAAAATACAGTCACCATAAATGTGAACTCCAAGTCATGGATGGAGACCCATTGACTTGAATTGCTTTGCGATCTGCAAGATACGGCAAAACATAGGGTATGTGTCATATTTTGTGAATTACAGACCTCTCTTTGGCCTGATTCATCCACTTGAGAGGGGAGTGGTCAGTCACCAGGCGGAACTTTCTCTTCAACAAATAGTAGCGGAGGGGGCGGAGCTTGCGCCGGACTGTGATGGCAGCATAGTTTGGAGCTCTCCGCACTTGATCCTTTAACGCACCAGCATACGCAAGCGGACAGACTACAGCATGGTTAAGATCGGTAACCCCAGAGCTGGGGATACTTCTGGAGCCAGCAGACAGCCGAACAACAGCGGCAACATGGACAAATTTATTAAAAAAGCGGCAGCTACCGTGGCTGCTAGAGAAGGCAAGATGGCGCCGAACCCGCCACATAAGGTGAGCGAGCACGAAGCCGAAATGTCGGAAGGGGAAAGCGATACTGAGGACTCTCATAACAGGGCCGCGCTCCCTATAACTCGCCGCTTCCTTTAAGCAATCGCTAAGCAAAGCAATGGAGCCGATTTTAAGCAAGCTCACGGCCATGCGCCACGATATGCACCAGATTGGCGACCGAGTAGTTTCTCTAGAAACGCGACAGACAACAGTGCTTGAGCACCAAACAGCAACTGCGTCCTCCCTGCAAAAATGACGCACATACCTTAATAACCTCCATAACGCATTGGAGGATCAAGAAAACAGAGGACGCAGGAACAATCTGCGTTTCAGGGGGATACCAGAGACTGTCGCGGCAGCTGATATTCCTGGAGCTGTAACTGCTATATGCTGCTCCCTACTAGGACCTGACAGCCAGGCGGACATTATCATCGAACGTGCCCATAGGGCGCTCAGACCTAAACCCAAGGGGTCGGAACCGCCTAGGGACGTAATCTGTAGGTTTCAAAATTTTCAAGTCAAGACCGCGGTCTTAGAAGCAGCTAGGGACCAGGAAGAACTTTCGTACGAAGATTCAAGCATTGCGATCTATCAGGACCTGGCCCCGTCAACGTTGAAGAAACAAAGATCCCTGAAGCCCTTGACGGACTGGCTCAGGCTGAACAAGACCCCTTATAGATGGACCTTTCCCTTTGGGATCTCGTTCTTCTATTCAGGACGTCGCCTCAATATTAACACTTTTGCTGACCTGATGGGAGCCTACGATCATTTGCAGATCCCACCGCTGGATATTGAGAACTAGGAGCTTTATCAAGACCTTACAGAGCTTCCGGAATTACCGAAGTCCTCGCCATTCGAGCTTCCACGCACACTGAAGACCCAGAAGTTCAAGTGGAGGAATGCACAGCTTACACTGTAGAGACTGTCTCTATTTTTGTAATGATTTGCTCTAATCGCTCTGATTTTCATGCTGAGCTTCCCCTTTACCTATCATTCTGACTTTCCTGTCTACCACCCTTCCCCCCCCCAATACCAGCGATATGCTATTACATTAGGTTTAATTCCTTCTTATCCTGTCCCCATCTTGCCTTTTTATCAGGGGACATTTCATAAGTATGTGAGCTTACCAGAAAAAGGAGAGAAACAAAAGGCTTGATTCTCTATGCCAGAGAATACAATCCTTGGAATCCCTACATAAACGCTCTTTCTCTGCTCTACAACTCCAAGAGTTGTCTGGCTGTAGAGCTGAACTGAAGTCCATGTTACAGCAATCCACAGCTAAACTATTCTTGAATTCGCAACACAAATTTTATGCGCATGGAGATAAAACATCTAAATTTATGATGCGCAGGATAAAGAATAGAAGATCAACAAATTACATCCACCAGATAGAATCCCCTCAGGGTTCTCCCTTATATTCTTCCAAAGAAATAGGTGCCCAATTTCGGGAGTTTTACGAAGCTCTTTATAACCTGCCCCAAACGCTTACCCCTGAGGCTCATACATCCATCCTTTCCTCCTTCCTAGACTCACTCACAATACCAACCATCCCTGAAACAGAAGCTTGCTTCCCCGTTCACCCTGGGGGAACTCACAGCTGCCCTAAAACAGACCCCCTCTGGCAAAATCCTAGGCCCAGACGGCCTTCCGGTCCAATACTATAGAACTTACCAACAATGCTTACTCCCCCACCTGCTCGCGGTATGTAATTCAACTCTACAAGGGGAAAAACTGTCTAGGGATATGACACAAGCCCATATTACCTTAATCCCTAAAGAGGGGAAAGACCCTAAACAGTGTGCCAACTACAGACCCATTTCCCTCCTCAATATCGATCTTAAGTTGCTGGCGAAATTACTGGCTAACCGTCTGTCGGCTTTCCTTCCCTCAGTAGTACAGGTGGGCTTTATCAAAGGTAGAGAGGGTAGAGACAATACGGCCAGAGTATTAAATATAGTGCAATTCTCTGCTAACCGATCTAGACCTCTCCTTCTGCGGAGCACGGACGCAGAAAAAGCGACGCATCCTATACCGATTTGGCCTACCTGATCCCTTTGTGCAAGCCACTTTTGCAATGTATGCCCAGGCTTCGGCCTCTGTCTTGATCAATGGAGACTTATCAGATCTATTTTTCATTCAAAACGGTACTAGGCAAGGCTGCCCCCTTTCCCCCCTGCTCTTCGTACTGGCGTTGGAACCACTTCTCCTAAAATTGAGAGCGGACACAGGAATCCGAGGAGTGGTGCTGGGGGGTACGGATCATAAGATTGCCGCTTTTGCGGACGATATCATGATCATGACATCCAACCCTAAGGACTCACTACCTGCAATTCAACAGCACTTAGATACCTATAGCTCCTTTTCCAACTTTAAAATTAATAAGCAAAAATCATTGGTAATTTGTGTGGGGATTCCCCAATCGACTCAAACTAGCTTAAAAAGTGACTCCCCTTTCAACTGGTCCTCCCCCTATATAACATATTTAGGGATCAAAATCAGTCCAAACACCTAGGAACTGTTCACACTAAATTATACCCCATTATTAAAGGAGATCTCCTCTAGCATTGGCAAATTAGATATTCCAACCATCTCTTGGTTTGGCCGAAAGAATTTACTGATGTCTTTGATACTCCCCCGCCTTACTTACTTACAGCAGGTATTACCCATTCCAGTCCCCAAAACCTATTATATCTCTCTAAGAAAATTATTCCGCTCATTTATTTGGGGAGGGAAGAAACCCAGATTGTCTTATGAGCTTCTATCGCGTCCTAAGTGTTTTGGGGGTATTGCCCTACCAGATCCAGAGTTGTATGGAAAGGCGGTCCTATTGTCTAGAATAATAGACTGTCTCAGACCTAGCAGCACAAAATCTTGGGTTGCAATAGAGCAAGTGCTAATGAATAAACCCTTTAGATCCCTTTTGTTAGGCAACAAAAGCATATGCAATTTACCCTCCTCACCATACCCTATCATTCAGGCCACTCTGAATGCGTGGAAATGGTTTCAATCCTCACACTGCTCAATACCCTTCCCTTCTCCTCTTCTCTCAATTAGTGATATCCTGGGAACTGTGCAATGCCTGCAGTAATAGATTGTACCCCAAGGGATTTGAGGGACTCACTTACCCCAATCCTTTCATTTTTTAACCCTAATGGTTCCTTGCTGCAGCTCAAGGAGTTCCAAAAAATCTTCAATGCCGATCGCCTACATATTTCCTCCACGTCATATTCACATGCTTTCATCTCTCGGCACGTAACAATGAGCGACCTTTTTCGCCCTTTGTTATGGTCTGAGGCCCTCGTCTCGAGCCCTATACCCCCAAGAAAACTAATTTCACAACTTTTCAAAAGACTAAATATTCCTCCCACCCCCACTAAACCAGCGTTTGTCCGCCATTGGGAAAAGGACTTGGGACAGGAGTTCTCAACTTCCACCTTGCCTAACATAATGTCCTCCCCACACTGCTCATCCAGATGTGTCCACATACAGGAAAACGGATATAAGATCCTAACCAGATGGTACAAAACACCTGATATTACATCGCTGTATTCGGCAACAGCATCTGACATATGTTGGAGGTGCAGTGTTGGTAGGGGAACTTTTCTCCACATTTGGTGGGATTGCCCAACCATCAAGACTAGGGATGAGCGAACTCGAACTGTATAGTTCGGGTTCGTACCGAATTTTGGGGTGTCCGTGACACGGACCCGAACCCGGACATTTTCGTAAAAGTCCGGGTTCGGGTTCAGTGTTCGTCGCTTTCTTCGCGCTTTTGTGACGCTTTCTTGGCGCTTTTTGAAAGGCTGCTAAGCAGCCAATCAACAAGCGTCATACTACTTGCCCCAAGAGGCCATCACAGCCATGCCTACTATTGGCATGGCTGTGATTGGCCAGAGCACCATGTGACCCAGCCTCTATTTAAGCTGGAGTCACATAGCGCCGCCCGTCACTCTGCTCTGATTAGCGTAGGGAGAGGTTGCGGCTGCGACAGTAGGGCGAGATTAGGCAGATTAACTCCTCCAAAGGACTTGATTAACTGATCGATCTGCAGCTGTGGATCATTGAGCTGCTGATCCTCAATTGCTCACTGTTTTTAGGCTGCCCAGACCGTTTGTCAGTCACATTTTTCTGGGGTGATCGGCGGCCATCTTGTGTCTTGTGGTGCGCCAGCACAAGCTGCGACCAAGTGCATTTAACCCTCAATGGTGTGGTTGTTTTTTGGCTAAAGCCTACATCAGGGTGAAGCTGTCACACCAAGTGCATTTAACCCTCAGTAGTGTGGTTGGTCAAGCTATCACACCAAGTGCATTTAACCAGCAATAGTCTGTTCATTTTTTGGCCATATACTAAATCAGGGGCAAGCTGCGCCCGTCACCAAGTGCATTTAACCCTCAGTAGTGTGGTTGGTCAAGCTGTGACACCAAGTGCATTTAACCAGCAATAGTCTGTTCATTTTTTGGCCATATACTACATCAGGGGCAAGCTGCGCCCATCACCAAGTGCATTTAACCAGCAATAGTGTGGTTATTTTTTGGCCATATCCCAGTCTAATTCTGTCACTAAATCCATACCGGTCACCCAGCGCCTAAATACTAGGCCTCAAATTTATATCCCGCTAAATCTCTCGTTACCGCTGTCCTGTTGTGGCTGGGAAAGTTATTTAGTGTCCGTCAAAGCACATTTTTTGTTCTGGGTTGAAATACAATTCCCAATTTAGCAATTTAAAAATTTAGTGGTTTCTGCTGTATCAGAGCTATTTGAAATCTATCCCTAAAAGGGTATATAATATTCAAGGTGCACATAGGGTCATTCAGAATAACTTCACACACCCGCTACTGTGCATTTCCAAGTCTAATTCTGTCACTAAACCCATACCTGTCACCCAGCGCCTAAATACTAGGCCTCAAATTTATATCCAGCTAAATCTGTCCTTAGTGCTGTAGCTGGGCGAGTTATTTAGTGTCCGTTCAAGCACATTTCTTGTTCTGGGTTGAAATACAATTCCCAATTTAGCAATTTCATAATTTAGTGGTTTCTGCTATATCAGAGCTATTTGAAATCTATCCCTAAAAGGGTATATAATATTCAAGGTGCACATTGGGTCATTCAGAATAACTTCACACACACCCGCTACTGTGTATTTCCAAGTCTAATTCTGTCACTAAACCCATACCTGTCACCCAGCGCCTAAATACTAGGCCTCAAATTTATATCCTGCTAAATCTCTCGTTAGTGCTGTAGCTGGGCGAGTTATTTAGTGTCCGTTCAAGCACATTTCTTGTTCTGGGTTGAAATACAATTCCCAATTTAGCAATTTCATAATTTAGTGGTTTCTGCTATATCAGAGCTATTTGAAATCTATCCCTAAAAGGGTATATAATATTCAAGGTGCACATTGGGTCATTCAGAATAACTTCACACACACCCGCTACTGTGTATTTCCAAGTCTAATTCTGTCACTAAACCCATACCTGTCACCCAGCGCCTAAATACTAGGCCTCAAATTTATATCCTGCTAAATCTCTCGTTAGTGCTGTAGCTGGGCGAGTTATTTAGTGTCCGTTCAAGCACATTTCTTGTTCTGGGTTGAAATACAATTCCCAATTTAGCAATTTCATAATTTAGTGGTTTCTGCTATATCAGAGCTATTTGAAATCTATCCCTAAAAGGGTATATAATATTCAAGGTGCACATTGGGTCATTCAGAATAACTTCACACACACACGCTTCTGTGCATTTCCAAGTCTAATTCTGTCACTAAATCCATACCGGTCACCCAGCGCCTAAATACTAGGCCTCAAATTTATATCCCGCTGAATTTGAATAAAATACATTGGGCCAAATAATATATTTGTTGTTGTGGTGAACCATAACAATGAGAAAAACATCTAGTAAGGGACGCGGACGTGGACATGGTCGTGGTGGTGTTAGTGGACCCTCTGGTGCTGGGAGAGGACGTGGCCGTTCTGCCACATCCACACGTCCTAGTGTACCAACTACCTCAGGTCCCAGTAGCCGCCAGAATTTACAGCGATATATGGTGGGGCCCAATGCCGTTCTAAGGATGGTAAGGCCTGAGCAGGTACAGGCATTAGTCAATTGGGTGGCCGACAGTGGATCCAGCACGTTCACATTATCTCCCACCCAGTCTTCTGCAGAAAGCGCACAGATGGCGCCTGAAAACCAACCCCATCAGTCTGTCACATCACCCCCATGCATACCAGGGAAACTCTCTCAGCCTCAAGTTATGCAGCAGTCTCTTATGCTGTTTGAAGACTCCGCTGGCAGGGTTTCCCAAGGGCATCCACCTAGCCCTTCCCCAGCGGTGAAAGACATAGAATGCACTGACGCACAACCACTTATGTTTCCTGATGATGAGGACATGGGAATACCACCTCAGCATGTCTCTGATGATGACGAAACACAGGTGCCAACTGCTGCGTCTTTCTGCAGTGTGCAGACTGAACAGGAGGTCAGGGATCAAGACTGGGTGGAAGACGATGCAGGGGACGATGAGGTCCTAGACCCCACATGGAATGAAGGTCGTGCCACTGACTTTCACAGTTCGGAGGAAGAGGCAGTGGTGAGACCGAGCCAACAGCGTAGCAAAAGAGGGAGCAGTGGGCAAAAGCAGAACACCCGCCGCCAAGAGACTCCGCCTGCTACTGACCGCCGCCATGTGGGACCGAGCACCCCAAAGGCAGCTTCAAGGAGTTCCCTGGCATGGCACTTCTTCAAACAATGTGCTGACGACAAGACCCGAGTGGTTTGCACGCTGTGCCATCAGAGCCTGAAGCGAGGCATTAACGTTCTGAACCTGAGCACAACCTGCATGACCAGGCACCTGCATGCAAAGCATGAACTGCAGTGGAGTAAACACCTTAAAACCAAGGAAGTCACTCAGGCTCCCCCTGCTACCTCTTCTGCTGCTGCCGCCTCGGCCTATTCTGCTGCTGCCGCCTCGGCCTCTTCCTCCGCCTCTGGAGGAACGTTGGCACCTGCCGCCCAGCAAACAGGGGATGTACCACCAACACCACCACCACCACCTCCGTCACCAAGCGTCTCAACCATGTCACACGCCAGCGTTCAGCTCTCCATCTCACAAACATTTGATAGAAAGCGTAAATTCCCACCTAGCCACCCTCGATCCCTGGCCCTGAATGCCAGCATTTCTAAACTACTGGCCTATGAAATGCTGTCATTTAGGCTGGTGGACACAGACAGCTTCAAACAGCTCATGTCGCTTGCTGTCCCACAGTATGTTGTTCCCAGCCGGCACTACTTCTCCAAGAGAGCCGTGCCTTCCCTGCACAACCAAGTATCCGATAAAATCAAGTGTGCACTGCGCAACGCCATCTGTAGCAAGGTCCACCTAACCACAGATACGTGGACCAGTAAGCACGGCCAGGGACGCTATATCTCCCTAACTGCACACTGGGTAAATGTAGTGGCAGCTGGGCCCCAGGCGGAGAGCTGTTTGGCGCACGTCCTTCCGCCGCCAAGGATCGCAGGGCAACATTCTTTGCCTCCTGTTGCCACCTCCTCCTTCTCGGCTTCCTCCTCCTCTTCTTCCACCTGCTCATCCAGTCAGCCACACACCTTCACCACCAACTTCAGCACAGCCCTGGGTAAACGTCAGCAGGCCATTCTGAAACTCATATGTTTGGGGGACAGGCCCCACACCGCACAGGAGTTGTGGCGGGGTATTGAACAACAGACCGACGAGTGGTTGCTGCCGGTGAGCCTCAAGCCCGGCCTGGTGGTGTGTGATAATGGGCGAAATCTCGTTGCAGCTCTGGGACTAGCCAATTTGACGCACATCCCTTGCTTGGCGCATGTGCTGAATTTGGTGGTGCAGAAGTTCATTCACAACTACCCCGACATGTCAGAGCTGCTGCATAAAGTGCGGGCCGTCTGTTCGCGCTTCCGGCGTTCACATCCTGCTGCTGCTCGCCTGTCTGCGCTACAGCGTAACTTCGGCCTTCCCGCTCACCGCCTCATATGCGACGTGCCCACCAGGTGGAACTCCACCTTGCACATGCTGGACAGACTGTGCGAGCAGCAGCAGGCCATAGTGGAGTTTCAGCTGCAGCACGCACGAGTCAGTCGCACTACAGAACAGCACCACTTCACCACCAATGACTGGGCCTCCATGCGAGACCTGTGTGCCCTGTTGCGCTGTTTCGAGTACTCCACCAACATGGCCAGTGGCGATGACACCGTTATCAGCGTTACAATACCACTTCTATGTCTCCTTGAGAAAACACTTAGGGCGATGATGGAAGAGGAGGTGGCCCAGGAGGAGGAGGAGGAGGAGGAGGAAGAGGGGTCATTTTTAGCACTTTCAGGCCAGTCTCTTCGAAGTGACTCAGAGGGAGGTTTTTGGCAACAGCAGAGGCCAGGTACAAATGTGGCCAGCCAGGGCCCACTACTGGAGGACGAGGAGGACGAGGATGAGGAGGAGGTGGAGGAGGATGAGGATGAAGCATGGTCACAGCGGGGTGGCACCCAACGCAGCTCGGGTCCATCACTGGTGCGTGGCTGGGGGGAAAGGCAGGACGATGACGATACGCCTCCCACAGAGGACAGCTTGTCCTTACCCCTGGGCAGCCTGGCACACATGAGCGACTACATGCTGCAGTGCCTGCGCAACGACAGCAGAGTTGCCCACATTTTAACCTGTGCGGACTACTGGGTTGCCACCCTGCTGGATCCACGCTACAAAGACAATGTGCCCACCTTACTTCCTGCACTGGAGCGTGATAGGAAGATGCGCGAGTACAAGCGCACGTTGGTAGACGCGCTACTGAGAGCATTCCCAAATGTCACAGGGGAACAAGTGGAAGCCCAAGGCCAAGGCAGAGGAGGAGCAAGAGGTCGCCAAGGCAGCTGTGTCACGGCCAGCTCCTCTGAGGGCAGGGTTAGCATGGCAGAGATGTGGAAAACTTTTGTCAACACGCCACAGCTAACTGCACCACCACCTGATACGCAACGTGTTAGCAGGAGGCAACATTTCACTAACATGGTGGAACAGTACGTGTGCACACCCCTCCACGTACTGACTGATGGTTCGGCCCCATTCAACTTCTGGGTCTCTAAATTGTCCACGTGGCCAGAGCTAGCCTTTTATGCCTTGGAGGTGCTGGCCTGCCCGGCGGCCAGCGTTTTGTCTGAACGTGTATTCAGCACGGCAGGGGGCGTCATTACAGACAAACGCAGCCGCCTGTCTACAGCCAATGTGGACAAGCTGACATTCATAAAAATGAACCAGGCATGGATCCCACAGGATCTGTCCGTCCCTTGTCCAGATTAGACATTAACTACCTCCCCTTAACCATATATTATTGGACTCCAGGGCACTTCCTCATTCAATCCT
The DNA here is from genome assembly GCF_014858855.1 of Bufo gargarizans. Lineage (NCBI taxonomy): Eukaryota > Metazoa > Chordata > Amphibia > Anura > Bufonidae > Bufo > Bufo gargarizans. Next base: position 171,172,589 of record NC_058082.1, read on the forward strand.
ATTTTTATTTTCATTTTACCATTATATTGCGAGGCTACCCAAAGTTGAATGAACCTCTCCTCTGTCTGGGTGCCGGGGCCTAAATATATGCCAATGGACTGTTCCAATGTTGGGTGACGTGAAGCCTGATTCTCTGCTATGACATGCAGACTGATTCTCTGCTGACATGAAGCCAGATCCTCTGTTACGGGACCTCTCTCCTCTGCCTGTGTGCTGGGCCTAAATTTATGAAAATGGACTCTTACAGTGGTGGGTGACGTGAAGCCTGATTCTCTGCTATGATATGAAGACTGATTCTCTGCTGACATGAAGCCAGATTGTCTGTTACGGGACCTCTCTCCTCTGCCTGGGTGCTGGGCCTAAATATATGCCAATGGACTGTTGCAGTGGTGGCTGACGTGAAGCCTCATTCTCTGCTATGACATGCAGACTGATTCTCTGCTGACATGAAGCCAGATTGTCTGTTACGGGACCTCTCTCCTCTGCCTGGGTGCTGGGTAGTGTTGAGCGCGAATATTCGAAAAGCAAATTTTTTTCGCGAATATCGCAACTTCGCGATTTCGCGAATATTTCGAATATAGTGCTATATATTCGTAAAAACGAATATTCGTTTTTTGTTTCCCCCCCCCCCCACAAAATTACAGTACACATATAATTGATTGTTTCCCAAAGGTCCAACAGCTCAGATCTTACTCACATTGCCTAGAAAGTGATTGAGGCGCGAATCTTCGTAAGGCGATTTTATTAGCGCACATGCGAATATCGGCACGTCCCAGAACAGAGGCAAAGGGCTTTGCATTCATACATTAGTGAATTGAGTTGCGAATCTTCGTAAGGCGATTTTATTAGCGCACATGCGAATATCTACACTTGTCCCAGAACAGAGGCAAAGGGCTTTGCATTCATACATTAGTGATTGAATTGAGCTGCGAATCTTCGTAAGGCGATTTTATTAACGCAAATGCAAATATCTACACTTGTCCCCAGAACAGAGAGGCAAAGGCCTGTGCATTCATATAGTATAGCACCATATTCGCGAATACGTAGAACTTCGTAAAATTCGATTTACGAATATTCGTATTTTTTATTTTACTTTCCACCTTACAGATTACATTGATCTGTACTCTGTCAACTACTGTCATCACCCCCCACTGTATCTCGATTGATTCCCAAAAGTCTCACATTCCCTAGAAAGTGATTGAGGTGCGAATCTTCGTAAGGCGATTTTATTAGCGCACATGCGAATATCTACACTTGTCCCAGAACAGAGGCAAAGGGCATTGCATTCATACATTAGTGATTGAATTGAGTTGCGAATCTTCGTAAGGCGATTTCATTAGCGCACATGTGAATTTTGCATAGCATATGTATTATCGCATATGCGAAATAATAACGAATTTGAATAATCGCGAATATTTTACGAATATTCTTTCGAATATTCACAAAATTTCGCGAATTCGAATATGGGACATGCCGCTCAACACTAGTGCTGGGCCTAAATTTATGACAATGGACTGTTGCAGTGGTGGCTGACGTGAAGCCTCATTCTCTGCTATGACATGCAGACTGATTCTCTGCTGACATGAAGCCAGATTCTCTGTTACGGGACCTCTCTCCTCTGCCTGTGTGTGTGCTGGGCCTAAATATATGCCAATGGACTGTTGCAGTGGTGGCTGACGTGAAGCCTCATTCTCTGCTATGACATGCAGACTGATTCTCTGCTGACATGAAGCCAGATTCTCTGTTACGGGACCTCTCTCCTCTGCCTGTGTGTGTGCTGGGCCTAAATATATGCCAATGGACTGTTGCAGTGGTGGCTGACGTGAAGCCTCATTCTCTGCTATGACATGCAGACTGATTCTCTGCTGACATGAAGCCAGATTCTCTGTTACGGGACCTCTCTCCTCTGCCTGTGTGTGTGCTGGGCCTAAATATATGCCAATGGACTGTTGCAGTGGTGGCTGACGTGAAGCCTCATTCTCTGCTATGACATGCAGACTAATTCTCTGCTGACATGAAGACAGATTCTCTGTTACGGGACCTCTCTCCTCTGCCTGGGTGCCGGGGCCTAAATATCTGAGAATGGACTGTTCCAGTGGTGGGTGACGGGAAGCCAGATTCTCTGCTATGGAACCTCTCTCCAATTGATTTTGGTTAATTTTTATTTATTTAATTTTTATTTTAATTCATTTCCCTATCCACATTTGTTTGCAGGGGATTTACCTACATGTTGCTGCCTTTTGCAGCCCTCTAGCTCTTTCCTGGGCTGTTTTACAGCCTTTTTAGTGCCGAAAAGTTCGGGTCCCCATTGACTTCAATGGGGTTCGGGTTCGGGACGAAGTTCGGATCGGGTTCGGATCCCGAACCCGAACATTTCCGGGATGTTCGGCCGAACTTCTCGAACCCGAACATCCAGGTGTTCGCTCAACTCTAATCAAGACATAGTGGGAAGAAATTTTCCAGATTAGCAACTTAATATGCAAGACCAAGGTGCAAATGTCCGCGAGCAAAACCCTACTAAATCTTGATGTAGATAAGGCAATTCACCCAATGCCTTTCCTTTTTAAGCAGCTTCTGATAGCATCCCGATTATTAATTCCTAAATATTGGCTATCCTCCTCCCTTCCCCCCATAGAGCAGTGGAAACTGAAAGTTGACCAAATCTTCCGCTTTGAAGAACTTTTATCATGGGAGGCTAGAAATCATCTAAAATTCCAACGCCAATGGCACTTATGGCAAAAATTTAGACACCCGAGTTACACATAGGGAATCATTTCCCGTTCTGTCAAAATTAGGTGACTCCTACTAAGGTAGGCCTCCCTCAGGAGATATTAGACCCTCAGTCAACCTCACTACAATGACTTCCCCTGGAATTTTCCGGTATGTTGATATATCATCTGTTACTGAGCTGTGTTGTTACAGTAATCTTTCAAATTGATGTAATAAGAATGACAAATTAATGGAAATATGAAACATTGTTTTCTGCTGTATCTGATGTATAACACTTATATTGGCAACTCTGTACTCGCATCACGCCTTGCTAGACGTGTAAGTATCTACAAATGTACCTTGTTACGTTATATAAAATAAAAATTAAAAAAAAAAAAACAAAAAAAAAAAAAAAACAAATAGTAGCGGAGAGACTCGAGTGCCCACTTGATAGCCAGTCACTCTCTCTCCACTATACTGTACCTGGTTTCGGCTGGGGTAAGCTTGCGGCTTGGGAAGACAACAGGATGCTCCACCCCATGGACTTCAAGAGACAGCACAGCACCGAGGCCTACTTTGGAGGCATCCGTTTGTACCACAAACTCCCTCATGAAGTCGGGAGTCACCAAAACCGGGGACTTCAAAGCGGCAAAAGCCTCTTCCACCCGATCATCCCAGCAAACCATAACTGATTTTCGTCCCTTCAAGAGCCCTGTAAAGGGCGCGGCTAGAGTAGCAAAGTAGGGAACAAACCTCATGTAATAGCCCACCATTCCCAGGAATTACTTTATTTGCCTAATGGTGATAGGTCGGGGCCAATTCCGTATCACATCTATTTTGTTCACTTGGGGTTTGAGGACTCCGCGCCCAATGACATACGCCAGGTACTTAGTTTCTTCTAACCCTATCTTATATTTTTTTGTGTAAGCGGTTAGGCCAGCTTTCCGAAGGGAGTCCACTACAGCCTACACTTTGGGTAGGTGACTTTCCTAGTCGGTACTGTGGATAACAATATCGTCCAGGTAAGCCGAAGCGTACCAACGATGTGGACGAAGCACAATGTCCATTAGTTGCTGAAAAGTGGCGGGGGCGCCATGCAGACCAAAGGGTAAGACCTTATATTGATACAGCCCCTCAGGGGTGATCAAGGCAGTTTTCTCTTTGGCAGCCTCCGTTAAGGGCACCTGCCAGTACCCTTTGGTGAGGTCCAAAACAGAAAAATACCGGGCTTGTCCTAACCTCTCGATGAGCACATCCACCCGGGGCATGGGATACGCATCGAATTTGGAAACCTCGTTATGTTTTCGAAAGTCGCTACAAAACCACAACTTCCTGTCCAGTTTGGGTATCGATACTATAGGACTGGCCCACTCACGTTTTGACTCCTCAACATTAGCTGCACTTCCACCGATATGGCTTGTTGCAGAGCCTCGGGTACCCAATATGGTTTTAATCGGACTTTTGCCTGAGGCTCAGTGACAATGTCATGCTGGATTATGGAAGTGCATCCAGGGAGGTCCGTGAACAGATCCGTGTTCCAACTAACGAACTCCCTGGCCTCCTGAGTCTGTTTAGAGGAGAGTCTGTCAGCAGTTTTTACTGTCGCAGCCGCCTCTCTTGCATCAGATAGAGGGGCCGGTACCTCTTCTCCTGGCCGCGGGCTGTCTTCTGTACAGGTTTCCCTATCTTTCCACGGTTTGAGTAAATTCACATGGTAAACCTGCGCCGGCTTTCGCCGCCCTGGCTGGTGTACCTTGTAGTTTACATCTCCAATTTTCTCGAGTACCTCGTAGGGCCCCTGCCACCTAGCCAGGAACTTACTGTCCACGGTCGGCACTAGAACCAAGACCCGATCACCTGGGTTAAAAATCCGGACCTGAGCCTGCTGATTATAGACCCGACTCTGGGCTCGGTGAGCTGCCTCCATATGCTCCCTAACAATAGGCAACACTGTCTCTATCCGATTTTGCATCTGGGTGACCTACTCAATGACACTTTTATGTGGAGTGGGTTGTTGTTCCCACACCTCTTTGGCCACGTCCAAGAGACCGCGAGGGTGTTTGCCATATAGCAGTTCGAAGGGCGAGAACCCAGTAAACGCCTAGGGTACCTCTCGCGCTGCGAACATGAGATAGGGCAGAAGGAGGTCCCAGTCCTTCCAATCTTCAGACACTACCTTTTTCAATATATTTTTTAAATGTTTGGTTAAACCGTTCTACCAGACCGTCCATTTGCGGATTGTAAACGGACATCCATAGTTGTTTTATGTGCTGCAACTTACAGAGTTCCCTCATCACCTTGGACATAAAAGGGGTCCCTTGGTCATTCAGAACCTCTTTAGGTAGTCCTACTCGGGAAAACATCTCCATTAACTCCGTAGCTATGAGTTTGGCTGAGGCACCGTCTCCGGGTACCAAGTGGAGTAGTCTAGAATGACTAACATGTGTTGATGCCCTCTGGCGGACTTCGGTACTGGGCCTATGAGGTCCATAGCTATTCGGTCAAACGGTACTTCGATAGTCGGGAGAGGTACTAGGGGACTATGGAAACATGGCTGGGGGCTATTATTTAGCAGGTCGGGGAAGACTTACAAAACTCTTCCACTTCTTTGAATATGCTGGGCCAGTAAAACCACTGTAAAATACAATCCCGAGTTTTCTGCAGTCCCAGGTGACTACCGAGAACGTTTTGGTGGGCTAGATCTAACACAAGAATGCGATAAGCCTTGGGGACCACCAACTGTTCAATAGGCTCACCCTGTAGTTGGTTTACCTGATATAACACATCTTGATGAACCACAAAATGGGGAAACACTCATTATGCCCCAGGTTTTTGTGGTTCACCATCTACTATTAACACATTTTCCCAGGTGCGGGATAGGGTTGGGTCCCGACATTGGGCGGTACCAAAATTATCCCCGGAAACATTGAGGTCTGTCAATTCAGGACCCGGCGGCAAGTCCTCCACGTCTCCCACCATCACACTTAGCGGGGTTGTCTACCCTTCTTCCACTTAAGTGGCGGTCACCCCTATTGCTGGTCCTTCGGTCTCAGGTTCCTAGGGTTCTGGTCTCCCCCCTGAGCCGGTCCACTCTGCTAGGGTTACCCCTGTCACATGGGTATCAGTCACTCTCATAGAAGGCCACAGTGCCAGGAAGCCCAGGAAGTCCTCCCTATTATAAGTTCATAGTGTAAATTTGGGGCAACTGCCACTTTGTGAGTCCATCTGACAGCCCCTGTGGTTAGAGACACCAGGGCAGTGGGATAGTCTTTTAAGTCTCCATGGATGCACATGACCCCGGCTTTCCAGCCAGTATACTTTGCTGACCATACCAGGGGAGCACTTACTAGATACACCAGACTCCCTGAGTCCAGCAGAGCCTCCGCTGGAGTGTCTCCTACCTCCACCTGGCGCAGGTGGTTTAGATTTTTTCGGGTACCTGCTGCACACAGCATCCTGGCATATAGTGACTGACAGCAGCCATAGTTAGCATCCATGGGTTCCTCCTGATGGGGACAATCAGATCTTACATGGCCCGGCTCCTTACACCGCCAGCAGACTATCGGAGCCAGGTCTATAGAGGGTACACCCCGGGTGGGTTTGGTTGGTACAAGTCGCCGGGTCTGGGATGGAGATTTACGGGGTTTGACTGTCCCCCTGCCAAAATAACCCCCTGTAACAGTCTAAGTAGCCTCATAGCTCTCCACCAGGTCCACCATTGCTAGGGCGTTACCAGGAAACACCTGGCGGGTCCAGTGCTGGAGAGGGGGTGGCAGAGCCCTCCAGAACATATCAGCCAATAGTCTATTCATTTTGCAAGAGGTAAAGTAAGTCATAATACTGGGTCCTCGCAGGCTCAGCCGGCTTAAACCCCCACTGATGTACCTGCTGGGCCCGGACCAACACATTCACCCCTAGTCTTGCCAAAATCTCACCCTTTACTTTTTGGTAGTCGGCCACTTGATCGGCAGGAAAGTCGAAATACACCCGCTGGGAATCGGATGCCAGGAATGGTGCGACGGCCTCAGCTCACTGGTCACGGGATAGTTTTTACCTGCTGACCTCTTTCTCGTAGTCCGCCAGATAGATTTTGATGTCGTCTGCGGTGGTCATCTTAGGAATCGCGGCACAGACTGCTTTCCGCGCATCGTGGAAGCTCAGGTTTGCTCCTGCTGTCTGCAAAGCCATCACGTGTTGTAGCAGCAACTGGTTAGTCTCCTGCTGCTGCTTATTAGCCTCGCATTGCTGCAGGTTTGTCTTTTGCTGCTGCAGATTAGCCTCCATGAGGGCCTTCACAACAGCCTCTATTTTGTCGTGGGGCACTGGTTGTAATACAGCTGGTTTATTGTACGACATACAACCGTGCCTGAGAAATACAGAAACCAAAAATATTGGCGTTCATGCTAACCTCACTGCTTCTGCACGCATCCTCCACCAAATGTGGGTTTTCGCTCTGGTAGATAGGGTAAGCGGGCGCAGTACAGATTCAAAATACAAGTTCTTAACTCAAAACGTCAGTGTTTATTCACACTTGAGGCAATTGCACAAAACAGCATGTAACTTTGCAGTCTTGGTGTTAATTCACACACAAAGGAAATTTTATATAACACAAGTCACCTAGCTGGCAGTTCTGCCTCCAGTAATCCACAGCAGGATTTAGGGGGCCTGTTTCACCATCACAGCACATAGCCTCAGATCCCCAAAACAGAGACATCTCTGCTGAGCCCAGCTGCCTATTTAAGGACAGCCAAGGTGCTGCCAAAACCCGGCCTGGACCAGGGGTGTAGTCACCCACCCAGCACTTTGACTACTCCCAGTAAGACTCATCCAGGATCAGCTATTTCCAGCCATACTAGCTAGCAAGGTGTCAAACAGCAACTGCTGCTGACACAGAAAACTGGCTCTTACTCCACCAAGGCCAGGAACCTCGGTGACATATACCTATCATCTACGATGATTCCTTATACCTTCCTACAATATACATAGCCTCTCTCTCTCTCACTCTCTGTATATATATATATATATATATATTGTAGGAAGGTGCAACGGTCCGCCATTGACGGAAGGTACGTGTCACCGAGGTTCCTGGCCTCGGTGATATAAGAACCGGTAATTTTGTGTCAGTGGCAGCTAGTGCTCGCTGACACTGTTTTACTTACTGTGGCGGTAAATCCAATCCGGGCCAGTTCTTATTGGGAGCAGCCAAAGAGCAGGGTGCATGGCTGTTCCCCACGTCCAGGCCAGGTTTTGGGCTAGGTTTAAAAAAAAACTGCCAGCAGCTCAGCTGGGTGTGGTATGATTCTCCAAGTGAAAGTGGAGATGTGGGACTCTGTGTTTTTGGGAGCTGAGGAGATCCGCCATACTGCAAGGCTGAGAGCTGCATGAGAGCCACCTGCTGGGAGTCAGGCACCATAAAGCCTGCTGTGGTCTGCCAGGTGATTTAAGTTATTTTGGGTACTCTTGCTGTGTGAACTAACCCTGTAAAGCATTGTTTTTCTTTTCTGCCTTCTCTGTGTGAATAAACACTGGATTTTTTCTTTATTTAACCGTGGTCTTGCCTCTGTATTGCGTCCACTTACCTAGGTGGAGGATGCGTGTAAGCGCAGTGAGGCTGGCATGATCGCCAAAATATTTTTGGTTTGCACACGGGTGTATGTCGTTTATCAAACCTGATAGATTTAAACCTGTGTCACGTGACAAAATGGAGGCTGTTTTGAAGGCCCTCTTGGAGGCTAATCTTCAGCAGCGAGAGACCAACCTGCAGCAATGCGAGGCTAATAAGCAGCAGCAAGAGACCAACCAGTTGCTGCTACAACACGTGATGTCTTTATAAACAGCAGGAGCAACCCCAAGCGTCCACGATGCTCGGAAGTCATTCCGTGCAGCGATCCCTAAGATGACACCCACAGATGACATTGAAATATACCTGGTGATGTATGAGAAAGTGGCCACTAGGGAAAGGCTGCCCCCGGACCAGTGGGCTCCTTTCCTGGCATCAGAGTCTCAGCGCATGTATTTCGATTTGCCGGACGATCAAGAGGCCGACTAGCCAAAGGTAAAGGGGGAGATTTTGGCAAGACTGGGGGTGAATGCGCTGGTCTGGGCCCAGCGTGTGCATCAGTATGAGTTCAACCCGGCTGATCCCTTGAGACCCAAATATTATAACCTACTAAACCTGTTGCAAAAGTGGCAACAGGTTTTGCCAGTAATGCGCTGGAGATGGTCGACCTGGTGAAGCGCTATGAGGCTACCCGGAACTTACAGGGGTTTTTTTTTTGGAGGTAGGCACTCAAATCCTGTGTCCCACCGCCCTGGACCAGGCGACTGGTGCCCACCAAACCTGCCAGGGATGTGGCCTCTGTGGACCCCGCTCCAATGGTCTGCTGGCAATGACGGGAGCCTAGCCATGTTTGAGCGAACTGCCCACAGCAGGGGGAACCCATGGGCACGAACTATGACTTCCGTCAATCATTATATGCCAGGAAACTGTGTGCCGTGGGTGATCCGGAGTCTCTGAACCACCTGTGCCAAGTGGAGGTGGGAGACACTCCAGTGGAGGCTCTGTTGGTCTCAGGGAGTCTGGTGACCCTGGTAAGGGCTTCCCTAGTATGCTCCACTGAGTACATCAGCTGTAAGATTGGAGTCATGTGTATAGATGGTGACTTAAAAGACTACCCTACTGCTATGGTGTCTCTGTCCACGGTTTCCGGAAGGTGGACCCACAAGGTGGCTGTAGCAACCAAGCTACACTATGAACTTATAATAGAGAGAGACTTCCCGGGCTTCCCGGCACTGTGGCCGGTTACGAGAGTGACTGATACCTATGAGACAGGGGTAACCCTAGCAGAATGGCCCGGCTCAGGGGGGAGACCAGAACCCTGGGAACCTGAGTCCGAAGGGCCAGCGGTAGGGGTGACCGCCACTTCAGTGGAAGAGGGGGAGACAACCCCGCTAAGTGTGATGGTGGGAGACATGGAGGACTCTCCAACGGGTCCTGAGCTGACAGACCTCAATGTCTCCGGGGATAATTTTGGTACCGCCCAGCATCGGGACCCAACCCTATCTCGAGCCTGGGAAAATGCATTAATAGTAGATGATAAACCACAACAACCAGGGGCAGAGTCGGTCTTCCCCCGTTTTGTGGTTCATCAGGATATGTTGTATCGGGTAAATCAGCTGCGAGGTGAATCCATTGAACAGTTGGTGGTGCCCCAGGCTTATAACAAACTCGTGTTAGAGTTATCCCACCAGCATGTTCTCGGGGGTCATCTGGGAATGCAGAAAACACAGGATGGATTCTACAATGGTTTTACTGGCCCAGTGTGTTTAAGGAGTTCTGTAAGTCTTGCCCGACCTGCCAGGCTACTAGCCCCCAGCACCTTTTTCGCAGTCCCTTGGTGCCTCTCCCGATCATCGAGGTCCCATTTGAGCAAATCGCTATGGACCTGAGTAGGCCCAGTACCGAAGTCCGCTAGGGGACATCAACACATCTTGGATGTCCTTGATTACGCCACTCGGTACCCGGAAGCAGTGCCACTCTGACATACAGTACAGACCAAAAGTTTATACACACCTTCTCATTCAAAGAGTTTTCTTTATTTTCATGACTATGAAAATTGTAGATTCACACTAAAGGCATCAAAACTATGAATTAACACATGTGGGATTATATACATAACAAAAAAGTGTGAAACAACTGAAAATATGTCATATTCTATGTTCTTCAAAGTAGCCACCTTTTGCTTTGATTACTGCTTTGCACACTCTTGGCATTCTCTTGATGAGCTTCAAGAGGTAGTCACCTGAAATGGTTTTCACTTCACTGGTGTGCCCTGTCAGGTTTAATAAGTGGGATTTCTTGCCTTATAAATGGGGTTGGGACCATCAGTTGTGTTGTGGAGAAGTCAGGTGGATACACAGCTGATAGTCCTACTGAATAGACTGTTAGAATTTGTATTATGGCAAGAAAAAAGCAGCTAAGTAAAGAAAAACGAGTGGCCATCATTACTTTAAGAAATTAAGGTCAGTCAGTCCGAAAAATTGGGAAAACTTTGAAAGTGTCCCCAAGTGCAGTCATAAAAACCTTCAAGCGCTACAAAGAAACTGGCTCACACGCGGACCGCCCCAGGAAAGGAAGACCAAGTGTCGCCTCTGCTGCGGAGGATAAGTTCATCTGAGTCACCAGCCTCAGAAATCGCAGGTTGACAGCAGCTCAGATTAGAGACCAGGGCAATGCCACACAGAGTTCTAGCAGCAGACACATCTTTAGAACAACTGTTAAGAGGAGACTGTGTGAATCAGGCCTTCATGGTAGAATATCTGCTAGGAAACCACTGCTAAGGACAGGCAACAAGCAGAAGAGACTTGTTTGGGCTAAAGAACACAAGGAATGGACATTAGACCAGTGGAAATCTGTGCTTTGGTCTGATGAGTCCAAATTTGAGGTCTTTGGTTCCAACCACCGTGTCTTTGTGTGACGCAGAAAAGGTGAACGGATGGACTCTACATGCCTGGTTCCCACCGTGAAGCATGGAGGAGGAGGTGTGATGGTGTGGGGGTGCTTTGCTGGTGACACTGTTGGGGATTTAATCAAAATTGAAGGCATACTGAACCAGCATGGCTACCACAGCATCTTGCAGCGGCATGCTATTCCATCGGTTTGCGATTAGTTGGATCATCATTTATTTTTCAACAGGAAAATAAACTGGAAAATGACTCCAAACACACCTCCAGGCTGTGTAAGGGCTATTTGACCATGAAGGAGAGTGATGGGGTGCTGCGCCAGATGACCTGGCTTCCACGGTCACCTGACCTGAACCCAATCGAGATGGTTTGGGGTGAGCTGGACCGCAGAGTGAAGGCAAAAGGGTCAACAAGTGCTAAGCATCCTTGGGAACTCCTTCAAGACTATTGGAAGACCATTTCAGGTGACTACCTCTTGAAGCTCATCAAGAGAATGCCAAGAGTGTGCAAAGCAGTAATCAAAGCAAAAGGTGGCTACTTTGAAGAACATAGAATATTACATATTTTCAGTTGTTTCAAACTTTTTTGTCATGTATATAATTCCACATGTGTTAATTCATAGTTTTGATGCCTTCAGTGTGAATCTACAATTTTCATAGTCATGAAAATAAAGAAAACTCTTTGAACGAGAAGGTGTGTCCAAACTTTTGGTCTGTACTGTACATCTGTGAGACTTATAGCTAAAGAGCTAATAGAAATGTTCTCCCCAGTGGGGTTACCTAAAGAGGTCCTGACTGTCCAAGGTCATGAGGGAACTCTGTAAGTTACTGCATATTAAATAGTTACGTACGTCCTTGTACCATCCACAAACAGACGGACTGGTTGAAAGGTTTAACAAAACTCTAAAAACCATGTTAAAAAGGGTGGTGTCCAAAGATGGAAAGGATTTGGATCTTCTTCTGCCCTATCTCATGTTTGCAGTGCGAGTGGTGCCCCAGGCATCTAGTGGGTTCTCGCACTTCGAATTGTTATATGGCAGACATCCTCGTGGTTTGTTGGACGTAGCCAAAGACGCATGGGAACAACAACCCACTCCACATAAAAGCGTCCTTTAATATGGTACCAGCGGATAGAGACCGTTTTGCCTCTTGTCAGGGAGTCGGATCTATAATCGGCAGGCCTGGTTCCAGATCTTTTCACCTGGGTGATCGGGCTTTAGTTCTGGTGCCGACCGTGGACAGTAAGTTCCTAGCCAGTTGGCAGGGGCTCTACGAGGTACGTGAAAAAATTGGAGAGGTAAATTGCAAAGTACACCACCCGGGGAGGCGAAAACCGGAGCAGGTTTACCATGATAATTTACTCAAACCTTGGAAGGATAGGGAAACCTGTATGGAAGACAAACCGTGGCCGGGTTTTCTAGGGCAAGAGGTTCCGGCTCTTCTGTCTGATGCAAAGGAAGCAGTTGCCACAATAAAAATTGCTGACAGTCTCTCCTCTAAACAGACTCAGGAAACCAGGGAGTTCGTTAGTCAGAACACGGATGTGTTCTCAGACCTCCCTGGACGCACTTCCGTAATCTAACATGACATTGTCACTGAGCCTCAGGCAAAAGTCTGGTTAAAGCCATACCGGGTACCCGAGGCTCGGCAAAAAGCCATCTCGGAGGAAGTGCAGCTCATGTTGCGGCTTGACTGTCACGGTGGTGAGTGGGGGAAACCCCCACCGTATAATTAGAGCTGTTACTAAGCCCGAAAACAGGGATAGGGAGCAGGTCACCTCCTACAGCCGCCCTAATCCTGACCCTGATCTCCTCACCGTATGAGTGCCCCCTAAAGGTGGGAGGGCTCATACACTCGAACCTGGATCCTACTGACCCTAACGGTCCCTTGCATAGAGGTCAGGGATAGGAGACAACCGGTTCCTCAAGGAAACAGACACACTGGAGTCTCCAGTGGCCTAGTAACAGAAGGGAAAAGATAGAATCAGCAGCAACTGAACGGCAGGTAAGCACCTGGAGAAACAACAGCACACCAGAACATCAAACACTTTCCTGCCGCAGCAAAGATGGAAAAACACCAAAACAACCTGGACCCTCATGCAGACACTGATGCAAGGTAGCTCCAGGCAAAGCTGCAAATATATTTTAGGTTCACCCCTCCGGGAAACCAATGGGACCCACTTTCGGAGGTAACAACAGACAGGGGAAAATATCAATCATCCAAGCAGATCACAACACCAAACTGACCTGACATGGAACACCAGACATAGCATAACTAAACCCCAACATAAACCACACCAAGCAACATAACAGGTGAGGAGGGGAAAGGAGACAAAGGGAGACAAACGTTGTCCAACTAGGATGCCCTCATACAGGTAAGAGGACACATCCAGAAAGGAGCAGAGCTCCTACACATATACAGGCAAACAACCAACTGACCTTCAGTCTCAAAACACTGTATGAGAAGAGCCAGAGGCCACACCCAGTTCCACCAAGCACACATCTTAACCCCGAACACTGCAGGATGGGAAGGGAAACACAACTTAAAGGGGAAGTGTCAAAACATGCAAAACAACATGTTGCTACCTGCAACAAGCATGCATGGCAAAAGTGTCATGATCCACTACACCAGACCATGAAACAGCCGTGACACTCCCTCCCCTCAAAGCCCTCCCCCAAAAATAACGGGGAATAATAAAATTTAAAAAAAGTGCAGATTCTGTGTCAGCATATCCCTCAAAACTGGCGCTAGCATGCCAGGACCACCAACTAGGCCCATGGCAGCCAGCCAACAAGCAGTAAGGAGAAACCATACTGAACACAGCGTCCATCTCAGACACAATTCACACTCTGGGCGGCTATCAGCAAGCATTCCCAACCAGCACACAGCCAGTACACCAAAGGAATGCTGCCAGCAACCAGCGCAAGAGCAAGGAACAACTGAGAACAGAACGAGGGGACACACCCACACAAGCAACAGTTCAACAACAATGGCAACACCTGTTACCCAGAACCGCGCCGTAATCAGTAACTCCCCTTTCACCCTCCCTCTGGAGGATAAGCATGTCCACCAGAAAATGGCAGGCAACACATGCTGAGCCCTCTTTCGAAGGCACCAAGCAGAGAGGCTCAGTTGGACATACTGTCACAGTGGGGAGTGGGGGAAACCCCCACCATATAATTAGAGCTGTTACTAAGCCCAAAAACAGGGATAGGGAGCAGGTCACCTCCTACAACCGCCCTAATCCTGACCCTGATCTCCTGACTGTATGAGCGCCCCTCATACACTCGAACTTGGATCCTACTGACCCTAACGGTCCCTTGCACAGAGGTCAGGGATAGGAGACAATCGGTTCCTCAAGGAGACAGACAAACCGGAGTCTCCAGCGGCCTAGTAACAGAAGGTTAAAGATAGAATCAGCAGCAACTGAACGGCAGGTAAGCACCTGGAGAAACAACAGCACACCTGAACATCAAACACTTACCTGCCGCAGCAAAGATGGAAAAACGCCAAAACAATCTGGACCCCTATGCGGACACCGATGCATGGTGGCTCTAGGCAAGGCTGCAAATATCTTTTAGGTTCACCCCTCCAGGAAACCAATGGGACCCAATTTTGGAGGTAACAACAGACAGGGGAAAATATCAATCATCCAAGTAGATCACAACACCAAACCGACCTGACATGGAACACCAGACATGACATAACTAAACCCCAACATAAACCACACCAAACAACAACAGGTGAGGAGGGGAAAGGAGACAAAGGGAGACAAACATTGTCCAACTAGGATGCCCTTACACAGGTAATCAACCAATATTAACCGGACAGAAATAATCTAAAAAAAAAACGACCCACAAGGAGCCACAAATGTCGCCAAAAAATAAACGTGACTTTCGCATATATGAAAATCAAAAAAGCTTTATTATAAATATACAATACATACATACATGATGATAAAAAAAGGCAGCACAAAGGTGGGACACACGGATAAGGAACAGGACCCAAGAGGCCGGGAGATTAGCACACCAAAGAACAGGGAAAAAGCATGAAAGCTAGAAAAAAACACACCAAAAAAACCTCCTGGCGACAAGGCCCTTGACAGGATACAATGGAGGCGATTGTAGTAATATTGAGGATTGGTGAAAAGACAAAATTAGCATACCCAGAGTGGTGTGACGATTTCTCGGCCGCCTCCTGACCCAACGCCATTTCGCCAGTAACCTGGCTTCTTCCGGGATGTGTCATCTTACACAGGTAAGATGACACAGCCAGAAAGGAGCAGAACTCCTACACATTTACAGGCAAACAACCAACTGGCCTTTAGGCTCACAACACTGTATAAGGCTACTTTCACACTTGCGTTTGGGGTTCCGCTTGTGAGATCTGTTTGAAGGCTCTCACAAGCGGCCCCGAACGGATCCGTACATCCCCAATGCATTCTGAATGGATGCGGATCCATTCAGAATGCATCAGTTTGGCTCCGTTCCGCCCATTTATAAGGCAAGAAATCCCACTTATTAAACCTGACAGGGCACACCTGTGAAGTGAAAACCATTTCAGGTGACTACCTCTTGACGCTCATCAAGAGAATGCCAAGAGTGTGCAAAGCAGTAATCATAGCAAAAGGTGGCTACTTTGAAGAACCTAGAATATGACATATTTTCAGTTGTTTCACACTTTTTTGTTATGTATATAATTCCACATGTGTTAATTCATAGTTTTGATGCCTTCAGTATGAATCTACAATTTTCATAGTCATGAAAATAAAGAGAACTCTTTGAATGAGTAGGTGTGTCCAAACTTTTGGTCTGTACTGTGTATATATACAGTTGCAAGAAAAAGTATGTGAACCCTTTGGAACGATAAGGATTTCTTCACAAATTGGTCATAAAATGTGATCTGATCTTCATCTAAGTCACAACAATAGACAATCACAGTCTTCTTAAACTAATAACACACAAAGAATTAAATGTTACCATGTTTTTATTGAACACACCATGTAAACATTCACAGTGCAGGTGGAAAAAGTATGTGAACCCTTGGATTTAATAACTGGTTGAACCTCCTTTCGCAGCAATAACTTCAACCAAACATTTCCTATAGTTGCAGATCAGACGTGCACAACGGTCAGGAGTAATTCTTGACCATTCCTCTTTATAGAACTGTTTCAGTTCAGCAATATTCTTGGGATGTCTGGTGTGAATCGCTTTATTGAGGTCATGCCACAGCATCTCAATCGGGTTGAGGACAGGACTCTGACTGGGCAACTCCATGTGGAGTATTTTCTTCTGTTTAAGCCATTCTGTTGTTGATTTACTTCTATGCTTTGGGTCGTTGTCCTGTTGCAACACCCATCTTCTGTTGAGCTTCAGCTGGTGGACAGATGGCCTTAAGTTCTCCTGAAAAATGTCTTGATAAACTTGGGAATTCATTTTTCCTTTGATGACAGCAATCTGTCCATGCCCTGATGCAGCAAAGCAGCCCCAAACCATGATGACCCCACCACCATACTTCTCAGTTGTGATGAGGGTTTGATGTTGGTGTGCTGTGCCTCTTTTTCTCCAAACATAGTGTTGTGTGTTTCTTCCAAACAACTCAACTTTTGTTTCATCTGTCCATAGAATATTTTCCCAGTACTGCTGTGGAACATCCAGGTGCTCTTGTGCAAACTGTAAACGCGCAGAAATTTTTTCTTGGGACAGCAGTGGCTTCCTCTGTGGTATCCTCCTATGAAATCCATTCTTGTTTAGCGTTTTACGTATCGTAGATTCGCTAACAGGGATGTTAGCACTTATCTGACACTCTAGGATTCTTCTTCACCTCATCGAGCAATCTGTGCTGTGCTCTTGCAGTCATCTTTACAGGACGGCCACTCCTAGGGAGAGTAGCAGCAGTGCTGAACTTTCTCCATTTATAGACAATTTGTCTTACTGTGGACTGATGAACAGCAAGGCTTTTGGAGATACTTTTATAACCCTTTCCAGCTTTATGCAAGTCAACAATTCTTAATCGTAGGTCTTCTGAGAGCTCTTTTGTGCGAGGCATCATTCACATCAGCCAATGCTTCTTGTGAAAAGCAAACCCAGAACTGGTGTGTGTTTTTTTATAGGGCAGGGCAGCTGTAACCAACACCTCCAATCTCATTTCATTGATTAGACTCCAGTTGGCTGACACCTCACTCCAATTAGCTCTTGGAGATGTCATTAGTCTAGAGGTTCACATACTTTTTCCACCTGCACTGTGAATGTTTACATGGTGTGTTCAATAAAAACACGGTAACATTTAATTATTTGTGTGTTATTAGTTTAAGCAGACTGTGATTGTCTATTGTTGTGACTTAGATGAAGATCAGATCACATTTTATGACCAATTTGCGCAGAAATCCATATCATTCTAAAGGGTTCACATACTTTTTCTTGCAACTGTATATATATATGATGTTATAGCATAGACATGGATTTAATTCTGGGTGTCGTGGGGGGTGTCGTGGGGGTCTGATCGGCAGTATCTAATGTTTTCACAGGGCTGCAGCGATCCGTCACAGGAGCTGATCGGTAGCCAGCTACAGAGAGAGAGAGTGGTGGGCACACAGGCTCTGATGTTTTGTGTACAGAGCCGGGCCACTCCCTCAGGCAGGGATTAGCTCATACACGAAACGTCACTACAGGGAGCCTGGTGGATGATGTCGGGGGTCACGTGATCCACAGCGGCACGGCTGAAACAGGATAAATGGATAACGGTAAATATAATACATTACAAAAGTATTATTATGACTATAAGGAGACAAATTATAATATATAAATATAACTCAGACAACCCCTTTGAGTTAGGAGTCTGTGCCTGCTGCTGCCGTGCTATTCACCATGCTGCCTAGCATCTTCTGCGAGCTCCTGTCTCTATTGCTCCAGTCTCTATTCCTTTAGGATGCACATGTGCTCACCTATTGCCTCCTCAAGGGCCTGAGTGCACATCTGGAAATCCTTCCCCAGCCAATGGTCCCTGGGTACATAAGGCTCTCTCTCCAGGCAGAGGTTCCCTGTGCTTAAGGTTACTTGTGACCAGAAAAGGTGTTGGGTCTTTTGCGACTCTCTTGCGTTATCCAGTCTGGGTTCCTGACTAGGTTCTTTTCATGCACCCATTCTGCCTGTGTTCTCCAGACCTCACAGTTCAGCTTTCAGTTCAGGTTTATGTTTAAGTTCTCCTAGTCTATCTGTCTGGCTGTTCTACAGTATCGGTTCCTGCGTGCCATCACTACCCTGCCTGTAAGCTCTCCTAGTGTTTCCAGTTCTATGTTGCTAGGTTTCTATGTTCTATGTTGCTATGACCAGAAAAGGTGTTTGGTCTTTTGTGACTCTCTTGCGTTATCCCGTCCGTGTTCCTGTCTGTGTCACAGTTCAGCTTTTAGTACAGTATTGGTTCCTGCCCGCAAGCTCTCCTAGTGTTTCCAGTTCTATGTTGACATTAACTGCAGTTCCAGTATTAGAGACAAGACTGCTTCTGCCATTGCGGTGTTGTTTCCTTTCATCAGTCAAGCTTTGCAAAAAAACACTGTAAATGTTCAGATTGTACCTGTAGTTTTGGTGCATTTTAAATGCTTAGAGCTTCTAGTGCTTGCACCAAAGTACCTAACCCTAGTGGATCAGCTGCAAACTATACTGGACTATCCCAAGAGGTAGCAGCCTGGTAGCTCTCCTGCAGCGAAATCTGGATCCCTTTATAGAAGGTTAAAGGTTGAATGCCAGGAGATCACCAGCTTTGGCACAGTTTCTCCACACTCACTGATCTCTGACAAATAATACAGTAAACTTACAGAAGTTGTTCTCTAGGCCAACTCTGGAGTTTCTGAACTGTAATATTCCACTAAATTGTGAATAACCTATGTAATCTGAAGGTGTTTATGTAGTTTTAAGTCAATTCAGCGTTTCTGTTCCATAATGGCCATGGATGGGATAGAATTTAAAACATATTGTAATGACACGTCTTTATTCACCAATATAAAATCAAGAGCTTTTGATTTCAAAAGGATTTTTCATTGATAGATGTGGTGCTGTATATCACAGCTAGAAGGCATACAGCATAAGTAATGTCATCTGATAGTCATTACATTTATAAGTAATGATAGATTTATGTTTTACTAAAAAAAGAAGTTACATCTGACCTTTTTACAACACGTAACAGAAAGTTGCTAGAACGTCAAATCTTTATTGAGTTGGCAGTAAGTTTCATGATAGAAAACCTTTTTCAATGTCATAAAATTCTTTCTGGCCCATAAGACTCCTTACACCTACTAGGCACTCTCCATAAGGAGAAAAGGTACCTGCCTCCTACCCCAACCCCAAATACTGTCAATCTTTCACCTAGGTAAACCAGTTCACTCTACTATGAACTAAAGAGGGTCAATCACTCTGAGGTACTGGTTTATAATACTAAATTTTGACTCAAGACATGCTTAAAAGGTTGAACAATGACTTATAACTACCATTCATCTGGCGGAATTGGAGGGTCAGCTTTCTTTTCGGAAAGGGAACTAATGTGTTAATAATAACATTTTAGAATGCTTGAAGCCTTAAAGAAGTTTTTCCATTTGGGCATTTATGGCACGTCCACATGATATGCCATAAATGTATGATAGGTGTGGGTGCCAACTCTGGGACCTGCATCTATCTTGAGAATGCCAGTTATTTTTTAGAAACCCCACAAAAGTAAATGGAGAGAGTCATGCATGGGTGGCCATCAGAGTTTGTTTTCCAACTTTATTTTCGATCTCAGCTTGCTTTCTTTTTTTTTTTTTTCTAAATAGACCTAATTTGTGTATCATAACATTTGTGGAATGCTTGAATCTATTTTGTTGTGGGCACTGTATATAACATAGCTTTTAACTATAATACAGAATATAGACTTAACCATACAAATTTTGGACCCATTTAGACATCAGTTTAGAAGAAAATAAGCTACATTACACAAGCTTTTATGCTGGCCATATGTTGGTTATTTCAGAAGGAATCTGTACTGTTTATATACCAATAACCAGGCTCGGACTTGCCCTCAGGGGAACAGATGAATCCCCCTATAGACCTCTGAGCAAGATGGGCCCCTAGTCCTCCACCACTAACACAAATTGCACACAATACAGTACACTGTCTGCATAGATAGGCAGCATACAGCATATCAGCCAGCCTATGTTCATATAAAAACTCTATAGATTATTTGGCAAACTACCCGTTTATTATCATAGATGCCTCAGGAGTCTCATATAGCTTCTAGGTACAGATTCAAGTCATCCAGTGTCATCCTTCCCCTAGGATCTACCTTCTCAAAGTCACTGCAGAGACCCCCATAAACACTCATCTTGGTGATGTCTGCCACTGTATGAGAAGATAATATTTGCAAGTAGTTGGCCCCCCCAGAAATAATTTTACTCATGTGATCGAGGCACCCCTGTTGGACACTGCCGATGTTTCTTCTTTGGCGCATGCACAGTACAGATTTCTTCTGCCTGGCAACCTTCAGGCTTGTACTGCGCAAGTGCTGATCGCCAAAGAAAACATGCAGGTGTGGGAGTTCAGGGGCATGCATGATTGGGTTGACACCGCATTGGGGGAGGGGGGCACAGCCATCAGGAAAAGGGTGCTAAGCTGCAATGATGAAATATTCATTTCACCAAACAGGTCATTTGCATACAATAAAAAACATGAATTTCTCTGCAACAGGGCGATTGATCAAGATAGGGCAACGTGTGTTGGAATCAACAGGCAAGCACACATCTAAAAAATAATTTAGATTAATTTTCAGGTATATGGTGACAGATTAAGTATTTTAGATAAGAGATATGCTTTCCATCTATTTGGAAGTTCAGTTCTCATCACAGATTCTTCAGTAATGTCCAAATATCTGTTAAGTGAATAGTAGATATTCTATGTCAATTACTGTATTAGACTTTTATTACACCAGAGATACTAGATAACAGAAGTTTGTTACAATGCAAAATTACTCCATTAAGGGCTCATGACTGTATGTTCTGTCCACATCCGATCTGCATTTTTTGCGGACTGCATATGGACCCATTAATTTTAATAGGGCTGCAGAGATGTGAATCGCACACTGTGTGTTGTCTGCATTCATATGTCCTTTCCGTGGCCCCACAAAAAGATAGAACATGTCCTATACTTGTACATTTTGCGAACAAGTATAGGACATTTCTGCAGGAGTTAAAAAAGAAATGGAGGCATGTACTCCGCCGGTATCTGTGCTTTGCGGATCAGCGAACTGTGGAATTCAAAATAGATATGGTCATGTGTATGAGCCCTAACGCTGGTATTTTAATATTACATGTACCAACTAAAAGCTCGGAATGCACACGGAACGGTGCCCGTGTATTGCGGATCCGGAAATGCGGTCTGCAATACAGCCACGGAGCGCACACGTTCGTGTGCAGGAGGCCTTAGGATATATTTTACATACTCCGGAGTGTGACTGAACCAATGGTGGTGATTATGCTTACCCCTGGACAGTTGCGGCTCCAATGTATCCCAATATTAATACATACCACAATTTACTCCTTTAAAAACATATGAAACAAATCCCTCATCTCCTGTATATTATACCATAATGCCAAATGACTGATAAAAAGGAACACAGACAATAACTAAAATAGCTTTATTGGACATTTTAATAAATTTGCATATGTTGCATTATAAAAGTTCTATATAAAGACACATATTTGATTTCCTTACCTAAATGAATTTTCTTCAATATATAACATAATAATATACAATGTAAATTATTCTATGAAAAATAACAATGCCATTTTGTGGTTACCCGTTTTGAGTATAAAATGCATCTGTACAAATATAAAATACATAACATAATTGTGGCACAAATACATTACATACCAGCTGTAGTCCACTGCTGAGCCACTGAATCCTCTACAAATAATACAATATTTTCATTTGTTTCATAATAGATAAATATTTTTGCTCATTTCAAAGACACAATTCGTTTGGCTGATATGACCAATAATAAGAATTTCATCTTTATTCTGTTCTACGGTAGAAATATGCAAAAAAAAACTATAATTGAAAATGCAGATGACATCAAACATAGGCACGTAAAGTGAGGACATCTATAAGATGCCCATGAAGCGTTGAAGTATTGGTTGCAAATAACTCCCAATAGCATCTAAAAACAGAGCTAGTCCATGTTCACATTGTGTTTTTGTCCTTTGTATATGCTTACTCCAGGAAAAGCTCCCAATTTCTATGTTAAATGGAGGCTGTGATGGATATATGCTATACTGATACATCATAAAAGCCCATGTTGTATCTATTTAATGGATGACTATGATGAATACTATGGTGTGACATTTGTTATCTTTGCGCTACCAAAAAATAAAAATAAAACACTTTATGTTATGTGTTTTTGTACTGAACTACAGTAGACGGAACAGCATAGTCTTTAATACTTTCCTTTTAGTGGGATACTGACGTTTACTGGTTGGCCTGGCTAATAGGCACGCATGGGCACATTTAGAGTATATGGTGAGAACCTTCCTTTGTACATTCTAAACTTAAACAAAAACAGCAATGGAAATCCAGTTTTAGGGACATGCTTTGCCTGGCATCCATCTTAAAAGGAACTATCACTTGCTGTCGGCGTTCTAGTATCACCAGATGTATTTGCCAATGCTGATTGGCTGCTCTCTCACATTTAAAGATGTTCCTCAGCAGATAATTGTTATCTTATAGTGGTAATACATGTAACGTTCTGTAACTTTCCATTTAAGAAATGTCTTGTGTTTCGTCATCCCAACAGGACGATGACATGTATCTTGATCTAGTGTTTCAAACAAATGATTGTTTGACAGTTATATATACTAGATATTGTCATTGGTAGAAGTTTGATCCAAAGAACCCTGTGCCACATGAAAAGACATTATAATAAAACACCTGGTAAATGGGGGGCTCTGTTACCGATTTTGCATCTATTTTTGTCTCTGTTATTAAGGGAATTTAAAATGGGTTGTCCAGGATTTTTCCATTTTTGGTTTATCCTCAGGATAGGCCATCAATATCTAATAGGCAGGGTCTGACACCTCGCACTCATGCTAATCAGCTATTTTCTGGTAGCTCTGGTGCTGGAACTGCACGGCTCGGTCAATTCTGTAGTGGATGGAACTAACTACTGATCCAGTTCATTTCAATGGGAGCAGCATTGCAGTAACTAGCTCCATCCACTACACAGTGGTTGGACCATTGAAGTTCTGGTACCCCTTTTCAATACCAGAGCTACTGTAGAACAGCTGATCTGGGGGGGGGGGGAATGTGGGGTGTGAGGCCCCCACGATCAGATATTAAGGCCTACCCTGAGGATAGACTAGCAATAGTAAAATACTGGACAACTCCTTTAAGGTTCCTAAATGAAAAAGGGAATTTCTTAGTTATAGGTTACCTTAAAAATTTGTGGGGAAATTTATCAAGACTGGCATTCCCATACGCCAGTCTTGATCTCCCTGTGCTGTAGTAAGATGCACCTAATTAATTAAGAGGCAGGTAAATAATAAATTAGGCACATCTTTTGCAGTCCATGTGCCAGAAACTCAAGTCTACGCCAGCTAGGAGCTGATGCAGATTTGAGCTATAACTTATGCCAGTTTCTGGTGTAAGATATAGTAAATCTGGAGGGCCTTGCCAAACCCTGTCCCTTGCTGCTAAGCCCCACCCCTTTTCTCAACACTTTTGAAAAGTGTCAAGAACCTTTAAGAGTCACAAATTCTGGAGAAAATATAGTGTGTAGCACGATTTGCGACTTTTTTCTCCACAATAGTAGTGTCAAACCTTTGATAAATTTTCACCTATGGTGGCCATGTCTAGTCATTATGTCAAAATAAAAAAAATCTCTAGAATTTATTTTCTGTCAGCCATAAAATGTATACCAATAACTCAAGCAACAGATACATTTTTCAAAGTGCTGACACTGTTTGTTTTATCAAATAGGACAACTTACGAATGTTTAGTTGTGTGTTTTGTTGAGGAATAGTAAATATTAAAGTATATATTCAACTATATCACCTATAACCCCCAACCAACCCCCCAAAAACCTGTTGATAAACATTTTCTTGGGCTCAAGACGCTTGACAGTATTTCACATGCATTTACAACTTTTTTTTAGTCAGTATTATTAAACCTAGATGGATTTGCTTAAGTGCTGATACAACACTTGAGTTGTGTTTTGGGTGTTCATAGTGTGCTTTTAGTCCTGAACCTTCAGAGGACCAACATATCAGAAGAGACTTCCGTTTCATGGAGAATCGATTTATCTGCTTGGTTGAATGTTTCATATGCATGTTCATTGCCTTTGAACTTAATACAGGATGGTTTATCTTCCAGATTTGTTAAATCTTTGGGTTGACACCAACAGCATAAACATGACTGAAAAACAGAAAATATAAAAAATGTATTAAAAATGCATCCATATATGCACTGTACCTTATGAGAAGTCCATTTGGTGCAATGATATTTCCAAAGTAGGATGGGGCATAGTAACATTAACCTGTGCTATAAATATATATGGAGATGAATCACATAAGAGGCTTGGGAACTTTTCTTTTGTCCCAACTCAATGAGTCACACAGTTGAATAACAGCTATTCTTCCAAGCCTCCTATGCTCTATGGGAACCCAATATCATGCACACAACTGTGATTTTTGCCAACATCTGATCCATATTTTTTGTGGATCATATACGGACCCATAGAAAAAAAGACAATGCAACAGCACCCTGCAAATCATATATCATATCATGTACCTGGTTTAATGCTCAGGTTCTCCCATTGACTTCTATTGTGCTCGGGTTCTCGGTAGAGCACCCGAGCATCCCGAGGTGTTCTACTTGAGCACCCAAACACTTTGGTGCTTGATCAACACTACCCAAAATACATACATGGGGAAGGGTTTAAAAACAAGACATGCAATCCCTTTTACATGTATTTAACAATTCAGCTATACAAGGGAAAGTCATAGTCTTACTGTAAAAAATAATAATAATCTGCATGATCATGGTAAGAATTTTTAGATGCCCCCTAGCTTCTAGAGGCTCATACAAGCACTCACCACATACATGGACACACTCACAACATGCATCGACAGACTCACATACGCACCACATATATGGACATATATACTGAATATATATATATATATATATATATATATATACACACACACATTACACACACATGAACATACAAGTAGTTACAGTTGCAAGAAAAAGTATGTGAACCCTTTGGAATGATATGAATTTCTGCACAAATTGGTCATAAAATGTGATCTGATCTTCATCTAAGTCAATCACAGTCTGCTTAAACTAATAACACACAAATAATTAAATGTTACCATGTTTTTAATAAACATACCATGTAAACATTAACATTGCAGGTGGAAAAAAGTATGTGAACCCTTGGATTTAATAACTGGTTGAACCTCCTTTGGCAGCAATAACTTCAACCAAACGTTTCCTGTAGTTGCAGAACAGACGTGAGCAACGGTCAGGAGTAATTCTTGACCATTCCTCTTCACAGAACTGTTTCAGTTCAGCAATATTCTTGGGATGTCTGGTGTGAATCGCTTTATTGAGGTCATGCCACAGCATCTCAATAGGGTTGAGGTCAGGACTCTGACTGGGCCACTCCAGAAGGCGTATTTTCATCTGTTTAAGCCATTCTGTTGTTGATTTACTTCTATGCTTTGAGTCATTGTCCTGTTGCAACACCCATCTTCTGTTGAGCTTCAGCTGGTGGACAAATGGGGAATTCATTTTTCCTTAGATGATAGCAATCCGTCCAGGCCCTGATGCAGCAAAGCAGCCCCAAACCATGATGCCCCCACCACCATACTTCACAGTTGGGATGAGGTTTTGATTTTGGTGTGCTGTGCCTCTTTTTCTCCACACATGGTGGTGTGTGTTTCTTCCAAACAACTCAACTTTGGTTTCATCTGTCCACAGAATATTTTTGGACAGTAGTGGCTTCCTCTGTGGTATCCTCCCATGAAATCCATTCTTGTTTAGTGTTTTACGTATCATAGATTCGCTAACAGGGATGTTAGTATATGCCAGAGACTTTTGTAAGTCTTTAGCTGACACTCTAGGATTTTTCTTCACCTCATTGAGCTGTCTACCCTGTGCTCTTGCAGTCATCTTTACAGGACGGCCACTCCTAGGGAGAGTAGCAGCAGTGCTGAACTTTCTCCATTTATAGACAATTTGTCTTACCATGGACTGATGAACAGCAAGGCTTTTGGAGATACCCATTCCAGCTTTATGCAAGTCAACAATTCTTAATCGTAGGTCTTCTGGGAGCTCTTTTGTGTGAGGCATAATTCACATCAGGCAATGCCAATAGAAAACAGAACTGGTAAGCCATGTGCTAGTACTGCAGATCCCAGCATGAGAACAGCCATAGGAGGAGGAGAAGATGGCAATTATACTGTATCTGCTCTTCACTGAGTAAGGACCTTTAGTCGGAGGAGCTCCAGCACTGCTGCAGTAAGTGGCATCTGCTTCTATAAGGTGCAGCAGTTGTGAGTAGGGGCAGCCCTAGATCTAATGAAACATTCAATACTGCTATGGGGCCCCTTCTGAGCTTGGGACCTGAAGCAGTCGCTTCCCCTGCTTCCCTGATAGCTACGCCACTGCTGTATATTACATAAAGTAGGGCCTCATTCACATTGAGGTACAATTGTTCAGGTAGTGGGACTCCTACACTCATAAAGCCTATGCACTAAGTGAAAGGGCTGCCAAAATTACAAAGAAACCGGCACTCCAATACACCCTTTATTACACATAAAGGAGGGCATCATACACACCCTTGAAAAATTATGATTGATGGCCTGCTAGTGACCCTTAAAAACATTAGGAGCAAGGGCCTGCTGGTGACCCTCTAAAACAATAGGGGCGAGGGCCTACTGCTGATCTGACCATCTAAAACATTAGGGGTGAGGGCCTGCTGCTGAGCTTACTCTCTAAAACATTAGGGTTGAGTGCCTGCCACTGATCTGACCATCTAAAACATCATGGGCGAGGGCCTGTTGCTGAGGTCCTGCTGCTGAGCTGACCATCTAAAACATTAGGGATGAAGGCCTGCTGCCGATCTGACCATGTAATAAATTAAGGGTGAGGGCCTGCTGCTGAGCTGATCATCTAAAACATTATGGGCAAGGGCCTGCTGCTGAGTTGACCATCTAAAACATTATGGGCGAGGGCCTGCTGCTGAGCTGACCATTTAAAACATTATGGGCGAGAGCCTGCTGCTGAGCTGACCATCTAAAACATTAGGAGTGAGGGTCTGCTGCTGAGCTGACTCTCTAAAACATTAGGGGCGAGTTGCTACGCTGAGCTGACCATCGAAAAAATTATGGTTGAGGGCCTGTTGCTGAGCTGACCATCGAAAAAATTATGGTTGAGTGTCTGCTGGTGAGCCGACTCTCTAAAATTAGGGGCGAGTGCCTGACCATGGAAAAAATTATCGGCGAGGGCCTGCTGCTGAGCTGACCATCGAGGGCAGCCTAATAAGCATGTTGATATGATGGAGGAGGAGGAGGACGAGAAAAGGAAGATTGAACCATATACCCTTGTTTGTGGGTAAAGGGGTTCATGGGAATATTCAATACACCATAAAAGCCACATTTAAAGTGCCTTTATGTTCAGTCGCTTTCCTCTGCTGGAGTAGAGGAGTCGGGGCAATCCAGACCTTATTCATTTTGATAAGAATCAACCGGTCAGCATTTTCAGTTGACAGGCGGATGCGCATATCAGTATTAAGCCACCAGCAGCATTAAATACCCGCTCTGACAAAACGCTGGCGGCAGGACAGGCCAGCACCTCCAAGGCGTAGAGCGCCAGTTTGTGCCACGTGTCCAGCTTGGACCCCTCATAGTTGTAAGGCACACAGGGATCATTGAGAACGCAAACACAGTCTGCTACGTAGTCCACCATCTTCCAAAATGTTTCCCTCCTTGTGACAGTAGGCCGTGTCCCTGGTGTCCCAGGCCTTGGAAAGTGTTGCCCTGCCTCTGTTGGAACTGCTGTGTGTTCCCCTAAACTCCCCCCCTCAGCTGCCCAAGGAACTACATACTCTGCCACCAGCGTTGTCAGCTGAAAGTTTTGGGAGCAATTTTTCCACAAGGACCTTCTGGTATTGCACCATTTTGCTCTTCCTCTCCACCACAGGAATGAGAGATGAGAAGTTATCTTTGTAGCGGGGGGCGGGGGGACTGGCGAGAAGTGTGAACAAAGGGTCACGGGAAAGGCAGCATAACATAAGGTCAGCCATGTGTGCCAGAGTCCCAACAGACAAGACTTTGCTGTCCTCATCAGAAGGATGACTCTCAAACTCCTCATTCTCTTCCTCCTCTTCTGCCCAATCCATGCTAAACAGACAAAATAAACCTGCTATGGGTACTACACTTTGTAGCACAGGCAACCGTCTCCTGCTCCTCCTCCTCATCATCATCATCCAATTTGCGCTAATAAGATGAAATGAGGGTGGTCTGGCTATCACCCTGTGTCTTCCCCCATTTCCAGCTGTTCCACATGCAAAGTCGTTGAGTGGAGCTTCTCAATAACTGCCTTGGTCATGGCATGGGTGATGTTACGGGGCACTTGCTGGTGTAAGACGGGGACAGCACATCGGGCAAAATAGTGGCGGCTGGGGACTGAGTAATGAGGGGCGGCCACTACAATCATGCTGCGGAAAGCCTTTGTTTACGCAAGCCTAAATGGCAACATTTCCAAATTTTGAAAGGGACGCATTTAGTGCTATGGCCTGTGGGTAGGTGGCTGGGTATTTGCGCTTTCGTTCCAAGGCCTGGGGTATGGACATCTGTAAGCTGCGCTGAAACACAGAAGTGGATGTGCTAGCTGATGGTGCTTGCGAAGGTCCAGGTGCAGAACGGGAGGCATCCGTGCCTGTGCCTTGGACAGGGGATTGGCCAGCACGTAACACAGGGGAAGAGGAGGCAGTGGTGTGACCCGCCGACACTGGTTGTGGACCCAGGCGTTTGGCCCACCTATTACGGTGCTTTGATGCCATGTGGCAGATCATGCTGGTAGTGGTAACGTTGCTAGTGTTCACGCCCCTGCTCATTTTAGTACGGCGCAGGTTGCAAATGACAATTCTTTTATCGTCCGCACTTTCCTCAAAAAAACGCCAGACTGTGGAACACCTACCCCTTGGCAAGGGAGATTGCCGCAAGAGGGTGCTCTGGGTAACAGTTGCAGGCCTGTTTGGTGTGGCCCGCCTTCTCCCTTTTGCCACCCCACTGCCTTTTCCAGCCTGTTGCGGTGCTGCGGATCCCTCCCACTCTGTAATGCTGTCCTCGCTCGGCTTGCCACCTTCCCAGGTTGGGTCAGTGACTTCATCATCCACCACCTCCTCTGTCACTTCCTTACTATGCTCATCCTCCTGGCTTGTTGACCTAACAACAAAGAGCTCCTCGGAATAGCCGAGTGCGGGATCACTTATTTGCCAAGACTCTCCATGGTGGGAGGAAGGAGGATCAGGGAGAGGATTCTGTTGTCCAGACTCATGGCTACTGAGACTTGACTTTGTGTAAGACAGGGTGGTGCTTAACCGACTGGAAGCATTATCTGCTGCAATCCAACCGACCACCTGGTCGCACTGGTGTGACGTCGAGAGTGGTGTCCTGCACCGCCCTGCAAACTGGGACATGAAGCTAGGTATTGTGGATGAGTGTGTTTCTTGTGCTCTAGCAGCAGGCACAGTTTCACTGCGTACAGGGCCACGGCCTCTGCGTGCACGATCAGCAACACAGCCACTTCCCTGTCCCTTACTGCTCGCCTTCTGCATATTAAATGGTATATATGCTTGCAAGTATGTCACACGTACAGTAGCACAGGTTTTAAAAGTGCATGTGCAAAAAAATTACACTGAATTTCACTGATATTTCGGATGCGCTAACATTATACTGGAGATGTAGCGCAGGTAATGTCTCAGCGGTAATGCAGCGGCCAAACAATTGCACGCAATTTAGCGCAGGTTGTGCAAAAAATATATATTGCTGCCAAATGCAACAATAGTCCTTAAAAGGACTTTTGGGTCTTTACAATTGCACGCAATTTAACGCAGGTTGCGCTCAAAATATATATCGCTGCCTAACACAACAATAGTCCTTAAAAGGACTTTTGGGTCTCTAACACCAACCCTTCCTAACAAAAAAATAAAATTCTATTGAATCAATTCCCTACACTATCTGTCCCTTCTACAGCACAGCTCTCCCTGACTAAAAGGCCTCATTCAGACGACCGTATGTGTTTTGCGGATCCGCAAATATGCGGATCCGTTCTTCCGTGATAACATACGGAAGCACCCCCGTATGATCTGCATTTTTGCGGAACCATAGACTTAAATGGGGCTACAGAACGTTTAATGCGGACAACTATAGGACATGTGAGTTTATTTTTGCGGATCCACGGAACAGAACTACGGATGCGGACAGCACACGGTGTGCTGTCCGCATCTTTTCAGAGCCCATAGAAGTGAATGGATCCGCATACCATCCGCAAAAATGCGGAAGGGATGCGGATCCGTTCATACGGTCGTGTGAATGGGCCCTAACACTGAGCCGAACCACGTGTCATCGGGTGCAATAACTTTTAGATTTTTCCCTCAATATACTGTAGCATTATGAGGGCATGTTTTTTTGCGGGACAAATAGTAGTTGGATGAATAGATAAAAAAACTATTTACGTTGTCATTTTTGTGACATTCACTTTGCATCACAAATAACATGATAACTTGACTCCCTGGGTCAGTACAATTACAGCGATATACCAAATACATATAGTTATTTTTTTGCATTTTACTACTTTTGTTCATTTTATTACTTTTTTTGTTTGTTTTTATTAAATATGCTTTTGCTTCGCTGCATCCCAAGACATTTGTGGGACAAGGGAGCCCCCACCCTCTGAAACCACTTAGATCCCTTGGCAGCATCAAAAGGGTTAAACGGCCAGTATCTGCACTTCTGATGATCTGATCTGTTGGACCAGGAGCCGGCTGTCATACAAGAGCTGAGCTCCTACTTTTCACTGCAGTGCTTAGACTATGTCGCCTAGAATAAGGCCCCTTAATAACTTCCACAAAAAGGCGTATTAGTGGTCATTAAAGGGATAAACACATACTATTTCAAGTTATCTACACTAGGTTGTTTGAAATGGGTAGCTGCTACAGATGAGTCTGGTCAGGAAGGATTTATAGGGTCTGGTATCTCTTTTTCGGCATCATGTTGTTACAGAGTAGGCACACTTTGCCCAAACTTTTGATGTGTCATAACGACATACTGATCACTAAAACGAGGAGTTAGAGGCAAGGGCATTGCTAGGTTAAAACATTCGGGGCCTGGGCCCCTGATGTTTTTTCCCAAGCTCCGAATGTCCTGCCTGCCAGATAGATCCAACTGTATTGCCATCCTCAGAAGGGCAATACAATTGAATCTAATGCCTTGCAAGAGCGGAAGGACCTGTGATGACATCACAGTCCATGTGATCAGTTCTAAATGCAGTAGCTGAAAAGGAGTAGGACCTGCAATGATGTCACCATCATTTGACGTCTCAGCAGTGAAGAGAAGTCCTGGGAAGAAGCTGTGGTAAGGTCTGCTACATGAGGAAAGGTAAGTCAAGGGGCAGATTACTCAGTGTGAGAGTCAGAGCAATATTGGGAGTTGTAGTTATTTAACTGGGACTGTATGTTAGGGCTGAAGTTATTTACGTGGGACAGTGGGGTAGAGTGATGTTATTTACATCGGACTGAATATTGAGGGGTGATTTTATTTACATGGGACTTTATGTTGAATGTGGCTGGGGAGGGGGTGATGTTATTTACGTGGGACTGTATTTTGGAGGGGCTGTAGATAGAGAGGGATGTTATTTACATGGGACTGTATATTGGTGGCGGCTGGAGAGATGGTGTGATGGTATTTACATGGGACTCTATGGCGGAGGATGGAAATAATATTATTTACATGGGACTGTATGGTAGAGGGGCTGAGGAATTATAATTTATGAGGACAGTAAACTGAGGAATATAATTACAGTGGGCACTGCAGGGGGCATTATAAATACTGGGGCACTTCAAGGCAAGCATTATAATAGTAGAGGGCAATATAAATACTGGGGGCACTGTGTGGGCATTATAACAGTAGGGGCAACATAAATACTGGGGCACTTCAGGGTGAGCATTATAACAGTAGGGGGTATTATAAATACTGGGGGCATTTTAAATCCAGGTGACATTAGCCATTCTTGTTACTACTGGTGGCTCTATAGGAGGGAATTATAGATCCACATTATTTATATTAGGAGCATTATGGGGGCCTTATAACTACTGGGGGGTCTGTAGAGAGCTTTATTACCACTGGGATAACAATAGGGGGGGGCCTTATTTCTACTAGGGGCTCTGTAAGGACATTTTTAATACCCTCTTCTACTAATGGAGGCACTATTGGGGAGCACTATCACTGTTGGGGGCACTGTAGAGGGCAGTATTACTAACAAGGGCATTCTAGAAGGGAATTACTATTGTTGAGACTATGAGGAGTACTATTACTATGGGGAGCACTCATTTTTATTCAGGATAGTATTTGGGGGTAGAGAAAAGTGAGGAAGCTAAGCGTCTGTGTTTCACACTCTGCAGAAACGAGGCGCAGCTGAGAGAAGTTGTCGGGACTGAATGGAGAAGATGATGACAGAGAAAATCTACATCAGAGGAGACGTCACCTGGGAGGCACTGGATGTGAAAGGTACGTGCTGCTGTATAGCAAGTACAGTAAAATGTCTTCATTGCTAGTGTTTGTAGGGGGAGGGGTTGGGGGGGCATTGGTTGACCTCGAGAATTGGGCAATATTCATTGGGGCTTGGGACCCGGATCTTTTGAGACCCCAGCAATGCCCCTGGTTAGAGGCATTCAGCTGAACACTTTTAGGCCTCATGCACACGACCGTTGTGTGCATCCGTGGCCGTTGTGCCGTTTTCCGTTTTTTTTCACGGACCCATTTACTTTCAATGGGTCCGTGGAAAAATCGGAAAATGCACCGTTTGGCAGCCGCATCCGTGATCCGTTTTTCCTGGCCGTGAAAAAAATATGACCTGTCCTATTTTTTTCACGGCCAACGGTTCACGGACCCATTCAAGTCAATGGGTCCGTGAAAAATCACGGATGCACACAAGATTGTCATCCGTGTCCGTGATCCGTGTCCGTGATCCGTGTCCGTTTTTTCCTATCATTTCAATGGCAAACTTGACTTAGATTTTTTCTTTCATTTTTCATGTCCGTGGATCCTCCAAAAGACAAGGAAGACCCACGGACGAAAAAACGGTCACGGATCACGGACCTACGGACCCCGTTTTTGCGGACCTTAAAAAAAAAACGGTCGTGTGCATGAGGCCTTACTCCTAGCTGCTGAAGATTGAAATGGAGATGGCTTCATAGTCTTCAGTTTTGTTTCCAGCAGAGAGTTGAGATAGTACTTGGCTGAATCCTTTTAAGGGCTGTATTACACTGGCTGATGGTTGGCCAGATTATCGCTAACGATCATCTGTAGGGACACTCATTAGCGATGATCATGCTGTCTCATCATAATCTGCTGCCGGTAAACCATTATTAAGTATGGGGATGAGCGGTCGTTAATGCTGTGGAGTAGATTGCTACATGTAATAGCAGCGGCCTCCTCCACTGACAAGAAGGCGATTGCTGGATAGTAACACTTCCCTCCCGACAATTGCCTGCCTGATCGTGTAATGTAAGCCTAACTCCTCTTTGTAGTGATAGGGAGGGGTCTTAGCACTCAAAATGTGACATATCAAAAGGTTTGCTAAAGGGTAGTTACTCGTTAACCTACAAGAGCTTGCATCTTTTTTACAAATGTATTATGTTATCAGATACAGTACATCAAGAGTGGGAAAACTTTACTTGAATAATGTTCTCATCCTTTAACATAATAGGAAACCTCAATATGACTCAATAATGGGGGCACTGTAGAGGGCAGTATTACTAACGAGGGCATTCTAGAAGGGAATTACTATTGTTTTGACTATGAGGAGTACTATTACTATGGGGGGCACTCATTTTTCTTCAGGATAGTATTTGGGGGTAGAGAAAAGTGAGGAAGCTAAGCGTCTGTGTTTCACACTCTGCAGAAACGAGGCGCAGCTGAGAGAAGTTGTCCAGGACTGAATGGAGAAGATGATGACAGAGAAAATCTACATCCGAGGAGACGTCACCTGGGAGGCACTGGATGTGAAAGGTACGTGCTGCTGTATAGCTGTATAGCAAGTACAGTAAAATGTCTTCATTGCTAGTGTTTGTAGGGGGAGGGGTTGGGGGGGGGGGCATTGGTTGACCTCGAGAATTGGGCAATATTCATTGGGGCTTGGGCCCCGGATCTTTTGAGACCCTAGCAATGCCCCTGGTTAGAGGCATTCAGGTGAACACTTTTACTCCTAGCTGCTGAAGATTGAAATGGAGATGGCTTCATAGTCTTCAGTTTTGTTTCCAGCAAAGAGTTGAGATAGTACTTGGCTGAATCCTTTTAAGGGCTGTATTACACTGGCTGATGGTTGGCCAGATTATCGCTAATGATCATCTGTAGGAACACTCATTAGCGATATTCTGGTTGTGTAATACTGCCACCGATTACCTGATGAACGATCGGGCAAACCAGATTTTTAAGCATGCTTACAAATTCTTGTTTACCAGCAGAAGATCATGCTGTCTTATCATAATCTGCTGCCGGTAAACCATTATTAAGTATGGGGATGAGCGGTTGTTAATGCTGTGGAGTAGATTGCTACATGTAATAGCAGCGGCCTCCTCCACTGACAAGAAGGCGATTGCTGGATAGTAACACTTCCCTCCCGACAATTGCCTGCCTGATCGTGTAATGTAATATAAGCCTAACTCCTCTTTGTAGTGATAGGGAGGGGTCTTAGCACTCAAAATGTGACATATCAAAAGGTTTGCTAAAGGGTAGTTACTCGTTAACCTACAAGAGCTTGCATCTTTTTACAAATGTATTATGTTATCAGATACAGTACATCAAGAGTGGGAAAACTTTACTTGTATAATGTTCTCATCCTTTAACATAATAGGAAACCTCAATATGACTTTTGTGTCTTTTGATCCCATAATGCACAGAAATATGCATTTCATTTGGTGATCTGTGCTAAAATTAGTTCAGTCTGCATACCACTATTTAAGTATTTGCTGTCATCACCTTTATCCTTTACATCAAGTGATGTTACCTGGTAGATAGGAGCATTTTTATACTGTGTTTTGTTTTATTCATCTTATGATGAGATGTTATTCAACAAAGCTTATTACAATACATAAAATATTGTAAAGTAATATGAATGATGCTACAAGAATATCTTACCTTGAAGCAGTTTTTATATTTTGTACTGACCAAGTAAAGAGCTATTGGATTAATACAGGAATTTAAATCTGCCATATTCAAACCAATGTAGTTCACGGACATGAAAAAACTGTAATGGAAAAAAAGACACATATCAATTGTAAGGCATACAGTATTTTATATAACAAAGGTACTACATCATTATAGCACAAAGTAAAGTAAAAGCTATTGACTGACCCCCAAAGTAATTTCATTTATGACACAAAAGGGCTTAGCATAAAAAAAGCCCGTCACCTATTCACTGGAACTCCATTCTAGTGCTTAGGTTCTTGTCCCCATTGCATCAGTTTCCCTGTAGACTAAAAGTGTGATGTCGTATCCATCATCATGTGCGCCACTGTAGCCATTCACTGGCTTCAGCAGTGATTTGTCTCCAGTTGGCATGTGACCATTGAGGCTGGTGAATAATTATGGAGTTAAAGGGGTGTCCACCTTTTATTGACTTCAATAGGAGCAGTCCACTGCAAAGTAGATGAAGCTGTCTACTTGTGGTGTTGAACCCCTGCCGATACTCAGGATAGTACATCACTTAAAAAGGGGACAACCCCTTTGAGGCCCAAACTAAGCCACTTCCTTAAGGGGTTAAAGGGTTAATATCACTAAGATAGTCTTTTCTTTATGCTATATTATGGTATATGGACATCAAAAATGGTGTTTCTTTAACCACCTCCGGACCGCCTAACGCACATGTGTGTTCCGGAGGTGGCAGGCTGGCGCACAGTCACGCATATATGCGTCATCTCGCGAGACGCGAGATTTCCTGTGAACGCGCGCACACAGGCACGCGCGCTCACAGGAACGGAAGGTAAGCGAGTGGATCTCCAGCATCACAGCGGCGATCGTTCGCTGGCAGGCTGGAGATCCGAATTTTTTAACCCCTAACAGGTATATTAGACGCTGTTTTCATAACAGCGTCTAATATACCTCCTACCTGGTCCTCTGGTGGTCCCTTTTGTTAGGATCGACCACCAGAGGACTCAGGTAGGTCAGTACAGTCGCACCAAACACCACACTACACTACACTACACCCCCCCCCCGTCACTTATTAACCCCTTATTAACCCCTGATCACCCCTGATCACCCCATATAGACTCCCTGATCACCCCCCTGTCATTGATCACCCCCCTGTCAGGCTCCGTTCAGACGCCCGTATGATTTTTAAAGATCCACGGATACATGGATCGGATCCGCAAAAAGCATACGGACGTCTGAATGGAGCCTTACAGGGGGGTGATCAATGACAGGCGGGTGATCACCCATATACACTCCCTGATCACCCCCTGTCATTGATCACCCCCCTGTCATTGATCACTCCCCTGTAAGGCTCCATTCAGACGTCCGCATGATTTTTACGGATCCATGGATACATGGATCGGATCCGCAAAACACATGCGGACGTCTGAATGGAGCCTTACAGGGGGTGATCAATGACAGGCGGGTGATCACCCATATACACTCCCTGATCACCCCCCTGTCATTGATAACCCCCCTGTAAGGCTCCATTCAGACGTCCGCATGCGTTTTGTGGATCCGATCCATGTATCCATGTATCCGTAAAAAATCATGCGGATGTCTGAATGGAGCCTTACAGGGGGGGTGATCAGTGACAGGGGGGTGATCACCCTGATTACCCTGATCACCCCCTGTCATTGATAACCCCCCTGTAAGGCTCCATTCAGACGTCCGCATGCGTTTTGTGGATCCGATACATGTATCCATGGATCCGTAAAAAATCATGCGGATGTCTGAATGGAGCCTTACAGGGGGGGTGATCAGTGACAGGGGGGTGATCACCCTGATTACCCTGATCACCCCCTGTCATTGATAACCCCCCTGTAAGGCTCCATTCAGACGTCCGCATGCGTTCTGTGGATCCGATACATGTATCCATGGATCCGTAAAAAATCATGCGGATGTCTGAATGGAGCCTTACAGGGGGGGTGATCAGTGACAGGGGGGTGATCACCCTGATTACCCTGATCACCCCCTGTCATTGATAACCCCCCTGTAAGGCTCCATTCAGACGTCCGCATGCGTTTTGTGGATCCGATACATGTATCCATGGATCCGTAAAAAATCATGCGGATGTCTGAATGGAGCCTTACAGGGGGGGTGATCAGTGACAGGGGGGTGATCACCCTGATTACCCTGATCACCTCCTGTCATTGATAACCCCCCTGTAAGGCTCCATTCAGACGTCCGCATGCGTTCTGTGGATCCGATACATGTATCCATGGATCCGTAAAAAATCATGCGGATGTCTGAATGGAGCCTTACAGGGGGGGTGATCAGTGACAGGGGGGTGATCACCCTGATTACCCTGATCACCCCCTGTCATTGATAACCCCCCTGTAAGGCTCCATTCAGACGTCCGCATGCGTTCTGTGGATCCGATACATGTATCCATGGATCCGTAAAAAATCATGCGGATGTCTGAATGGAGCCTTACAGGGGGGGTGATCAGTGACAGGGGGGTGATCACCCTGATTACCCTGATCACCCCCTGTCATTGATAACCCCCCTGTAAGGCTCCATTCAGACGTCCGCATGCGTTTTGTGGATCCGATACATGTATCCATGGATCCGTAAAAAATCATGCGGATGTCTGAATGGAGCCTTACAGGGGGGGGTGATCAGTGACAGGGGGGTGATCACCCTGATTACCCTGATCACCCCCTGTCATTGATAACCCCCCTGTAAGGCTCCATTCAGACGTCCGCATGCGTTCTGTGGATCCGATACATGTATCCATGGATCCGTAAAAAATCATGCGGATGTCTGAATGGAGCCTTACAGGGGGGGTGATCAGTGACAGGGGGGTGATCACCCTGATTACCCTGATCACCCCCTGTCATTGATAACCCCCCTGTAAGGCTCCATTCAGACGTCCGCATGTGTTTTGTGGATCCGATCCATGTATCCATGGATCCGTAAAAAATCATGCGGATGTCTGAATGGAGCCTTACAGGGGGGGTGATCAATGACAGGGGGGTGATCAGGGAGTTTATATGGGTGATCACCCCCCTGTCATTGATCACCCCCCTGTCATTGATCACCCCCCCCCCCCCCTGGTAAGGCTCCATTCAGACATTTTTTTTGGCACAAGTTAGCGGAAATTTTTTGTTTGTTTTTGTTTTTTCTTACTAAGTCTCATATTCCACTAACTTGTGTAAAAAAAAAAATCTCACATGGACGCACCATACCCCTCACGGAATCCAAATGCGTAAACATTTTTAGACATTTATATTCCAGACTTCTTCTCACGCTTTAGGGCCCCTAAAAAGCCAGGGCAGTATAAATACCCCACATGTGACCCCATTTCGGAAAGAAGACACCCCAAGGTATTCCGTGAGGGGCATATTGAGTCCATGAAAGATTGAAATTTTTGTCCTAAGT
Source organism: Bufo gargarizans (assembly GCF_014858855.1). Lineage (NCBI taxonomy): Eukaryota > Metazoa > Chordata > Amphibia > Anura > Bufonidae > Bufo > Bufo gargarizans. The sequence continues at coordinate 171,211,640 of NC_058082.1, forward strand.
TAGCGGAAAGTGAGACTTTGTGAGAAAAAAACAAAAAAAAAATCAATATCCGCTAACTTATGCAAAAAAAAAAAAAATTCTAGGAACTCGCCATGCCCCTCATTGAATACCTTGGGGTGTCTTCTTTCCAAAGTGGGGTCACATGTGGGGTATTTATACTGCCCTGGCTTTTTAGGGGCCCGAAAGTGTGAGAAGAAGTCTGGGATCCAAATGTCTAAAAATGCCCTCCTAAAAGGAATTTGGGCCCCTTTGCGCATCTAGGCTGCAAAAAAGTGTCACACATGTGGTATCGCCGTACTCAGGAGAAGTTGGGGAATGTGTTTTGGGGTGTCATTTTACATATACCCATGCTGGGTGAGAAAAATATCTTGGTCAAATGCCAACTTTGTATAAAAAAATGGGAAAAGTTGTCTTTTGCCAAGATATTTCTCTCACCCAGCATGGGTATATGTAAAATGACACCCCAAAACACATTCCCCAACTTCTCCTGAGTACGGCGATACCAGATGTGTGACACTTTTTTGCAGCCAAGGTGGGCAAAGGGGCACACATTCCAAAGTGCACCTTTCGGATTTCACCGGCCATTTTTTACAGATTTTGATTGCAAGGTACTTCTTACACATTTGGGCCCCTAAATTGCCAGGGCAGTATAACTACGCCACAAGTGACCCCATTTTGGAAAGAAGACACCCCAAGGTATTCCGTGAGGGGCACGGCGAGTTCCTAGAATTTTTTATTTTTTGTCACAAGTTAGCGGAAAATGATGATTTTTCTTTTTTTTTTCTTTTTTCCTTACAAAGTCTCATATTCCACTAACTTGCGACAAAAAATAAAAAATTCTAGGAACTCGCCATGCCCCTCACGGAATACCTTGGGGTGTCTTCTTTCCAAAATGGGGTCACTTGTGGGGTAGTTATACTGCCCTGGCAATTTAGGGGCCCAAATGTGTGAGAAGAACTTTGCAATCAAAATGTGTAAAAAATGCCCTGCAAAATCCGAAAGGTGCACTTTGGAATATGTGCCCCTTTGCCCACCTTGGCAGCAAAAAAGTGTGACACATCTGGTATCGCCGTACTCAGGAGAAGTTGGGGAATGTGTTTTGGGGTGTCATTTTACATATACCCATGCTGGGTGAGAAAAATATCTTGGTCAAATGCCAACTTTGTATAAAAAAAATGGGAAAAGTTGTCTTTTGCCAAGATATTTCTCTCACCCAGCATGGGTATATGTAAAATGACACCCCAAAACACATTCCCCAACTTCTCCTGAGTACGGCGATACCAGATGTGTGACACTTTTTTGATGCCAAGGTGGGCAAAGGGGCACATATTCCAAAGTGCACCTTTCGGATTTCACCGGTCATTTTTTTACAGATTTTGATTGCAAAGTACTTCTCACACATTTGGGCCCCTAAATTGCCAGGGCAGTATAACTACGCCACAAGTGACCCCATTTTGGAAAGAAGACACCCCAAGGTATTCCGTAAGGGGCATGGCGAGTTCCTAGAATTTTTTATTTTTTGTCGCAAGTTAGTGGAATATGAGACTTTGTAAGGAAAAAAGAGAAAAAAAAAAATCATCATTTTCCGCTAACTTGTGACAAAAAATAAAAAATTCTAGGAACTCGCCATGCCCCTCACGGAATACCTTGGGATGTCTTCTTTCCAAAATGGGGTCACTTGTGGCGTAGTTATACTGCCCTGGCAATTTAGGGGCCCAAATGTGTGAGAAGTACCTTGCAATCAAAATGTGTAAAAAATGGCCTGCAAAATCTGAAAGGTGCACTTTGGAATATGTGCCCCTTTGCCCACCTTGGCAGCAAAAAAGTGTGACACATCTGGTATCGCCGTACTCAGGAGAAGTTGGGGAATGTGTTTTGGGGTGTCATTTTACATATACCCATGCTGGGTGAGAGAAATATCTTGGCAAAAGACAACTTTTCCCATTTTTTTATACAAAGTTGGCATTTGACCAAGATATTTTTCTCACCCAGCATGGGTATATGTAAAATGACACCCCAAAACACATTCCCCAACTTCTCCTGAGTACGGCGATACCAGATGTGTCACACTTTTTTGCTGCCAAGGTGGGCAAAGGGGCACATATTCCAAAGTGCACCTTTTGGATTTCACCGGTCATTTTTTACACATTTTGATTGCAAAGTTCTTCTCACACATTTGGGCCCCTAAATTGCCAGGGCAGTATAACTACCCCACAAGTGACCCCATTTTGGAAAGAAGACACCCCAAGGTATTCCGTGAGGGGCATGGCAAGTTTTTAGAATTTTTTATTTTTTGTCGCAAGTTAGTGGAATATGAGACTTTGTAAGAAAAAATAAAAAAAATAAAATCATCATCATTTTCCGCTAACTTGTGACAAAAAATAAAAAGTTCTATGAACTCACTATGCCCATCAGCGAATACCTTAGGGTGTCTACTTTCCGAAATGGGGTCATTTGTGGGGGTTTTCTACTGTTTGGGCATTGTAGAACCTCAGGAAACATGACAGGTGCTCAGAAAGTCAGAGCTGTTTCAAAAAGCGGAAATTCACATTTTTGTACCATAGTTTGTAAATGCTATAACTTTTACCCAAACCATTTTTTTTTTGCCCAAACATTTTTTTTTTATCAAAGACATGTAGAACAATAAATTTGGCGAAAAATGTATATATGGATGTCGTTTTTTTTGCAAAATTTTACAGCTGAAAGTGAAAAATGTCATTTTTTTGCAAAAAAATCGTTACATTTTGATTAATAACAAAAAAAGTAAAAATGTCAGCAGCAATAAAATACCACCAAATGAAAGCTCTATTAGTGAGAAGAAAAGGAGGTACAATTCATTTGGGTGGTAAGTTGCATGACCGAGCGATAAACGGTGAAAGTAGTGTAGTGCCGAAGTGTAAAAAGTGCTCTGGTCATGAAGGGGGTTTCACCTAGCGGGGCTGAAGTGGTTAATTGGAAACTCTGTTAAGAGGTCGTAAGTTTCAGTGGCTGGGCAGGTGACCTAGGTTGTGCATGTATTACATGAAAGGTCCTTCACTTAAATAGCTGTAATTCTACTTTGTATGGTTGGCTGTAATTTAACTCCAGCAAAATGAGTTTATTGCTATGGTTCTCAGGTCCTGGACATGGCTGGGCAGGTTTTATTCAGGAAGTCACAGAGCACCTTCACCAGTATAAAATATAACCTTTAATGGTATTTGTTAAAAATATCTCAATTCGTGCCTAAAATCTCTATCCACTTAGGCTGAGTATATATGGACTATTGCTGGGGAAAGGAAAATTACCTAACTTTCCAGCTTGCCCTATAATCTATTAACCCTGCCTACAAAAATGGAATAGCTGCCCCAGGGCGATCCTGTGTCAAGAACCTCCTAATCACCCTGTATGGCCCTGACAAGGGATAGATAGCACCACCTACAGAGACCCACTGTATAAATGTCAGGTATCAAACATCAGTGGTTTAACTGTACATCAAAAACAAAAAAGATTAATAATGATATTTCAGCAATAAATGATAGTTTCACACAAACTCCATATATATCAGTATGCCCAGTAAGTTGGTATGTATAATACTGTATCCATGATGTAACAGCCTCTGTCCCAACGTGTTTCCCTGATATGTTTTGCAGGTATCAGTTCATCAGGGGACTTACAATAAATTTTTATCCCTTTAAATATACTTCAGGGAAAAGAAGAAAATCCTATTATATACTGTATATATATATATGGAATTTTCTTTTAGTGAATAATTGCCCATACAACCATTGATTACATATCTATTAACCAGAGAGAACCACTATGACACTAGTTAATAATACTATGAAAGATAACTTATCTAATGCTGGAGCATGGATCCAATAGATCCACTTGAGACACAGATTACGCATATGGCAATTGCTCTTAAGAGACCTTTATATAGGGAATAAACCTTTATATAGGGAAGGTATACAGATATTTCCCCCATCAAAACACTTACATGCTACTCATATAGGGGTAATCAAAAGCATACTTATATGTCAGTGACAATAAATATCAGGTTCTAAAATATACTTGCTCCAACTGTAGTTATATCTTAAGTTTTGGCATTGGTGGTGCAGTGGCTGCCTCCGTAAGTGGTAACCAGCAGCAAGATCACGTGGGACGCCACAGCTGATACACCACTATCCACGAACTAGTACATGAATGCTGTTCAGAAAACACATCAAAGGATTAATGTCTGTATTATTAAAGGAGGAATGGCAGCAATTTGAAATATATTATTATTCATCTTTTTAGTTTTTGATGTACATTTAGACCACTGACCTTTGACACCTGACAGTTATACAGTGGGTCTCTGTAGGTGGTTATATCTATCCCTTGTCAGGGCCATACAGGGTGATTAGGAGGTTCCTGACATGGGATCGCCCCTATCGGGGCAACTATTCAGTTTTTATAGGCAGGGTTATTAGGTTATAGGGCAAGCTGGAGGTTCAGTTAATTTTTCTTTCCAGAAAAATAGTCCATATATACCCATCCTAAGTGGATAAAGAGTTTAGGCACGAATTGGGGTATTTTAAACAAATACCATTAAATATTATGCTTTATACTGGTGAAGGTGCTCTGTGACTTCTTGAATAAAATGGAACCAGTGGCGAACTTGGACTTCTGATGTCCGTATTGATCAGAACTATGATTCAGGTTTTAATGTAAAAAGCAGTTGCATTTTTGAGAGTGCATTAGGTTAAAGGCAAATGCGCCTTTGCAGTATATTATACGATGTTACGCTTGGACAAATGCAGAGACAAAAATGGAAAATAACTACTTTCACTGTAAAAAGTAAACTTTACCTCAGAAGTTCACATTGGATGGTATATCCTCTGTAGTCAAATATAAACTTGATCATCTTACTGAGGTGTAGAGGTAGCCAGCAAACGGCAAATACCAGCACCAAGCAAAATACAGTTTTAGCAACATCACGTCTCTGAAACGGAAATATAAGTATGGTTACTTTCTTCCCTTTATTCTAGAGATCAAGTACATTTATCAAAATTCTAAATTGGCAGGAGACTGGTCTCATGTTTAAGATAAAAGTGAGCATCATACATTAGAGGAAAATCAGGAGAGCTGAAACTGCCCTGCATTTTTGGGAAAAAAATAAATAAAAATCCAGTGACTAAAACTCCTTGAAAACTTTATTTGTAGATGCTTATTTTAGCTGCTATGCAGAAGCACATATCTGTACAAAACGCATAAGTGATTCTTGTAAACCAGATACTTTTTTTATAAGTTTGGAATTTTTTTACAAACAAAATTTTCTAGGATTTTAAAGGCCTTCTGTCACCCCCCAAAAGTTATTTTTCATTTTTGGGCTAATTAAAATCCTTATAGTGCGATTTTTCAATATATAGTGCTCTTACCCTTTTCTGTTGTCTAGTTTCTTTAAAAAACGCACTTTTATAATATGTTAATTACCTGGCTACCAGCAAGTAGGGCAGTTACTTGCTGGTAGCCGCCGCATCCTCCTTTAAAAAAAATGCCCCCTCCTCCTGTTGATTGACAGGGCCAGCGAGCGCTCTCCTCCTCTGGCTGGCCCTGTCTGCGTTCTAAATCTCGCGCCTGCACGTACCGGTCTTCAGTCGGCGCAGGCGCACTGAGAGGAGGACCTCACTCGGCCGCTCCTTCCTCAGTGTGCCTTCACCGGGTGTAGATGTGACATAATCAGCGCAGGCGCACTGAGGAAGGAGCGGCCGAGCGAGGTCCTCCTCTCGGTGTGCCTGCGCCGACTGAAGACCGGTACGGCGCAGGCGCGAGATTTAGAACGCAGACAGGGCCAGCCAGAGGAGGAGAGCGTTCGCTGGCCCTGTCAATCAACAGGAAGAGGGGGCTTTTTTTTTAAAGGAGGATGCAGCGGCTACCAGCAAGTAACTGCCCTACTTGCTGGTAGCCAGGTAATTAACATATTATAAAAGTGCGGTTTTTAAAGAAACTAGACAACAGAAAGGGGTAAGAGCACTATATATTGAATAATTGCACTATAAGGATTTTAATTAGCCCAAAAATGAAAAATGACTTTTGGGGGGTGACAGAAGCCCTTTAAGACACTGGATTTTTATTTTTTTCTACTTGCCGTGTTTATGCTCCTGGACTGGTAGCTCCAAATTCAGTGGTCATCAATATATATATATATATATATATAGGTGTCGCACTTGCTGTATGTGTTTTGGTGAGTTCTCTACTGTTTAAGTGTTAAAATCCCAATCATGTAATATCTTACTGTTGATGTAAATATGAGACATGCATACAACATAATATTTGAGAATTAGTAGAAAATATAATATTCAAACTATATTTCTCAAAACCATTGCAGTTAATGGGTGGCAGATAAACAGTGCAATCACTTTGAAGGCTTGTGCTGTACCTGCTTTATATGGTCAGTCAATGAAATTGTAATTCCACTTTTCTTCTGTAGCAACTCAAATGTCATCAGAGAATAAAAAATGGCAGTAACAAGCAGAGGGAGGCAAAAATAGAAGCTGAAAAGCCATGGGTCCTTATAGGTCTTGTAAAGCTTAAAGAAAAAAGGAAAATGGTATGTAAAGTACAAATAAAGGCTATACAATGAATTGATATACAATTACTGATGTTAAACATTCACTATATATTGAGCAAATATAAACTATAGCTCCAATGTATCTTAACCATTTGCAGTTTAACTGTCCTTCAGGACTAATTCTGAATGATAAATGGTGACACATTCCCTTGAAATTCTACATAAAGACATTTTAGGCATACTACTATCCAGCCTACCTCCAGGAATGGTGAAATTTGGCTTGGGTTAAACATGCAGGTTTTCATGTCTTGTCCATTATAGTCATATTTTATAACATTATAGCCTATGGCCTCTGGGATTGCCAGTATGACTGATATCATCCATATAAATGTAATTTCCAATACAGTCCATTTAGTAGCACGATTCCCACCAATGTGATTCCAGGATGCAACCGCTCTGTACCTGAATTTGAAAAAAAAAAACACATTATGCATACATAAGAATCCTTTAATCCACCACGTGTACAGTATGTTCTATACTTCATTTTTAGTCTGTTGTACAACACCGACAAGTTGAACCCTAGAGCCAAATGAACACTATATGAAAGGCCACACATGTGTATGTACAGTATTTGCACAATTAAGATAAACAAAATTTAATCTTAATTTTAAATCTTTTTTTTTTTGTTAAACAAAGAATAGAAACCTCATATATAGGGATGAGAGAATCGACTTTGGATGAAACATCTGAAGTCGATTGGCATAAAACTTTGTTCCAATGCTGTACGGAGCAGGAGCTCCATACAGTATTAGAATGTATTGGCTTTGATGAGCCAAAGTTATAGCTTTGTGAAGTCTCGTGAAACTTCGCTTAATCACTTCATAAATTAATTTGTACTGTAAAAAAACATTTCTCAAACTCGGATTCGGTTCCAAGTGGTACCTTGGAACCGAACCCGTGTTCAGGAAATGGTTTCCCTGCTCCGTACAGTATTAGAGCAAAGTTTTATGTGAATCGACTTCGGATGTTTCATCCGAAGTCGATTTGCTCATCCCTACTCATGTACATTAAAAACATTTAAAAGTGAATTGTCTGGAGTTACAGGATAATGTGGGGCCACGGCAGAAGGGCCTCTATCTAGCAGGCAACATTTTTCCCTTTCTCTACTGCACTTGTATATTTTTTCTCTCCTGGCTGATTTCCTGGTACATGCACAAAAATATTTTTGGGGGATGTCATATTATTGCAGTGAATTGATACTATTTTTCATTGACTTTTTATATTTATTTGATGAACTGTCTCTTTCTGCTTTGTTCTGCATCAGCACATTATTCATAGTATGGAAGGAGATGTATTTGATTGACGGTGGCCTTTGGCTTTCTTTCCTGCTGATATTATCTTGTGAGCCCTAGTTCCAGACGGTTCATTTTAAATGATTTAACAAATGTGATGTTTTCATTGTTGATTTAATAAAGATGACTTATTTTCCTGATCTTAGATGTGCATATACCTATACATGTGTCGCTTTTAAGATAACATTATTAGTAATGTGCGTTTGGTTTTGCGATATTTTGAGAATTTTTCACATAATATTCGCAATAAACTCGCAAATTCTAGAATTCGTGATCTCCAGTCATTATTTGCGATTGCACAAAATGGCTCTAATGATGCGCATATTTTTTTTGCGCAATACATGCAACTTCACATTTTATCAGGTCTGAGTAGATATTACTGATTGGTGCACTTAGTATTGTTGTGACATCACAGCACTGTGTCTGTAGCATGTACGTATGGACAGCAGAGAAATTGTAATTCCTATCACACTACCTAACACCCTGCACTGGAACCAGCTACACTATATCACTATCTAACCTGCACTGACTATCTCCCACTAACTATATGTATTATATACATAGGCTAACTAACTATCTAATGTAATTGGATGAGGAATAGGATCCAGATGAAAGCACAGAGCACAGCAATGTCACTGCGTTCTCTCTCAGAACTGCATAAAACTGTAGAAAATGGATGCTGGGGAGGTTCTTATATAGTAAGGGGTAGGCAACTTTCCTATTGGTTGCTAGGGATGTTGCTAAGCCCTGACAAAAATATTGCAGCCTTCTCATTGGCCCACAAGCAAGAAGGGAGGTTACTGATGAAAAAAAAATCTAGAACATTCGCTATTACGAATATATATCACTATATTCTACATCTTCGCCGATACTCCCGATAAAAATTTGCAATTAGAATATTTGCGATCAACACTAAACATTATTTTGGATCTTTGACTAGCTCGACCTGGCCAACAAGGGAGCAGGTGAATCCCCTGGTGGGCCTCTCAGCCTGTTTCAACCCCTAATACCCCACCTCCTACACAAGTGGCGTATAGCACCGTAAACTGACTGCAGATAAGCAAATATAAATCAATAATTATAGGAGGCTAAGATGAATTCTAGCACATAGATGAGCTAACAGGGTCTCCAGGACAGAACAGTCTGAGGCACAAGCTAGGCAACAGACCACTACTGAGAAGAATAAATGTGTTTAAAGGATTTATCAAGAGAAGTCAGATCATTTTTGACTGTTACAGTAGGCACCCAGAAAGATCTGTTCTGGTGGGCCCCATGCTGTCCTGTCCAACACTGTTCTTTGAAGCATGCTTTCACCACACACATTATCTGATGGGCCTACCATCCAATTTGCAATCAAATCCTAGAACCCAATAAGGACAAGTACTCTTGACCTGATGCCACTCAGAGAAAATTAAACCATGACCGTCTACCATTACAGTAAGTGCTGTATATATGTAGCTATATATATAGTACAGAGCATATGAATAAATGTCATGCAAAAAAAAAAACTCGGGTAAAAGATGATATAATCCAATTAAAGAATAAGGTCTATTATTACCTATCAATACTAAGTGCGCACAAGCTGAGAACGGTTATCCCAACTGAAGACTTTTGCAGGAATGGAATCAGTTTGCAGATTTCAATTCCAAAGGGCCATTTTGAGGATAGTAGCTGTAAACAGAAAGATAGAAAAATTAGGGTTTAGGCATCATTATATACAGTAGAGCATTTAGAATCTATAATATAGATCCAATGCTAAAAAAAAGACTTGTGTAATGAGGACAGAGCTGTCTGACAATTGATAAAGTTTAAAGTTTTGTTGTCAGTTTTGAACCTGTCTTTACTTTGTGAGATTGCGGCAAATTTATGAAATAATATATTTGTCACAAGTGCAATGTGGTGTATGCCTGTATCGGTAAAAGTACACCAGAGAGTTGCCTGGGGTGGAGATGCGACTTTTTTTGCAACCTTTCAAAAGTTGCACATCATAAATGAGATTTAAAGGTGTTCTAATCTGAAATCCTGCATCAAATGTCGCACATTGGAATCATCTACATTTTTACATCTCAAAACTGGCATAACAGACTTGATAAATGTCCCCCCAGCTTGTGTCAATTGTCATGAGGAGGAAGTTGAACCCTATATAGAAAAATGCTTCGTCTACAGAATATTGTGAGAGACAATGTACTGAAGCAAACAATCACTGTAACTGAAGAGAGCTTAACTTGATAACGGCCATGTGCTGTGCACGTATGGACCATGGTGCTGCTAGACCATGTGCAATCTAGCAGGAGAAGTTAGTAATGGTTTACAACCATTCATTCAGTGCTATGCAATTTGTGTTCTTCTTCTCAAACCAGTTATCACATGATGTATTTAGGTATCATAGAGCTGTTGTGTCTTAGCAAACTTCCCTCTTCCTGTGTAAAATGCCCCTACAGACACTACATCCATGCCACTGTTTATATCGGAGAGGGCTTGAGATAGGCCGCATAATTGTAGATTTTCAATGTAACATGTTCATGTGGCAATGGGGGAGGGGGGACTCACAAAAGTAATCCACATGGCATTTGGGAAAAAAACAGGGGAGTTTAAGGGCAAAACTTTAAAGAGGACCTTTCATCTGGATATCCTAATCTAATTATTATCCTACCTTATAGTGCGGCCCCCACTGATGTCTTGGCAATATTTTTTTCTAAAGAACCCCCCGTTTGTCCGCTGTGCTCCCCGTATCTTTTGGTGCCTCATATGCTAATGAAGCGACTCAGTTATACTAGGTGTGGACTTGTGTTTATCCTGGGCGGGGTTATCTTCTCCCTGGCTGCGGGCGCATCCAATCAGAGCGCCCCGCTCTTAGCCAGGGAGGAGGAGCTCAAGTTCTTGAGAGAATCGCAGCTCCTTCTCCCACGAGAACTTGAGCTTCTTCTCCATGGCTAAGAGCAGGGCGCTCTGATTGGTAGTGAGTCACATCATTAGCATATGAGGCGCCAAAAGATACGGGGACCACAGCAGACTGAACAGGGGGTTCTTTAGAAAAAAAAAGTGCCAAGACATCAGTGGGGGCCGCACTATAAGGTAAGATAATAATTAGATTAAGGATATCCAGGTGAAAGGTCCTCTTTAAGATTATATGCACGGCACATATGTAATAACCCAAAAAACATCATACGTAAAACACAGCTCACCTTGTCAGAGCGTCCTGGCTGCAGTGCTGCATTTTCAGTCTCCACTGCATCCAATCCCCACTGGACTGAAAGAGTGGCATGCTGTCTACATGCATTTCACTGCTGCTGAAGCTCAGCAGTCATGTGCCATTACTGATACAACACTGATACTGTTTGGCCAACAGAAGTGATGAACATGTGGACGGAACATCACACTTTTTTTGTCCAGTGGGGATTGGAAGCATTGGAGACCAAAGGTGCAGCACAGGAACCGGAGGCTCTGACAAGGTGAGTAGTGTTATTGTTTGATTTTCAGTCCATGCCTGGCCACAGCAAAATTTTTAAAGATCTGGGACAATCCTTTAATGAGGTGGCCAATCCTTAAATTAGAAGTTGAAAACCAAGAATCCCATAGGTTTTTCACACAGAGGTCCCCTGTTGTAGGTGTCCATTGGAAAGTTGTATCCTGCATTGTGATCCTCACTCAGTGTCTTAAATAAACAAATCTATAGTTTTTGTTAGTAATGATGTTTGTAAGGAAAGCCTGAATCAATTAATAAAACGTTGTCTGTGTATTTGGAAGCTATGGCTACTGGCTGCCCATGGTTTTTGGATCATAGGTGGGACATCTTTGGCACATTTATAACCAGATACACAGAGTAAAAATGATTATGCTCAAACCCTTAGCTCTGTTGGATCCCCATATAACAGGTGCTAGAAGATGTCCTGAGCAGGAAACAGGAGAATCATCAATGAACAAATTCAAAATTAAAAACCTCCAGCATTATCTAAAAACATAACTTTTTTATTGGAAAATCTTTAAGCAACAATTCAAAACTATACATATGTGTTTCAGACACAGTATGACTTGTCCTTAATCATGGTATAGAATATTATACTATGCCCAAAACACGTGGGTATGTTCTTTGATAATTGTATGAGACGAGACTCTCAGACCGGAGAGCTAACTGCAGCATGTATTTTACTTTCCATCCTGGGAAACGGATCAAGATGGATCCGTCATGACCCCCAATGCAAGTCAATGGGGACAGATCCGTTTTCTCTGCCACAATAGAAAACGGATCCGTCCCTCATTGACTTTGTTTTTTTAAACCAGGAAGTTTTTATTATTTTTCAATAAAACAGATGCCTATCATACATCAGTAAGTAATCTAGTTTACATAGGTGTTACAATACAGAGTGGAGGTATGTATACATGTGAACGTTCCAACACTGAAGGCGATGTATGAATTCTAACCGAAGTAGTGGTTAGGTCTGGGCCCAAGATGTCGGTCTCATTGAATTCGCAAACAAACATAAACAAGAATAAAACACATAAATAATCATAAGAATAAAAAGAAAGAGTGTCCGAGTTAGTGATACCGGCATTCACCTATACAACATTCTGATGAGCAGGATCACTTAGAGGTTTTTACCTAGGGGATCACCAGAGGGTTGTTATCACATTGGTGGGTAAGCTAGGTCACAAACCAACAGACAGCCATATTGACCAGGTAGTGTAGAATTTTGTCATAGAAGGTTGTTAGAACATTTTCTTGTACATACAGGTCAAGTTAACCAGGGCAGTCACTTCCAGCAAGGTAGGGGTGTGTGGACTTTTCCAGTGTCGGGTGATGATTAGTTTGGTTGCCATAAGTATATGAGTGGCTACTATTCTGTATGGGTGTGCCAGGGTATTAATAAGAATAAAGAGAAGCGCTAGCTCTGGAGTTAGTATTAGTCTGTTGGGAATAAGGTCATCTAATAACTTCTTTACACTGTCCCACAGCGGCGAGATTTTGGGGCATGACCATAATATGTGGAGGAGAGATCCTCTATGCCCACAATCCCTCCAGCAGTCAGACCCTCGTTGACTTTCAGTGGAGTTAATGATGGATCCGTCTGGCAATGTTAAAGATATGTTAAAGATAATACACCCGGATCCGTTCATAACAGATGCAGACCATTGTATTATCAGTAACGGAAGCGTTTTTGCTGGACCCTGCCGGATCCAGCAAAAGCGCTAGTGTGAATGTACCCTTAAGGATTTTCTAATAAAGAAGTAAAGTTTTTATAGTGTGCTGGAAATGTTTCATTTTAAATTCGTACATTTATAACCAGACTTTGCTGTAGGATATTTTAATTCTACTATTTCGGTTTGTTGCCTAACAAATCAATGTGCTAATCATTAAATATTATTTGTAAAAACCTGCAGAGATATTATCCAACATGGCATTGTTAGAGAGATTGTTATCTGTGTGGCAATATAGTCAAGGAAATGGCTCAAAATATCCCCAGAAACATGTTTTAGATTTGGATAGTTTAATATCTGTTCTTGGGCAATGGCTCAGACTGAGGGTTATGGATTCTGTTATAAATCCTGATTCAATGTAGTGGTTAGTAATAAGTCTATCATATGGCAGACCCAAAGAGTAGTAGGATAAATATTTTCTATAGAGCAATGGTGCATTTGCCATATTAAGTTGTTACCTTTAGATTAATTCCAAAGGCTTCCGCTACATATGCAACAATATGATATGACTTCCTAAAATACGCTTAACCCCCTGCTGCTGAAAAAGCTTAATTGAGACCTTTTCCTGTCAACGTATGTGACATGCAAAAGCTTAACAGATACCAGCCGAAGTATGTTGTTGGCATACTCAGAAATTTGTTCATGACAATGATATCGCAGCAACAAACTTTTCATATAACCTATTAATGACAAGGGCCACCTAAACACCCAATGTTCAATTACAAATTCAGTTAAAAATTATCTTCACATTTTCTCAGTATCCTTATTCTGGGAAAAATAAAATCTTGACTGGGAAAAAGATAATGGTAGAACCTAATATTCTCATTTCCCAATAAACAAAGCTCAACCCAGCTTTGTGGCACTCCTGTCCATATGTTGTGCTAGGAAATGCAACCATGTTGCTAAGAGAATCTGTCTGCTATAAGGATGATCATTTTTGGTCATGATGGAGTCACAGCTCAGAGCCTCATTTTCTGACCAGTGGGTCCCTGTTTTTTCAAATGTCAGAACCTAAAATAAGTAAAACTGTAGATAATATCCTGCTTGCATTCTTCTTTTACTAATTCATCATAGTTCCCCAAAGTTCATCACATTTACCAACTGACAGATACAATCACATGCATCTATTATGGCCTATATAGTATAGTAGTACTATTGTGGTAATCTGACGCTGCTCAAAGTCAGTGTTGAGTAGTTACATTCCATTCCCAGACCTTTTCCTGTTGTGTAACTCCCAATAAAACCTTTTAGAACCCTTAAGACAAAACATGCTTTTAAAAGTACTAGTAGTTTTGGAATATACTTGAACTTTTATGAATACTATAATAAAATAACTGTTCAAGTAAGCTGTATAGAAATGAAATAATTGCTGAAACTGCAACTTTTTTAGAAATACAAGTTACTCTTCCAATGTAAATATTTAAGAGAATGAAGAAACAATATTACAAGTATTAGAAAAAAATGAAGGGTAAGGTTTAAATGAGTGTTGATTGTGGAAGCTTATGGGGGTCATTTATGACCCGATAAACACAACTTTTGTGGTGTATATCTGGTGCAGATTCTGTCGCACGCCATGCTGCTGCAGAATTTGTGACTTCTTACCCGCTCGCATCAGGTCTAAAAAAAGTGGGCGTGGCATGGCGGTGAAGAGCCGGCCCATCTCATTTACCATTTTTTATGCCTGGTTTAGGGTTACAAAATGGTGTAAATGTACGACAGCTAGGAAGTTGTCATACATTGAGAATCAGTGCTGGATGCACCAAAGTTATGTAGAGGCTGGTGCCTCTACAGCTATAAGCTATAGGGCTTATTAAGACTGGCATCTAAAACACCGGTCTTAATAAATGTGCCCCTCCCTATATTTTTGGACCATGATCTAATAGAATATTAGGGATGAAATGTCATAGTGAAACAGCAATTGCTGCTGGAGTCTTGCACCTCAGCCTGTTGAACTGTATATTATGCACTTGAGGTTTACTGATTGATAAGTGGACAAATTGCTGTGAGCACTGCATATTTTGTTTTATCCGTTCTTGAACTGTTTTGGCCTCAACTTTGCTGCAGATCACCAGTACGTCCCATGTCATTCATGATCTCCAATCATCCACGTAAAGTGCAGCAGTACTGATCATGTTATGTCTTGAATGGTCTACATTGGGAACCTCCTTCTACAGTTTAATCATTTTGGGTACCGTATATTACCCACAGAAAGAAATATTATCTTACGCACTGAAGTAGATACAAGAAATTTGTTGGAAATGTATTTCAAAATGATACTTACTAGAAGCCATTTTACATTTATATTTATACAATATATATATACACTCACCTAAAGAATTATTAGGAACACCATACTAATACGGTGTTGGACCCCCTTTTGCCTTCAGAACTGCCTTAATTCTATGTGGCATTGATTCAACAAGGTGCTGATAGCATTCTTTAGAAATGTTGGCCCATATTGATAGGATAGCATCTTGCAGTTGATGGAGATTTGAGGGATGCACATCCAGGGCACGAAGCTCCCGTTCCATCACATCCCAAAGATGCTCTATTGGGTTGAGATCTGGTGACTGTGGGGGCCATTTTAGTACAGTGAACTCATTGTCATGTTCAAGAAACCATTTTTCCAGTCTTCAACAGTCCAATTTTTGTGAGCTTGTGCAAATTGTAGCCTCTTTTTCCTATTTGTAGTGGAGATGAGTGGTACCCGGTGGGGTCTTCTGCTGTTGTAGCCCATCAACCTCAAGGTTGTGCGTGTTGTGGCTTCACAAATGCTTTGCTGCATACCTCGGTTGTAACAAGTGGTTATTTCAGGCCACGTTGCTCTTCTATCAGCTTGAATCAGTCGGCCCATTCTCCTCTGACCTCTAGCATCAACAAGGCATTTTCGCACCAACAACCATGCCACGCTCAAAATTGCTTAAATCACCTTTCTTTCCCATTCTGACATTCAGTTTGGAGTTCAGGAGATTGTCTTGACCAGGACCACAACCCTACATGCATTGAAGCAACTGCCATGTGATTAGTTGACTAGATAATCGCATTAATGAGAAATAGAACAGGTGTTCCTAATAATTCTTTAGGTGAGTGTATATACATATTTATTACTTATCTTTTAACCCCGTAAGGACAAAGACAATTTTCTCTTTTTAATTTAGTTTTTTCCTTCTCACCTTCCAAGAGCCATAACTTTTTAAAATTTTCTGCTCACATAGCCGTATGAGGGCTTTTTTTTTTTTGTGGGACAACTGGTAGTTTACCAGTGCTGGGATTGGAAAACTGGAAAATAAATATTTATAGGGTTAAACTGTTTTTGTTTTTTTTGGTGTTTACGGAGTTCACAGTGCACTAAAAATGCCATGACAATATGACAACCTTCTGCGGGTCAGAAAGAGCAATTTTTTTTTCATTGCATTGCCACCATAATCCGACAGGCATAACTTTTTAATGTTATGGCGTTCACTGCACACAATAAATATAGCATTTTTGAACATGACAATGCCTACTATGTTAATTTTTATAGTTAATTTTTATATTTAAAATTGGAAAAGGGTTGTGTTTTAAAAAAACATTTTAAATTTTTTTACAAAATCTTTTTTAACTGTACTTTTAATTCTTCTTAGGAGACTTGAGCATGCAATCTTCTGATTGCTTGTACCATAGACTGCAATTGTATTCAATATCTATGGGATTTGCACAGGCTGCCTGTCAGGCTGTTGCCCCAGGCTCAGCTTCACAAGCAGCTCACTATGAAAGTGCTGGCAGCCTTAATAGCAACCATTTGGAGCCCTGTGATTTTGCATTGGGGGCTTCAACTGGAGGACAGTCTCCCTATGTATTATACAGCTATGGCTGGCCATGTATGGAGCAAAATCAGCATGTGAACATGCTCCATACAACCCTTTAAGGCCAATCATGTCACTAAGTAATTATGCGTTAAGGAGTTAATGGGAACTTGTCACCATAAAAATGCAGTCCAATCTTTAGGTAATATGATATCAGGAGGAGCTGGGCAGATTGATATATAGTTTTTTTGTTAGGGTTGAGTGTTTAATAGACAAAAATAAATCCATCCTGGCTGACCACTGGTGATGAGCTGTTAACAGAAGCTCAGCGCAGCTAGGGGAGGCGTAGTATTGCTTGTATATATACAGACATAGCAATCTTCATCTTGATTTTTCACAACTCGCTTTTTGGCATTTTTTTTTCCCCATTGGTTTCAATGATTTTTCTGCTGTGATGTCATCGTGAGACTTGATATCACACTCAAGTTTAGAACTGTTACATATCATCTGATCCACACACTTGTTATTTTTGCCAGATAAATGGAATTTTACTGAATATTGATAAGATCAACCCTAACTGTAATGTAATAATCCCTTGGGGATAATCCCTTTTTTCTACTCTGGATCTGCAGATTGTGGCTAGAGAAATATTTCTAGATGCTTATGGACTATAAAATTAACAAGTGTATGGTCAGCTCATTTTTGAAGAATATTATAAGGCAACACATTCTATTTAAATTGAATTGGGCAGCAAGTAGCGGTGGAATTGACATGTGTAGTCTTAATCTGATTTGGCTTGACTGATGTTTAGATTAGTGTGCCAGAACAATAATAGATTAATAATACATAGGCTCTGGTTAAATTGTAAATGAAGATAAATACACAATGATTTTATATATTCACCACTATGTGCGCAGCCTGAGGGACTCTATCATCAAAAAAATTTTATGTTTATGTGAATAATCAATAATAAAAAAAAAAGAGTTGATGGTTTGCTGGATATAATGTTTTTATGTCATTCCATATATTCTATTTCCTGTACTGGCAAGAGAACCAGTCTTTGAGAAATGTCGTGCAGTCTGTAGGCTGCATGTTATAAAGCAGGATAAACTGTATGTAGTTCAAGGGGGAAAAGTTTTTGTAAAACTTGTTAATTATACCTTTAAAGGGCAGATTTGTACCTATGAAACTGGCTGACATGTGTTGGTCCCATGTTCATATGTGCCACCTTGCTGAGAAAAATGATGTTTTGATATATGCAAATGAGCTTCTAGGAGTAACTGGGTTGTTGTCATTACACTGTGAGAAGGCACAAAGTGCTATAGTAGACGATAGATACATGTTACTGAGGTGCCTGGCCTCAGTGAAATGAAACGGTAACGTTTTGTCAGTAAACCTAGGTTAGGTTAGTAGTAGTTTAGCTGCTGGCTGCAGCTGATCCGGTTTCATTGGAGTAGTCAAAAAGCAGGGTGGGATGACTACTCCAATGTATCCAGACAAGGTTTTGGCTGGCCTATATAAGCTAGGAAGCCCAGGAGAGCTAGGGGTGTGGTTCCTAGTCTGGAAGTGTGATAGACTGGGACTACAGCTCTGTGGAGTGTTTCAGCGGAGAAGCCTGCTATCGCCAAGTCTTTTCCCCCTCAAGCTGGTGGTAGAAACCAGGAACTACAGAGGACTATGAGTCAGACCACTTCACATGGACTGTGTTTTTTGTGTGTTTACATGCTGAAGTAAGCAAGTATTTGTGGAATCTGTTTTGGACTAAATAAAAAAGATAATTGTTTGAACTATATCTGAAGTCACCATTTGAGATGATCGCCACAACACCTTAGAGGCTCTGCTCCCTCTGCAACTCATGTGCTCTGCAGCTTGATTGACAGGGCCAGGCATTCTAAACATGATCATGCCTAGCCCTGACTTCAATGCGGGCATATATGAACATGAGACCAACACAGATGCCTTCAGCTGCCAAGCGCATATATAACAGGTCAGCCAGTTTCATAGGTACAAATCTGCTGACAGATGCCCTTTAAATCTCAGCTTTTTCTGAGCTCTGTAGCGAAGTGTGTGGTCATATCAGTGATTGATAACATTTCCTTTATAAGTTTGTATCCAGAGATAAAGCTATCAGTAATTGGTAAAACCATCCACTTGGTCAACTGAGCTGTGAAAATGCAGAGTTTTTAATGTATACATTACAAGTTTTATTGAATCTTCTCCCTCAAAGCTATACATCAATCTGCTCAGTAGTAATGAGCAGCATAGGAAATATTCAAATTTGCAATATTTCGCTAATTGTTAACTAAATATTCACCATAAATTTGCAAATACCTTCCAATGGCAGCCTTGAGACATACAAGACCAGCACTCTATCCAAAAGGAGAAAGCCAGCAAGCCTCAAAGTGGCTTTATCTGAGTTGGATGGCTTGGGGGACCTGCGCCCCTAGATCATTATCATTAGGGTGACAAAATTAGTTTTCTAATTGTCCTAACATTATATTCAATAATCTTTCTACACTGTTTTGTCATGTAAACTCATTTGAACTCATAAACTTGGGCATACAGGAAATATATGCAAATTAGCAGAATCTGCCTTGTTTTTCAGCTGAAACACTATTTGCATGTCTTTCCCATATGCCCAAGGTTATGAAAATGAGTTTACAGAAGTAAATAGCAGCCAGGCGCAAAGTCCTTGCAGGATTCCTGATGAAAAATCCACATACCGTAGTGCAAAATTGAAACAAAGCAGCACTCCGGTCTTAGTGAAGGAAAGTGGGTGTACATTGGGTGTAATAAAGGATCCACTTTCCTTCTCTAAGACTGGAGTGTTGTCTTGTTTCAATTTTTACTATATATATATATATATATATATATATATCTTTGGAATAGAAGTGTCCCTTTAGGTATTAACCAAAGATGTATTTTGGTGTATGTCTTCATCGAATGTATAACAATTTGTAAAAGTTAGTCCAAGTTTCCACTTCAGTTATTTCCATCAGTTATTGTGAGCCAAAACACGGTGTGCATCAAAAACACAGACCAGGAGGATATCTTTCCATTATCCCTTATCTCTCAGTAGCCTCCACTGCAGGTTTTGGCTCACAATAACTGATGGAAATGACTGATAAAATAACTGGTGTGAACTTGAACTAAGTTTCACTTTTTTATTTAATGTTTTACTTATTAATGAAATTAAGTGAAAAAGCAACTAAAGTATTAAAATACTTAGATGGTGCTCCATAGGAACTATCACTTTAGTAGCCTTGGATACTTCAGAGGGGCTGAGGCTATTATTGAGAATGAATGGCTCCACCAATTGCTGTGCGGGGGAACCATTCATCCCTAGGAGCGCAGTCTTACCAGGGAAAGCCACCTCAGATGCCATGGTTACAAATGACCATAGCATTGGAGTGGTTAACTGTTTATGATTGACATTATTGCTGATCAGAGACATTAGTTCCAGGAGTCTGCTGTTTCATATAGCAGAAATCTGGTGGCTATGGCGCCCACTGCGCAATGGAGCGGGTGCAATTTTTAAAGAATCGACTACCATTATACATGTACGGCATATGTCCTTAAGGGGTAAATGAACTATATGTTGCATCTCTCTTTTATTGCCTTTTTTATACTAACAATCAAAGTTCACTTTATACTAGAATTTTCCTTTGAATTTCTCTACGTAAAAAGAAAAACATAAGGATCATTTGCTGAACTCCTTTTATTTCTGTGGAAAGTGAACTAGTATAAAATATGTCAGTTTATATAATTTTGTATCAATTTAGTTAGGACCATTTTGTTACAAGATCCAGCATGTCTAGTGGGACAAAATAATTACTGAAAAGCTGATAAAAACTGACATTGCATGGATCAGTAATTCTATCAGTTTGTGTTAGTGCCCAGATAAATCAAAAAGAGAAAGATGCAGCAAAAGCTATTGTGAGTGGAGCCTAACATGGATGTATGATGCTAGAAGTAGCAATTAGTGTCAGAAGGAGAACAATTGTTACTCAGAAGTGAATTGTCAGTTGAGAAATAGTTGCTTGTTATGCAGGTCACAAAGGTTCTTGTTAAGTTTAGACGCAAGTATATAATGAAAAAAAAACATGTGGGCAAGATGATGAAACATTGTGAATTGCTTTGTGAAGCAAATGTGAGATGGTATGGTGTATACTAGAGATGAGCAAAGTACTGAAAAATCTGATTAGGCTGCTTGGCTAAATTTTTAAAAAAAATTGCTTTGTGATGAATTACTTTATAATGAAGCACATTTCTTTGTAAGTAGTTTGTGCAAAGACAGGGAACGGTGATTGCGCTGCTCTCCATCGTTGTACCCCTCAGATGCCACTTTCATAGCTCATCGCGGCATCTCATATTGATATTACAGTGTAAAATTTATTTAAAAATTAATAAAATCTTACCTCATCCATTTGATCGTGAAGAGACTCCATACGTCACCATGCACAGGATTACACGCAGGAACATCAATCAAGATGATGGTGGCCAACTCTTCACGCTCAAACAGATGAGGTAGGTATGATTTATTTTTTATTTTTTTACTGCCATTCAGGAAAAATCTATTAGTTACCATGAAACACAAGGAAATTTGTTTTCATGGTGAAATCCCTGAAATTCGGATCAAAGTCCACGAAGTGTAGACGGGATACAACAATGAACAAGTTCAAGAGAAAATACATGTTGTAGTGGAAAGGAGGGTGGGGAAAAAAGTGGAGCAACAGGTGGTGGAGAGGATTAAACAAAAAAAGACTCTTTGTAGAGAAATATAGATGGATAGAACTAAGAAATAAATGTACAGAGTTTAGGATAAAAATTTAAAATTGAAAGATAAGGTTAGAAAGATAATGAAAGGAAAAAGGAAATTCTCCAGAGTGGTGTACTACCAATAGATACAATCAATCCAATTTATGGCATTAAAGCAATAAAGACATAAGGAAGGGGTCCTAACCCAGAAATGTGTGTAAACAGCAATTGCGGCATCGGTGAGGCCAACGGATGTGGCTCCCTCTACCTTCCAATCGTAGCCCCTGCAGTGAAATTGGTTACCATGACAGCCTGGACACTTCTGAAGCTACCCAGGCCTGCCATGGTAAGCTCCCTGCTGTGCACGAGACACAGCTTAGCAGGGAGAATGTCAGAATCCTATTCACCCTGAAAGAATCTCTATTAGGGTGAATAGGACAAGGGATCAAAAGGTCCCAGGTAGTCCCCTAAGGGACTACCATGTTACCAAAAACCTAGCTAAAACTCTTCTATTTATAGCATATTTTTAAAGTTAATTTCACCAGTTCATTTTATATCCATTTTAATAAAACATTTAAAAAATGCCCCAATGAATCATTAATATGTGTCACAAGAAAACACTCCCACAAAAATCCCAAAACTAATTGTCATGCACTTAATCTGTTAACACTCCTACGGCGAGCCTGACATCTCTATGGCGGGGCTGTGGCAAGCAACCTTGCTGAAAGTGGGGCTGGTCAGCCTATCATGGAGCAAAGATGATGGGCTATCAGGTTTGGCACCGATGTCTGATGGCGTAGTATTTAAACAGGCAACTGCTCACCACAGTTGTCTGTGATTGATTTTCTTGCCTCACAAGCATTGTGTCACTTGTTCTCTGGATTCCGGGATCTCTGGCCTTCTGCCTATTTGTTACCTCACCTCTGACTGCTGATTTTGCCTCTGATGTTTGACCCTTCTTGGTATTTGTCTCTCTCTTAGTTCAGGCATTACTCACTGGTTCTGGCCTGGTCTGTACATCACATTCACCAACAGGTACTGTGCACTGAGCCAGGTTAGGGACCATCACCCATTTGGGGGCTGCTATTTAGGGAGGATTGTCCAAGTAATTAGCGACAGTGCTGGGGGTAGAGTTCAGTATGGCACTGTTCCCTACATAACGTGACACTAACATACTGTAAACTTAAACTGTAGACTTACATTATCACAAATGATTGCTTTACTAATCCCAACTAGATTCTTTGACATTGAATTACCCCTGAATGTTCACAGAGTCAGCATGTGAAAAGAAATTACACAAATGTTGAAATAATTAGTAAGACACATCATGGATTAAGTCACTGTTTACATGTCTGCTTCATGCATGGTTACCATTAGTTATGTTCTTATCTAATGTTTCATCCAATTTCAGTATTGTACATGACCTGTCTAATATTACAAATTGCTTCCTCTTCGATTTAACCTCTGTGTCAGTCTATTTACAGTACAGGCCACCCTACCCCATCCTCTTATAACACATACATCACATTTCTTCAAAAGATTGTAATTGCTTGTTTGAATATGTGGCTTGCTTAAGGGAGTTTACACCTAACATAACAAGCAGAAGTTTCAAAGATTCATCTGTGAGATCAACTATATGCATCCATTACATAGGTCAATTATGGCAGTTTATTGCATCTGGGACTTTGCCTTGTGTGAAGGAAAGCTTAGCTACAACTTTCTATGTAAATGTCTATTAAAAAAGAAGGAATACAAAGTTACATAAATTGCAGATTAAACTTTGCAGTAAGATGCCTTATGTGAGTAGTCAAAGAAATATACTCAGCTCATATGGTACAATAGACTATCTACACATATACCATAATTAGGAAATTACTTTGTCCCTCCTCCCATTGTTTCACATAGAAAATAAACAGATACTAAACAGCCATGAAAGCTGCAGCTCAGGTTCCACCTTTGGTAACTCTTTTATCATTTTAAATTGACAATATTTCTAGTTCCATCTTATGATTTTGCCAGGAAGCATACTGATAAACCCTTAAGATACAATGTTACCTCAGGTTTATTTGCCTATGGGTGCTTTTCACACATTGGATGTTAGTAAAGTTTTCCTGCACTTTCACATTTTTATTTTGCAGTGTTTTTGCAGAAATGCATTTTGACAACAGCTATATGGGAAAAATATTGTTAAGGAAACGCCTGTGATAAGCTATACTGCGTGCAACAAATGCTAGAAAAATAGCACCAAAACTGCAGATAGCAAAAAAGTGCTTATTCTGATGTCAAAGACAGGATCACGTGTAAGGAACCTATCGGTGCTTTTACACACAGATTTTTGCTGGCATTTTTAGCAGCATAATTGCCAGCTCCAGATGTTAGCTGAAAGTCTATGGGAATTATGAAACACAGGACATACAATATTTTTTTCCATCTCTTTCACTATATAGAAAAAAGTCAGTTAAAACAATTCACAGTCATTTGTAAAAAATAAAAAAATAAAAAATGCCACAAAAACCACATCATGAAATGCAGTTGCACCCCAATCCAATAAAAAAAAAAATGGTTGTTTTGTGTTAAAAACTACTAGTGCAAAATTCATGTTTGTGAGAACCCATATTGAACATTTTTGTTCTTTCTTTTCAGTGTGCTAAGTGTACAGACATTTTTGTAAGCTTGTATTAAGGTGCGACCACAATGTGAGGTTTCCGGATGCAGTTTTTGGACCTAAAATTAAGAGTGGTTCATAAAGGAGACAAAGTATAAATGACAGATATGACTTCTCTGTTTTCCAATTCACCCCTTGCTTCCGCTTTCAAAACTGCATCAGGAAACCTGAATGTGTGGCCGTCGCCTTGGTTCGCAGAGAGCGGTTGCATTGTATTTTTTTTTCTTTGTGTTTTCAGCCATAGCAACGTGCACCTGCTCATTGGGATGTGCAGGACTGACCCCCCCCCCTTTTTTTTCCGTCCCCTTAGTGGTATGCAAAAACAGAATTAGAAATTGATGAATATATTTGCAGATATAAAAATGTAAAAAATGCTTAATCATTGAATGAAGAAAAGTTGAAATAATGGAAAGAAACATTTCTTAACCTGTATGCCAATTTTCAGATGTGAAAATAGTAGTATTTTTTTTGCATGTGCCACATTTTACACCAAAATTCGCACTTTTCTGCCATTCTTACCACTTTTTAAAGTGTGTGGAGCCTAGCAGGAGGGATGTTACCACCTGTTACTATAATCTAAACCATATTACTCCAGTGCACTTTTCAAATATGAAATGCCATTCTTAATCATTACCCCCCTTTGTGCTTTTCATTACCCATCATATTCTAAATCTTTGCTGTCAGTGGATAAAAGCTTTTCTAATACAATCCTGCTGAGAAGTGGATGCATTGTATCCAGTCCAGGCAATGCTGTGTGATATAAACAGCCTGATACATTTAGTACACATTGTAGCGAATGATCAGAGAGATTAGTGCGGCTGCTGCTGACCCATTGAGCTTACAAAATATTACATAGGCTGGATACAATTGTGTCTGCTTCTCAACTCTGAGCAGGAACAGATAGGGCGCCCATACACACTGTGGATTTTCTGCAACTGAAAATCAGTCCCCTTCCCCTGAATGGGGCTTGCAGAAATCCATGGCATGAATGTCATTGATTTTCAGCTGTGGAAAATTCTGCAACAAAATCCGCAGCATGTGAAGGCACCCTTGGGTACAGGTTTTAAGTCCCTGCATGTAAATATAGTGTTATAATTCAGTGATAGCAAATGAAGGTCTTGAAAATGTTTAGATATTAAAATACAAAGCATAGAAATGTGTAGAACCCTACTATACAGCTTTATTAAGCTTTATTTTCATTTTAAATCAATTTATAATATCTAATAATAAAATGTAGGCACCTTAATTTTAACAATATGAGAGGAGAAATTGAGCTAAAACCATCTTGTTCTTACCTTATACGTGGTGATTGGTATGTCAATTATGATATGCAGCAGGTCGCCTAGGGCCAGGCTGGCAATCAGCAAGTTGGTATTGTTTCTCATGCTCTTGTTTTTATAGATTATCCTCAACAGGGTTGAGTTCCCAATCACTCCGACTATGAATATCAGGCATGATATCACTGTGTTAATATATTTGAAAGTGTCCTTGATCTCGAGCTTAGGCCCACACACTGAATACATCCTATTCTGTCTTGATTGATAACCTTTATTTTGTGTCATGTTATGATTTAGTAGATGATGGGCATCTGAGGTCTTCATTTCATTTGCCTTTAATGTTGTGGGTACACTTCCCAGCAATGGTAGCTCTTCATTAGAGAATGGTTGAAGGGAAGTATTAGGTTCTTCACCAAAGACTATGACTGTACAGAACAGCAAGAGCGCCAGTCTTACATAGTGCCATGTAATCTCCATGATGCGCAGGGATTGCAATGTTTTGGGTAGTCGCTCACAGCCAAATGAAACAGTGAGCTTATATATTCACTCAGGACCTGTCCGAGAAGACAGAATATTACTAGTTGTGCTTGCACTTAACTTTTTTAAATGGCATTTCAAGACAGATCATATTTAAAAAAATCATTGCATATTATTATACACGATAAGGCTACTTTCACACTAGCGTTAAAGTTTTCCGGTATTGAGTTCCGTCATGGTGGCTCCATAACAAAAAAAAAAAACGCTTTGGATCCCTTCATAACGGATGCAGATGGTTGTATTATTAGTAACGGAAGCATTTTTGCTGAACCCTGCCAGAAACACTAGTGTGAAAGTAGCCTAAGCATCACAGTTTTATTTATCATAGCAAACATAAGGTACATGTACTGTATAGAACATAGTAATGTCTTATTGATTCATTTTTCTCATTTGATATATAGATATTGGAAAGCTGAACTCATCATTTGACTCTTTGCTGTTACAACAGGAGTGGAGATTTTGCTGCACTCCTATGTATTGGGATATCATAATATCATAATTCAGCTACATCTCTAAATAGATGTATGTATATATATATATATATATATATATATATGTGTGTGTGTGTGCATATATATATATATATATAAATAGTTTCAAATAGAATAGGTCTGATACCATAAACAAGAGACAAGAGTACATTAGCATCCTGCAAATGTAAAACTAGGTAAAATAAAAGGTGACATAAATGTATCTATTTTCTGCAGAATACCAGAAAACTTTATGTCGCAAAATGTTGCAAAAACAAAACTGCCATTAAAAATACAATCATGATAACTAATCACATAAATTGTAAAATACCTTAATTAAATCCAGCCTAGAGTGAAACAGTGAAGATGTAGGAAGTAAAGGATATTTCTTCAGCTGGTGAGACGTCCTGGGGAGTTACATCAGGCTGGGGATCTTCTGAAATGTCTCAGTGGACATGGATGTAATGAACATTTCAAACCTTTCTCCTGGTATGTGTTTGTGTCTGAAAAGCACTAGTCCAATACTTGTACATTAGTCACTGACAGACCCCGCCTGCTCCTACAGCAACCTATCCCTGGACCGCTCTTGTCCCTGAAGTGTGGATAGCATCACTGAAAGATCAAACTGGGCTACATTCACGTGTTTTGTGCATAGGATGAATCACTTAGCACGTTTTTATTATATTAGCTCCAAATTTGTGTAGCCCTTCTATAAAATGCTTGAATATCAGTAGTTACATGTCCTTGCATAAGACAATATAGAAAGCAAATTATACTCATTGAGGTTCAATTTCTGTACTTGGCTGATAATACTGTTGTTCCAGTTCCACCATGTAAGTAAGGGCTTGCAGAAATTCATGCACATACTGAAATGACCCCATTCATATGTATGGAATGGAATTTCTTAAATCATACATTTCTTTTGTGAATTTGCTCCTTAAACTTTAGTGACACTTTCTATAGACCCCACGGAATGGGCGGATCTGCGGTGGTAATCATGTTTCGCATCAGCATTTCCGTTATACTGTTCTGTTATACCAGGGTTATAACGGAAATGCAAAACGGAACCCATTAAGAGGCATTCCGCTTTGCTCCATCCTAATAGATTTCTATGGGCACAAATAACGGTTCAGTTTTTTTCTGCTATGTATGACGGGGAAAAAAAGCCCTGCCAATATAACTTTTTTCCTTCATACATAACAGAAAAAAAACTGAACCGTTGTTTGTGCCCATAGAAATGTATTAGGACAGAGCAAAATCGAATGCCTCGTTTTGCATTCAGTCCTAAAATTCAGCTATATTCCATCATAGCGAAATTACTAACGCTGATGCAAATCCGCCCTTACTATATCTATTGCATAAAATGACATTATCATAGGAGATGGCCACATAGTCGGGTTCCTGATGCAGCTTTGGGAGCCAAATCCAGGAGTGAGTTCAAGAAAAGAGGAAAAGTCGTATCTGTCTTTTATACTTTCTCTCCTTTTATGATCCACTCCCAATTTTGGTTTCCAAAGCTGCATGCAGAAATCTTACCTTGTGGTTGTACCATTCTTATGTAAAAAAAATAATAATAATAATCCTATGGTGGCTTTACTTAGACTGTCTGCTGGCCCAGTCCATTTTTTGTACCCAGGAGCTGGATTTTATATTAGAACTTGTCAGACTCAAAGGCTGTAATAAACGTGACACCGGCTTTCTCCTTCTATATTTAGTGTGAGTTTTGGTGATTTGAGGGCATAGCCAGGTGGTATGGAGTGACTTGTGAATGGAACTGAATAAGACTATTGTGATGAAGTGTTGTGCCCTGGAAGACACAGACTGGAATGTTAGTGAGGATATGAAGCAGAATGCAGCCCCCAGGGCAGAGATTGACATCTGTGTGTGTCTCTGTTAGCATCCAGATAAACCTGATTTATCATGCTTATTCCACAATTCTGGCTCTAAAAAGTCACAATCTCACTCCAGTTAGGAGGGTGGAGAAGGAAAACTGGAGCAGCTTTTCATGATAAATGTCCCACATGAGTCTGCATTGCAGTTCACGTCTAGCTATTATTTTACAGATTTTATTTTTCCGCTCTTCATCTTAAAGTAATTTGAAAAGCTGAAGAGCTGAGACTGAAATGTAACCCGTGTTTGTGCAAGGCCTCCCTCCAACCCTTTATGAAATGATATCTATAAACTTACATATTAGCAAAAAAAAGGACAAAGCGAACAGAACTACACTGCCAAACTTCTGACAATACATGAAGAATTGTTCTCAGATCCACCTCTAACAGTTATATACAATATCACTGTCTATACGGATTAGTTCTCTGTACGGTACTGGCTGATTCTCAACATTTTACAACTGAGAAATAGTTTTTACCCTAAATTAAGGGTACACGACAGTTGTTTTTTGCGTCCCCAAATTGTGCGTCCGGCAAAAAAAAACTGATGCGGTATCCGTTTTTTTTGGAGGATCCGTTTTTTTCCACAGATCCCTTGTGATAAATGCCTATCATTGTCCGCAAATGTGAAAAAAAAATAGGACATGCACTATTTTTATTGCTGAAGGGAAACACGGACAACGGATGCGGAAAACAAACGGATGAACTATCAGCATTTTTTGCTGACCCATTGAAATGAATGGGTCCCCATCCTACCTGCAAAAAGAACGGAACAGAGGCTGAGAAAAACAACTGTCGTGTGCATGAGGCCTAACTGTGAGAAACGCACCTCTTAGGTTGGAGGTGTCAAGGACATTATAGAAGGGGAATTTTAAATCAACATCTTCTTACATGATTCTTAGGGGTACGAGAAGGGGGCCCACCAGGGCAAGAATAGTGATCTCCAGGTGATCGCCAATCTCAACTGTATTGGCTTCAGCAGTCATATGCTCCCAGCCCTTCAATTCACCATCTTAAACAAATGACTCCTTTTGGAGAACATATGTCAATTACTTTTACTGTACCTCATTCACTTATACAGTCTGCAGAGCACCTAATATCTATCACAGGTAATACATGGACTTTGTTCAGTATAGTATGATAATATTATTTAGTTCCTATGTAGTGCTATCTATATTTAGGTGGCATTGGTCATGCTGTGGTGATAATTGGGTGTTGGGCCCCCCACAGTCCTCAGATGTGTTTTGCCCCTTCCCCTTCCTAAGTTGAACCCCCAGCTATCCCTCTGCTCTTGATATCTAGATTGTTGTCCACCCTGATGAAATGACGCAATGAAATCCTTCAGAGGGCACTACTGTTTCTCACTGAAGAGTGAATTATTGTAAATATTCCTGATGTAGAGAATGATTAACATAGGGCAGATCTGTACAACTGTGTCTAACCCTTTTAATAGATAAAAACTTTTTTTTTTCCCCTCTGGGCCTGCCAGGTCATTCAGTCATTGAGATAAGGTTGAGTTTAAAGCCCCTGTAATACAGGACTACTGTCAGCCAAACATGCCATTTTCAGCAGACAGTCTAATGTATATGGGGAGCTCCTGACTCTTCCCTGACAGATGATGTTGGGGGAGAAAAGGACTGGTGCATTGAATTCCAACACTCAATGCTTTTGTTCTCTGAGGAGAGAAGCAGCCGCCAGAGGTGTCTGGCAGCAACTTTCTCCTCTCTACCCATAGAAAACACATACACGTCAGGCCGAATGGAGCATTTATGTGTATAAAGAAATTGAGAGAGATAGCTGTTGTCTGAATGATCGTTTGGCTGAAGGGGTATGGGAACCTTTAACGCTTGCTTAGGATCCCATAGAAATTTCTATCATTCCATTATTATCAGGAATCAACACTGTGGCACAGTGAAGGCTAACTAGACAACAATAGATATAGTAATTGTCACTACTGTTTACAGATGATAGCCCTGATATTGATGATTTTCATAACTGCCTGATAGATCAAGATTGATCAATTTATGGTTAACTCGTTAATAGTTAAATCTGTAGACTTCTTTGAACAATATAAATGATTTTTACTTTCTATACAGTAGTTATGCTAACGTCATGGAGAACAATTGTCCATAGAGGCCCACTACATTTGACCTATGCCCTGAATCTACTAGTATTTTAAAGCAACCCTGGTGCCGCTGTTATATGTCCCCTGAGGGTCTAGTTACACTATGTTTTTGTGCATTGTGCAACAAACCATTCATAGTAGATTTTTACTACACAGTCATTTGTAAAAAAAAAAATCCCTCTACATGATCTTGTAAGTTTTCTCATCTGTTTCCAGCAAATTTACTCTTAGATGTCCATGTCCAACACACATGTAGGTTGAAGACTGTTCAGATTTAAACTAGAGCAAATCATTTCAAACAACTGACTAAAAGGGATATTATTCCCTCTCTATGGATGTCCATGCTTAGTAGAGTGGCTCTGTTCAGGTCCACAGTGTAACAGGGTTTTCACCCTTTAACCACTTTACAGGGATCTGGTTTTCGCTTCAGGCAGCAACCCCTTGAAATAGTGCCATTGTAGTTGGCATCTGACTCACTGGGGTCAGAGACACCGGTGTGAAACTCCAACATATCAGGCAATACTTGTAGTTAGGAAATAGACTGCGGTCAGGGCAGGTAGAGTTCACATGCATCCATAAAACTTGTCTGAAGTGAGAGAGAAGGTGGCAGAGGGTCAACATGGTGAACAAGCAGAATCAGGATAAGGCAGAGGAGGGACAGAGTCAGAAAACAGGCAGAGGATGGTACATACCTGTAGTCAGGAACATTCTTCACAAAGTAACTAGCAAGCTACAATACTCAAACCTTAGACACCCTCTGCCTGGGGAAGGTGTTATATACACACACAGAAAAACAGCCATAGGCTGAGGAAGAAATAGGGTGCGTATGCTGGTTCTTTAAGAGCCAGGATGCACATGTGCCCTATAGGCAGGGATTGCTGGCTGAACTGGGAAGCACAGGCTACAGCCTGCAGAAGAAGAATAAGACCCTGATGTCCTGCTGAGGGTGAGGAAGAGGAGGGGCAGCAGGTCCTGGCCGCTGGTCAGGAGGTAGAAGGTGAGTAAGGTAGCACCCATGCCCATCACTGTCCCACCCTCCCAGGCAGGCATGTACTACCACAGTAATACCACACTGGTGCCATGGCTTTGATTTTTGACAAATCCATTGATAGCTCAAATTTTGATAAAGCAAAGTAAAAGTCTAAAGGTTCCAAGACATCTTAAATAGCTGTCAACCAACAGCTATCTCTGCTTACTCCCCCATACACATACATGCTCGGTTCGGCAGCGCTACATGTGTTTTCAGTTGTCATAGAGGAAAAAGTCACATGTATTCCTTCTCTCCCCTGACATAATCTGCTGGGCCGTGTCAGGAGCATCTCCTAAACATTAGATTGTCGGCCAGCTCCGCTGAAAATTGCACGTTCAGTCGACCAAAATACTGATGGCATCATGATGTACTCCATTGGTCTCAACTGGATTCATCAGATACCTTCTTTATATACAGTAGTGTAGTAAACAATGCTATTCGAAGCAGAAACCTGGTGGAAGAATAGTTGAAACCAACTGTGGACAAAAATAAGTTAATAATCCCACTGAAATAAGAATGTTAATGGGAATATTTCTCTATAATTATACGTAACAATTATATTACAGCAGTTCAGCTCAAAGCTGAAATGAAATTGCACTGACTGAAGAAGAAAGCAGGGCAGGAGTCAGGTTACTTCTCTTACTCAGCCTGCAGTAGTAATCACATTTTTATTTTGATACTGATGGCCTATCCAAAGGATCGCTATACAATGGACAGCACTATGCTTGGTAAGCTGCAAGGAGGCCATCTCAAACAGCTGATTGGCTGTGGTGCCTGATGTCAGACGCCCACCAATCTGATATTGATGACCTATCTTGAGGTGAGGTCATCAAAGGGCGCATGACTACTGTGTGGGGGCACTAAGGGAACATACTACTATGCGGGGGCACTAAGGGAGCATAACTACTGCATGGAGGCACTAGGGGGTACTCCACTGTGCAGGGGCACTAAGGGGGCATAAAAATCAAGCCTTTAGGGGGTTGTATGGTAAGCATGTACAGTCTGAGCAGAGGGAAAGCGGATTCAAGGGAAGTTGCTAGTGAAGCGGAGATCCGTTCCAAAATTTGCTGTGGGGCCAAGCCTTTTCTAGTTATGCCCCGGGGCAGACAGTTATTATGCTGATTTTAATAAGTATAGCTATGTTCTGAAGAGGAAACATCTTGAGCTTGATATATAAATATTTACCAAGGGATTTAATAATACCTTTATATGAAAAGTTAGAAGATACATATGAAACATAAATGGCTCCTAATGCATTTTTTATTACTTAGATTTGGAAGTTTCTACTAGGTCCTTCAATAAGGTTAAAATATTTCAGGTGTCTCTGTATCAGAATTATTTTAATGCTTAGATTCACAAATGGAAATGAATAATGGATAAATTAAATAAGGATGACAAAGGAGTTTTATTTCACCATATCCTAAATGTGCATTATTGGAGTAAATCATGTGACTATTCAGGACTTCACAATCAACTCATTGACATGTTAGTGAAAAAAATTGGAGATTTTTTTTCACTTTTCTCCACGGTGTGTTTTGCAGTTGGAAGTAGCACTTAGAAGATGGATAGTCTGTGGCTGTTATAGGATGCACATGGTGAGCAATATTTAGGTAGGCTCTGGTATTTAAACTTGTCTTAGTATTGAGGGGCCAAATGGTTCCTCAACATTGCATCAATACCTGAATAGACTGGGGCTTTACACGAGGAATCCAGGCACCAGACCTAATGCATTAGTCACACATGTACTGTTCTGCCTCCAGCAGAGGGAGATTAATTTCAGTTCACGTCTATTTCATTTCTAATTCATTCTGCTGCAATTTCTGTATTCCTGTAGTTATTAGTTAGGTAACAGCCCCATCTAGCGGTGGTAAAAATGTATTGCACCTTGTTTTCTTGTTAATAGTTAATAAAGATTATTGCTTTGTGGGAGGTGCTAGGCATTGTGGGTAGTGCAAGGCATTCTGGGAAGGAGAATCCCCAGTCTTCAGTCTACATACAGACTACAGGACATCAGAAGAGCTGTTCCATGCAGTTCTCCTTCCTAAAGTCCACCATCTTTGTGCAAATACATCTGGTGAGTGACATCCAGCTTTGTTTCAGGGACAGTATGTTATGCAGAGCTGTTTAGCTAGGTATAAGTGTCACTCAGTGATTTATGTCTGTCACCTAGCCATGCAATCCATGTATAGGCAGCCATTATATTACTGTACATGCTATTCTATATGTTTTACTTACACAAGCATTTGTATTCTTGTAGTTTTACCAATTCACAATTCTGTTGACCAATAAACAAGTTAGACTACAGAAAACAGTCCTCTTATTTGGAAGACAGCAATGGTTTATACTGAATGTCAGACTGCACACTATGTGAACGTGTATGAAGACAGAACATGTACCACTTATCTGTCAACAGGTGTGTGTTTGAGTATACACTGTAACCCACATCTATTTATTGGGTAATAATTGTTGCTGAGAACTAGAGATGAGCGAATTTTTCAAAAATTAGATTCAGCCAGTTTGCCAAATTTTCCAAAACAATTTGAATTAATTAGTGGCGAATCTCGTTAAAAAACAGCTATTTCTTGTCTGCAGAGAGCCTGTATAGTGGAGTAAAGCAGTGTGCCTTGCAGCAAAACGCATAGTGAGTCTACTGTGGTAGTGAAGCAATACTGTGAGTCAGTATGACACGCAGATGACAGGTGTCACTGTTAGAATCACTGCACACCTCACTTCTTTGGGCAGTTACGGGGCCAAAACTGACCAAATAACTCAAGTGTGACCTTAACCTTACAGGTTGATGTTGACGGGCGGGCAGGGGGCGCATCCCTCAGGACAGAAGAGGGGGCGCCGTCAGCAGGGCCCAGCACCAGAGGGGGGCACTTTCTGTCCAGAGGCATCAGGAGTGAAGATGAGCGCTCATCTCCAAATTCATCTGTATCGCCGTCCTCAGGACAGCGATACAGATGAACGGTGTGGAGGAGCAGGGGAGAGCCGTATCCCTTGGCCCTTCCTCTGATAGGCTACAGGCCTAGTGCCTGTAGCCTATCAGAGGCCGGTGCAGGCGGCGCGATGATGTCATCGCGCCGGGTGAGCCATACAGAACGGGACACAGGCCGGAAGAGGCCTGCATCTCATTGCTAAGCAGCATAAGGTAAGTATTTGTGTTTATTGTTTTTATTATTTATAGTATACTGTGGCAAGAAGGGGGATGGGGGCCCTATATACTGGCACAATATGGAGGGGCACTATGGGGGCCCTATATACTGGCACAGTATGGAGAGGGCACTATGGAGAAGAGGGAAAGCATTATGGGGGCCCTATATATTGGCACAATATGGGGGGGGGGCATGATGGAGAAGAGGGAACGCATCTACTGGGGGCCCTATATACAGGCACAATATGGGGGGGACTATGGAGAAGTGGGGGAGCACTATGGGGGCCCTATATACTGGCACAATATGGGGGGGGGGCACTATGGAGAAGAGGGGAAGCACTATAGGGGCACTATATACTGGCAAACTATGGGAGGCACTATGGAGAAGAGGGGACGCATCTACTGGGGGCCCGATATACTAGCACACTATGGGGGGCACTATGGAGAAGAGGGGAAGCACTATGGGGGCTCTATATACAGTGTACAAATTGACCTGAAGTGCCGCTTAAATATATTTCTAATCAAGATTTTGTTACAAGAAATGGGTCATTTTAATCCCAACAGCTTTTGTAATAATGTTTCAGTGCAAAACAAAACTGACAAAAAGTATTCTAATATTTACAGCTTAGTAAACCCATTGAGTCAATTTTTGCCAAGACATAAGTGTTTGCCAAGACATCAGGTGTGTATAAAAAAAAACCAGTACACTAGACCTTCACATCAACTGCAACTAGACCTCTGCAAACATGCCTAAGATTCACCCGGAGACTAAAGTGTTGATTATCAAGAGGCTGAAGACCAGATCCACTGCTGATGTGGCAGACAACTTTAATGTGTCTCAGCATCAAGTTCAGAGGATAAAAAAAAGATTTGAAGAGACTGGAGACGTTTTGGACAAGGCCAGGTCAGGCCGACCCTGCAAGACAACTGCTCGAGAGGACCGTTTGTTGGCTCGAAAATCCAAGGCCAGCCCATTTTCCACTGCAGCAGAGCTCCACAAGACCTAGTCATCTGAAGTCCCTGTGTCAACCAGAACAGTTTGTCGGATTCTGTCTCGAAATGGCCTCCATGGTCAAATCAGTGCCCATAAGCCAGCACTAAACAAAAGACAATTGAAAAACCATGTGACATTTGCCAAGGCCCACAGCCTGCTAAAAGGATGGACACTGGAAAAGTGGCAGAAGGTGGATTTTTCAGATGAATCTTCTGTTGAATTACACCACAGTCACTGCAAATATTGCAGGAGACCTACTGGAACCCGCATGGAGCCGAGATTTACCCAGAAAACAGTGAAGTTTGGTGGAGGCAAAATCATGGTCTGGGGTTACATCCAGTATGGGGGTGTGCGAGGGATCTGCAGGGTGGAAGGCAACATCAATAGTCTAAAATACTAAGAAATCTTAGCTACCGCTTATATTCGCAACCATAAAAAAGGCCAAATTCTGCAGCAGGATGATGCTCCATCGTATACTTCCATCTCCAGAAGATCAAGATGCTCCAGGATTGGCCAACCCAGTCACCAGACATGAACATCATTGAGCATATGTGGTGTAGGATGAAAGAGGAAGCATGGAAGACGAAACCAACGAATATTGATAAACTTCATCAATATATATGTCCTTCAAGCTCATGGAAGTCATACAAGATATTACATTTGGATCTCACAGCACCACTACTTAATTTGCTGACATATTTTTGGATTTGCAGTAAAGTTGTTCAATTTCTGTATAGGCGACACAACTTTTGTCTTGCCAAAACTTGACCTTTCTGTCTTGATTAAATAATAAATCTTTTTTCAATGAAACTAATTTATTTCAGTGCATTAAACATCATTTGGGAGGGCTTTAGCTTTTCATATAAGCTATTTCTAAAACCAATTGATTAATTAAAAGTCAGGTTTATAGCAGGAGTTTCTACAAAATAGAGAAGTGACAAGACTTTTGTCAGGGACTGTACTGGCACAATATGGGGGGCACTATAGGGGCCCTATATACTGGCACAATATGGGGGAGGCACCATGAAGAAGAGGGGAAGCACTATGGGGGACCAATATACTGGCACAATATGGGGGAGCACTATGGAGAAGAGGGGAAGCACTATGGGGGCCCTATATACTGGCACAATATGGGGGGCACTATGGAGATGAGTGGCACACAGTACGGGTCATTGGAACACATGAGGGCATTCTGGGGGCATTCTTGGCTCCACTGGGGGCACTAAGATGTTTGTTTTTTGTCTTTTTTTAACTGATCCACAATGGGGCATTTTTTGCACTGGCGCACACTATAAATAGAATTATTACTACCAGGGGCATTATGGTGGGCTTTAATACAACTGGGGGACTATGGGAGCATTATTACCGTACTTCTCGCACACAATTACTGTTGGGGGCACTGTAGGAGCACTATTACTACTAAGTGCACTCTGGCACAGAATTATCACTATTGTTGGGATTTTTGGGAGCACTATTACTTTGGGGGCACCCTGGCACAGTTTCAGCTTAGCACAGTTGTTTTTGGGGGACATTGTGCTCAGTACTGGAGACCATATCTCCAGAAGGATATTGATACTTTAGAGAGAGTTCAGAGAAGAGCTACTAAACTGGTACATGGATTCCAGGATAAAACTTATCAGGAAAGATTAAAGGACCTTAACATGTATAGCTTGGAAGAAAGACGAGACAGAGGGGATATGATAGAAACTTTTAAATACATAAAGGGAATCAACAAGGTAAAAGAGGAGAGAATATTTAAAAGAAGAAAAACTGCTACAAGAGGACATAGTTTTAAATTAGAGGGGCAAAGGTTTAAAAGTAGTATCAGGAAGTATTACTTTACTGAGAGAGTAGTGGATGCATGGAATAGCCTTCCTACAGAAGTGGTAGCTGCAAATACAGTGAAGGAGTTTAAGCATGCATGGAATAGGCATAAGGCCATCCTTCATATAAGATAGGTCCAGGGGCTATTCATTGCATTCAGTATATTGGGCAGACTAGATGGGCTAAATGGTTCTTTTCTGCCGACACATTCTATATTTCTATTATGGTTACACTATTAGTGTCAGGTACACTTTTTGCTGGGTGCAGTTATTTTTTAGAGCATTGTGCTCCAATAATTATTAAACGGGGCGCTATCTGTGTGTAACTAGTATTTTCGGGGGGTTTATCAGTTTATGCAGTATAGTTTTCGGGGTGCATGATGGGATGTTGAGAAGGTGGGAGGATGATGGAAAAGTAGGACACTAAGATGTCTGTCAAGCTCTGCAGAGAGAAGAGATGGCTGAAAGAAATCATCATGGCGGTCTGGTCTGAATGAAGAAGATAAAGAAAGAGAACATCTACATAAAAGGAGACATCACTGGATGTAAGAGGTATGTGGACCTATATTAGGCTACTTTCACAACATCGTTAGTGATTCTGGCAGGCTGTTCCAGCTGAGAACAACCTTCGGGAATTCACTGGATCCGGCACTGCAGACTGAATGTCCACCGCCCCCATCAACTACAATGGGGTACACTCAGAGATCCGCCCACAATAGGGGGGGGGGGGGCGTTTTTTTATATTTGCCCTATTGGTAAATTTTCCTAGAAACTACCCTGCCCATAATCTTGGTGACTGATGAATAAAGTGGCCTCCTCAAGGGGCACGAGAAAACGGCAGGTGTCACGCATGAGCTGCCACTGGCTAACATCGAAGTTACACAGGGGAGTATCTCTGTCCACCTGTATCATCAAGAAATCGTTTATGGCCTTTCTCTGTTCATACAGTCGGTCCAACATAAGGAGGGTGGAATTCCAGCGGGTGGAAACGTTGCATATCAGCCTATGTTGGGGTATGCCGTTCTGCCGCTGTAGCTCAAGGAGGGTGTGTATGGTGGTGAACGAGTGGCTGAAGTGCATGCAAAGTTTCCTGGCCATTTTTAGGATGACTTGCAGATGGGTGGAAGACTTCAGGAAATGCTTGACAACCAGATTGAACATGTGCGCCATGCAGGG
The DNA here is from genome assembly GCF_014858855.1 of Bufo gargarizans. NCBI lineage: Eukaryota > Metazoa > Chordata > Amphibia > Anura > Bufonidae > Bufo > Bufo gargarizans. The sequence goes on from NC_058082.1 coordinate 171,250,400, forward strand.
CGCATGTGTAGTGTCCCACTACGTAGAGGTGGGCACTACTAAGGGTCATGTTGCCCCCACCTCCTGTGGGAGATTGGTATTTTGTATTGCATTATAATGTATATTGTCATGTTATCTCCTGTGTACCAGGCCTGCTAGGGGTGCAGTTTCTCCTCCTAAGCTATAGAGGGAGCTAGGGAACCCCCTAGTATATATAGTTAGGCCCAGACAGGAAAGGGTCAGTTCAGTATAGTCCAGGAGGCTAAGTAGTTCAGTCTAGCCTGCCTGAAGTGCTGAGCAAGTGAAGCTCAGAAATTAATCCAGGAGAAGAAGTTTCCTCCTGAAGGATCCTGCATCTAGCAAAGTACAGAGCAGTACCAATCTTATCCAGCCAAGTAGAAAGCTGAAGGGCAGAAGGTTATTTACAGAAAGTGGATTTATACCAGAGGAAGGTTTCCGTACCCAAGGATAAAGCCAGCTATTAGGCATATGGGCCTTGGAGAAATCCAGACAGAATTCTGCAGAAAGTACAGCCTGATCTGTGAGTTTATTCCCTCTGAGTTATCTTGCTAGGATTCTACCTGCCATTTATGTGAAGCCTGCCTGTTACCAAAATCTTTCATATTGAACTGTTTGAAGCCTGTATATAGTTGAACTGTTCAGTAAAGAGGAATTCTAGTTCACTACAAACATGTGTACCTCCATTATTCCTCCAACAAATCGATGTGCCACCGTTACCGGCACTGGAATCACGAACTATAAGGGATCTTGCCACCGGCACACTAAACCTACAACATCCAGGGCACCTCACCTACCACCCGGCCTGGTCCCTATACCCAGAGAGTGCCCCAGAGGATCTATGTGCTAGCCTCTCCATCACTGCTATATGCCTGCCCAGGGTATATTAAAAATCGTGAGTACCAATAGCAACCCTCGGTCTGTTAACTGTCCCCTGTGACCTCACACTCGCTCCCCCTGAAGGACTGGCTTACTGCACATGTCTCAGCCCTCCTTGACGCAGCGCTGACACATGTTCTTCCCATTGTCGGCCACCATGGTTTCGATTTTGATTTGTTGCGGAATAAGCCAGGATTCGATTTCTTGATGAAGGACGCGGAGCAGTTCCTTCCCTGTGTGACTCCGTTAGCCTAGGCAACCTAGGTGCAGAACAGCGTGACACCGCCGTGCCCTGTACATGTGGTATGCTGGTGGGGCACTATGAATTGTCCCTGCAGTGGAGGCTGAGAACAAGGTGGAGGATGAGGAGGCAGAGGCAAACATTGTCGCAGGACCAACAGCGTGAGAACGTGGAGGCGGAAGCGGCGTCACTTGGCCAAGTTGCTGGTTTTACTGGGCAGGAACCACATTTACCCAGTGGGCAGTAAAGAACATATATTGTCCTTGACTGTAATTAAATTTCCACACATAGGCGCTGCCGTGCACTTTGGCAGACACCAAAAGGCTCAAGGACTGACCCACCTTCTGTTCTACATATGTGTGCAGGGCTGGTACTGCATTTTTTGCAAAGGAATGACGACTTGCGACTCTCCACCTCAGCTCGGCAGAAGCAATCAGTTCTCTGAAAGGTGCAAGTCCACCACTTGGAAAGGGAGAGACTGCAGTACCAGCAGCTTGGCCAGGAGCACATTCAGCTTCTGCGCCATTGGATGAGTGCATGCATTCTGTTGTCTCTTAGCAATCACTTCGGTGATCGATTGCTGACAGAATGACTGACTACGAGGAGGAGGAGCAGGAGCATCAGGACCAGCAGACGATGGGAAGGACGGACAGCTTTCTTTGGCTGAAGTGGTGGAGCCTTGACTGCCTGAAATCGGGTGCGTGTGCATGCCACTGGGTGATGCAGCAGTTGCTGTGGCAGGCTGGACCACCACATTGGAGCCATGGTTCTCCCAGGCCACTTTATGGTGAGGCTGCATATGTTGACGCAGGACTGTGGTGCCAATATTGGCACCCTGGCAAAGCTTAAGCTTCTGCTTACAGATTCGACAAATGGCCATGTTCACCCCCCCGGCGGCTTAACAAAAAACTGCCACACTGCCGAGTAGGCGAATCTAACCTCAACACTCTGCACTGACTGACTGCTACCGTCACTGCCTCCGTGAACCACTTCTTTCCGGGCCGGTAGGCTCCTGCGAAGTGGGTGGTCTACCCTGGGCACGTTTGGCTCCCGACCTCCCACTGCTGCCACCCAATTGCGATCGGCTACATCATTATCGAGTACTGTCTACATGTCACTGATGTCCTCCTCAACGGTCTCTGAGCCAGGAGCCTGACCGTTCATAACACCAGCTCCCATGCCACTCTCCTCATCACTACTTGCCCGCCTACCAGACGAAGCGGCGGATGTCTCCTCCAGATCTTGGCTGGGCAGTGGCTGCTGATCGTCCTCGCTGTATAGTTGAGCTGAGCCCACAGGATATAGTATTCTCTGGCTGAGGGAACAGAAAAGGACAGAAGCAGGTTGTGTATAGGTGAGGGCCTGCTCCCGGACCATGCCAACTAAGGGTTGTGTCTGACAAACCCACTGACTCTTGGCTGGGGGTGTCTGATGTTACAAGATCGAGTCAATCATTTAAGAACCGCTGGGTTGCTGGTCAAGACACGACCACAAGCTGACACTGGGAGCTCAGGCCTCTCGAGGTGACTCTGCTGCCACGCCCCCCTTACTCTGCTGCGACCTGTGCCTGTTCCAGAAAGTTTTAGGCCCGTGTCCCTCCCCTGTACAGGGCCTGTCACTTCTCTTTCTGACATACTGTTAGATCAAATAAGTAAATAAAAAGGAAATTAATACACGCCAAAAAGGGCTTTAATTTTCTCACTTCACCACACAACGGCTAATAAGCCCTTTTTCCCCCCACTAATACACTCCAAAAAAAGGCTTTAGAACATATAATTGCAGCCATGAACAGCAAATAATATTTTTTTTGCCACTAATACAAGCCAAAAAAGGCTGTAATTTTCTCACTTCAACACACAATGGCTAATAAGTAGAGTTGAGCGAACACCTAGATGTTCGGGTTCGGGGATTTCGGCCGAACTTTAAAAAAAAAATTGGGTTCGGCACCCGAACTTGATCCGAACTTGGACCCGAACCGAACCCCATTAAAGGGACCCGAACTTCACTATATTATTTTCTGTTATAACATGGTTATAACGGAAAATAATAGTATTAGCTTTTTCAGATCTGAGTTTTCACGATCGTGAAAACTCAGATCCAACAGTGTATTCTAACACAGAGGCGTTCCCATGGTGATGGGGACGCTTCAAGTTAGAATATACTAAGAACTGTGTACATAACTGCCCCCTGCTGCCTGGCAGCACCCGATCTCTTACAGTGGGCTGTGATCCGCACAATTAACCCCTCAGGTGCCGCACCCTCTCCCTTTCCAGTATTAAAATAATTGGTGGCCAGTGTGGCCCCCCTCCTTCCCTCCCCAGTATTAAAATTATTGGTGGCCAGTGCGTCCCCCCCACCCCCACCCCCATTATTAAAATCATTGGTGGTTAGTGCGGCCCCCCCATTAAAATCATTGGTGTCCAGTGCGGCCTCCCCTCTCCCCCCCTAATTAAAATCATTGGTTAACAACCCCCCTCCCCTAGGGACTAGAGTTGAGCGGACACTTGGATGTTCGGGTTCGGCAGGTTCGGGCCAACTTGAAAAAAAAGTTTGGGTTCGGGTTTGGGACCCGAACTTGACCCAAACTTGAACCTGAACCCGAACCCGAACCCCATTGAAGTCATTGGGGACCCAAACATTTGGCCACTAAAATGGTTCTAAAATAGTCCTGGAAAGGGCTAGAGGGCTGCAAAAGGCATCAAAATGTGCTTAAGAGCATGGCAATTGTTCTGCAAACAAATGTGGATAGGGAAATGACTTAAATTAACATAAAATACAGAAAAAATAAAAATAAAAATCTGGATCTAGGAGTAGGAGGTTGAGGAGGCGGTGGATGGGTGGATGTGGCGGTGTAGGTTGATGTGGCGGTGTAGGTGGAAGCGGCGGTGAAGGAGGAATAGGTAGCCAACACTGATTTGTGTTATTTTTTATTTTTAAATTGGGGTATCCCCTAAAATAAGAATAAGTGCACTTCAGTACAAGAATGGATGGTTAAGGCTGGTATAAATGTCTATTCTGCACAAGGTACGGACAAGTCCTGTGGGATCCATGCCGGGTTCATTTTAATAAACATAAGCTTGTCAACATTGGCTGCGGCCTGTGATAATGCTCTCTGCCGTGATAAACACACATTCACACTATACACTGGCTGCAGGGCAGGTCAGCACCTCCAAGGCTGACAAAGCTTTTCCACATTTGGGCCATGCTAACCCTGCCTTCTCAGGTGCTGGCGGTGCCCCAGCTGCGTTGGCGACCTCTTCCTCCTCCTCTGCCTTCGCCTTGTGCTTCCACTGTGCCCCTGCTGTCAGGTGGGAATGCTATCATCAGCTTGTAGTCGCGCATCTTCCGATCAGTAACAGATGTTTTCACTAAATTTAGGCCCCTGTCACCCAGGCACAGCAGGGGTTTATTCACGGAAAAAGGGGAATCATGTCCCCCAGCAATAGAAAAGAGGATTTTTAGAGATTTAGGCCCCTGTCAACCAGGCACAGCAGGTGGTCATTCACGGCAAAAGGGGGTTCATGTCACCCAGCAATAGAACAGAGGATTTTGAGAGATTTAGGCCCGTGTCACCCAGGCACAGCAGGGGTTCATTCACAGCAAAAGGGGGTTTATGTCACCCAGCAATACAACAGAGGATTTTGAGAGATTTCAGGCCCCTGTCACCCAGGCACAGCAGGGGTTTGTATACGCCAAAAATGGTAAAATGTCACCCGACAATTGAATTTTTTCAATTTAGGGTACTATAATTGGCACTTTTTTTGCATTAAAATGGCTCTAAAATAGTCCTTGAAAAGGCTAGAGGGATGTAAAAGGCAGTAAAATGTGCTTAAGACATGGCAACTGCTCTGCAAACAAATGTGGATAGGGAAGTAACTTAAAATAAAATAAAATAACTAAAAATTACAAATTATTAACCTGCAACTCAGAGAAGGAGGTGAATATGGAGTCAGAGGTTGAGGAGGCGGTGATGTGGTGTTGTAGGTGGAGGCAGCAATAGAGGAGGAGGAGGCATAATAAAAATAATTAACCACCAATATACACTACGTGCAGAATTATTAGGCAAATGAGTATTTTGACCACATCATCCTCTTTATGCATGTTGTCTTACTCCAAGCTGTATAGGCTCGAAAGCCTACTACCAATTAAGCATATTAGGTGATGTGCATCTCTGTAATGAGAAGGGGTGTGGTCTAATGACATCAACACCCTATATCAGGTGTGCATAATTATTAGGCAACTTCCTTTCCTTTGGCAAAATGGGTCAAAAGAAGGACTTGACAGGCTCAGAAAAGTCAAAAATAGTGAGATATCTTGCAGAGGGATGCAGCACTCTTAAAATTGCAAAGCTTCTGAAGCGTGATCATCGAACAATCAAGCGTTTCATTCAAAATAGTCAACAGGGTCGCAAGAAGCGTGTGGAAAAACCAAGGCGCAAAATAACTGCCCATGAACTGAGAAAAGTCAAGCGTGCAGCTGCCAAGATGCCACTTGCCACCAGTTTGGCCATATTTCAGAGCTGCAACATCACTGGAGTGCCCAAAAGCACAAGGTGTGCAATACTCAGAGACATGGCCAAGGTAAGAAAGTCTGAAAGACAACCACCACTGAACAAGACACACAAGCTGAAACGTCAAGACTGGGCCAAGAAATATCTCAAGACTGATTTTTCTAAGGTTTTATGGACTGATGAAATGAGAGTGAGTCTTGATGGGCCAGATGGCTGGATTGGTAAAGGGCAGAGAGCTCCAGTCCGACTCAGACGCCAGCAAGGTGGAGGTGGAGTACTGGTTTGGGCTGGTATCATCAAAGATGAGCTTGTGGGGCCTTTTTGGGTTGAGGATGGAGTCAAGCTCAACTCCCAGTCCTACTGCCAGTTTCTGGAAGACACCTTCTTCAAGCAGTGGTACAGGAAGAAGTCTGCAAGGTAAGAAAAACATGATTTTCATGCAGGACAATGCTCCATCACACACGTCCAAGTACTCCACAACGTGGCTGGCAAGAAAGGGTATAAAAGAAGAAAATCTAATGACATGGCCTCCTTGTTCACCTGATCTGAACCCCATTGAGAACCTGTGGTCCATCATCAAATGTGAGATTTACAAGGAGAGAAAACAGTACACCTCTCTGAACAGTGTCTGGGAGGCTGTGGTTGCTGCTGCACGCAATGTTGATGGTGAACAGATCAAAACACTGACAGAATCCATGGATGGCAGGCTTTTGAGTGTCCTTGCAAAGAAAGGTGGCTATATTGGTCACTTATTTGTTTTTGTTTTGTTTTTGAATGTCAGAAATGTATATTTGTGAATGTTGAGATGTTATATTGGCTTCACTGGTAAAAATAAATAATTGAAATGGGTATATATTTGTTTTTTGTTAAGTTGCCTAATAATTATGTACAGTAATAGTCACCTGCACATACAGATATCCCCCTAAAATAGCTAAAACTAAAAACAAACTAAAAACTACTTCCAAAAATATTCAGCTTTGATATTAATGAGTTTTTTGGGTTCATTGAGAACATGGTTGTTGTTCAATAATAAAATTAATCCTCAAAAATACAACTTGCCTAATAATTCTGCACTCCCTGTAAACCCTGATGTAGGGTATTGCACTAATTATTTTTTTTTTTAACTCTATATGACAGCGGTATTTGTGGCCTGAATGTGACAGTCACCGATGCACGTGTAATCAAAGATGACCAGTATATGAACAAAAGTTTTTTTAAAACGCAGTAACCTAATGGCCGTATTTTTGGCCTAAATGTGACTGTAATCAATGTACGTTTAACCACCTCAGCTCCCCTAGCTTAAACAATTCTGTACTACACTACTTTCACAGTTTATTGCTCGGTCATACAACTTACCACCCAAATGAATTTTATCTCCTTTTCTTCTCACTAATAGAGCTTTCATTTGGTGGTATTTCATTGCTGCTGACATTTTTACTTTTTTTGTTATTAATCGAAATTTTCAGTTTTTTTGGCAAAAAAATGACATTTTTCACTTTCAGTTGTAAAATTTTACAAATAAAACATTTCTATATACATTTTTCTCTAAATTTATTGTTCTACATGTCTTTGATAATAAAAATGCAATAACTGTATATTTATTGGTTTACGCAAAATTTATAGCGTTTACAAACTATGGTACAAAAATGTGAATTTCCGCTATTTGAAGCAGCTCTGACTTTCTGAGCACCTGTCATGTTCCTGAAGTTCTACAATGCCCAGACAGTAGAAAAACCCCACAAATGACCCCATTTCGGAAAGTAGACACCCTAAGGTATTCGCTGATGGGCATAGTGAGTTCATAGAAGTTTAAAATTTTTGTAACAAGTTAGCAGAAAATTATGATTTTTTTTTCTTACAAAGTCTCATATTCCACTAACTTTTGACAAAAAATAAAAACTTCCATGAACTCACTATGCCCATCACGAAATAACTTGGGGTGTCTTCTTTCCAAAATGGGGTCACTTGTGGGGTATTTATACTGCCCTGGCATTTTAGGGGCCCTAATGCGTGAGAAGTAGTTTGAAATCCAAATGTGTAAAAAATGCCCTGTGAAATCCTAAAGGTGCTCTTTAGAATTTGGGCCCCTTTGCCCACCTAGGATGCAAAAAAGTGTCACACATGTGGTATTGCCGTACTCAGAAGAAGTAGGGCAATGTGTTTTGCGGTGTCTTTTTACATATACCCATGCTGGGTGAGAGAAATATTTATACAAAGTTGTCATTTTAGAGAGATATTTCTCTCACCCAGCATAGGTATATGTAAAAAGACACCCCAAAACACATTGCCCAACTTCTCCTGAGTACGGCGATATCACATGTGTGACACTTTTTTGCAGCCTAGGTGGGCAAAGGGGCCCAAATTCTAAAGAACACCTTTAGGATTTCACAGGGCATTTTTTACACATTTGGATTTCAAACTACTTTTCAGACATTAGGGCCCCTAAAATGCCCGGGCAGTATAAATACCCCACAAGTGACCCCATTTTGGAAATAAGACACCCTAAGGTATTCGCTGATGGGCATAGTGAGTTCATAGAAGTTTTTATTTTTTGTCATAAGTTAGCAGAAAATTATGATTTTTTTTTCTTACAAAGTCTCATATTCCACTAACTTGTGACAAAAAATTTCCATGAACTCACTATGCCCATCACGAAATACCTTGGGGTGTCTTCTTTCCAAAATGGGGTCACTTGTGGGGTATTTATACTACCCTGGCATTTTAGGGGCCCTAATGCGTGAGAAGTAGTTTGAAATCCAAATGTCTAAAAATGCCCTCCTAAAAGGAATTTAGGCCCCTTTGTGCACCTAGGCTGTAAAAAAGGTTCTCGATGATCTCTTCCTGAAGGATCCTGTTCTCCCAGCCTTACTGTAGAGAACAAAACTATTATACAGTGCCAATTGAATTAAATATACAGACACCTTCTTATACCAGTGTCTGGTGCGGCGGGACACTAAATAAGGAGCCAGCATCTGGTCATTGAAGTCCACCCCTCCCATGAGCAAATTATAGTCGTGGACCGAGAGGGGCTTTTCAATGACACTGGTTGCTTGTTCAATTTGTATTGTCGTATCTGCGTGAATGGAGGAGAGCATGTAAACATCACGCTTGTCTCTCCATTTCACCGCGAGCAGTTCTTCTTCTCCTACACAAGGCAGCCCTCTCCCCCCTTGATGGGTGGTAACGTTGGGGGAAGCCCCGGCGACTAGGTCGCGCGGTGCCACAGCAGACAATCTGTTCTAAAAACAAATGCCTGAAGAGGGGCACACTTGTGTAAAAATTGTCCACATAAAGATGGTACCCCTTGCCAAATAAGGGTGACACCAAGTCCCACATTGTCTTCCCATTGCTCCCCAGGTAGTCAGGGCAACCAACTGGCTCCAGGGTCTGATCTTTACCCTCATAGACACAAAATTTGGGCGTATAGCCTGTGGCCCTTTCACAGAGCTTATACAATTTGACCCCATACCGGGCGCGCTTGCTTGGGATGTATTGTCTGAAGCCAAGGCGCCCGGTAAAATGTATAAGGGACTCGTCTATGCACATGTTTTGCTCAGGGATATACAAATCTGCAAATTTGGCGTTAAGGTGGTCTATGAGGGGCCAGATTTTGTGGAGCCGGCCAAAAGCTGGGTGGCCTCTGGGACGAGAGGTGCTGTTGTCACTAAAGTGCAGGATGGTCTCAAATTGTGTCCTGGACATGGCAGCAGAGAACATGGGCATGTGATGAATTGGGTTCGTGGACCAATATGACCGCAATTCATGCTTTTTTTTCAGGCCCATGTTGAGGAGAAGGCCCAGAAAAGTTTTAATTTCGGAAACTTGGACGGGTTTCCACCGGAAAGACTGGGCATAAAAGCTTCCCGGGTTGGCGGCTATAAATTGAGTGGCATACCGATTTGTTTCTGCCATGACTAAGTCCAAGAGCTCCGCAGTCAATAACAGCTCAAAAAACCCCAGTGCCGATCCGATCTGAGCTGTCTCAACCTGAACTCCAGACAGGGCGGTGAAAGGGGGAACTACTGGTGCGGCTGAAGTTGGGGGCTGCCAATCAGGGTTTACCAGCACCTCAGGGACTCTAGAGGCTCTATGGGCCTGTCTGTGCGGTGGCTGCGACGGGGGAACTAATGCACGTGACACCGTACCAGCTTCAACTGCCCTTCTGGTGCTCGCCACTTCACCATGTTGTACAGAAGTGCTGGTATTAGTTCCAGGATGGGCTGCACTGCTGGTGTATGCCTCACCATGTAATCCATCAGCGCCAGCCCCACTCTGCTGCCCTTGAAGTGGATCCTGCGCAACCTATGGTCTAGCAACACGGGGCCGGGTATGCCTGGTGGTATTAGGGACCTCATCATCCGAACTTTGGGTCAGACTGCCACTGCTTTCTACAGGTTCGTATTCTGACCCGCTGGATTCGTCAGATGAGGGTTCCCATTCTTTATCCGACTGGGTCAGAAGCCTGTAGGCCTCTTCAGAAGAATACCCCTTACTTGCCATTTGGTCAACTAAATTTACGGGGTATTCCCTGAGACTACCCAAGAAGAAAAGCAAGCCTGTCTTACAAATGGGAGGCTAGCGAAGTACCCGAAGCCGCTGCGATTGATAAAAAATATCAAAACTGATTTTTTGATCGCCGCAGCGCTTGTAAAGTGATTGTGCAGTGATAAAAAATAAAATAACCAGTATATGATGTAAGCATCCAAAGGGTGAGGTTATTGATGGTAAGTATGTGTCACTGAGGCTGCTGCTCTCAGTGATGTAAATCCCGGAGGTAAATGGCAACCAGTGATGTTAGATTGCTGAGTTTGTGGTAGCTGGAATTTGGGTCCGGGATTTAGGAGTGACTGAAGAGTTTGGGTGGGAAGGTCACTCCCATACTCCATCTCCTGTGTTACCACCTCACCCAGCTGAAAGCTAATTTAAAAGACTCACTGTCAGTGTGTGGTTAGTGTTGGTCTGCAGAGGACTTAGGAGCATTCATCTCCACAGTGTTCCTGAGAAGGGAAAAGACAAGATTCTGCAGAAAGGTGACTCCTGTATTTTTTGCCTGTGTAAAATTTGAACTGTTATATGACACATGAGGGCTGAAGATAAGTGCTTTATGTGACTGAACTTTGATGGGCTGAAGCCAAGCCATCCTGTTGGAACAAATTTGAGTTGTGTTTTTTCCAATAAAACCCTTATGTTGCATCCAATCCTGCCGACTGCCTACCATTTGTACAGCTAACCTCCACATATGGTGTCGGATGCGGGCAAGTGGTTGCTAAGGGTAACGGCTACATAATTTTTTTTTGCTCTGTCATCTGCCTATGTCCTGGATAAAGGCTGCTACATTGTTGCCCAGTGAGACTCCTGCCATGGAGGAGCTGGTTAAGCAGTTTGTGCAGGTCAGTGCTGCCCAGCAGGAAACCAACCGTCTGTTGCTGGAACAGATCGCAGTCCTGAAAGAGAGTGTGTCAGCTCAGCCAAGGAATATGGAGGAGTTAGCTGGGACTGTGAATGTAAAAAAGGCAGTGCACCGCGCCTTGCAAAAAATGACCCCAGATGACGACATAGAGGCCTATTTGGCGGTGTTTGAAAGGATTGTGGAAAGGGAGAAACTCCCTGCGGCTGAATGGACTGAGGTTTTGGCGCCTTATTTGACTGGGGAGCCGCAAAAAGCATATTTTGATTTAACGGCAGAGCAGGCCAAAGACTATGATATCCTTAAAGCAGAAATCATGGCCCGGCTGGGAGTCACCTTATCTGTCCGTGCTCGCAGAGTCCATGAATGGCGGTTTGAAGAGAAAAAAACGCCCCGCTCTCAAATGTTTGATTTGTTACACCTTGTGCGCAAGTGGCTACAACCTGAGACACTGAGTACAGCAGACATTGTCGAACGAATCTTGCTCGACCGCTATGTGAGTGGACTTCCTATGGACATTCACCGCTGGGTTGCTCAAGGAGACCCCAAAACCCTGGATCAATTGGTTTCACTTGTGGAGCGGTTTACGACTACCGAGACCTGTCTGAGGCCTGAAGGTAAACCACAGCAGTTCATGGGATCCTCTGGTGGTCGTCGACAGAGAGCAACCTCCACAGCCATTTCTACCTCTGAGCAGGAGGACCTAGCCAACAGACAAAGCCTGGGTGGCTCCCCCCGGGGAAAGAGGTTTTTCATTCCAAGAAAGGTACCCTCCCGTTCTGAAGCCCCACTCGAAGGCCAACCTAAGGTCCGTTGTTGGAAGTGTCAGCAACCGGGGCATATTGCAGCACACTGTTCCCAGGGGGAGGAGCCAATGGAGTGTGGTGCCACCCGCCGCCTCTCCATGTTTGCTCATCCTGTTTGCAGTGCTACACCCCTGCAGGAACCAGGTCCCCAGGAGCGTCAACTCCAGGTAAACGGGGTAAGTGTTGTGGCCCTTTTGGACTCTGGTAGCCTGGTCACCCTCTTGTGTGCTGCTGTACCCCATGACCTGGTCATCCCTGAAAGGCGGGTGGGGGTGGTTTGTATCCATGGGGACACTAAGCATTATCCGCTGGCCAAAGTGACTGTAGGGACTGGCTGCGGGACAGTGACCCATGAAGTGGGTGTGGTACCAGACTTATTACATCCATTGATTGTGGGACGTGATTTTCCGTTGTTCTGGGATCTCTGGTCTCATTACCACTGTAATGATACGCCTGTTGCATGTTCACCTTCTTTCAGCCCAATTCCTTTAGGGGAGAAGCCCAAACAGATGCTGTAGGGGTGACCAATGAGGTATCAGACAGTTTTCCCCTTGCAGTATTGGCTGGGGATGAGGGTGAGGAGTCTAACCCTGAGCAGAATGTACCGGACTTGGAAGTGTCTCGGGAGAACTTTGGGACTGCTCAGTTACGAGACTCCACCCTGAAACATGCATGGGAAAATGTAACTGTACTAAATGAGGTACCTCAGGAGCCTAATGCTGATCAAAGGTTTCCTCATTTTGCTGTCAGTGATAATTTACTGTATCGTGTTACTAAGATGCGTGATGAAATTGTGGAGCAATTGGTGGTACCCATACCTTATAGAAGGATGGTCCTTGATATGGCCCACACCCATTTACTTGGGGGTCATCTGGGTACTGATAAAACAAAGGAAAGAATCCTGCAAAGGTTCTATTGGCCAGGTTGTTACCAAGAGGTTGAAAGGTTTTGCCAATCCTGCCCAACCTGCCAAGTAACGGCTCCTGTGAGTCACTTTCGGAGCCCCTTGGTTCCCCTGCCAATAATTGAGATTCCATTTGACAGAATAGCTATGGATTTGGTGGGGCCGTTAGTTAGGTCTGCCCGAGGCCACCAGTATATTTTGGTAGTGCTGGACTATGCCACTAGGTATCCTGAAGCCATTCCATTGCGGAATACCTCCTCCAAGTGCATTGCTCGGGAGTTGGTTCATATATTTTCCAGAACTGGCCTACCAAAAGAAATACTGACTGACCAGGGTACAACTTTCATGTCCAAAGTTATGAAAGAGCTTTGCAACCTGCTGAAAATTAAGCAGCTAAGAACCTCTGTATATCATCCCCAAACAGATGGCCTTGTAGAGAGGTTCAATAAAACCTTAAAGGGGATGTTGAGAAGGGTAGTAGAAAAGGATGGGAGGGACTGGGATTGTCTGTTGCCATATCTCATGTTTTCCATCCGAGAGGTCCCCCAGTCCTCCACTGGCTTCTCTCCATTTGAGTTATTATATGGGAGACATCCCAGGGGATTGCTGGATATTGCCAAGGAGATTTGGGAGAGTGAGGCTACCCCTTACAGAAGTGTGATAGAACATGTGGCCCAAATGGAAGATCGCATCAGCAGCATTATGCCCATCGTGAGGGAACACATGCAGAAGGCCCAAGAGTCCCAGAGCAAGGTGTACAATAGAGCGGCCCGGGTGAGGCAGTTCAACCCTGGGGACAGGGTACTAGTGCTGGTTCCCACGGTAGAAAGCAAATTTCTGGCCAAGTGGCAGGGTCCTTTTGAAGTAGTAGAAAGGGTTGGAGAAGTCAATTATAAAATACATCAGCCTGGGAAAAGAAAGCCCATCCAACTCTATCACGTCAATTTAATCAAACCTTGGAAGGATAGAGAGTCCCTGGTAGCAGCCACAAAACCCCAAATGGATTGTCACACAGATATTGAAAAGGTTGCAATGGGTGACACCCTGTCCAAACCCCAAAAACAAGAAACCAAGGAGTTTCTACAGCAGAACAGGGATATCTTTACAGACCTGCCAGGCACTCCAGATGTCATTCAGCATGAGATAGTCACTGACCCCAAGGTAACAATAAACATTAAACCATACAGAATCCCTGAGGCTCGGAGACAAGCGGTCTCTGAGGAGGTAAAGCGTATGTTAGCTCTGCAGGTTATTGAGGAATCCAAAAGTGGGTGGTCCAGCCCCATTGTATTGGTGCCTAAACCAAATGGGACCTGGCGGTTCTGCAATGACTTCCGCAGTCTAAATGAAGTCTCTAAATGCGATTCCTATCCTATGCCCCGGGTGGATGAATTAATTGAAAGGTTGGGACCAGCTAGGTATATTACCACACTTGACCTCACCAAGGGGTACTGGCAGATTCCCCTATCAGAGGAGGCAAAGGAAAAGACTGCCTTCTCCACCCCAGACGGGCTCTTTCAATATACCAGGATGCCCTTTGGGTTACAAGGGGCACCCGTCACTTTCCAGAGGGCAATGGACAGGGTCTTGGGGCCCCATAGAAGGTACGCAGCAGCATACTTAGACGATATTGTGGTCTTTAGCACAGACTGGGAATCCCATCTAGCTAAGGTACAGGCCGTACTGGATTCCCTCAGGAAAGCTGGCTTTACTGCTAACCCGGAGAAGTGCGCTATTGGGTTGGAGGAGGCTCGCTATCTGGGGTATATTGTAGGTAAGGGCACAATAAGACCACAGGTAAATAAAGTGGAGGCAATTCAGAAGTGGCCACAGCCTCGGACAAAAAAACAAGTGAAGGCGTTCTTGGGGATTGTTGGCTATTACCGCAGATTTGTCCCGAACTTTGCCTCCATTGCAGCACCATTAACAGACCTCACAAAAGGGAGAAAGTCAGTAATGGTACAGTGGTCTCAAGAGACAGAAAAGGCGTTTCAGGACCTTTAAAAAAGCACTATGCAGTCAGCCTGTGCTGATCGCACCAGACTTCTCAAAAGAGTTTATTGTCCAGACCGATGCCTCAGAGGTTGGGTTAGGGGCAGTAATGTCACAAGAGGTAAATGGGGAAGAACACCCCATCATATATTTGAGTAGAAAACTCACCTCCTGTGAGAGAAACTACTCAATAGTGGAGAGGGAGTGTTTGGCAATAAAGTGGGCCCTCGTGGCTTTGCGGTACTATTTGGCAGGTAGGAAGTTCCGCTTGGTATCTGACCATGCCCCTTTAAAATGGATGTGCCGAAATAAAGGAAACAATGCAAGGGTAACACGGTGGTTCCTGGAGTTGCAGGACTTTAATTTTGTGATAGAGCACAGGGCAGGGAAGCTTCATGTTAATGCTGATGCCTTGTCAAGGATTTACTGTCTATCAGGGTCAAGTGCCCAGTCCCCTGGCCTTGGGCAGAGGGGGGGGGGATATGTAAGCATCCAAAGGGTGAGGTTATTGATGGTAAGTATGTGTCACTGAGGCTGCTGCTCTCAGTGATGTAAATCCCGGAGGTAAATGGCAACCAGTGATGTTAGATTGCTGAGTTTGTGGTAGCTGGAATTTGGGTCCGGGATTTAGGAGTGACTGAAGAGTTTGGGTGGGAAGGTCACTCCCATACTCCATCTCCTGTGTTACCACCTCACCCAGCTGAAAGCTAATTTAAAAGACTCACTGTCAGTGTGTGGTTAGTGTTGGTCTGCAGAGGACTTAGGAGCATTCATCTCCACAGTGTTCCTGAGAAGGGAAAAGACAAGATTCTGCAGAAAGGTGACTCCTGTATTTTTTGCCTGTGTAAAATTTGAACTGTTATATGACACATGAGGGCTGAAGATAAGTGCTTTATGTGACTGAACTTTGATGGGCTGAAGCCAAGCCATCCTGTTGGAACAAATTTGAGTTGTGTTTTTTTCCAATAAAACCCTTATGTTACATCCAATCCTGCCGACTGCCTACCATTTGTACAGCTAACCTCCACAATGAACAAACGTTTTTTTTCAACCGCAGTAACCTAATGGCCGTATTTGTGGCCTAAATGTGACTGTCACCTATGCACGTGTAATCAAAGATGACCAGTATATGAACAAAAAGTTTTTTTAAGCAGTCAGCAAAAAAGCTATTTCTGGACTAGCAGACATGCAGATAGATAGTGCTGGTGCACTATTGTTGCATAAAATGGCTGCCGATTAGGTATTGATAGTGACAAACTGAAGTAAAAAAAAGTTCGTTTTCAGCAGAAATTGGCTCAGTGCAGGCTTAAAAAAATCGTGCACTGCACCTACAAAACACATTATATTTAGATCGCTGAGTAAAAAGCCGGTTCTTCTTTAATATTTCTCCCTGATCTCTCCCTGACAGCAGCTGCAGCCTCTCCCTACACTAATCAGAGCAGAGTGACGGGCGGCGCTACGTGACTCCAGCTTAAATAGAGGCTGGGTCACATGCTGCAGTTAGCCAATAACAGCCATGCCAATAGTAGGCATGGCTGTGATGGCTTCTAAGGGAACACAGTTAAACGCTTGTTGATTGGGTGCTGTGCAGCCTTTCAAAAAGCGCCAAGAAAGCACCAAACCCGAACCCAAACTTTTACGTAAATGCTCGGGTTTGGGTCCGGGTCCCGAAAAAGCAAAAGTTCGGTACGAACCCGAACTTTACAGGTCGGGTTCGCTCAACTCTACTAGGGACCGATGCCGGTCCTAAGTGGCTTTGAGGTTACTACTAGAGTTGAGCGAACACCTGGATGTTTGGGTTCGAGAAGTTCGGCCGAACTTCCCGGAAATGTTCGGGTTCGGGATCCGAACCCGATCCGAACTTCGTCCCGAACCCGAACCCCATTGAAGTCAATGGGGACCCGAACTTTTCGGCACTAAAACGGCTGTAAAACAGCCCAGGAAAGGGCTAGAGGGCTGCAAAAGGCAGCAACATGTAGGTAAATCCCCTGCAAACAAATGTGGATAGGGAAATGAATTAAAATAAAAATTTAATAAATAAAAATTAACCAAAATCAATTGGAGAGAGGTCCCATAGCAGAGAATCTGGCTTCCCGTCACCCACCACTGGAACAGTCCATTCTCAGATATTTAGGCCCCGGCACCCAGGCAGAGGAGAGAGGTCCCGTAACAGAGGATCTGGCTTCATGTCAGCAGAGAATCAGTCTGCATGTCATAGCAGAGAATCAGGCTTCACGTCACCCACCACTGCAACAGTCCATTGGCATATACAGACGTGGACAAAATTGTTGGTACCCTTTGGTCAATGAAAGAAAAAGTCACAATGGTCACAGAAATAACTTTAATCTGACAAAAGTAATAATAAATTAAAATTCTATAAATGTTAACCAATGAAAGTCAGACATTGTTTTTCAACCATGCTTCAACAGAATTATGTAAAAAAATAAACTCATGAAACAGGCATGGACAAAAATGATGGTACCCCTAGAAAACACAGAACATAATGTGACCAAAGGGACATGTTAATTCAAGGTGTGTCCACTAATTAGCATCACAGGTGTCTACAACCTTGTAATCAGCCATTGGGCCTATATATATGGCTCCAGGTAATCACTGTGTTGTTTGGTGATATGGTGTGTACCACACTCGACATGGACCAGAGGAAGCAAAGGAAAGAGCTGTCTCAAGAGATCAGAAAGAAAATTATAGACAAGCATGTTAAAGGTAAAGGCTATAAGACCATCTCCAAGCAACTAGATGTTCCTGTGAGTACAGTTGCACATATTATTCATAAGTTTAAGATCCATGGGACTGTAGCCAACCTCCCTGGACGTGGCCGCAGGAGGAAAATTGATGACAAATCTAAGAGACGGATAATCCGAATGGTAACAAAAGAGCCTAGAAAGACTTCTAAAGAGATTCAAGGTGAACTTCATGCTCAAGGAACATCAGTGTCAGATCGCACCATCCGTCGTTGTTTGAGCCAAAGTGGACTACATGGGAGACGACCAAGGAGGACACCATTGTTGAAAACGAATCATAAAAAAGCAAGACTGGAATATGCCAAACTACATGTTGACAAGCCACAAAGCTTCTGGGAGAATGTCCTGTGGACAGATGAGACAAAAATCGAAGTTTTTGCCAAGGCACATCAGCTGTATGTTCACAGACGAAAAAATGAAGCATATCAAGAAAAGAACACTGTCCCTACTGTGAAACATGGAGGAGGCTCTGTTATGTTCTGGGGCTGCTTTGCTGCGTCTGGCACAGGGTGTCTTGAATCTGTGCAGGGTACAATGAAATCTCAAGACTATCAAGGAATTCTAGAGAGAAATGTACTAGCCAGTGTCAGAAAGCTTGGTCTCAGTCGCAGGTCATGGGTCTTGCAACAGGACAATGACCCAAAACACACCGCTAAAAACACCCAAGAATGGCTAAGAGGAAAAAATTGGACTATTCTAAAGTGGCCTTCTATGAGCCCTGACCTCAATCCT
The DNA here is from genome assembly GCF_014858855.1 of Bufo gargarizans. Classification (NCBI taxonomy): domain Eukaryota; kingdom Metazoa; phylum Chordata; class Amphibia; order Anura; family Bufonidae; genus Bufo; species Bufo gargarizans. The sequence continues at coordinate 171,268,630 of NC_058082.1, forward strand.
ATTGAGCATCTTTGGAAGGAGCTGAAACATGCAGTCTGGAAAAGGCACCCTTCAAACCGGACACAACTGGAGCAGTTTGCTCATGAGGAGTGGGCCAAAATACCTGCTGAGAGGTGCAGATGTCTCATTGACAGTTACAGGAAGCGTTTGATTGCAGTGATTGCCTCAAAAGGTTGCGCAACAAAATATTAAGTTAGGGGTACCATCATTTTTGTCCATGCCTGTTTCATGAGTTTATTTTTTTACATAATTCTGTTGAAGCATGGTTGAAAAACAATGTCTGACTTTCATTGGTTAACATTTATAGAATTTTAATTTATTATTACTTTTGTCAGATTAAAGTTATTTCTGTGACCATTGTGACTTTTTCTTTCATTGACCAAAGGGTACCAACAATTTTGTCCACGTCTGTATTTAGGCCCAGCACCCAGGCAGAGGAGAGAGGTCCCGTAACAGAGGATCTGGCTTCATGTCAGCAGAGAATCAGTCTGCATGTCATAGCAGAGAATCAGGCTTCACGTCACCCAACATTGGAACAGTCCATTGGCATATATTTAGGCCCCGACACCCAGACAGAGGAGAGGTTCATTCAACTTTGGGTAGCCTCGCAATATAATGGTAAAATAAAAATAGGATTGAATGAGGAAGTGCCCTGGAGTACAATAATATATGGTTAAGGGGAGGTAGTTAATGTCTAATCTGGACAAGGGACGGACAGATCCTGTGGGATCCATGCCTGGTTCATTTTTATGAACGTCAGCTTGTCCACATTGGCTGTAGACAGGCGGCTGCGTTTGTCTGTAATGACACCCCCTGCCGTGCTGAATACACGTTCAGACAAAACGCTGGCCGCCGGGCAGGCCAGCACCTCCAAGGCATAAAAGGCTAGCTCTGGCCACGTGGGCAATTTAGAGACCCAGAAGTTGAATGGGGCCGAACCATCAGTCAGTACGTGGGGGGGTGTGCACATGTACTGTTTCACCATGTTAGTGAAATGTTGCCTCCTGCTAACACGTTGCGTATCAGGTGGTGGTGCAGTTAGCTGTGGCGTGTTGACAAAAGTTTTCCACATCTCTGCCATGCTAACCCTGCCCTCAGAGGAGCTGGCCGTGACACAGCTGCCTTGGCGACCTCTTGCTCCTCCTCTGCCTTGGCCTTGGGCTTCCACTTGTTCCCCTGTGACATTTGGGAATGCTCTCAGTAGCGCGTCTACCAACGTGCGCTTGTACTCACGCATCTTCCTATCACGCTCCAGTGCAGGAAGTAAGGTGGGCACATTGTCTTTGTAGCGTGGATCCAGCAGGGTGGCAACCCAGTAGTCCGCACAGGTTAAAATGTGGGCAACTCTGCTGTCGTTGCGCAGGCACTGCAGCATGTAGTCGCTCATGTGTGCCAGGCTGCCCAGGGGTAAGGACAAGCTGTCCTCTGTGGCAGGCGTATTGTCATCGTCCTGCCTTTCCCCCCAGCCACGCACCAGTGATGGACCCGAGCTGCATTGGGTGCCACCCCGCTGTGACCATGCTTCATCCTCATCCTCCTCCACCTCGTCCTCCTCGTCCTCCAGTAGTGGGCCCTGGCTGGCCACATTTGTACCTGGCCTCTGCTGTTGCCAAAAACCTCCCTCTGAGTCACTTCGAAGAGACTGGCCTGAAAGTGCTAAAAATGACCCCTCTTCCTCATCCTCCTCCTCCTCCTCCTGGGCCACCTCCTCTTCCATCATCGCCCTAAGTGTTTTCTCAAGGAGACATAGAAGTGGTATTGTAACGCTGATAACGGCGTCATCACCACTAGCCATGTTGGTGGAGTACTCGAAACAGCGCAACAGGGCACACAGGTCTCGCATGGAGGCCCAGTCATTGGTGGTGAAGTGGTGCTGTTCTGTAGTGCGACTGACCCGTGCGTGCTGCAGCTGAAACTCCACTATGGCCTGCTGCTGCTCGCACAGTCTGTCCAGCATGTGCAAGGTGGAGTTCCACCTGGTGGGCACGTCGCATATGAGGCGGTGAGCGGGAAGGCCGAAGTTACGCTGTAGCGCAGACAGGCGAGCAGCAGCAGGATGTGAACGCCGGAAGCGCGAACAGACGGCCCGCACTTTATGCAGCAGCTCTGACATGTCGGGGTAGTTGTGAATGAACTTCTGCACCACCAAATTCAGCACATGCGCCAAGCAAGGGATGTGCGTCAAATTGGCTAGTCCCAGAGCTGCAACGAGATTTTGCCCATTATCACACACCACCAGGCCGGGCTTGAGGCTCACCGGCAGCAACCACTCGTCGGTCTGTTGTTCTATACCCCGCCACAACTCCTGTGCGGTGTGGGGCCTGTCCCCCCAAACATGAGTTTCAGAATGGCCTGCTGACGTTTACCCCGGGCTGTGCTGAAGTTGGTGGTGAAGGTGTGTGGCTGACTGGATGAGCAGGTGGAAGAAGAGGAGGAGGAAGCCGAGAAGGAGGAGGTGGCAACAGGAGGCAAAGAATGTTGCCCTGCGATCCTTGGCGGCGGAAGGACGTGCGCCAAACAGCGCTCCGCCTGGGGCCCAGCTGCCACTACATTTACCCAGTGTGCAGTTAGGGAGATATAGCGTCCCTGGCCGTGCTTACTGGTCCACGTATCTGTGGTTAGGTGGACCTTGCTACAGATGGCGTTGCGCAGTGCACACTTGATTTTATCGGATACTTGGTTGTGCAGGGAAGGCACGGCTCTCTTGGAGAAGTAGTGGCGGCTGGGAACAACATACTGTGGGACAGCAAGCGACATGAGCTGTTTGAAGCTGTCTGTGTCCACCAGCCTAAATGACAGCATTTCATAGGCCAGTAGTTTAGAAATGCTGGCATTCAGGGCCAGGGATCGAGGGTGGCTAGGTGGGAATTTACGCTTTCTCTCAAATGTTTGTGAGATGGAGAGCTGAACGCTGCCATGTGACATGGTTGAGACGCTTGGTGACGGAGGTGGTGGTGGTGTTGGTGGTACATCCCCTGTTTGCTGGGCGGCAGGTGCCAACGTTCCTCCAGAGGCGGAGGAAGAGGCCGAGGCGGCAGCAGCAGAAGAGGCCGAGGCGGCAGCAGCAGAAGAGGTAGCAGGGGGAGCCTGAGTGACTTCCTTGGTTTTAAGGTGTTTACTCCACTGCAGTTCATGCTTTGCATGCAGGTGCCTGGTCATGCAGGTTGTGCTCAGGTTCAGAACGTTAATGCCTCGCTTCAGGCTCTGATGGCACAGCGTGCAAACCACTCGGGTCTTGTCGTCAGCACATTGTTTGAAGAAGTGCCATGCCAGGGAACTCCTTGAAGCTGCCTTTGGGGTGCTCGGTCCCAGATGGCGGCGGTCAGTAGCAGGCGGAGTCTCTTGGCGGCGGGTGTTCTGCTTTTGCCCACTGCTCCCTCTTTTGCTACGCTGTTGGCTCGGTCTCACCACTGCCTCTTCCTCCGAACTGTGAAAGTCAGTGGCACGACCTTCATTCCATGTGGGGTCTAGGACCTCATCGTCCCCTGCATCGTCTTCCACCCAGTCTTGATCCCTGACCTCCTGTTCAGTCTGCACACTGCAGAAAGACGCAGCAGTTGGCACCTGTGTTTCGTCATCATCAGAGACATGCTGAGGTGGTATTCCCATGTCATCATCATCAGGAAACATAAGTGGTTGTGCGTCAGTGCAGTCTATGTCTTCCACCGCTGGGGAAGGGCTAGGTGGATGCCCTTGGGGAAACCCTGCCAGCGGAGTCTTCAAACAGCATAAGAGACTGCTGCATAACTTGAGGCTGAGACAGTTTCCCTGGTATGCATGGGGGTGATGTGACAGACTGATGGGGTTGGTTTTCAGGCGCCATCTGTGCGCTTTCTGCAGAAGACTGGGTGGGAGATAATGTGAACGTGCTGGATCCACTGTCGGCCACCCAATTGATTAATGCCTGTACCTGCTCAGGCCTTACCATCCTTAGAACGGCATTGGGCCCCACCATATATCGCTGTAAATTCTGGCGGCTACTGGGACCTGAGGTAGTTGGTACACTAGGACGTGTGGATGTGGCAGAACGGCCACGTCCTCTCCCAGCACCAGAGAGTCCACTAACACCACCACGACCATGTCCGCGTCCCTTACTAGATGTTTTCCTCATTGTTATGGTTCACCACAACAACAAAAATATTATTTGGCCCAATGTATTGTATTCAAATTCAGCGGGATATAAATTTGAGGCCTAGTATTTAGGCGCTGGGTGACCGGTATGGATTTAGTGACAGAATTAGACTTGGAAATGCACAGTAGCATGTGTGTGAAGTTATTCTGAATGACCCTATGTGCACCTTGAATATTATATACCCTTTTAGGGATAGATTTCAAATAGCTCTGATATAGCAGAAACCACTAAATTATGAAATTGGGAATTGTATTTCAACCCAGAACAAAAAATGTGCTTTGACGGACACTAAATAACTTTCCCATCCACAACAGGACAGCGGTAACGAGAGATTTAGCGGGATATAAATTTGAGGCCTAGTATTTAGGCACTGGGTGACCGGTATGGATTTACTAACAGAATTAGACTTGGAAATGCACAGTAGCGTGTGTGTGAAGTTATTCTGAATGACCCTATGTGCACCTTGAATATTATATACCCTTTTAGGGATAGATTTCAAATAGCTCTGATATAGCAGAAACCACTAAATTATGAAATTGCTAAATTGGGAATTGTATTTCAACCCAGAACAAAAAATGTGCTTTGACGGACACTAAATAACTTTCCCAGCCACAACAGGACAGCGGTAACGAGAGATTTAGCGGGATATAAATTTGAGGCCTAGTATTTAGGCGCTGGGTGACCGGTATGGATTTAGTGACAGAATTAGACTGGGATATGGCCAAAAAATAACCACACTATTGCTGGTTAAATGCACTTGGTGTGACAGCTTGACCAACTACACTACTGAGGGTTAAATCACTTGGTGACGGGCGCAGCTTGCCCCTGATGTAGTATATATATGGCCAAAAAATGAACAGACAATTGCTGGTTAAATGCACTTGGTGTGACAGCTTCACCCTGATGTAGGCTTTAGCCAAAAAACAACCACACCATTGAGGGTTAAATGCACTTGGTGACAGGCGCAGCTTGCCCCTGATGTAGTATATGGCCAAAAAATGAACAGACTATTGCTGGTTAAATGCACTTGGTGTGATAGCTTGACCAACCACACTACTGAGGGTTAAATGCACTTGGTGACGGGCGCAGCTTGCCCCTGATGTAGTATATGGCCAAAAAATGAACAGACTATTGCTGGTTAAATGCACTTGGTGACGGGCGCAGCTTGCCCCTGATTTAGTATATGGCCAAAAAATAAACAGACTATTGCTGATTAAATGCACTTGGTGTGACAGCTTCACCCTAATGTAGGCTTTAGCCAAAAAACAACCACACCATTGAGGGTTAAATGCACTTGGTCGCAGCTTGGATGCACTTGGTCGCAGCACCGCACAAGACACAAAATGGCCGCCGATCACCCCAGAAAAAAGTGACTGACAAACGGTCTGGGCAGCCTAAAAACAGTGAGCAATTGAGTATCAGCAGCTCAATGATCCACAGCTGCAGATCGATCAATTAATCAAGTGCTTTGGAGGAGTTAATCAGCCTAATCTCGCCCTACTGTCGCAGCCGCAACCTCTCCCTACGCTAATCAGAGCAGAGTGACGGGCGGCGCTATGTGACTCCAGCTTAAATAGAGGCTGGGTCACATGGTGCTCTGGCCAATCACAGCTATGCCAATAGTAGGCATGGCTGTGACGGCCTCTTGGGGCAAGTAGTATGACGCTTGTTGATTGGCTGCTTTGCAGCCTTTCAAAAAGCGCCAAGAAAGCGTCACAAAAGCGCCAAGAAAGCGACGAACACCGAACCCGGACTTTTACGAAAATGTTCGGGTCCGTGTCACGGACACCCCAAAATTCGGTACGAACCCGAACTATACAGTTCGAGTTCGCTCATCCCTAGTTACTACATATTAGAAACCTACCATAAATCGCCCCATTTTAGTACACCCCTTAAAGTATTAAAAATTACATTTAGAATTTTTTAACCCTTTAGATGTTTCACATGAATTATTGCAAATTGGAGATAAAGGTTTTTTTTGTACAAGAAAAAAATCTAAACTCCATATTTTTTACCATGAATCTGAAATTTTTTTAAATATCCCATTTGTGGCACTAGAGCGCTAGTTGACCCGAATTCCATCCTCAGAAATGAAGAAACACGTTGTGGATTTTGGGGTCTCATTTTTATGAAGATATTTTTTCAGATTCAGATAGCATTTTAGGTTTGCAGAGGCCTTGAGGTGCCAAAACAAAAGAATCCCCCCTAAAAAACCCTTTTTGGAAAATACACCCCTTGCTCACAGACTTGATTAGAATCAGGCTACGAAATTGAAAACATTTTTTTTTCGAATATGTGGTTTTAGTTTAAAAATGTTCATTTTCAAAAGGGGTACTAGTAGACAAAGCACCCACAAGTTACAATGTAATTTTTCCATAGTAGGGCAATTCCTTATATGTGGTTGTAAACTATTGTTTGGGCATGAAAGCTTCCAATAGGAAGGAACACTATTTGGCTTTTGGAACACAGATTTTACTTGAATGGTTTTTGGGTGCCATCTTGAGTTTGCATAGTACTAGTACAGTTGAAACGCACAAGAAGTGACTTCATTTTGGGAACTATAACCCTTAAATCTATCATCTAGGGGTATATCGATAATATTGGGGCTGGTAAAGAGTGCAAATTGAAGTGCCAAATATATTGTGCCCAGCTTGTGTCACTAGAAACTGCCCTGAAAGTTGTTCAGTTGGTTCTATCAGGTACCTCAGGACTTCACATATGACTGCTATGTGCCACCTACTTGCCACATGGCAGGGCTCAGAATGGAAGGAGCACCTTTGGCTTATTGAGCCAAGGATTTTGTTTGTGGGTGCACTGTCACATTTGCAGTAGGCTTTAGTGAACATTTTGTCCTAAATTTGTCCTAAAGATAATGTGCATCAGATTGTGCAGAGTTTTCAGATATACCATTTAAGTGCTAAATATATTGTGCCCAGCTCGTGTTCCTGGTGACAACCACCACACAATTTGTTAATATTGCTTCTCCCATGTACTACAGTACTCCAAATGTGGATGTTATCTGCTATCTGGGCTCAGATGGAAAGGAGCACCTTTGCTGTACAGGAACACAGATTTTGCTTGAACGGTTTATGGCTGCCTGGTTAAATTTACAGAGCCTTTGATGTACTAGTATAGTTGAAACCATTTAAGAAACAACATTCCTTAAGGTATTTATCTAGCAGAGGAGTGGGCATTTTGACCCAGATGTGGATCCAAAATAAATGTGCAGTAGATAGTGAGGGGGCAAAATTGCATTTTATTTCTCAGAAGTCCCAGTTCAACGATTCTCTGCATTAACCCATATAGGACTGCTATGTATAACCTGAACACACAGCATGGATGAAAATTAAAAAGGTAATGCAGCAGAGGTCAGAAGGGAGGGAGCAGCGTGCAGCATTTGGGGTGGTAAAAGCTGCGGAGTAAATCAAGGTAAAGAAAAAGGTGGTTTAAATTAAAAATTAAGTGATAATTTCTAAAACATTCTTTCATACACAGTCCTGGTTTATTGGGGCAGGTGTTGTATTGATAAATGGTGTCCTTTCTAATCCCTATCTTGGAACTTACTCTGCGCCTTTTTGTTCTTTATCTTTTCCTTGTTTGGGAACTTAGTTTGGAAAATGTTGCCCTGGTAAAACGTTATGCTATGGCCTGCACATTGATGTAGTAGGTATGTATTCTACAATGCCGTCTGTATAATATGCATGGGCAGTTTTTTGTATCACACACTCCATTTCTGCAGGGTTTTGTACGGCTTCAGGAATTGATCTAACAAGGTCACTATATTAGTCAATGATACATTCTGACTTGAAGGTATCTACTGGTACCTCGTAATGAGATGCAGTGGCTGCCATGGTCATTAATGATTGTTAATATAAGGACATCCATCTTATCATTATACTTGACACACAATACACTATTATTAAATACTTTTCTACTTGAGCCCCTCCGTAGTGTTTGGCCTACCAGTGTTTTTTTTCTGATGGTGCCACTTGCTGCTGTACTTCTGAAAGCGAGGTACTTGAAAAATAGGACACAAGTATAAAAATTATCCAGATAGAGGTGGCAACCCTAGTCCAGCAGGCACTAATGGGGCATTATTATTACTAGAGCACATTATGGGGCATTATAGGGGAATTAAAGGGGGTATTATAGGGCATTATTATTACTGGGTGCACTATAGGGAGTATTATTACTGGAAGTACTGTAAAACACATTACAATTCTGGCAGCACTACTGGTACAATATTAATGCTAGGGCAGTATAGGGGCATTATTATTACAGGAGGCACTTATTTTCTGTAGTATAGTTTTTTGGGGTATTAGAGTGCACAGTGGGCACAGTATTGGGGTTGGCTGCAGGTTGATACTGTTGAGGCACCAGGATGGGGAGCATGATCGAAAAATGAGAAATCTAAGATATCTGTGTGGCAAACTTTGCAAAGGTAAGACACGGCCGAAAGAAGTTGTCATAACAATCTTACCCTAATGGAGAAGATGAGGAAAAAGAATGTCTACATCAGTGGAGATGTCACTGAAAGAAGTCATTATGGTGGCTTGGCCCTGTGATCACAACAATAGTTTCAGAAGGGTGAGGGGAGAGGGTGAAAGAAAAAGTGTAATGTGAGCAAGCAGCATATAGAATGTGAGGAGAAAACACGCAGTGTGTATAACCATGTGCTGAAACTGAAAAGTGATGTGAACAGGATCCATGCAGTAATTGCCATAATGCATTTCAGTCACTCCCTGAAGATGAGGAAAGAGAATGAGTAGACACTACGGCAGGGCTAACCAACCTGTGGCTCTCCAGCTGTTGCAAAACTACAACTCCCAGCATGCCCAGACAGGCTACGGGTATCAGCCTACAGCAGGGCATGGCGGGACTTGTAGTTTTACAACAGCTGAAGAGCCGCAGGTTGGCCAACCCTGCACTACAGGATGTATTGCTTTATTCTTCTGTACGTATGATGGCGCTGAAAGACCAGGCAGGATCCTCAAGGTAAGGCTGGCTCTGTGCTGGCGGCCTCATGTCTTCAATTGCCTTTTCCATATCCTAAGTAAAGACAAGTGGAGAAGGAGAGCCCCCACAAAGGGGCGGCTTCTGGAGACGTGTATTTTATGGTGCTGTGGCAGTATATTTTGCTGCACTGTGATATTTGGATGAGTTTATATGGATGAGATTATATTGAGTGCTGCAACACTTGGGCAAGACCAAATCCCACACAAATGTTTTTTATTTTAATTTCTGCTTCCTCTTTCATCAATTCTCTGACATTTATTAGATAATTCCTGGTAACCCTCTTAACCACAAAAGTGTTCAAGCTTTTCATTTAAAACATCTATTTACTTATTTAAGATGCCCTATTTAATTTCTCTCTTGCTTGTAATAAATCCCATCGCATTAAAACCACATTGGTTCATGAACCCTTCCCAATCATTTAAATCATCTGTGTTGATGCCATCTTAAACCTTCAGGGATCTTTTTTTCACTGAAATATTTCTCTAAAGATATAATATCCCACATGGCTCTTATTTCTTTAACAATCAGAAATAAAAAATCTAATATTCACTCAAAATCATTCTTGTTACTATTACTTTCCTACTCAGTGTCAAATCGTTAATCAATATTAGGTTGGAAACTAGTTCTATGAGCAAAAATGTCCTTCTTAAAATGTAAAGCATCCAATATTACCTGACTAAACAGTAAATAAATAACCAGGGTTGCATAAATCACACATCTGGGAAGAGACTGACAAATACTGGGGAATTTTCATCTAATAGCCCTCAGAAGACCTGTGATGTTTTAGGCTAATTTAGTTGTCAGAATAGTGGAGGTGTTTAAATGCTGGAGTGCCCAGGTTGGGACCTCCACAGGACCCCACCCCTTAACACTGAACTCCATAGGGGACCGTGCCCTTATCTGTGACCTCCACTGTTCCCTGCCCCCTTAACAGAGACCTCCACAGCACCCGTCCCTTTAACAGTGACCTCGACAGTACTCCGCTGCCTTAACAGTGACCTCCACAGCAACTGCTCCTTTAGTAGTGGCCCCTGCCCCTTTAACAGTGACCTCCACGGCAGCCTGCTCCCTTAACAGTGACCTCTACAGTGCCCTCCCCTTTAACAGTGATCTCCACAGTGACCGCCCCTTTAACAGTGACCTCCACAGCAGCTTACCCTTTACAGGGAGTGCAGAATTATTAGGCAAGTTGTATTTTTGAGGATTAATTTTATTATTGAACAACAACCATGTTCTCAATGAACCCAAAAAACTCATTAATATCAAAGCTGAATATTTTTGGAAGTAGTTTTTAGTTTGTTTTTGGTTTTAGCTATTTTAGGGGGATATCTGTGTGTGCAGGTGACTATTACTGTGCATAATTATTAGGCAACTTAACAAAAAACAAATATATACCCATTTCAATTATTTATTTTTACCAGTGAAACCAATATAACATCTCAACATTCACAAATATACATTTCTGACATTCAAAAACAAAACAAAAACAAATCAGTGACCAATATAGCCATCTTTCTTTGCAAGGACACTCAAAAGCCTGCCATCCATGTATTCTGTCAGTGTTTTGATCTGTTCACCATCAACATTGAGTGCAGCAGCAACCACAGCCTCCCAGACACTGTTCAGAGAGGTGTACTGTTTTCCCCCATTTGATGATGGACCACAGGTTCTCAATGGGGTTCAGATCAGGTGAACAAGGAGGCCATGTCATTAGATTTTCTTCTTTTATACCCTTTCTTGCCAGCCACGCTGTGGAATACTTGGACGTGTGTGATGGAGCATTGTCCTGCATGAAAATCATGTTTTTCTTGAAGGATGCAGACTTCTTCCTGTACCTTGAAGAAGGTGTCTTCCAGAAACTGGAGTTGAGCTTGACTCCATCCTCAACCCGAATAGGCCCCACAAGCTCATCTTTGATGATACCAGCCCAAACCAGTACTCCACCTCCACCTTGCTGGCATCTGAGTCGGACTGGAGCTCTCTGCCCTTTACCAATCCAGCCACGGGCCCATCAAGACTCCCTCTCATTTCATCAGTCCATAAAACCTTAGAAAAATCAGTCTTGAGATATTTCTTGGCCCAGTCTTGACGTTTCAGCTTGTGTGTCTTGTTCAGTGGTGGTCGTCTTTCAGCCTTTCTTACCTTGGCCATGTCTCTGAGTATTGCACACCTTGTGCTTTTGGGCACTCCATGTTGCAGCTCTGAAATATGGCCAAACTGGTGGCAAGTGGCATCTTGGCAGCTGCACACTTGACTTTTCTCAGTTCATGGGCAGTTATTTTGCTCCTTGGTTTTTCCACACGCTTCTTGCGATCCTGTTGACTATTTTGAATGAAACGCTTGATTGTTCGATGATCACGCTTCAGAAGCTTTGCAATTTTAAGAGTGCTGCATCCCTCTGCAAGATATCTCACTATTTTTGACTTTTCTGAGCCTGTCAAGTCCTTCTTTTGACCCATTTTGCCAAAGGAAAGGAAGTTGCCTAATAATTATGCACACCTGATATAGGGTGTTGATGTCATTAGACACACCCCTTCTCATTACAGAGATGCACATCACCTAATATGCTTAATTGGTAGTAGGCTTTCGAGCCTATGCAGCTTGGAGTAAGACAACATGCATAAAGAGGATGATGTGGTCAAAATACTAATTTGCCTAATAATTCTGCACTCCCTGTAATAGTGGCCCCTGCCGCCTTAACAGTGACCTCAACAGTGCCCCCCCCCCTTTAACAGTGACCTCCACAGTGCCATGCCCCCTTAACAGTAACATCCACAGTAAATTCCCTTTAACAGTGACCTCCACAGCAGCTGCCCCTTTAATAGTGGCCCCTGCCCCCTCCTTGAGGAAGAAAAAAAGGTATTTGAACAGACCTCGTTTAAACTGAGAGAGCTCACAGAGAGTGCTCTCAAGTATAAATTGGATACAGAGTTTAATGAGAGAATCTTCTCTTCAGACATCTGTTGAGCGTTTCCAGAATCTTCTAAAAGATAGAAAGCACAGACAATTTACTAGGGACCTAACTGAATTCCGGGAGAACAAGGCATATAATTTTGAAAACAAGACAACTGCCCATGCTGAATCTGAGGTGTCCTCCCCTGAGGCAGATTTGTCTGACTCAGAAGTCTCAGGTATATCCAAAAATGGGGAAGGCAGTGGGGGAATGCAGATCGAGCAGGTGGGGGTTTACCTCCCTCCTCCTCCTCCTCCTCCTCTTTCTCATTTACTTCCTCCCAACAACGCCTGGTTCCTTTTCCATCCAGCAATCGGAGTCACTATCAGTTGAGAGAGCTTACAAAGGGGGGCGACAAGCACCCATAACTGACAGTCTTCAGATTATTAACCTTTCCTCTCGCGTACTCACACTGAAATCGGTATATTACAGAAAGGCCTCTCTTTTGTTCTGACCACAAATTTCAATACATTTACATGGATTAAAGATCTTAATTTCTTCTATAGAAGGTTGAAGTCGCATAAGTTTTATCAATACACCAATAGATAAACATGCATGGAATTGGGAATTAATACAGATGACTTCCCGAATTTCCAGATTCTGATGGATCCTTTGGAGGAGGGAATAAAGAAACCAGGGGATGGCCCCTTTACTAATCTCCGTCCAACAAGTACCAAACTACCACCCCCTATGAATTCAGAACACATTGATATCTTTTTACGATTAGTAAGTGCCGACTTAGAGCGACTCAATACTATCTAGCCAACACAACTTGTCTCAATGCCAATTCACACCTCTCAGGAATCTTGAGACTGATAATACTATTGTGATAAAACCATCCGATAAAAGGGGTAATATGGTTATACTTGACCATTCCAAATATCAGAAGATATATTTATATTTACTAAAGGATCTAAATAGCTTTAAAAGTTACCCTGCGATCCCTCCCCTAAATTTCAAACATTGCTTAATTCCATCCTTCAGCAAGGTCTGGAACAAGGAGTCATCAGTAAATATGAATATATATTCTTGCTTTCTAAATCTCCTCAACTGGCGACTTTTTATAGCCTCCCTAAAGCACATAAAGGGTTGAATCCCCTAAAAGGTCACCCTATTGTCTCAGGGGTGGACTCCCTTACCCATCACTGTGGCGTTTATCTTGACAGAGTCCTTAGAGAGTTCATATCTTGTTTGCCATCTTTTACAAGAGATACAATGGACTTCCTGCGCAAGATCGAAACCATCTTTATTGATTCCAATGTTATCTTGCAAGTATTGACGTGGAATCGTTGTACACCTCAATACCTCATGACAAAGGGCTAGCAGCAACAGCGTACTACCTGAGGTCCAGAGATATCCAATTCCAGAACCACAACCAATTAATTATGTGTCTCCTCGAATACACTGTTATGCATAACTTTTTCCTATTTAACTGATTCTTTTACCTACAGCTCTGGGTAGTCCATGTGCCCCGACGTATGCTATCTCCTCCTGGGCTGGTGGGAAGACAAGTATGTGTTCCCGGACCATAACGTCTGGTGGAACAATAAGATTGTGCTTTGGACCCGCTATATAGACAATATTTTTCTGATCTAGAATGATAGTAGGGAAAAGTAGGTAATTTTATTTCTGCTCTTAATGATAATGATGTAGGTTTGAGTTTTACCTGAGAGATACAGACTGAATGTATCACCTTCCTCGAAGTGGAAGTGAGACTGACAGCTGGCATCCTCACTACCACTGTATTTCGCAAACCCACCACAACCAATAACATTCTTCATTGGAGTAGTCACCATCCTTTTGCAGTAAAAATAGTTATTCCAAAGGGATAATACCTGCGCATGGGCAGGAACTGTTCTAACAACGAGAATTTTCACAATGAATCCAAAAAGCTACAAAATAGGCTACTCCAGAGAGGTTATCCCCGATTAATTCTAAAGGGAAGCATTTCATGTAGCAGAAAATAGTAACAGAGGCGACCTGTTGGTGCCCAGAACAAAGGAGATAAAAGGTGAAAGTCTGATGCGTCTGATCTCTACCTTTGATGTAGCTAACAGGGAAGTTCTAGCCATCTTGAAAACCTATTGGCCCATTTTGACTATGGATAATGATCTGTCTAAAGCCATCTCCCCCTTTCCAAAAATTACACACCGTAAAGGTAGGAGTCTAAAAGATAGACTCATACATAGCCATTACACTGGTGTGAGGAAAGAGGGTACTTGGCTTGGCAGGAAACCTAAGGGGATGTTTAGACACCCCCAGTAACTTCCGATGCTCTCCAGCACTTCCGTTAGGCTATCTGGAGCTGTGTGTTCCACACGAGCATTCCAGATACCGGAAGTCACGTGTCGCGTCACTGCGACGCGTTCCAATAACCGCTGTTATTGCGTCCAGATTTTCCATGTGGTGCCGGCGCTTAAATACTGAGTGCCGGCGCCCTTACACTAGCCGCATTAGTTTCCTGGATATCTATACAAGTGTGCTGTGGGCTCCCTGTCCAGTAAGTACAATATACTTAGACAGTCTATATGTATATCACCTGTCTTTGTGACACCTTCCTCTTTGGTTGCTGGTTCTGTATCTACTGGCAGAGTTACCTCATTATTTCTATATCTGATCTGCACAAGCCACTAATGGGAGCTAAGTATCTATTACATCTATCTATTTACATTACTCCTGGTCTATCACCCCCTGATGAACTGCCAGGTGCAGGTGAAACATGTCGGGATCTTTAAAGTTTTTAGGTATCTTTTTCCTTCTATGGGCTACTATTGGCTAATGCAGGCCATTTTTTGGGACTATCTCAGGAACGGTACATCCTAGAGAGCTGAGACCCAGTCTAAAACCTTCACGGACACCTGATGTACATATGTGACAAATTTGCTGAAGATCAGTTCAGTCGTTTAGTCGCTTATAAAGAACAGAAAGAAACTCCTTTTTATATATATGAGACTAGCAGAAGGACCCGGGTTCGCACAGGTATATTTCATCTATTTTATTTAATGTTTCTGTGTGTTGTTAAAAGATATCGATGGTATCCTCCATAACAGGGACCTCTACAGCACCCCGCCCCCACTGTCTGCTGAGCTGTGTATCTAATCCTATCCTATGTGATACTGTCCACTGAGCTATGTATCTAATCCTATCCTTTGTGATACTGTCTGCTGAGATGTGTATCTAATCTTATGTTGTGTGATACTGTCTGCTGAGCTGTGTATCTAATCCTATCCTGTGTGATACTGTCTGGTGAGCTTTGTATGTAATCATATCCTTTGCGATACCGTCTGCTGAGCTGTTTATCCAATATCCTGTATTGTGTGATACTGCCTGCTGAGCTGTGTATCTAATCCTGTCATGTTTGATACTGTCTGCTCAGCTGTGTATGAAATCCTATCCTGTGTGGTACTATCTGCTAAACTATGTATCTAATCATATCCTGTGTGATACTGTCTGCTGAGCAAAGTATCTAATCCTATCCTGTGTGATACTGTCTTCTAAGCTGTGTATCTAATCCTATTCTGTGTAATACTTGCTGCTAAACTGTGTATCTAATCCTATCCTGTGTAATACTGTCTGCTAAGGCTACTTTCACACTTGCGTTCAGAGCGGATCCGTCTGGTGTCTGTACAGACGGATCTGCTCCTATAATGCAGACGATGGGATCCGTTCAGAACGGATCCTTCTGCATTATATTTTAGAAAAAAATTCTACACTACGTGCAGAATTATTAGGCAAATTAGTATTTTGACCACACCATCCTCTTTATGCATGTTGTCTTACTTCAAGCTGTATAGGCTCGAAAGCCTACTACCAATTAAGCATATTAGGTGATGTGCATCTCTGTAATGAGAAGGGATGTGGTCTAATGACATCAACACCCTATATCAGGTGTGCATAATTATTAGGCAACTTCCTTTCCTTTGGCAAAATGGGTCAAAAGAAGGACTTGACAGGCTCAGAAAAGTCAAAAATAGTGAGATATCTTGCAGAAGGATGCAGCACTCTTAAAATTGCAAAGCTTCTGAAGCGTGATCATCGAACAATCAAGCGTTTCATTCAAAATAGTCAACAGGGTCGCAAGAAGCGTGTGGAAAAACCAAGGCGCAAAATAACTGCCCATGAACTGAGAAAAGTCAAGCGTGCAGCTGCAACATCACTGGAGTGCCCAAAGGCACAAGGTGTGCAATACTCAGAGACATGGCCAAGGTAAGAAAGGCTGAAAGACGACCACCACTGAACAAGACACAAAAGCTGAAACCTCAAGCCTGGGCCAAGAAATATCTCAAGACTGATTTTTCTAAGGTTTTATGGACTGATGAAATGAGAGTGAGTCTTGATGGGCCAGATGGCTGGATTGGTAAAGGGCAGAGAGCTCCAGTCCGACTCAGACGCCAGCAAGGTGGAGGTGGAGTACTGGTTTGGGCTGGTATCATCAAAGATGAGCTTGTGGGGCCTTTTTGGGTTGAGGATGGAGTCAAGCTCAACTCCCAGTCCTACTGCCAGTTTCTGGAAGACACCGTCTTCAAGCAGTGGTACAGGAAGAAGTCTGCAAGGTAAGAAAAACATGATTTTCATGCAGGACAATGCTCCATCACACGCGTCCAAGTACTCCACAACATGGCTGGCAAGAAAGGGTATAAAAGAAGAAAATCTAATGACATGGCCTCCTTGTTCACCTGATCTGAACCCCATTGAGAACCTGTGGTCCATCGTCAAATGTGAGATTTACAAGGAGGGAAAACAGTACACCTCCCTGAACAGTGTCTGGGAGGCTGTGGTTGCTGCTGCACGCAATGTTGATGGTGAACAGATCAAAACACTGACAGAATCCATGGATGGCAGGCTTTTGAGTGTCCTTGCAAAGAAAGGTGGCTATATTGGTCACTGATTTGTTTTTGTTTTGTTTTTGAATGTCAGAAATGTATATTTGTGAATGTTGAGATGTTATATTGGTTTCACTGGAAAAAATAAATAATTGAAATGGGTATATATTTGTTTTTTGTTAAGTTGCCTAATAATTATGCACAGTAATAGTCACCTGCACACACAGATATCCCCCTAAAATAGCTAAAACTAAAAACTACTTCCAAAAATATTCAGCTTTGATATTAATGAGTTTTTTGGGTTCATTGAGAACATGGTTGTTGTTCAATAATAAAATTAATCCTCAAAAATACAACTTGCCTAATAATTCTGCACTCCCTGTAAGTGTGAAAGTTGCTCAGACGGATCCGTCCAGACTTTACATTGAAAGTCAATGGGGACGGATCAGTTTGAAATTGAGCCATATTGTGTCAACTTCAAATGGATCCGTCCCCATTGACTTACATTGTAAGTCTGGACGGATCCGTTTGCCTCCGCACGGCCAGGCGGACACCCGAACACTGCAAGCAGCAAACGCTGCAAACGCTGCCAGACTGATGCATTCTGAGCGGATCCGCATCCACTCAGAATGCATTAGGGCAGTACGGATGCGTTCGGGGCCGCTTGTGAGAGCCTTTAAACGTAACTCACAAGCAGAGCCCCGAATGCTAGTGTGAAAGTAGCCTAAACTGTGTATCTAATCCTATTTGTGTGTCTGCTAAGCTGTGTATTTAATCCTATCCTGTGTGATACTGTCTGCTGTGCTGTGTATCTAATCCTACCCTGTGTGATGCTGTCTGCTGAGCTGTGTATCTAATCCTATCCTGTTTGATACTTTCTGCTAAGCTGTGTATCTAATATCCTATCCTGTGTGAGGGGCGTCACTCCTGCAGGAAGGAGCCCAGACACACCCCCTGCCACAATGTGTCCACCCTCAAAAGACAAACCTCAAACCCCCACTCCCAGATCTCGCTAAGCCATACCCCTGATCCAATTAGGCCACGCCCCTCCCAGTCCTCAGCCGAAAGGTATTGAAAAAAATCAACTTCTGTCAGCTGCAGGGGTGGAAGGGAGGGTGTGCTGCTGTCTTAGAGTGAGCTGTTCAAAGGGACACGCCACCGATTCGGTAAGGCCACGCCCCCTCCCACTCCTCAGCTGACAGTGATTGAAAAATTGAAGTTAAAAATCAACTTCTAGGTCCCACTAAACCATGCCCCAGATCTTGTTAGGCCACACCCACCACTCAGCCGACAGGGATTGAAAAAAATGAAGCTAAAAATCAACTTCTGTAAGCTGCAGAGGTGGGAGGGAGGGTGACTTTCTCCCTGCAGCTCACACTCGGATAGCACAGTGCTGTTGTCTTAGAGTGTGCGGCTCAAAAGGACATGGCCCTTATCCGGTTAGGCCACACACCCTCCCCCTCCTCAGCCGACAGGGATTGAAAAAATTAAGTTAAAAATCTATTTGTAGGTCCTGCTAAGCCATGGCCCCGATCTGGTTAGGCCACGCCCCCTCACACTCAGCAGACAGGGATTGAAAAAAAGTTAAAAATCAACTTCTGTTAGCTGCAGAGGTGGGAGGAAGGGTGACTTGAACAGCTCACTCTAAGACAGCAGCACTGTGCTGTCCGAGTGTGAGCTGCAGGGAGAAAAAGGACATACCCCTGATCCAATTAGATAACCCACCCCTCAGCTGACAGGGATTGAAAAAATTAAGTTAAAAATATAGGGAAGCCGGGTCCTTCAGCTAGGATATTATAATATTAAAATTGGTTTAATCACACATTCCTTGTTATCAGCTCATTTTCAAAATGTCATAATTTCTCAGATTACAAGGGTTAGAGTTAATATCAAAGAAATGGAGAAGTGTTGATATAATACAGTATATCAATCAGCAGGAGACTTATTGGAGATACATAATGGGCACTTTATCCTCTTGCGGTCTGAACATGAATTTTGATCTAATCTAAAACCTTTGTCAGTGTAGTCCATTTACCCTTAAGGATAGGAAGTTCTTACTTCCAGGGGCATTGCTAGGTTAGAACATTCGGGGCCTTGGTCCTCTGATTAGTAGCAGTCGGCACAGGAAAATACTGGCAATTAATATTGCCGGTAGAAAATATTTACTGGCCACTAAATTGCCGGCCTTCCCGTTGAGATACCGGCCGGGTATCATAACGCTAATGGGGGCATTACTATTCCTGGGGGCATTATTAATTCTAGGGGGAACTAATGGGCGCATTAAAAATATTGGGAGCCACAGTATGATAGCGACTTAACTCCCTGTGTTAAGCCACGCCCCCACAACTACACCCCCTTTGGGGTGTGGCTTAACTTGCCCGATATTTTTTGTTGGGAAAGACGGCAACCCTAGTGATGATATGGTGGGGTTTACACTTATATCACTTCTCCAATAATAATTTCTTTTATGGCAGAATTACTGATGAAGATTAAGGGTAAACAATTTTGGAGCATCTTTATTTACAACTCTATTGTTGTGTTCCTCTATTATTCTGCCTGGAGTATGGAGACTCTTGAATACATGGAGACTTTTTGTGACGCTAAGTTTAACTATGGAGTACACAGGCTTACATTGAGTATAATCTTGTAGACTGCAGTTGTCAATTGCTATAATCACAGATAAAATGAATAAGAAGCTCTACGGAAAGTCTCCTTGTGGTCCAAGTCTTATTAGCAACTGGGTGTTACCACTCCCCTTGTCAGTGAGATGTGTGACTACAAAGTGTGATATTGTCAGCAATGATTGGACACTGTCAGTATGCAGGAGCCCAGCCTTTTCACAAGGAACATGGTGACAACCAGTTGTAATTTTATTTATCGATTTCCAGGAGGAATGAGAGTGTTTAGTAAACAGACATGTCTAGAGAGGTGACAGGTCCTCTGAGGGGACCTGCACACCAGTACAGATCTCAAAACACAAAATGGGCAAATTTTTATTTCCGCACCAGATCTGCCTCAAAAACTGCATGTGTTAATTGCAGTGTTTGGTGTCGATTCGATGTGGTTTTGCCACAGATCTCACCCTTCTATTACAAATGGTGAAATCCGCACTCAAACAATTGACATGCTGTGGATTTCTAAATCTGCATGTTAGGTCAATTTCTACAAGGAAGAAAGAAGCCAAGTGTACATGATATGTGTCTAATCTCATACACTTTGCTGGTACTGTATCACGCTGAGGTTTTTCTGCTTGTAAGGGCTCATGCACACGACCGTATGCCCTCCGAGACATACTGTCCATGAGCGGCATACATCGTGCGCACGGGAGAGCACAGCATTATAGGTTACTATGATGCTGTGCGCATCGGCCCACCGGCGGGGCTATTGTCCCGCGGGACAATAGTCCCGCGGGCAACCCAATACGCACAGCATCTTAGAAACCTATGATGCTGTGCGCTCCCGTGCGCACGATGTATGCCGCTCTGGGACATATGGCCCGCTTACATGGACCGTATGCCTCGGAGGGCATACGGTTGTGTGCATGAGCCCTAAATCTGCACAGACATACAGCGCGTAATCTGCATCGTAGGCCTCTTTCACACAAATGATATGGATTGTGTCAGGATGCGTTCAGTGAAACTCGCACCATTTCGCAAGCAAGTTCAGTCAGTTTTCTCAGCATTCGTGTTCAGTTGTTCCGTTTTTTTCCACGCGGGTGCAATCAGTTTTGATGCATTTTCACATGCGCAATAAAAACCTGAATGTTTACAAACAACATCTCCTAGCAACCATCAGTAAAAAACGCATTGCACCAAGGCTACGTGAAAAACGCAGAATATAGAACATGCTGCGATTATCACACAACGCAGAACCGATGAGTGAAAAAACAACGCTCATGTACACAGACCCATTGAAATGAATGGGTCAGGATTCAGTGCGGGTGCTATGTCTTCACTACACGCAGCACACCCACACGGAAAACTCGCTCGTGTGAAAGGGACGTAATTGTTGTGCAGTCTGCAGGGTGATAACACTTTGCTGAGCGCCTGTATGGACCTGTCATCTATTATATGGTCATGTCATGTGGTGGTGTATGGTGGTATTATTGGTCATATTGGTGCTTGCATAGTGATAATATTCTCCTGGCATTGACCTAAAAAGCTATTGTACACTTGTCCCTGACTGAATGGTTAGGTGTTTCTGTATTTCACTAGCCATGACCAAGTTAATTCATCATAGCATGATATGTGGCATTTATGTGGGTTGGTGTGGTCTGGACACCAGGGCTGTCTTATAGCCCTAGTCTAGCCCTGGTCATCAGCGATGGAGTAACCAGCATAGGCTGCAGAGACGTCATGGTTTTTACTTTGTCCTGAATCCGAAAGTTTATTTCCTTTTGTTATTCTTATTGTAATGAAAGGTCAGAATGATAACTGAGTCTCTGAGCAAGTTTGGTGGGTGTGGATGGTGTCAAGGATAAATTGCAGGCGGTTCAAGGTTCTGGGAAAGTTACCTGGGATTTGGAAACACATTGAGGTTCAGCAGCTCCAGGATGCAGACATCCTGTTTATTCTTGTTATATTTAGCTTGAAGGAAGTGTTACCTGGGTCTGCTCTACATTCTCCAGTAGATTAGGACTATTACATGCAGTCTAGATGTCTGCTTCTAGAATAACCAGTGTTTGCCTACTGTTTATTGAACTACAAATGTTCAAGAAATATTCAACGAATGGTGGCCAAGAATACTGCAAAGTATACTAGCATTTATAAGGAACCTGTAACCATGATCTATTTTCCAGGCAATAAGTGATTGCTGGAACTGGATAAAGACACACCAAGACAAGTGGTAGTGTGGTGAGGATTGGGGAATTCCTCCTTTTGTTACATTTTTATCTATTTGCATATTTATTTATAGGGTTGGAGAATCCTTTGAATATACAGATTGGTCCAAAAGTATGGAGACACCTGGATAAATTAAAAAGTTCTTTGGGAATGCCATCCTTTGTGTGGCATGTTGTTATGGGGAAGGGGGCAAATCTGTGGGGGTCGGTATCCAACACAGCAGCCATTTTGAAAAGCTGCCCTCTTAGAATCAAGTCCATATTTTCAACTGGGAGGAGGTGCGTGAGACATATGTATCTGAATGAGGAATCCAAATCTGTGCTTACATGTGTCGTACCTTTATTCCTGACAAAGTTATCATTTTTTCTGTGACATGGAACATAATGATCCACTACAGCATGGATGTCAAACTCATGGCCCTCCAGATGTTGCAAAACTACAACTCCCATCATTCCCTGATAGCTGTAGTATGCCCAGGCATGATGGGAGTTGTAGTTTTGCAACAGCTGGAGGGCCACGAGTTTGACATCCCTGCACTACAGGATATGCTTGATGTGCTCCCCGTTGTTTTAAATTCTCTGATTCCTGATGCACCTTGGCATAAATGCTTGCAATGGCATGAAGGATGTGTTCCATGTGTGCCACACTCTGGATTTTCACCATAGGCGTGCGCAGCCTATTGCATTAGGGTGTGCACCCTAAAGCACAAAAACACACGCCCCGCGCACGTGTGTATTTGTGTATGTATGTATGTATATATGTGTGTGTGTGTGTGTGTATATATATATATATATATATATATATATATATATATATATACACACACACTGTATATATATAATTATATACACACCCACATATACACACAGGCTGGGCCTCACCCTAGCATTGCCCTGTATAATTTAACCTGATACCCCTCAGTTATATTATATAACTGAGGGGTATCAGGGTACATTATACAGGGGGTAATATAACTAAGGGGTATCTATCAGGGTACATTATACAGGGGTAATACAAGTGAGCAGGGCTATCAGGGACATAATACAGGGGTGAGGGGTAAGATAAGTTATATTACCCCTGTATAATGTCTGATAGTAGCCTAGCCCTCCTCGGTTATATTTCCCCTCATGTACCCTGATACCCCTAGTTATATTATCCCCTGTATGATTTACCCTGATACCCCTCAGATATATTATATAACTGAGGGGTATCAGGATAATACAGGCGACAACAGAGGATTCGTAGCACTGTGGGACGGGGGGGTACATACTACTTTTTTTATATGCCCAGCCCTCACCTCACCAGCTAGCAGACGGCCAGGCGCGCAGGCAGGGTAATACTATTCAGATGCAGCGTGACGTGACGTCAACGTCAACTCAGCCTGCGCCGCACAGCACGCACTTCCCTCTCTGCCTCTGCCGGGTCCGGGACTCCGCCCCCTATTTGAATACTAGCCACCGCCCGCCGGCAGCCCACAGCCAGATATTGTAAATGAATTGACAGCGCGGCGGGCGGCGGCAGCCAGCAAAACAGACAGGGAAATAGGCTGGGGGGCAGTGCGCATGGAGGCGACGAACCTATTAGAGTGTGCCCAGGCACACCCGGCACACCCCGTGCGCACGCCTATGATTTTCACTGCATGAAACTTGACATCACGTCCATAATGTGAGGGGGGCACCAACCTGCTCAAAGAACACTGGTAATGTGTGATCATTTTTTGCACAATGACATAGAAACATAGAATGTGTCGGCAGATAAGAACCATTTGGCCCATCTAGTCTGCCCAATATATTAAATACTATGAATAGCCTTTGGCCCTATCTTATATGAAGGATGGCCTTATGCCTATCCCATGCATGCTTAGACTCCTTCACTGTATTTGCAGCTACAAATTCTGCAGGAAGGCTATTCCATGCATCCACTACTCTCTCAGTAAAGTAATACTTCCTGATGTTACTTTTAGACCTTTGCCCCTCTAATTTAAAACTATGTCCTCTGTAGCAGTTTTTCTTCTTTTAAATATTCTCTCCTCTTTTACCTTGTTGATTCCCTTTATGTATTCAAAAGTTTCTATCATATCCCCTCTGTCTCGTCTTTCTTCCAAGCTATACATGTTAAGGTCCTTTAATCTTTCCTGGTAAGTTTTATCCTGCAATCCATGTACTAGTTTAGTAGCTCTTCTCTGAACTCTCTGCAAAGTATCAATATCCTTCTGGAGATATGGTCTCCAGTACTGAGCACAATACTCCAAATGAGGTCTCATTAGAGCTCTGTAGAGCGGCATGAGCACCTCCCTCTTTCTACTGGTAATGCCTCTCCCTATACACCCAAGCATTCTGCTAGCATTTCCTGCTGCTCTATGACATTGTCTGCCTACCTTTAAGTCTTCTGAAATAATGACCCCTAAATCCCTTTCCTCAGATACTAAGGTTAGGACTGTATCACTGATTTTATATTCTGCTCTTGGGGTTTTACACCCCAGGTGCATTATCTTGAACTTATCAACATTACATTTTAGTTGCCAGATTTTTGACTATTCCTCCATTTTTCCTAAATCCTTTTCCATTTGGTGTATCCCTCCAGGAAATCTTTGTGTCATCAGCAAAAAGACACACCTTACCATCGAGGCCTTCTGCAATTTCGCTGATAAAGATATTAAACAATATGGGTCCCAGAACAGATCCCTGAGGTACCCCACTGGTAACAAGACCATGGTCTGAATATACTTCATTGACTAAAACCCTCACGCATTGCACCCGCGCGGAACTCTCGCTCGTGTGAAGAGTGACAGCAGTGTCATTGCTGTGCTCTGTGCTTTGCTGTGTCATTACATTAGATATTTAGTTAGTTAGCTTATATATATATATAATATAGATAGTTAGTGGGAGGTCATATCCTGATATAGTGTAGCTGAGGTTCTGCTGTCCATACATACATGCTACAGACATAGTGCTGTGATGTCACAATTTCACAACAATACTTAGTGCACCAATCAGTAATATGTAGTCAGACCTGCTATAATGTGAAGTTGCAGGTATTGCGCCAAAATATGCGCATCATTAATTGTCCATTTGCACAATCGCCAATATATTGGAGCAAACCATTTTCTCCAGTCTCAGGAAACTTCTAGCAGCTTGAAAAATTTAGCAAAAGTGACCCACTCCTGTATTGCGCGCGCAATACACACATATTACATTGCCCATTTTCGCAATCAAGAAAATAATGGTGAACTCTCGAATTTATGATGAATATTTGCCCAAATAATCATGGAATATTGCGAATTCGAATATTGTCCCTGCCGCTCATCACTATTCATTAACCCTCATTAATAGACAAATGTCCAGACTTCACAGTACCCCTGCTCCAGGGCATTACAATCTGTCCAGTCCGCATTTGTGTCAGACCAGTATCAAATGTTTTGTTTGTTCATCTCCTCGTTCACATAGAAGTTTGCTTCATCACTGGACTGGACTGTCTCTGTGAAATGTGGGTCCCATTGCAATTACTGTTATACTCATACTCATTAAGATGAAGCAACAACTGGATCTTTTTGTGTAGTATTCATCCAATGGTAGTTAAAGTAGTTTTCCTGTGACAGATGGCGGGTGCTACAATGTAAGGCCAGGACGGCCATTGTTGTTGTTTCATCTGTGGCATTCTGTTTGTCAAAATTTGGCAAGAAATCCACTCCAATGACTCAGGTACAGTGAGATTCCATTCTCCAGAGCATGGCACACATGCAACACATCCTGGACGCTTGTTCAAGCATTTCTGCTGAGGTGTTATGCTCACTGCATCTTGAATGGGAGAACAGGATCGCCTTGATTATTCGAAACAATGGGGGGCAGATGAAGCATATTCTTTGGTGGATCGTTGTTGTGTACCATGTCAAGGAACAATTGTTAATAACTTTGACATGAATAAAGCTATGTCACATGTAAGCACAGATTTCAGATACATACCATATTTTTCGACCTTTAAGATGCATATAGGGTCCATAAGACGCACCTAGATTTTAGAGGACAATAAGAAAAAAATGTTTTTCATTAGACCTCAGGTCAGACCACCAATCAGACCCCCAATGTTAATCAGACCTCAGCTAACAGCCCCAATCAGACCCCTAATGTTAATAAGACCCCAACAAGACCTCAGCTCAGACCCCAATGTGAATGACCCCCAATCAGATCTCAGATAAGAGTCCCATGCCTCTCATCAGCCCCCATATGCCTCTCATCAACCCCCATTGTCTCTCATTAGCCCCCAGCAGCCTTTCATCAGCCCCCATATGCCTCTCATCAGCCCCCAGCAGTCTCATATCAGCCTCCAAACCCCCAGCAGCCCATATTGCCTAATATCACCCCCAGAAACCCCCATTGCTTCTCATATTAGCCCCCAGCAGCCCCCAGTGCCTCATAAATGCCCCCAGCAGCCCCCATTGCCTAATATCAGCACCCATTGCCTCTCATGTTAGCCCCCAGCAGAGCCCATTGCCTCAGATCAGTTCCCATTGCCTTAGATCAGCCCCCAGAAGCCCCCTCATAACAAAAAAAAATAAAATTATCTCTCCTGCTCTGGACACCGCCTTTCTCCTCCGTCGGCTGTGCTGTGATCTGACACGCACAGCGTGAGGTCACAGAGTACCCTCACACTGCGCAACCACTACACAGACGACAGCAGAGGACCAGGAGGCGGAGAGTACAGAGCCTTCACCGCTTCCCGGTCCTCCGGTACTAATGAGCGCTTCCATAATGAAAGCACTCAGTAAGTATTCGCCCCATAAGAATCTGGGACATTTTCCCGTGACTTTTTGGGAAAAAATTTGTTTTGTTGGGTGAAAAATACTGTATGTGAAATACACCCCTTGCCATTTGAAAATATCGACTTAGTTTCAAGCTTTCAAAATGATGGCCGTGTTGGACACTGCCCATCACAGATTTGGCCTCTTCTCCTTAGCAACATGCCACACACAGGATGGCCTTCCCAACTATCTTTTTCCATTTAATCAGACCACCCTATGTATGGGAATTGCAATGTCATTTCTCTAATGTAATGTTTATAACAGGAACAACAAGCATTTGTAATGTGCCTTTCTAACAAGTGACTGGTCTGTGGGACAAGTATTATCAGACAGTTTACATTTTATTTCAGAAAACTATTTTTATGAGTTTATTTGCATTCTCATTAATTATGGGTTTTTTTTCAGTGTTTTTTTACTGAAAGGGTTGGCTGGGATTGGACAACATCTAGCTAATTGGGAGAAATGCCATACAAAAAGACCCATTAGTTACCTGGTAAAATCCTAGTACAGAGCTGAGGCCAGAGATAAGCTGCAGCAGTCATGTGTTGTCAATGTGATACCATCACTGCAGCTATAGTACGTAAGCCAAACCCCAAGACCAGAGTGACTGCACTGTTAGGAAGGGTGGGATTTACCGGGTAGGTAATGGGTCTTTTGGTTTTCTTTTTATGGCATTCACCTCCCTCATCTAGACTTTGATCTTGTGGCTCAGTGGTGAGGACAGGCACCAATGAACTGTAATGGCTATCTCTGTATGGTGCTGTGCTATATGTTCTGGTCATAAATATGAATAAAATAATAATAATGAGCCCTTTAAAAGTCTTCTCGATAGTAGTAGTCTGCTTTGTTTCTAAATATACTGTTGTTCTGTTAGTAAAACCAATTTGCAGCGCATCGTAATGGACAATGTCACTGAAGTCTTAGATCTGTTGGCGCAAACCAATGTCTTGTATTTGTTACATATGGTTGAGAGGAAGAAGTATTCTCTAAACAAAATTGTGCCTGGCTAGAGTTTTCTCATATTATTAGATTGTAAACAGAAATAGCTCTATGAAGATTGGTTTTCAGGGCTTATTTCAGATATAAACAGAACAGAGAAGGCACAAAAGGAAAAAAGATTCAAATATTTTGTGTACCTATAAATAAACACGCCTGTGTCTCGCCCTGCCAACGTGGAATATCTGCATGGCTGTTTTTGCAGTAATTAATAGAGAGTAGAAGCGAACTATGAGAATAACAGGAGAGCAGATTACACAGTGGCCTCTGTGTCAATGTCCCCAATCATTTATGGTCATGGAGTTCTAAGAATTCCAATTAGAACAAACATATTCTGCTCTTATTTGACTTTTCTCCTTTTCCTTTGTACTACATGATTAAGTATTGTCATATGAAAATTTTATTTCTTGCAGATGGCCTTGATGCAAAAAAAAAAATCAGTCTTGGTTTGGTATGTCTATTTTTGTTACAAAATTATAGGTGCAGGACACATTTTGTAAACTATAAAACTTTCAAAGCTTGGAGATATATTTGCTTAAAACATTTTTTTTAAAAGCTTTATTGTGGAATATGTGGATTTTTCCTGATATTCTACAACCAAATATGGACTGACAGCAGAAGAACAGAGGCATTCATGGGAACTGCTAATTGTGGCAAAAAGCATTGGTGGGGGGTAATTTGTCCAAGTTCCTCACTCACCCACTGGCCTTTGTAAAGAGGGGTTTTATTGTACCACATCATCAATACTATAGCAACGGTGATATACATAATTCAAACTAGCCAACTCAGTCAGTAAAATATAAAGTTAATTAGGAGAAATTTGTAAGCTAAAGGCATCCGAATTTGGTCTCAATTTGTACCAAGAAAGTGGTGTATAGAGATGAGTGAATTTCACTGGATTCCGTTACCACGGACCATAATGCAATTGTATGACGCAATGCATAACGGAATTCCTTTAGAGGCATTCCATTATTCATTCCGTCATACAAGAAGTTTATGGGCTGCAAAAAAGATCCATTCTGTTTCCGTAATTCAGGGGAGTGCTCTCCTGCGTAACAGAAATGGGAAGAATCTGTTTTGAAGCCCGTAGACTTCTATTATGATGGAATGAATAACTAAATGCCTCTAAAGGCATTTCATTCTGCATTCCGTCATAGAATTGCATTATGGTCTGTGGTAACGGAATCCATAATGCAATTCACTTTTTACCAGCAAACTAAGCGTGAACGAATTTCAGAACCTGAAATTCACTCCTCTCTAGTGGTGTACATATCTTGTGCCAGATCTATTATGTGTTTTAATATGCATTTCTTTGGCTCATTGTACAAGGGGCTCAGCTTATTATAAAATAGTATGGATCAAATTTGGTAACATCATGCGCCAAACCAGCAGCAAAGTACTGTAAGTTAACATCTAGTAAGTTGCACTATATTGGATACATTCAAATATTTCCTGCTCACATAGCAGCAAGATGCTACCAGAGAACTTAATATGGGGGTCCTTGCAGCAACTCTTTGGCCCTTTTCACTAGAGAAAGTATTCTGCGCGAGTGCAATGCATGATGCGAACGCATCAGGCCCGCACGGAATCTGGACCTATTCATGTCAATGGGGCTGTGTACATGTGCGTTGGTTTTCACGCTTCACTTGTGCATTGCATGAAAATCGCAGCATGTTCTATATTCTGCGATTTTCAAGCAATGCTGGCCCCTAAGATGTGATGGTTGCTAAGAGATGTTGTTTGTAGCCATTCAGTTTTTTATCATGCACGTGCAAAACACATCAAAACGCATTGCACCCGTGCAATATAAACTGAACAAATGAATGCGATCGCAGGCAAAACTGAATGACTTTGCCTGCGAAATTGCGCATTTTTTACTGAAGGCATTCACAACGCATCTGGACCTAATCCGGACATGCTCGTCTGCAAGGGGCCTTAGAAGGTAGGTCCTGGGGAAAAGAGGACACTGGTAGCTTTCTTCTATACCTAGAAGTCATCTCAGCTCTGATCGTGTCTATAATAATAAACTGGGTAGTTTATTTAATAATCTATTACGTTTTTTATATGAACATAGGCTGGTTGAGGTGCTGTATATTGAATATATGTATGTAGTGCAGTAAGTCTACTTGTGCAGGGGGTGGAAGACTAGGGGCCCACCTTGCTCAGGGGCCCACCGGGGGATTAACCTGTACCCCTGTGGGCCAGTCCAAGCCTGATAATAGAGAATCTTCCCCATTAACTGCACATGGCCAGCAGTAATGCTGTTTTGTTAAATCGGTTCTCTTAAATCTTTTATAATCAATTTAAAGGGCCTCGTACACGCAGCGATAATAGTTTGGTTGCCAGTCATTGGACAGTGTATACATGTGCAACAATTGAATGCTGGAAGACAATTCACTTGTCTGTCGTTTATCACATCTTTTATGTTGACAGAATAATTGTTTGTCGGCGGCACATCCACTTATGTAGATAGGCATCATCCTGTCATTTGTATTGCAATCAGCATGAGAGGAGGAAAGAAAAATGAACAATCGCATGAACAATCACACTATGTTGTAAAATAAAATGCTAGTCTTGTTAGTCTAAATCACTATATTAAATATCAACAAGAATTGTAATCACTGGCGCTAATCCGCAATGCAAACTGATAGTGCTGCAGGAAACTCTTGGTACCGCAACCGACTAAAATAATTGCAATATAAAAAACAGTATTGTTTCTGCACAAACTACAAAATATAAATCATCTCTTAATTGGCTCCTGTTGAGATTCCACCACATCCAATATTCCCCTATACGAATAGTGCTGTTGGTTTGTGATATAAATCCCAGAAGAAACGAAGGTAGGAGTTATTTATATCACAAACCAACTGCACTATTTGTATAGGGGATCATTGGATGTGGTGGAATCTCAACAGGAGCCAATTAAGAGATGGTTTATATTTCATAGTTTGTGCAGAAACAATATAGTTTTTTAAATCACCATATTGTCAATATACCTTATTTTTCACCCCATAAGACGCACTGTTTCCCCCCAAAAGTGTGTGTGTGGGGGGGGGTGGCAGTGCGTCTTATGGGGCGAATGCTGCCATTCTTACATCGCTAACTCTGATACATCTCCAGCTGCGATGCTGCACAGCGCACCGATGTATCAGCGGGGCGGGAGAAGGGGCTGGAGGCTGGCAACGCCCGGTGCAGTCACTGTACTCTTACACCGGGCCCCGCCACTCACAGCAGTATAGATATCTAAACAGTAATCCTTAAGAGCAGCGCTATCCTGTTTACTACCTTACAATCAAGCTCCGGTAACAGGCAGAGCGGGCGGCGGCGTAACGTCACCCACTCACTTCACGTGCCTGCTCCTCCCATTTTATGAATGGAGCAGGTGCGTGACGTAAGTGAGTGATGTTACGCCACCGCCCGCACTGCCTTTTACTGGAGTTTGATTCTAAGGTAGTAAACAGGATAGAGCTGGTTTAAAGTTAAAGTTACTCGTGGTTAAGGATTACTGTTTAGATATGTATACTGCTGTAAGTGGCGGGGCTCAGTGTATTGGGGGACACTGTTATGGGGGGTCTGTTGATGACACATATAGCATAAAATGCTATATAGTGTCATCCACAGATCCCCCCCATAACAGTGTCATCCACAGATCCCCCTCCCATAACAGTGTCATCCACAGATCCCCCTCCCATAACAGTGTCATCCACAGATCCCCCTCCCATAACAGTGTCATCCAAAGATCCCCTTCCCCATAACATTTTCATCCACAGATCCCCCATAACAGTGCCATCCACAGATCCCCCATAACAGTGCCATCCACAGATCCCCCATAACAGTGCCATCCACAGATGCCCCCCATAACAGTGCCATCCACAGATCCCCCATAACAGTGCCATCCACAGATCCCCCATAACAGTGCCATCCACAGATCCCCCATAACAGTGCCATCCACAGATCCCCCATAACAGTGCCATCCACAGATCCCCCTCCATAACAGTGCCATCCACAGATGCCCCCCATAACAGTGTCATCCACAGATCCCCTCCATAATAGCGTCATCCAAAACTCTCCCCATAACAGTGTCATCCACAGATGCCCCCATACCAGTGTTATTCATAGATCCCCTCTATAACAGTGTCACCCACAGATCCCCCATAATAGTGTCAGCCAGAGACTGCCATTAATTCAAAACCCACCAAAATCACACCTTTTGGTTCAAAATATTTGTTTTCTTATTTTGCTCCTCAAAAACCTAGGTGCGTCTTATAGGGTGAAAAATATGGTATATTCTATTAATAGGAAACATATCTGTCCATGTAATAGGGACTTTACACATCATATAAGTCAGGCTGAAGGAGACCTACCATCTGTGTTTCCCATTAGGTTCAATCAAATTCCACATGAGCCTATTATGACTTTATGCAGAATATGTAAATATAGAGCCACGGATAAGACTTGATCCCCTATGAGATCAGGAAAGGCTTTCTTAAAGAAGACTAAGAAAAACTGTTTTGACCTTATAATATCAGATCTGATCCCTACTTGACACCATTATTACAGCTCCTTTAAGGAACCATACTACTGTGGGGCTGAGACAATAGCGAAGTCAGGAACTAGCCAGGGTTTGCAAAAAGAAGACAAGCAGGTGGCTTCAGGCCAGGGATTATAAGAATCGTTGTCACCAGGAAGTTGGAGGTTACAACCAGAGGAACAAGACAGTGCCAGGTGAGATAAAACAGGAGCAAGCTTAGGGATAAGGCAGAGGTCAGAATCAGACAGAAAGACAGAATCAGGAACAGGGCCGAGGTCAAGAGGTAATATTAGTAGAATATAATGCACAAAAGTAAAAGGACAGGCGCCAGGAAAGGTTTCTGTCTGTGAAGTTTACCCTGGTTTCAGTAACAAGTCAGAATTACGTCAGAAAAAAAGAAAGCATTATGTACAACAGAGCACAGAATAAAAGCGTGACCACCGCTTACACACCCTGTCGCTAGGAGTATGGTCAAGTGAGAGAGAGAGAGAGAACTACGTGGAAACCCGGAAAAAAAAAACCTAACAAAAAACATTGACATATTGCTAAATTAGTGGGGGATTTCATTGTCAATGTTCCTGCAGGGATCTTCTATTGAGTTGTGCTGAAGTTCCCTGCACACCATGTGGCCAGAACAGTAACTATGCATAGAAAAAAATTGTGCCTAGAACTGGTGGATCTCCTGACAGTTGGACTGCCATTAAACAGAAATTGAAACATACTGTAATAGCAATATGCCAGTGCTCTCTGTGATAGGAAAACCCTTTTGGGATAAAACTAGTCCCCATCCTGGCCAGGGAGCAATCATTCTAATAATTTCTATTCATTTTAATGGGACAGAACATGTCCGTGTGGGATCTGTTTGCTCTGGAGATCATGAGTGCCCCAACTGATGGAACCGCATCACAATGATTGATTTGATCCCATAAAGATGTTTTCTGGGACAACCAAAAACTTTGTAGCCTTTAAGAAATTTAGAATACTATTCTGTCATATATCAGTTCCTGTTAATGATGTCAATAAAGTTTTTTTCCCTCCAGTATTTAAATATTGTTCAGCTATCCTCAGGATAGTTCATCAATATCAGATACGTGGGGGTCCAACACCCACCAATCTGCTGTTACAGGCAGCAGCTGATACTAGGAACTATTCAGTGGATGGAATGCTTTGTCCACAGTGTAGTTTCCAGTGTTGTCATACTGCAGTTCAACTCCAATTCACTTGAATAGGAGCTGAGCCGAAGTAGCCTAGCAGGGCCCCTACCCAGTGGGTGGAACCATGTTTCCCACGCTGATGGTTGCCTAAAGCAGTTGATCATGAGGATGCCTGGTGTCGGACCCCCACTAATCTGATATTGATGACCTACTGTATCCAGAGAATAGGCCATCAGTATCTACCAGAAAACTACTTTAATGTACACTCACCTAAAGAATTATTAGGAACACCTGTTCTATTTCTCATTAATGCAATCTAGTCAACCAATCACATGGCAGTTGCTTCAATGCATGTAGGGTTGTGGTCCTGGTCCCGACAATCTCCTGAACTCCAAACTGAATGTCAGAATGGGAAAGAAAGGTGAGCTACAACAGCAGAAGACCCTACCGGGTACCACTCATCTCCAATACAAATAGGAAAAAGAGGCTACAATTTGCACAAGCTCACCAAAATTGGACTGTTGAAGACTGGAAAAATGTTGCCTGGTCTGATGAGTCTCGATTTCTGTTGAGACCTTCAAATGGTAGAGTCCGAATTTGGCGTAAACAGAATGAGAACATGTATCTATCATGCCTTGTTACCACTGTGCAGGCTGGTGGTGGTGGTGTAATGGTGTGGGGGATGTTTTCTGAGCAGACTTTAGGCCCCTTAGTGCCAATTGGCCATCGTTTAAATGCCACAGGCTACCTGAGCATTGTTTCTGACCATGTCCATTCCTTCATGACCACCATGTACCCATCCTCTGATGGTTACTTCCAGCAGGATAATGCACCATGTCACAAAGCTCGAATCATTTCAAATTGGTTTCTTGAACATGACAATGAGTTCACTGTACTAAAATGGCCCCCACAGTCACCAGATCTCAACCCAATAGAGCATCTTTGGGATATGGTGGAACGGGAGCTTCGTGCCCTGGATGTGCATCCCTTAAATCTCCATCAACTGCAAGATGCTATCCTATCAATATGGGCCAACATTTCTAAAGAATGCTATAAGCACCTTGTTGAATCAGTGCCACGTAGAATTAAGGCAGTTATGAAGGCAAAAGGGGGTCCAACACCGTATTAGTATGGTGTTCCTAATAATTCTTTAGGTGAGTGTATATCTGTACAGAATAAATCAAGGCAACTGGACTTACTGTAGATTTCTTGAAAACGTTTCACTCGTTCTTCCAACAAGCTTTCTCAATTCTGAGTGACTGTACAAGAATTCTCTGGGAATAAATATGTAACTGAATTAACATCTGGTAATTATACCCAGCATGGGGTCAGAGGTCATTATACCCAGCATGGGGTGAAAGGTGTTGATGCCATTATCCTAATTGGAGTCAGTAGGTGATAATGACCTCCCAGAAAAAGGTGTCAAGACAGCATTGTATGTGGCAGACAATAGATGTCTAACCCTCCCCCCCCACCCGCCTCTATTCAAGCTTGGCTTCTCCATTTTTACGTAGATGGCCTTCTTCACACCTCGTTTGTACCAATCGGCCTCCTTATCCAAAACACGTACTTGACTGTCTTCAAAGGTGTGACCTGTTTCTTTTAGATGTAAGTACACGGCTGAATCTTGACCAGAGGTTTTTGCTCTTCTATGCTGAGCCATACGCTGATGTAGTTGTTGTTTTGTTTCGCTGATATACAGTTCTGAGCATTCTTTATTGCACTGGACTGCGTACACGATGTTGTCCAATTTGTGTTTAGGCGTTGGGTCTTTTGGGTGAACCAGTTGTTGCCTCAGTGTGTTGCTGGGTTTAAAGCAGACAAGGATGTGATGTTTATTATAAATCCTTTTGAGTTTCTCAGAAACCCTAGCTACATATAGGATAACCATATTCTTGCATCTGTCATGCTTCTCGCCCTCACTGGTAGTCTTGGTGCTCTTTCTTCTCCTTCCTTCTGTTTTGACAAAGGCCCAATCTGGATACCCACAAGTTTTAAGTGCCCCTCTGAGGTGTTTGAATTCCTTGGCCTCTGTGCTGGTGGGGATTTTCTCTGCCCGGTGGTGTAGAGTATGGATGACTCCGAGTTTGTGGTCTAGAGGATGGTGGGAATCAAATAGCAGGTACTGGTCTGTGTGTGTTGGTTTTCGATAAACCTCTATTCCCAGCTTCCTTCCCTCTTCCACTGTTATAAGACAGTCCAAAAACGCCAGTTTGTTGTTCTGCATATCTTCCCGCGTGAAATTGATGTTATGATCCACTGAGTTAATGTGGTCGGTGAAAGCCTGTAACTCTTGTTTATGAATTGTAACCCAAGTGTCATCCACATATCTGAACCAATGACTCGGTGTAATTCCCTTGAAAGTGGTCAGGGCTTTCCTTTCTACTTCCTCCATATACAGGTTTGCTACAATAGGTGAGACTGGCGATCCCATAGCACAGCCATGTTTTTGCTTGTAGAACTTGTCCTTATACTTGAAGTAGGTGGTACTCAGACAAAGGTCCAGTAAGGCACACACTTGGTCTGGGCTAAGTTCTGTTCTGCAGCCTAAGGTGTTGTCTAGTAGCAACTGTTTCCTGACTGTTTCAATTGCCTCTATAGTGAGTATGCAGGTGAAGAGGGATCTAACATCATCATACTTTAATGTATCTTTCTTACTGTACTTATAAACCGGACTCCCAATAATGTGATATTGATGAACTCCTGTATCCAAAGGTTTGTCTATCACTATCTACCAGAAACCCCTTTAATGTATTTAATTAGAGTTGAGCGGACACCTGGATGTTCGGGTTCACCGGGTTCAGCCGAACTTCGCAAAAAAGTTTGGGACCCGAACTTGACCCCGAACCCGAGCCCCATTGAAGTCAATGGAAACCCGAACTTTGAAGCAGTAAAATGGCTCTAAAAAAGTCATGGAAAGGGCTAGATGGCTGCAAAATGCAGAAAAATGTGGTTAAGAGTATGGCAAGTGCTCTGCAAACAAATGTGGATAGGGAAATGACTTCAAATAACATATAATATACGTAAAAATAATAATCTTGATCTAGGAGGAAGAGGTCCATATGGAGTAGGAGGTTGAGGAGGCGGTGAACGTGGTGGTATAGGTGGAAGCGGCGGTGGAGGATGAGGTAGCCAACACTTTTTTTTGTTTTGCTTTCGATTTTATTTTTATTTTTTTGTTTAAATTTGGGTAGACCCCAAAACACTGGGAAATATGAAAAAAATGAAACAAAGAGAAATTTAGCTGGAGTCCAACAATGGCTGGGTGAGGCCGGTATACATGTCTATTCTGCACAAGGTACGGACACGTCCTGTGGGATCCCTGCCTGGTTCATTTTAATGAGCGTGAGCTTGTCCACATTAGCTGTGGACAGGCTGCTGCGCTTGTCTGTGATAACCCCCTCCTGCCGTGCTAAACAAACGTTTAGACAATACACTGGCTGCAGGGCAGGCCAGCACCTCCAAGGCGTAAAAGGGCAAGCTCAGGCCATGTGCCCAATTTGGAGACCCAGAAGTTGAAGCGCTGACCCCTCAGTCAGTACGTGTAGGCGTGTGCACACATACTGCTCCACCATGTCGCACGTCCCCGTGACGTCCATGATCCAATTGGATATCTTCCCTATCAACTTTCGATGTTCTTTTATGCACCTACCATGGTGATCATGGGTAACGGGGAATCGGGGTTCCATGCTGGAGAGGGAGCCTGAGAAAGACATACCACATCCAAGGGAGGTCAATGGCTGAAATCTGATCAGGCGGAAATGTGGGACAAGTTATTAAATTAAATCCAGCCTATAATCGCACACCACCAGGCCGGGCTTGAGGCTCACTGGCACCAACCACTTATCGGTCTGTTGTTCCATGCCCATCCACAGCTCCTGTGCGGTGTGAGGTATGTCCCCCAAACAGATAAGTTTCAAAACTGCCTGGCTGTGCTGAAGTTGGTGGCGAAGGTGTTAAGCTGACCGGATGAGGCCGCGGTAGAGGATTAGAGGATGAGGAAGCAGAGTAGGAGGAGGAAGCAACAGGAGGCAAAGAGAAATGCCCTGCAATCCTCGGTGGTGGAAGGACATGCGCCAAACTGCTATCCGCCTCAGGCCCAGCCGCCACTGCATTTACCCAGTGTGCTGTTAGGGAGATATAACGTCCCTGACCGTGCTTACTGGGCCACATATCCATAGTTATGTGGACCTTGCCACAGATGGCGTTGCGCGGTGCACACCTGATTTTGTCCCCCACTTGGTTGTGCAGGGAAGGGATGGCTCGCCTGGAAAAGTAGTTGCGGCTGGTCACAACGTACTGTGGGACAGCCACCGCCATCAGATTCTTAAAATTGTCCATGTCCGCCAGACGGTATGACAGCATTTCAAAGGCCAGGAATCTTGAAATGCTGGCATTCAGCACCAGGGATCGAGGGTGGGTAGGGGGGTACTTCCT
The DNA here is from genome assembly GCF_014858855.1 of Bufo gargarizans. NCBI lineage: Eukaryota > Metazoa > Chordata > Amphibia > Anura > Bufonidae > Bufo > Bufo gargarizans. The sequence goes on from NC_058082.1 coordinate 171,306,311, forward strand.
CTTTCGCTCCAGTGTTTGGGAGATAGACAGCTGAACGCTTCCATGGGACATTGTGGAGATGCTTGCTGACTGAGGTGGTGGGGTTGCTGCCACATTTTCTGCTTGCATGGTGGCAGGTGCCACTGTCACTCAAGAGGGGGATGAAGCAGGAGGAGCCAGAGACCTTTCTTGGTTTTTGAGGTGTCTACTCTGTGACGAGTGTACTCCAAGTAGAGTCCCGTTTTTAAATACACACACGCTTACAGGCCTAGAGGCCCCCTTTATTCTGCTTTAAAAGAGAAATATTCTCTTGCTTGGAGCTGTGTCCTAGTAATTGAAAATTACACTTTCCCGTCATAAAGATAAGGATGGGAGCTTCAAAAGCACCCCTGCCAAGGCTCGTTGTAAAATACAGGATCCTGTAACATAGTAACATAGTAACATAGTACATAAGGCCGAAAAAATACATTTGTCCATCCAGTTCGGCCTGTTATCCCGCAAGTTGATCCAGAGGGGAAAAAAAAAAAAAAAACCTGTGATGTAGAAGCCAATTTTCTCCACTTTAGGGGACTATAAACTTCCTTCCCGACTCCAATCAGGCCATCAGAATAACTCCCTGGATCAACGACCCCTCTCTAGTAGCTATAGCCTGTAATATTATTAAGCTCCAGAAATACGTCCAGGGCCCTCTAGAATTCCTTTATTGTACTCACCATCACCACCTCCTCAGGCAGAGAGTTCCATATTCTCACTGCTCTTACCGTAAATAATCCTTTTCTATGATTGTGTACAAACCTTCTTTCCTCCAGACGCAGAGGATGTCCCCTCGTCACAGTCACAGTCCTGGGGATAAATAGCTGTGATAACATTAGCCAGACATTCTGACAACAGTCCCATCAGGAGATCATAGAGAGATGGGAAAGCGACCTATTGAACCTTTGAGGTACTCAAACATAGTCATTTTTCATATTTCTTGTCGTAGACATATTCTGCACTGGCTAAGGCCGGATTTAACCTCTGTGGACCAGTGCGATCATGGAGATATCAAACAGTATGTTCTTGTGCCCTTGGAAGGCTGAAAAGCCAGCTTTAAGCCCTCCTGGAGAACCACAAGCATCAGAAGAGTCAAGTTTGGTCTTGTTAGACTCGTAAAATCATAAGGGCCATTAATACATAAATGTCATAGCTGCATTTAGTGGTTCCACAGAACTGTGGGCTCAGCCAGAATAAGGACATTCTGGGCTGACCTTAGCTGTGTCATAAACCTTGCTGACAACTCCTCGACCCTGCCCACACGTTCGTACCATTGGTGGACAAAACTGCTGGCACCTACTGTTTTAGAACTGTTATAAGATGCTGTCAGTGCATTGTATGGTAACCCTACCTTGCCTTAACACCTGGATTTGTATCGCATTCTGAATGTCAGTGCTCAGGGTCCACTGATATATTATACCAATCGGATTGCACAACGGCTTCAAGGACTGAAACAGAGGAACTTAAATATACTTTTCATCCATTTTTCCTTTTATTCGTGAATTACTATTACCATGAATTATTATTATCTAGAATAGTCATTTTGCTGTAAATGTATATATGCACTGTTTTTCCTTTCACCTTTTATTAAAAGATTGAAAAATCTTATCTGCTAAGTCTTCCGTGTTCTAAGCAAAGGAATTAACGAATCCTGTCTCTGAAGAGAGTACTATTACCATTTTGTGTGAGAAAGATAATTTTGATTGATGGTTGTTGAACAGTTGGGATCGGTCAGCAAGCAGTAGCTGGTTCATTCCCTGCTCTGCGTGAGGGTGAGTGACCGGTAGTCGGTTCATGTGCCGTTAAAGCACGTTATGGCAGTATACCTAATTGTATCTATAAAGGGTTAACCAGAAGTCAACCACCCTTTGTCACATGCAGGATCCGTCTGTGTACAGGTACGTTCGTGGCATACTCCACTGCAGCTCGTGCTTTGCATGCCTGGTCATGCAGGTTGTGCTCAGGTTTAGAACGTTTATGCCTCGCTTCAGGCTCTGATTGCACAGCGTGCAAACCACTTGTGTCTTGTCGTTAGCACATTGTCTGAAGAACTGCCACGCCAGGGAACTCCTTGGAGCTGGCTTTGGTGTGTTCGGTCCCTTGGTACGGTGGGCAGTAGCAGGCGTACTGTCTAGGGGACGGCCGCTCCGCTTTTTCACCCTGCTCCCTCTTCTGCTCTGTGGGAGCACCGCCTCTTCCTCCAAACTACACAGGTCACTCACATGACCTTGATTCCATGTGGGGTCGAGGACCTCATCGTCCGCCACATCATCTTCCACCCAGTCTTCACCCCTGCCCTCCTTGTCGGTGTCCACTGCAGAAAGCCACAGCAAATAGCACCTGTGTTTTGTCATCATCTGAAGCGTGCTGCAGTGGTCCTCCCATGTACTCATCCTGAAACATAAGTGGTTGGGCATCGGTGCACTCAATCTCTTCCACTTCTGGGGCAGGGCTATGTGGATGGCCCTGGGAAACCCTGCTAACAGAGTCATCAAAAAGCAGAAGAGACTGCTGCATGACTTGGTGCTCAGACTGCTTGGCTGATTTGCAAGGGGGTGAGGTGAAAGACTGATGACCATGGGCTGCAGGTGCCAACTCTGATCTTTCAGCAGGAGACTGGGTTAGAGACAATGTGAAGGAACTGGAGGCACTGTCAGCCACCCAATGTACTAGCGCCTCTACTTGTTCTGGCCTCACCATTCGTAGAGCGTCATTTGGGCCTACTAAATAACGCTGATAGCTCTGTCGCCTATGCGCACCTGAGGAAGGTGTTTTATTTGGGCGTGTAGCTGGCATAGATCGACCACGTTCTCTCCCTGCAACAGGAGCTACACCAGCAGCACCACTACCAGGGCCACGTCCCTTATTTCATGCTCTCATAATTTTTTGCGGTCACCCACTGAAGTAACAGACGTTTTTACAAAATTTAGTTCCCTGTCAGCAATGCAGAGCAGGGGTTTTAACCCCTTAAGGACCGGGCTCATTTTCACCTTAAGGACCAGGCCATTTTTTGCAAATCTGACCAGTGTCACTTTATGTGGTGATAACTTTAAAACGCTTTTACTTATCAAAGCCATTCTAAGATTGTTTTTTTTCGTCACATATTGTAACTCATGATACTGGTAAAATGGAGTAAAAAAATATCATTTTTTTAAATAAAAAAATACCAAATTTGCCCAAAAATTTCAAAAATTTACAAATTTCCGAGTTTCAATTTCTCTACTTCTATAATACATAGTAATACCTACAAAAATAGTTATTACTTTACATTCCCCATATGTCTACTTCATGTTTGGATCATTTTGGGAATTACATTTTATTTTTTGGGGACGTTACAAGGCTTAGGAGTTTAGAAGCAAATCTTGAAATTTTTCAGAAATTTTCAAAGACCTACTTTTTAAGGACCAGTTCAGGTCTGAAGACACTTTGTGAGGCTTACATAATAGAAACCACCCAAAAATGACCCCATTTTAGAAACTACACCCTTCAAGGTATTCAAAACTGATTTTACAAACGTCATTAACCCTTCACCCACAGTGAAACAGATGGATTTGCTGATTTTATTTCACTGGATTTGCAGTGCAGGCCGCAAAGGTACTTTATGGCCAAAAAGTTGTTTTTTTCCAAAAAACAATATAACAGCAGTATTTAACGTTTTTAATGGACTGTCAGGAATGCATCTCAGGCCACAAATGTACTATCTAGCACAAAATGTGTGCTTTTTTCTACCAACAATGTAAACAGCAGTATTTAACAGTTTTATTGGACTGTCAGAAATGCAGCTCAGGCCGCACATGTACTATCTAGCACAAAATCTGTGCTTTTTTCTACCAACAATGTAAACAGCAGTATTTAACAGTTTTATTGGACTGTCAGAAATGCAGCGCAACCCACAATGTCCCAGTTGTATTTACTGATTATATTTCACTATCAGATTTACAGTGCAGGTTGCAAAGGTACTTTATGGAAAAAAAAGATTATTTTTTTTCACCCACAGTGAAACAGATGGATTTACTGATAATATTTCACTATTAGATTTGCAGTGCAGGCCGCAAAGGTACTTTATGGCCCAAAAAAATGATATTTTCACCCACAGTAAAACAGATGGATTTACTGATTATATTTCACTATCAGATTTGTAGCACAGGCCGCAAAGGTACTTTATGGAGAAAATATGATTTTTTTTCACCCACAATTAAATTTATTTTCTTTCACTATCACAAATGCAGTGCAGGGCACAAATGTACTTTTTAGCACAAAAAAAAAAATGTATTTGTCCCCCCAGCACTCTCTTATTCAGCACAGAGGTACTTTACAGAAAAAAAATGGGAATATGTCACCCGCTGGGTCCCTGAACTCACAGACGGATTATCTATATTATTTTCCCTTTCCCTGGCACATATGCAGTGCAGGTGCACTAAAAAAAATGGGTATATGTTGCCCACTGAACTAAAAGAACAGGATCAAATTATTGTCCCTGACACATATGCAGTGCTGGTGCACTGCTGTTACACAAAATGGCCGCCGATGCCCACCTAACTAACAGACGGATAAAACGTATTTTTTGGTGTCACTGGGCTCAGGGCAGGGTACAAAAATGATGCATTGCAACAACAAAAAGAGATCACTGTAGATCGCAGAGTTAACAACAAGTTCTGATATCAGATTCTTTCCTATTCTCTCCCTCACAGCAGCAGCATCCTATTCCTACACTAATCAGAGCAGAGTGACGTGCAGAGCTACGTGACTCCAGCTTATATAGAGGCTGGGTCACATGCTGCACTGGCCAATCACAGCCATGCCATTGTGATGGCTTCTAATGGCACTCAAGTTAAACGCCCTGCAGCCTTTCAAAAACCGTCATTAAATCGCCGAACACCGAACTCGAACCCAAACTTTTACTGAAATGTTCGGGTTTGGATCCGGAGTCAAAAAATCCTAAAGTTCGGTACGAACCAGAACTTTACAGTTCGGGTTCGCTCAACTCTATATTTAATGCCTTCTTCACTTACGGATTATGTATTGTATATTGTAACAGTAGATCGACAATTGGTAACCACCTATTTGTTACCAGACTACTCTGAATGATAATCTAATCTACAAAAAACAGAGTGCAAATAAAGTCCTTTAAAAATTATAAAAAAGTGTATTGAATATTATAAGAAACATATAAATACTTAGTGACTCTAGGAAACACTACTGAGTCATGCCATATACATTCACCTTCATTAGCAATTTCAGTCAAAACAAGGGTCAGTACACGGGATAAAATAACCTATTCCGGATATGACATTTTGTGTTATTCATTAGTGTATGATATGTCTATTTATGGGGCTAGAGATCCGTTACTATCCTGCCATAACTAATTCACAATGACTTAGCCCCTTACAACATAACCATCACCTCAATATATAACATCCAAAAATGCCCGTGTGATGGACCAAAAACTATTGCAAATCATAACATACCTAAGGTGCACTGGCGGACTTCCCCTCTACACGCGTTTCGCGGTAAAACTTCTTCGGGAGGAGAGTCTGATTTTGGATTATGTATTGTGTAATTAAAAAGGAAATAATTTAATGTGGAAGCCTAAGATATCTCCTCTGTAAACCATCCAGGCTTTAGGATATGCATAAACAAAAAGCAAAAATCTAAACATACTTATTACGCATGGTAGAGAGGGCTTCTTCTTATGCAGTCTTACTGTCCTGTTGCACTTTGCTCCTTTTACTATAACGTTAAAACATATAAATATTTATATTAACCAACTTACATTATTAACATATTTAAAGGGCAGCAGTCACTCCAGACATTTTCCCATTTGGTCAATCACCTTTTACAAGGAAATACAGCTTTCTTTAGAAGCCATAAATGTAAATATGCCTATACATCCTTCCTGTCTTATATATCCATGCATATTTTCAGACTTCTGTGGTAAAGTTCATTTACTAAATAAATCAATCATCTGTAGCATGTACTTGTTTGTAAGATAAAAGCAAAAATATTTAAATAAAAGCAATATACACTGAACAAAAATATAAACGCAACATTTTCAGTTTTGCTCCCATTTTGCATGAGCTGAACTCAAAGATCTGAAACATTTTCTACATACACAAAAGACCCATTACTCTCAAATATTTTTCACAAATCTGTCTAAATCTGTGTTAGTGAGCACTTCTCCTTTGCCGAGATAATCCATCCCACCTCACAGGTGTGGCATATCAAGGTACTGATTAGACAGCATGAATATTGCACAGGTGTGCCTTAGACTGCCCACAATAAAATACCACTCTGAAATGTCCAATTTGATCACACAGCACAATGCCACAGATGTCGCAATGTTTGAGGGAGTGTGCAATTGGCATGCTGACTGCAGGAATGTCTACCAGCGCTGTTGCCCGTGCAATGAATGTTCATTTCTCTACCATAAGCGGTCTCCAAAGGCGTTTCAGAGAATTTGGCAGTATATCCAGCTGGTCTCACAACCGCAGACCACGTGTAACCACACCAGTCCAAGACCTCCACATCCAGCATGTTCACCTCCAAGATTGTCTGAGACCAACCACCCGGACAGCTGCATCAACAATCGGTTTGCATAACCAAAGAATTTCTGCACAAACTGTCAGAAACCGTCTCAAGGAAGCTCATCTGCATGCTCGTCGTTCTCATCGGGGTCTTTTATTGTGGGCAGTCTAAGGCACACCTGTGCAATATTCATGCTGTCTAATCAGCACCTTGATATGCCACACCTGTGAGGTGGGATGGATTATCTCGGCAAAGGAGAAGTGCTCACTAACACAGATTTAGACAGATTTGTGAACAATATTTGAAAGTACTGGGTCTTTTCTGTATGTAGAAAATGTTTCAGATCTTTGAGTTCAGCTCATGCAAAATGGGAGAAAAACCAAAAGTGTTGCGTTTATATTTTTGTTCAGTGTAGTTGCAGCGTCAGGGACATGTTTTAGCACTGGGATCATCGGCTGGAATCCCACCAGGGTATCATTAGTATGGAGCCTGTAGGTTCCTTCTGTGCTTCTCTGGGTTTCTTCCATGCCCTTTGAAAGTTCAGTATGCCACATAATCCCCAAAAATTAATAGAGGGTTATTAAATTGGGCAATGGTTCCTCCATATGCAGCACTATTACAGCAAAATTATTAATGTACTAGTTGTGTATATAGATCTAGACACATAGATTATATTTTTGTTATTTGGACTGGTACTGTACTTCCACTGGAGTTGGTCTATTCTTTTTTAAATGGTTTATTTCCAGATATACAGTACACTTTGGAATTTTCACAAGAAATGATTAATTTTTGGGATGTGAATGTATATGTCCAAGGTGCGGTACAACTTTGGGGACCAATCTGTATGTGAAATCTACAGATAAAAACACTCTACTCAGTGCACATCCCCGTAATATGGTCCAGTCACTGCCATTTAGTCAATACACAAGAGCAATGAGGATCATTGGTGACGAGGATGTATTGGAGTTTAAATCTAAACCACTAATGTCATATAGGAGAGTACATAATATGAAGGATAGGCTAGTGAAGAATGACACAGGATCTAATAAAAATGTTCAAAAATTGGGATGTTATCCATGCCTACACTGTGTAAATTGTAAGTGCATGGTGAAAGGCATGAAATGTATACATCCCATTCTGCATACTACACACAAAATTAGACATGATCTGACATGTGATTCTACCCATGTAATTTATGTTTTGTGGTGTCCGTGTAACTTGTTATACATAGGGGAGACAACTTGCGATTTAAAAACACGCATGAATCAACATTGTTATTCAATTTGAAAACAGCGGATGGACCTACCAGTGCCAAAACATTTTGTGGAAAAGGGTCATAAAGAATGGGATTTGAAGTTTATGATAATCGATCATGTTCCCTAGCCCCGTATAGGAGGTAATCGTACAAAATTACTAAAAATGATTTAATCTAAATGGATATTTATATTAAAATATTTAAAACCCAAAGTGTTAAATGTGGATTACAAACCATGGGCATTTATAGGTTAAGTCCCGTTAATGTCATTCTTTGTACATACATTTCAGATTCCGCCAAGTATGTTCTCTCTGTAAAAATAGTCTTTCCACAGAAGTTACAGGAGAGTAAAAGTCCTGTAACTTCTGTGGAAAGACTCTTTTTAATTATATATTTTTTATTTTCTTTTAGAATACCTGGAGAATGAGGGAACTATCTCGCCATGTGAGACTCAGGATGGCTATGTTTTTGGTTTTCTTCTACTTACACGGAGGTGCTGTGTATTTTCCTAATAATATATGTTCCTTTTGGAATGCACAATACTTTGTGATACAATTTACACAGTGCGGCTTTGTCCGCACGTTTCTTGATTGAGTATAATAGTAGTTATTATGTGCTGCATAAATATAGGAACTTGCTGTATATACCTAGTGTAAAGCAAATTTTGGAATGATGGTCACCTTTAATAATTAACTTTTAATAATATTTATGATAAAATAATTGCCCAAAAATAAGGTGCAGAAGGATAGAAGAGCGGGGTAGAAATCCACCCTACTCGTGGTGAATGTACTGTATCTCTAGGGAGGGAGGGAGGAAAGGGGGAGAGGAATGCTGGGTCTCAGCCTCTATTAATACCCTGATGAAAAGAGCCCTATTCCCACACTCCGCAACCTCCTAACAGAAGCCCTTAGTTGTCCCTAAGCAGTGCCCTGACTGCCCAGCTTCATCCTGACAAGGAGCAAGTGAGGGGGGAGGAATTCCCTAGAGGCAATTGAAGTACACCACCTGCAGATACGCTACCAGGTCCCTGGAAGCGACTGCGATTGGTACACAAGACCTGTGGAGATGAGTGTCCTGAGAGAATAGTATGTGTGGGTGTCACAGGTTGATCACCCCGCACATATGCAATATTTTATTAGTGCTGAGATGCTCGGTATCCATAAAGTGGCCCGACGCGTTTCTCTGTTATGTTACAGTTCGTCAGGGGCCCAAAGGAATGGATGTCAGCAACAGTAGCGGCGGCCTGTCCCCTGGTTGGGACAGTTCACCAAATTACAACTAAACTGTACACAGCAATGGTTATTAACAGCTGATATGTATCATGTCTCCTTCATACAACTCCCATAGTGTGGCAGTATAGCAAAAGCCGCAATCACAAATGGGGGTGAAAGGAATACTTAGCTCGTCAGGAGTAGCTGGTCAGTGGACCTGTTCCTGCGATACAGACTGGTTCCTGTTCCTACCCAGTCTGTGTGCTGGATCCCGCGGGCTGCACTGCCACACTATGGGATCCAGCACACAGACTGGGTAGGAACAGGAACCAGTCTGTATCGCAGGAACAGGTCCACTGACCAGCTACTCCTGACGAGCTAAGTATTCCTTTCACCCCCATTTGTGATTGCGGCTTTTGCTATACTGCCACACTATGGGAGTTGTATGAAGGAGACATGATACATATCAGCTGTTAATAACCATTGCTGTGTACAGTTTAGTTGTAATTTGGTGAACTGTCCCAACCAGGGGACAGGCCGCCGCTACTGTTGCTGACATCCATTCCTTTGGGCCCCTGACGAACTGTAACATAACAGAGAAACGCGTCGGGCCACTTTATGGATACCGAGCATCTCAGCACTAATAAAATATTGCATATGTGCGGGGTGATCAACCTGTGACACCCACACATACTATTCTCTCAGGACACTCCTCTCCACAGGTCTTGTGTACCAATCGCGGTCGCTTCCAGGGACCTGGTAGCGTATCTGCAGGTGGTGTACTTCAATTGCCTCTAGGGAATTCCTCCCCCCTCACTTGCTCCTTGTCAGGATGAAGCTGGGCAGTCAGAGCACTGCTTAGGGACAACTAAGGGCTTCTGTTAGGAGGTTGTGGAGTGTGGGAATAGGGCTCTTTTCATCAGGGTATTAATAGGGGCTGAGACCCAGCATTCCTCTCCCCCTTTCCTCCCTCCCTCCCTAGAGATACAGTACATTCACCATGAGTAGGGTGGATTTCTACCCCGCTCTTCTATCTTTCTGCACCTTATTTTAGGGCAATTATTTTATCATAAATATTATTAAAAGTTAATTATTAAAGGTGACCATCATTCCAAAATTTGCTTTACATAATCACTAGGTACCTATACCCCAACGGCTCATTTATTTGTTTAGTCTAGTCCGTTGTATATACCTAGTGGCCTCTTTATATAGTGGGTAGCTATCTGCTGCCCTCTGTATTGTCCACTGGGGTATAGAGCAGGGGTCTGTGTGCTGTACAGTAGCACCCCCCTGCTCAACAGCGTTCTGTTACTGACTGTACGGCTTCTACAAGTACTCTACAGTTTCTCTGTGCATCATTATGTTTACATCTTTATGAATTAATTAGCTGTTCGTCGATCTGATCACGTGATTGATCACGTGATGTTGGTACACAGACATGCGCAGTGTGCCGTCCCACACGCCAAGCAAACAATGCCGGCTGATTACCATGCTGAACGGGGCACACAGGTGAGGGACCCCTTCTTTTACAGGCTACCACTTTGGACACAGATGTAAATGAATTATTAATTATTATCAATTATCTGTTTTTAGATGTTTTTTATAAGGTGATAACCAGATGGGCACAGACTATGACAGAACATACTTGGCGGAATCTGAAATGTATGTACACAATTCGTTTTTTATATGTGATAGTATGCTATTTTGATTGTTTTATTTAATGATACTTAAAGGGAATCTTTCACCTAAAGTCACCATTATAGAACACCAGGGCTTTTTTTCTCAGAGAAAAGGTGGTGGAACTCACCCCCCCTCCCCTGGCCACGCTCCTACCCACCCCTAGGACCGCCCCCTAAAACCGCCCCTTTAGAGAACAGGGATGCAAGTAAAATTTGGGGGGGCTATAAAAGTCCAGCCCAGCAAAGAAACCCCCCAGATGGGGATGGCACTGTTAATGGGGGATCTGTGGATGGCATCCACAGATCCCCCATCCTATAACAGTGCTATCCACAGACCCCCCCACCCCATAACAGTGCCATCCACAGACCCCCCCACCCCATAACAGTGCCATCTACAGACCCCCCCACCCCATAACAGTGCCATCCACAGACCCCTCACCCCATAACAGTGCCATCCACAGACCCCCACCATCCTATAACAGTGCCATCCACAGACCCCCCACCCCATAACAGTGCCATCCACAGACCCCCCCACCCCATAACAGTGCCATCCACAGACCCCCCATCCTATAATAGTGCCATCCACAGACCCCCCCACCCCATAACAGTGGCATCCACAGACCCCCCATTGCCACTCCAGTACAGCTATAAAATGTGTAAAATGAATAATGATTCTTCTATTCATGCTGCCCCCTCTGTAGTACTATATTACATTCAATATATCCATCCTACTCACAGGGCTACCGTTATCTTAATGCAGGCCGGCCGGGCAGACAAGCGGCAGCGTCACTGACTGACGTCACGTGCCTGTGCCGCCTGCTTCATTCATAAAGTAGGCCGGGCAGGCACGTGACGTCAGTCAGTGACGCTGCCACTCGTCTGCATTACGATAACAGTAGCCCTGTGAGTAGGATGGATATATTGAATGTTATACAGTACTACAGAGGGGGCAGCATGAATAGAAGAATCATTACTAATTGTACACATTCTATAACTGTACTGGAGCTGGGGGCCGGAGCACAGTGAACGCACCGGCCCCCAGCTCCTCCTCCCAGTCCCTCCCCGCTGATACATCGCAGCCTGCGATGCTGGAGCATGACAGGCTGCGATGTCAAAAGGTGGCAGAACGCCGTTCCGGTGCGTTCCGCCAGAAAAAAAGCCCTGTTGAACACTAACATCAGGATCTCCATTACATTCCCCATATTAGAATGCTACCTTCCATATTGCTGTCCATCGCCAATTTTCTCAGAAAAACACTCAATATGTTAATTAGCTTCTAAAGGTGCCCAGGGGCGGCGTTCATGGACCCGGTGCCCAGGCCCTTCATTGTTTTTTATACAAAACCCCTCTCCTTAAACCCCTCTGGCCCGCCCTAGGTTCTTCTGATTAAGTTTTAATATATGCAATTTGATTGCCAGGACCAGGCAATAAAAACATGATCACACCTGGTCCTATCAATCAAAGTGGAGAAGTTGTAGAATAAGCGGAGCCTCTAGGTGTAACTCTAATGCCCCCCTTGCTCTTAGAGGCTCTTTTGCATATATTAAAACATAATTTTTCTCAGCAATGCGGGCACATATAAACATGGCACCAACACATATGCCTTCAGCTGCCAAGTGCACATGTAACAGGCCAGCCAGTTTCACAGGAACAAATCTGCTGACAGATGCCCTCATCGACATGCTCTAAATAAGTACATTGTATTGTGGTTAGCAGCAGTGGTTCATATTAGTTATTAGAAGAGGATTGTGTTAGTAGTCATATGAAAGAGGTGGATATTACATTATGGACAGGCAATATCCTGCGTAATTTAGTATTCTGCAACATTAGCTGTAAGAAGATGATACTAAGGATGTCCCCCGGCAGTTGTCTAGATTGGATCAGTTTTTTACATGTTTAGAATTATTTTTAAACAACATCTGTTTTAAGAGAAATAAAGGCTTTGTTTCTGTTAATTATAGCGCTCCCATCTCAACATGCAGGAAAAGCTTTCATAGCCAATACCTGGCTAAGGAGGGTCATGGTTAAAGCCAGTGATTGGCAAATTGGGCATTTCCTGCAAGTTGAAACAGGAACCAGTATGGGGACCAGCAAAGACAATTTGAGTATTGGAATTGGAGCTGGTGATCAGTGGCATAGTGTGGGCTGCCAGTGCCTGGGGCACGCCAAGTATTGCGCCCCCCTCTAACCTGTAGACACGCCTCTTTTTACCTTCCTGCAATACTATGTAACACCACAGTGACAACGTTCTGAGTAGAGATAATGAAGAAGATGTCACCTGAAGTATCCTTCTCCTCTTCCAGTGGAACACAGTAGCAGCGCTGCAAGAGGGAGGTGGCAGAGCACGGGCATTGAGAACACCATGACTTATGTCTGTAATGAGTTCTGGGGTTGCCAACCCTGGCAATGCACACATTGTACATTTTTGTGGTAAGGGGCCCTAGAATTCAGAACAGGCATAGTGTGACCTACAGAGGCCTTCAGTGGCTTAAAGGAAGGGCTGATTTAAGCCTTTCTGCTACCCCTACTGTGGAAAATTCAAATTCCAACAACTCCCCCAGAACTACTGTTAAAGAGATATTTGTATGGACATTACACATATGGCTACAAAACATACAGGAAAATACAGAGCCACATACCTCTTACATCCAGTGATGTCTAGACATTCTCTTTCCTCATCTCCATTTGGAGATCAGACCGCCTTCATAATTTCTCATTTCTGCAGAGTTTAACACTCAGACACCTTAGATTTACTTTCTATCATCCTCCTCCTTTTTGTGTCCCAACATTGTCATCCTGCTGCTACCCCTAATACTGTGCCCTCCGTGCTCCCCAATGCCCCCAAATACCATACTGCAGAAACAACTATTGCCATACAAATAGTACCCCCATAGTAATAGTGCTTTCAGACAACCCTCAAGAGTAATAGTGCCCATACAGTACTGCCTAATAGCAACCCCATTAGTCATGCCCTCAATATTGTGTTCAATAATAATGCTCCCAAAGCACTCCTAATATTAATAATGCCCGCATAGGGCCCCTAGTAGAAATAAGGCCCCCTATAGTGTTACCAGCAGTAACAAGAGCCATCTATAAGGCCCCCCTATAGAGCCCACAATAGTAATAAAGACTGCTATAGTCTCCCTAGTAGTTATGATGCCCCCTGTAGTAGCCCCAGTATTTATAAAGCCCCACTACAGTGCCCCCTATATTATAATGTCCCCTCTAGTGACACTACATATAATGCACTACCCCCATAGTGCCCATATGTATAATGCCCTCTGTATAGATTGCTTATGCAATGCCCCCTCTGTATTATTAGAATATATATTGGCCCCCTCTGTATTATTAGAATATATATTGGCCCCCTCTGTATTATTAGAATATATATTGGCCCCCTCTGTATTATTAGAATATATATTGGCTCCCTCTGTATTAATAGGGTATATAATGCCCCCTCTGTATTATAATTATATATAATGCCCCCCTCTTTTTTATTAGTGTATATAATGGCCTGCTCCATATTATTACAATAATATCTGTATTATTAGTATATACTGTATAATTCCCCTCTGTATTACAATATATGATGGCCCCCTCTGTATTATTAGTATATATAATGTTTTGCAATATGGTTGAAGAAATCCAGCTCCACTAAAGGAAAAATGTATTTTACTTGCGGTAAAATCACATCCAGTTACAGTTACAAAGTTGTTGTCTACATGTTTCAGGCTACTGAAGACAATTCGCGCCCTTACTCACGACAATGTGTCATGTGTAAGGGTGCGAATTGACTTCAGTAGCCCGAAACGCGTAGACAACGACTTTGTAACTGTAACTGGATGTGATTTTACCGCAAGGAAAATACATTTTTCCTTTACCGAAGTCCAGCCAGAGGAGAGAGGTCCCTTAACAGAGAATCTTGCAGAGCATTACAGCAACCCTCCCTCTTGCAGAGCATTACAGCAACCCTACCTCTTGCAGAGCATTACAGCAACCCCCCTCTTGCAGAGCATTACAGCAACCCCCCCCTTGCAGAGCATTACAGCAACCCCCCCCTTGCAGAGCATTACAGCAACCCCCCCTTGCAGAGCATTACAGCAACCCCCCCTTGCAGAGCATTACAGCAACCCCCCCTCTTGCAGAGCATTACAGCAACCCCCCCTCTTGCAGAGCATTACAGCAACCCTCTCCTAAGCCTCTCTGGGAAATCAACTGTGCTTCTTGCAGACTCCAGACTAACTCTATAGGCCCCCTGCAGAGTATTACTTAGCCATACACCCACCAAGCAAAAACCTCACCTGCTTCTGCCCTTGTCCTCACCAGATCAAACCACTCAAAAGCCCGGGAAATCAACTCCCTCCCTCTTGCAGAGCATTACAGCAACCCTCCCTCTTTCACTTTTTTGGGGACCACTGTGTAAACGAATCCTTTGAGGGTGACATGTCAGACTAGTAGCTGACCTAAGCAATAC
The DNA here is from genome assembly GCF_014858855.1 of Bufo gargarizans. NCBI lineage: Eukaryota > Metazoa > Chordata > Amphibia > Anura > Bufonidae > Bufo > Bufo gargarizans. The sequence goes on from NC_058082.1 coordinate 171,321,467, forward strand.
AAATAAAATCATAAATATCCAATACATGTTCATAATCACAGCTGATCGCTCAGGTACACATGCCTATGGCCAGCTTCCTATGCTATAGAACTACAAGCACCAGCAGAGCCGGCTTTCCACAGCTGCGGACTGTCACCATTCCCATAGATCACACGTACAAGCACATACATTACTACCTAGTACCTACCGTCCGAGCGCTTACGGTAGATGCTATTTCCTAGGCAGCTAAAGGACCTTGCATGATGTCATGCCCATGTGACCAGACTCGAGTAGGCGGAGACAACGACTTTGTAACTGTAACTAGATGTGATTTTACCGCAAGCAAAATACATTTTTCCTTTACCGAAGTGGAGCTGGATTTCTTCAACCATATTGCAATACATTACCCGGGCCTGACACGGGTCCTTCATGCTCACAGGTGAAGGTGGGGCAGGTGAGAGCTGCTGAACTTTCCTTTCTTCTGTATATAATGTTTATACCAATAGACACCACTCCAATTGGTTGATGTGATAATTAGTGAATTTTATTCAGCCGGACATAATGATTCACAATGTACAATTATGGCAACGTTTCAGGCTAAATGGTAGCCCTTCATCAGGCTAGTGTACAAAAAGAAAAGAAAACCAAATAAATATATGATTGGAAAAACTTTTACAATAACGATATCACATGATATATAAAAAATTATTGATAACACTGGTAATGTCATATAAAGGCAGCTACTGACTAGGCTGGTATCAAAAATGTATAAATGCCATGATCAAATAATAACAGAACATGATAAAACGGTTAGTGATATAAGGTACACTAGTGTACGTAAGTGTAAACAAAAGAGAGCTGAATACATGAAAGTGCAAACACAGAAAAGCTGAATACATAGATACGTGGCGAATAGTGAGAGGTGAGCATACCAAGGGAGAAGGAAGTAAATACAGGGATCAGAGAGTGTGGGAGGAAGGGTAGAGGGTCTAGCGATGCAGGGAAGTCATAAGCATAAGTAGAAGTGATCACAAGTAGAATGAGCATACGTAATCTCAAGCATAAGTTGAAATCTTACCCAGGATCTGACCACACACAAGGGAAGCCGGCGCTAGAGTGAACGGAGGGAGCTGGTTGGTCCACGTGACCAGAGCAGGAGGCGCAGGCCCACTAGGAAAACGGGACCAGGTACATGATACCATCTAAGGCTCTTTCACACTTGCGTTGTCCGGATCCGGCGTGTACTCCATTTGCCAGAATTACACGCCGGATCCGAAAAAACGCAAGTGAACTGAAAGCATTTGAAGACGGATCCGTCTTCAAAATGCGTTCAGTGTTACTATGGCAGCCAGGACGCTATTAAAGTCCTGGTTGCCATAGTAGTAGTGGGGAGCAGTATACTTACAGTCCGTGCGGCTCCCGGGGCGCTCCAGAATGACGTCAGAGCGCCCCATGCACATGGATGACGTGCCATGCGATCACGTCACCCATGCGCGTGGGGCGCCCTGACGTCACTCTGGAGCGCCACAGCAGCAGCACGGACGGTAAGTATACTGCTCCCCCGCTCCCCACTACACTTTACCATGGCAAACAGGACTTTAGCGTCCCGGCAGCCCGGTAACCATTCAGAAAAAGCTAAACGTCGGATACGGTAATGCGCCGAAACGACGTTTAGCTTAAGGCCAGATCTGGATTAATGCCTTTCAACGGGCATTCATTCTGGATCCGGCCTTGCGGCAAGTGTTCAGGATTTAGCATGCTGCGGTATTTTCTCCGGTCAGAAAACGTTCCGGTCCTGAACTGAAGACATTTCTGATGCATCCTGAACGGATTTCTCTCCATTCAGAATGCATTAGGATAAAACTGATCAAGATTCTTCCGGCATAGAGCACCGACGACGGAACTCTATGCCGGAAGAAAAGAACGCAAGAGGGATAGAGCCCTAAGGAGTTACATCGCCCCAGCGTGTCCGACCCTGTCTGATGCAAAAATATTCATTTCATTCTTGTCTGTATGAATTGACATGAGTAATATAACTGAATTGAATCTTGCAGTATACGATTTTCACCTTCTTAAACTGACACTTAGATTCATGACTGCAGTCATATACAGTCTAATGATCATTTAGTAATCTACATTTACTTGAGTTTGTCACAATTCTTACATAAAACAGCTCAGCTGATATCACATGCTTTGTGTTTCATTGTTACACTCTTGTTTTATGTCCTGTTCCATGTAGATTGTCTTGCCTTTGAAGATTGTCTTGAGTGTGTTTGGCATGCTTCTCTCCAGAATATTTCACGACCTAGAAGTTTAACTGAATGTCTTTGTGGTCGCTGTAATTAAGCAGTAATTTGACTGGTTGCACAGTAAGACAACAGAGATCTGGCCGAAAAAGGTCAAAGATCAGTCATTAGGGGACTGCTGTCTGGCTGTGGGTTTCAAATATGTGTTTAGAGTTTCCTTTGGTAAAAAAAAGATGAGGTCTATGCTTAGCTTTTTAATTCTTATCAAGGATTTTTCTTCTAAATGATAATATGTTGCTTTCGTTACTATTTATCATTAAAATACGATGTTATATCTATATACAGTACATATATATATATATATATATATATATATATATATATATATACAGTGCCTTAAAAAAGTATTCATACCTCTTGAACTTTTCTACATTTTTTCACGTTACACCCACAAACTTATTTGTATTTTTGGGGGATTTTATTTGATAGAGTCCAGGGGTAGGCAACCTCCGGCTCTCCAGCTGTTGTGAAACTACAACTCCCAGTATGCATACTTGCTCTGCTCTTCTAAGAACTCTCATAGAAATGAATGGAGCATGCTGGGAACTGTAGTTTCACAACAGCTGGAGAGCCGCAGGTTGCTGATCCCTGTGATAGACCAACACAAAGTACCAAATATGTGTGAAATGAAAAGAAAATGACACATGGTTTTCAACATTTTTAACAAATAAAAATCGGGTGACATGGTGGAATTGGCATACATTTGTATTTAGCCACCCTGAGTTACTACTCAGCTGCAAGTCTTTTGGGGGTATTTCTCTACCTGCTTTGCACATCTAGAGGCTGAAATATTTGCCCATTCTTCTTTGCAAAATAGCTTAAGCTCAGTCAGATTGGACGGAGAACGTCTGTGAACAGCAATTTTCAAGTTTTGCCACAGATTGTCAATGGGATTTAGGTCTGGACTGTGACTGGGCCATTCTAACACATGAATATGCTTTGATCTAAACCATTCCATTGTAGCTTTGGCTGTATGTTTAAGGCCATTGTCCTGCTGAAACCTCCACCCCAGTCTCAAGTCTTTTGCAACCTCTAACAGGTTTTCCTTCAGGATTGCAATGTATTTAGCTTCATTTATCTTTCCATCAACTCTGACCAGCTTCCCTGTCCCTGCTGACGAAAAGCATCCCCACAGCATGATGCTGCCACCAGCATGTTTCACAGTGTGGATGGTGTGTTCAGGGTGATGTGCAGTGCTAGTTTTCTGCCACACATAGTTTTTTGAATTTAGGCCAAAAAGTTCAACTTTGGTCTCATCTGACCAGAGTACCTTCTTCCATATGTTTGCTGTGTCCTCTACATGGCTTTTGGCAAACTAAAAATGGTACTTCGTATAGCTTGCTTTCAAAAATTGGCTTTATTCTTGCCACTCTTCCATAAAGGCCAGATTTGTGGAGTACACAAATAGTTGTTCTGTGGACAGATTCTCCCACCTGAGATGTGGATCTCTGCAGTTTTTCCAGAGTAACCATGTGCCTGTTGGCTGCTTCTCTAATTAGGGCTCTCCTTGCCTGAGCTGTCAGTTTAGTTGGACAATGATGTCCTGGTAGGTTTGCAGTTTTGCCTTATTCCTTCCTTTTTTGGATGATGGATCGAACCCGTGAGATGTTCAGAGTTTAGTATAACTTAACCATGCTTTACATTTCTCCACAACTTTATCCCTGACCTGTCTGGTGTGTTCCTTGGTTTTTATGACACTGTTTGTTCACTAACAAACCTCTCCGAGGACCTCCACAGAACAGCTGTAGTTAAACTGAGAATAAATTACACACAAATGGACCCTATTTACTATTAGGTTCCTTCTGAAGGCATTTGGTCACACTGGATTTTATTTATGGGTATCAAAGTATAGGGGCTAAATACCAATATACGCCACACTTTTCAGATTTTCATTTATTAAAAATGTTTAGCTTCTTTTTACTTAACACATACAGTACAGACCAAAAGTTTGGACACACCTTCTCATTCAAAGAGTTTTCTTTATTTTCATGACTATGAAAATTGTAGATTCACACTGAAGGCATCAAAACTATGAATTAACACATGTAGAATTATATACATAACAAACAAGTGCGAAACAACTGAAAATATGTCATATTCTAGGTTCTTCAAAGTAGCCACCTTTTGCTTTGATTACTGCTTTAAACACTCTTGGCATTCTCTTGATGAGCTTCAAGAGGTACAGTAGTCCCCTGAAATGGTTTCACTTCACAGGTGTGCCCTGTCAGGTTTAATAAGTGGGATTTCTTGCCTTATAAATGGGGTTGGGACCATCAGTGGCGTTGAGGAGAAGTCAGGTGGATACACACTGATAGTCCTACTGAATAGACTGTTAGAATTTGTATTATGGCAAGAAAAAAGTAGCTAAGTAAAGAAAAACGAGTGGCCATCATTACTTTAAGAAATTAAGGTCAGTCAGTCAGCCGAAAATTTTTGAAAACTTTGAAAGTAAGGGCTATTTGACCATGAAGGAGAGTGATGGGGTGCTGCGCCAGATGACCTGGCCTCCACAGTCACCGGACCTGAACCCAATCGAGATGATTTGGGGTGAGCTGGACAGCAGAGTGAAGGCAAAAGGGCCAACAAGTGCTAAGCATCTCTGAAGACTGTTGGAAGACCATTTCAGGTAACTACCTCTTGAAGCTCATCAAGAGAATGCCACGAGTGTGCAAAGCAGTAATCAAAGCAAAAGGTGGCTACTTTGAAGAACCTAGAATATGACATATTTTCTGTTGTTTCACACTTGTTTGTTATGTATATAATGCCACATGTGTTAATTCATAGTTTTGATGCCTTCATAGTCATGAAAATAAAGAAAACTCTTTGAATGAGAAGGTGTGTCCAAACTTTTGGTCTGTACTGTACTTGCTACTTTGTGTTGGTCTATCACATGGCAATCCAATAAAATACATTTAAGCTTGTGGATAAAACCTGAAAAAATGTTCAAGGAATATGAATCATTTTTTCAAGCACTGTGTGTGTGTGTGTATATATATATATATATATATATATATATATATAGAGAGATCCGGAAAAAAGACGGCACACCGGTCTTGAAAAAGTAAAAGTGGTTTTAATCAACCTTGCGGTACAACGTTTCGGCTCCAATACTGAGCCTTTCTCAAGCACAAATACAAATCAAGTGTGAGCAGTTATAAAGGTGAGCTAATTACATTACACATCATGTGATCACTACACGTCCCACCCCAGGGGGCGTGTTCAATGTTAACCAATACATAAACATAGTTGCAAAAATAGCAAATACAGGAATAAAACAAATATCATCAGTTACATATATCCGATGTTAATCCCATGTGAGACATCTTTCAAGTGCATGTGTCAAACATTCATATATATATAGTGAATATGAAAAGGGCAGACCCATCGGCTGCATTTGCATCAATACACAGCCAGTGGATGTGTCCAAAGCGTGTGCACATACTGAGGGAGGAGCTGAGAAATAGATCAAAAGACACTTTCAAAAACTTGTAGCTATGTTGTAACTTGATGCTGTGTAGGTTGAACGCCGCAGCTGTACGATCGCTGGGTCCCATTACCAACTCACTGTTGTCACGATCCGGCACCAGGAAGGGAGTATCGCCTGCTGTCTGTCGCCTTGCGTCATCAGAGGCCGCCCTCTGTTGCGTCACCACTCCGTCGTCACTTCCGGCCTAGGTGCTGCACTGCGCATGTCCCGTTCACGTCCCATGCCGGGACGCCATCTTGGATACTGGAAAGATGCCCTTAATCCAGATTATGGTACTTCAGGGTATAGCGAACCAGACCGACATAGACAGCCCGGAAACCAGATTGTCCTAGTGCCTTACCTGGATAGGAGCCCACCATCACAACGGTAGCCGTTATATATAGAGGGTTACCCATCACAGGTGTCCGGTCGCTTACATACCCACGAGGGTTCTCCTCCATTCTGTACCCAGGTGTTGCAGGGGGCAAATCTAAACCAGATAGATGGTGGAACAGCCGTGTCACCATATCGGCCCAGTTGTGGTGCCCTTGATGTGTGTCTGATCGGACAGTGAGAAATACCAAAAAGAAAAAAGGAAAAAGAAAAAAAGCATAGCTATCAAAGGTATTGGCCCCCTGTACATAAAATTGTGTCAATTTCATTCTCAAGCTCAACCCCTCCGTATGGTGAGTGTTGGTGATCTGTGAAAAGAAGAAAAAAAGAATGAGGAAGAATCAAATTTGCTGTTGATTCAACAGTTTTTAAATAAATGTATATTCTGTGTGTACACAGACACACCTAGACATATTCCACATGACACAGAGGGCAAACCACTCATCACAACACCTCCCCAAAATTAAACTCAATGTTCAATCCATTGGGTTTAAGGCTGTTAAGCCTATGAATCCAGCGGAGTTCCCTGCGTTTCAGTAATTTGGACCTGTCACCGCCACGTCTGGGCTGGGGTACATGGTCGATGATCCAAACCATCAGATCACTCTCCCTGTGCCCAGCCTCAGAGAAATGTTTAGAGACAGGTAAGTCAAGGCGTTTCTTGCGAATGCTCAGACGGTGATTATTAAGGCGGGTCTTCAGGTCGGTTGTCGTCTCACCCACATAGAGTACTTTGCAGGGACATGAAAGTACGTAAACAACGTAACTGGAATTGCACGTGAGGTGGAACAGTATACTGTGTGTTTCACCTGTAAGAGGATGTACAAACGATCTCCCTTTGCGAATATACCTACAATTAACGCACCCCAAGCAAGGGAAACATCCCAAGCCCGGCTGCGCTAAGGTGGTTTGTCTGCAGGACCCTTTGGGGCCAATGTCGGCCCTGACCAGTTGGTCACGAAGATTTCTTGACCGACGGTACGAGAATAAAGGGGGACATTGAAATTCTGGTATCTCCTTGAAACAAGATCCAAGGAGATCCCAGTGCTTCCTAACGACCTTGTTAATGGATGGACTGAGTTCATTGTACACTGACACGAACGGAATCCTGGCTGTTCTCTGTACAGTCTTCCGTTGAGTCAGTAGAGTGTCCCTCTCCATACCGCTTGCTTTGGCCATGTGTTGATCTAACAGGTATTTAGGGTATCCCCTTTCTCGGAATCTCATTGCCATGGACCCCAGGGTTGTATTGGATTTTTGTTCATCGGAGACGACCCGTTTAACCCTCAGGAATTGTGAGAAGGGAAGTGACTGCACCATTCTCCTCGGATGGGAGCTATTATAACAGAGGAAGGTATTCGTGTCCGTGGGTTTGATAAATAATTCTGTATGTAATGTTCCCTCCTTGTACACAACCCTGGTGTCCAGGAACTGAATGTCCGTTCTGGAATGCACGAGAGTGAACTGTAAATTCGGATCATAGCCATTTAAAAAGGCCTGAAACGAAAACAATTCCGTCTCGCTACCTGTCCATATGAGGAAGATGTCGTCGATATATCTCCACCACCTCAGCACATGGCTGAAGTGGTGGGATAGATAGACGACATCCTCCTCATATACGCGCATGAATATATTTGCATAAGTGGGGGCCACGTGGGACCCCATGGCCACACCCCGCTGTTGCAAATAATAGACATCTTTAAAAAGAAAGTAATTGTTACGAAGAACAATGTTGAGCAAATCAATGATGAACTCTAGAGCGTCCGTGGTATATGAGGACTGCATAAGCATTTTCCTGACCGCCTGGACACCACTTTCGTGTGCAATGGACGTGTAAAGTGATGTGACATCGAATGATGCCAGCGTCAATGACTCAATCTGTGACACATCTGTGTCACGTAATTTCACAAGGAAATCTGATGTGTCCTGTATATAAGAGGACCCACCAGTGGAAAAATCCCGCAATACTTTATCAAGAAAGATGGCTATGCTGCTGAGGATGGAATCCGAACCCGAGACAATGGGTCGTCCCGGGGGATCGATGAGGGTCTTGTGAACCTTGGGTAGCACATAGATCACCGGAGTGACCGGATGTGCCACCTCAAGAAATTCAACAAGACCCCCATCGATAATACCAGCCAGCATAGCATCATTGAGACGATTGCGGATAATGCCAGCTATCTTAAACCTTGGGTCAGAGTCCAAGACTTTGTAGACATCTGGATCACTGAGCTGTCGCATGACCTCTTGTGTATATTTACTGGTGTCCATCACTACTACGGCTCCACCCTTGTCTGCAGGTTTCAGAACAAGGGTGGAGTCAGAAACCTGCAGGCATTATCTAACCGCTACTCCCTTGACTTCATATTACTCAACATTGAGTTTTTGCAGCATGAACTTGCTACTTTGAATAGCGACACACGAGAACTTGAGACCAATCTCCAAACACTCCTATCCACCGAGGAGTATATTAAATATACTGAAGATTTGTCTGCACGGATGAAGCTTTTTCAAACTGATTCGGAGGAGAGCAAAAGAGTCAAGTGGTGCAGAGACACTGAAGACTACAAAAAGGGCAACATTTACAATTGGCAGTCGGAGCGACAGTTTAATACCCAGAAGGATGTCAGAAAAAGAAGGAAGACTACACAGAGTTCTCCCATAGGCGAGCAATCTTTTTTAGACCAGGTTCCACAGACTCCGGCAGATCGAGGCGACGCATCAGGAGAGGTGGACGTGGACACAGGGGGTCCAAGCAAACCACGCAACAAAAGTCGTCCTGTGATAACCAGGAGCAACGTGGGGAAGAAAAAATGACTGTGATCAATCTGTCCTCCAAAGAACTGTCCTCCACACAAGTGAGTGTCTTATCTAAAGGGTTTTCATTTTGTCCCAGTTCCTCCGTGGACTGGTTTGAACTTGAATCTAACCTGTTTTCTTTCTTTCGCCGCATCAAACTGAGAGTATGGCATCACAATAGAATTAGTATTGAGAGACCCCAGACAAGTGAATTCACGCTGGGTTCTCTCAATCTTTTTTTGAAGAGCAATTTTACACCTAATATCAATGAACCTGCTGTTGAAGCGTATATTAATGCGGTCCGAAGGGGGCTCTCTGAACTCAGGGTCTCCACTCAGGGGGACCCTGACTTCAAATACCCAAACCTGACCAGGGCAGAGGTTGAGGCCCTGGACACTTTGAGGTCTGACTCCACCCTTGTTCTGAAACCTGCAGACAAGGGTGGAGCCGTAGTAGTGATGGACACCAGTAAATATACACAAGAGGTCATGCGACAGCTCAGTGATCCAGATGTCTACAAAGTCTTGGACTCTGACCCAAGGTTTAAGATAGCTGGCATTATCCGCAATCGTCTCAATGATGCTATGCTGGCTGGTATTATCGATGGGGGTCTTGTTGAATTTCTTGAGGTGGCACATCCGGTCACTCCGGTGATCTATGTGCTACCCAAGGTTCACAAGACCCTCATCGATCCCCCGGGACGACCCATTGTCTCGGGTTCGGATTCCATCCTCAGCAGCATAGCCATCTTTCTTGATAAAGTATTGCGGGATTTTTCCACTGGTGGGTCCTCTTATATACAGGACACATCAGATTTCCTTGTGAAATTACGTGACACAGATGTGTCACAGATTGAGTCATTGACGCTGGCATCATTCGATGTCACATCACTTTACACGTCCATTGCACACGAAAGTGGTGTCCAGGCGGTCAGGAAAATGCTTATGCAGTCCTCATATACCACGGACGCTCTAGAGTTCATCATTGATTTGCTCAACATTGTTCTTCGTAACAATTACTTTCTTTTTAAAGATGTCTATTATTTGCAACAGCGGGGTGTGGCCATGGGGTCCCACGTGGCCCCCACTTATGCAAATATATTCATGCGCGTATATGAGGAGGATGTCGTCTATCTATCCCACCACTTCAGCCATGTGCTGAGGTGGTGGAGATATATCGACGACATCTTCCTCATATGGACAGGTAGCGAGACGGAATTGTTTTCGTTTCAGGCCTTTTTAAATGGCTATGATCCGAATTTACAGTTCACTCTCGTGCATTCCAGAACGGACATTCAGTTCCTGGACACCAGGGTTGTGTACAAGGAGGGAACATTACATACAGAATTATTTATCAAACCCACGGACACGAATACCTTCCTCTGTTATAATAGCTCCCATCCGAGGAGAATGGTGCAGTCACTTCCCTTCTCACAATTCCTGAGGGTTAAACGGGTCGTCTCCGATGAACAAAAATCCAATACAACCCTGGGGTCCATGGCAATGAGATTCCGAGAAAGGGGATACCCTAAATACCTGTTAGATCAACACATGGCCAAAGCAAGCGGTATGGAGAGGGACACTCTACTGACTCAACGGAAGACTGTACAGAGAACAGCCAGGATTCCGTTCGTGTCAGTGTACAATGAACTCAGTCCATCCATTAACAAGGTCGTTAGGAAGCACTGGGATCTCCTTGGATCTTGTTTCAAGGAGATACCAGAATTTCAATGTCCCCCTTTATTCTCGTACCGTCGGTCAAGAAATCTTCGTGACCAACTGGTCAGGGCCGACATTGGCCCCAAAGGGTCCTGCAGACAAACCACCTTAGCGCAGCCGGGCTTGGGATGTTTCCCTTGCTTGGGGTGCGTTAATTGTAGGTATATTCGCAAAGGGAGATCGTTTGTACATCCTCTTACAGGTGAAACACACAGTATACTGTTCCACCTCACGTGCAATTCCAGTTACGTTGTTTACGTACTTTCATGTCCCTGCAAAGTACTCTATGTGGGTGAGACGACAACCGACCTGAAGACCCGCCTTAATAATCACCGTCTGAGCATTCGCAAGAAACGCCTTGACTTACCTGTCTCTAAACATTTCTCTGAGGCTGGGCACAGGGAGAGTGATCTGATGGTTTGGATCATCGACCATGTACCCCAGCCCAGACGTGGCGGTGACAGGTCCAAATTACTGAAACGCAGGGAACTCCGCTGGATTCATAGGCTTAACAGCCTTAAACCCAATGGATTGAACATTGAGTTTAATTTTGGGGAGGTGTTGTGATGAGTGGTTTGCCCTCTGTGTCATGTGGAATATGTCTAGGTGTGTCTGTGTACACACAGAATATACATTTATTTAAAAACTGTTGAATCAACAGCAAATTTGATTCTTCCTCATTCTTTTTTTCTTCTTTTCACAGATCACCAACACTCACCATACGGAGGGGTTGAGCTTGAGAATGAAATTGACACAATTTTATGTACAGGGGGCCAATACCTTTGATAGCTATGCTTTTTTTCTTTTTCCTTTTTTCTTTTTGGTATTTCTCACTGTCCGATCAGACACACATCAAGGGCACCACAACTGGGCCGATATGGTGACACGGCTGTTCCACCATCTATCTGGTTTAGATTTGCCCCCTGCAACACCTGGGTACAGAATGGAGGAGAACCCTCGTGGGTATGTAAGCGACCGGACACCTGTGATGGGTAACCCTCTATATATAACGGCTACCGTTGTGATGGTGGGCTCCTATCCAGGTAAGGCACTAGGACAATCTGGTTTCCGGGCTGTCTATGTCGGTCTGGTTCGCTATACCCTGAAGTACCATAATCTGGATTAAGGGCATCTTTCCAGTATCCAAGATGGCGTCCCGGCATGGGACGTGAACGGGACATGCGCAGTGCAGCACCTAGGCCGGAAGTGACGACGGAGTGGTGACGCAACAGAGGGCGGCCTCTGATGACGCAAGGCGACAGACAGCAGGCGATACTCCCTTCCTGGTGCCGGATCGTGACAACAGTGAGTTGGTAATGGGACCCAGCGATCGTACAGCTGCGGCGTTCAACCTACACAGCATCAAGTTACAACATAGCTACAAGTTTTTGAAAGTGTCTTTTGATCTATTTCTCAGCTCCTCCCTCAGTATGTGCACACGCTTTGGACACATCCACTGGCTGTGTATTGATGCAAATGCAGCCGATGGGTCTGCCCTTTTCATATTCACTATATATATATGAATGTTTGACACATGCACTTGAAAGATGTCTCACATGGGATTAACATCGGATATATGTAACTGATGATATTTGTTTTATTCCTGTATTTGCTATTTTTGCAACTATGTTTATGTATTGGTTAACATTGAACACGCCCCCTGGGGTGGGACGTGTAGTGATCACATGATGTGTAATGTAATTAGCTCACCTTTATAACTGCTCACACTTGATTTGTATTTGTGCTTGAGAAAGGCTCAGTATTGGAGCCGAAACGTTGTACCGCAAGGTTGATTAAAACCACTTTTACTTTTTCAAGACCGGTGTGCCGTCCTTTTTCCGGATCCATTGATTGGGGTAAGGAGTCGATTCCCCTGGAACGTGCACCCTATTTTTCCCGTGGAGTAGTCAGTGCCGCCATTTTTCATATCTATATATCTATATATATATATATATATAAAAAAAAAAATACAAATGTGAACACACCTGTGAACAGTGCCACCTAGTAACTGTAATAGAAAATTATCTATACAGCCCAGCGTTTTGCACTTGTTAAGGCTCATGCATCCGGCCGTAGACGTTTTTGCAGTTTGTAAATTCTAGATCCACAAAACATGGACACCAGCTGTGTGCCTTCTGCATTTTGCGGAATGGAACATCTGGCCCATAATAGTACAGTCCTAACCTTTGTCGGTAATAGGACATGTATATTTTTTGCAGGTGTCACTGAACAGCCAAGCCATCTTTTTGCGCCCCATTGAAGTGAGTCGGTCAGCAAATAGACTTCTGCCATTATCATGTCCCTTTTATTACTGTTACAAAGAGCAAAAAGGAAGTTAAAGGAGTTCTGCAGTTTTTTAAACTGATGATCTATCCTCTGGATAGATCATCAGCATCTGATTGGCGGGGGTCCGACACCCGGGGCCCCAGCCGATTAGCTGTTTGAGAAGGCAGCAGCGCTGGCAGTAGTGCCGCAGCCTTCTCGCTGTTTAATGCAAGCCCAGTGACGTCACGACTAGTATCTATGGCCTGGGCGGGGCTAAGATCCATTCCAATGAACAGAGCTTAGCCCCACCCAGGCCATTGATACTAGTCGTTATGTCACTGGGCCTGCCCTAAAAAGCAAGAAGGCTGCGTCGCTACCTTCTCAAACAGCTGATCGGCAGGGGTCCTGGGTGTCAGACCCCCGCCGTTCAGTGACACACACCTAGTTTTAGGCAGTCAAGGCTCTGCCACCTCAGCGGAAGGGAGCGGTCTGTCTTTCCCATCATCTTCTGGTCTTGATGCTCCTGCTCCTCACCCTCCTACTCCTCGTCAGTCATTCCATCAGCAATCGATCACCGAAGCAATTGCCAAGAGACAACAGTATGCGTGCACTCATCCAATGGTGCAAAAGCTGAATGTACTCCTGTCCAAGTTGCTGGTGCTGCAGTCCATCCCTTTCGAAGGGGTGAACTCTGCACCTTTCAGATAACTAATGGCTTGTGGCGAGCCGAGGTGGAGAGTCCCGAGCCTTCATTTCTTTGCCAAAAAGGCAATACCAGCCCTGCACACACATGTAGAACAGAAGGTGGGCCAGTCCTTGAGCCTGTTGGTGTATGGCAGGGGCGTTGCAAGGGTTTCAAAAGATCCGGGGCCCAAACCCCAATGAATATGGCCCAGTTCTCTAAGGGTACTTTCACACTTGCGGCAGAGTGATCCGGCAAGCAGTTCCGTCGCCAAAACTGCCTTCCGGATCAGGCAATCTGCATCCAACCGGATAGCATTTGTAGACGGATCCGGATGCAGATCCGTCTCACAAATGCATTGCAAGAACGGATCCATCTGTCCATTTGTCATATAGACAAATGGATCCATCTCTTTTTTTCAAATTTTTACCGGTCTGCGCATGCAAGGACGGATCTGGCATTGCAGTATTTTGAATGCCGGATCTGGCACTAATACATTCCTATGAAAAAAAAAAAGGCTGGATCCGGCATTCAGGCAAGTGTTCAGTTTTTTTGGGCTGGTAAAAAACCCGTAGCATGCTGCAGTATTATCTCCATCCTGAACAGTCAAAAAGACTGAACTGAAGACATCCTGATGCATCCTGAACGGATTGCTCTCCATTCAGAATGCATGGGGATAAAACTGATCAGTTATCTTTCGGTATAGAGCCCCTAAGACAGAACTCTATGCCAGAAAAGAAAAACGCTAGTGTGAAAGTACCCTAAGTCGCCAAACCTCCCTCCCCCCCCCACACACCGCACTTTCCTGTACTTGCTATACAGCAGCACATACCTGTCACATCCAGGGCCTTCCAGGTGACGTCTCTTCTGATGTAGATCTTCTCAGTCATCATTTTGTCCATTTGGTCCGTACAACTTCTTTCAGCCTCCTCGTCTCTGCAGAGTGTAACACACAGACATCTTGGCTTCCTCAATTTTCTATTATCATCTCCCAAACTGGAGACCCCACAGTGTTATCCTGCTGCTCGCTGTGCTTTCCAATACCCCCCCAAATACTATACTGAAGAAATGAGTGCCCCCATAGGAATAGTGCTCCATATAGTCCCACCAATAGTAATTCCCTTCCAGAATGCCCTCATTAGTAATACTTCCCCCAACTGTGCTAACGCTCCCTAAGAATGCTCCCATTAGTAGAAACACCCTGCAGTATTAATAATGCCCTCACAGAGCCCCCAGTAGTAATAAGCCCCCTATTTTGCTCTTAGTAGAAATAAGGCGGATCTATAAGTCCCTCCTATAGAGCCCCCAGTAGTAATAAGAATGCCTATAATGTCCCCTGGATTTACAGTGCCCCCTGTAGTTATATTCCTCCTTCCACCATACAGTCCCATGTAAATAATATCACACCATCTCTCCTGCCCCCTCCAAAATACAGTCCTATGTAAATAGCATCACTCCCCTCCCTTCAGCCTCTCCAATATATAGTCCCATGTAATCAACACTATTTTCCTCCCTTCACCATATTGTCCCATGTAAATAGTGTCACACCATCTTTCCAGCCCCCTCCAATATACAGCCCCATGCAAATAACATCCCTCTCTATCTACAGCCCCCTTCAAAATACAATCTCAGTTAAATAACCACAACTCCCAGCATTGCTCTGCCTCTACTTCACTTACCTCTCCTCATGTAGCAGACATCACTACAGCTTCTTATCATTATGAGAGACTTCAATCTTCCAGATGTAAACTGGAAAACCAGGAGTACAGACATTCTAAATTCCCTACTGGGATTATCTCTACAGCAAGTAGTGGAGGAGCCAACCCGGAAGGAGGCCATTTTAGATTTAGTATTCACAAATGGGAAGTTGGTATCTGATATTACTGTAGATCTAGTGATCACCAGTCAGTGTGGTTTACTATAAGTACAGTGACTCAGTCACACCACACAAAAACAAAAGTTTTAGATTTTAGAAAAACTGACTTTTCTAAAATTAGATTAGTGGTATACGAGTCTCTATTAGACTGGAACATTTTAATTGGAGTCCAGAAGAAATGGGACTACTTAAAAGTGGCACTATTGAAGGCAACAGAAAATTGCATTAGGCTTGTCAGTAAAAGCAAAAAAAGGAAGAAACCACTGTGGTACTCAGCAGAAGTGACCAAAATCATTAAAAACAAAAAGATAGCATTTAGGAATTATATAAAAAAAAAAAAACGAGGATGACAGACAAATTTAAAGGATTAGGAAGAGAGAGGCCAAACAAGTTATAAGAGCTTCTAAAGCACAGACAGAAGAGAAATTAGCTCAGTCAGGGAAAAAAGGCGATAAGGCATTCTTCAGATATATAAACGAAAAAAGAAAACGAAAACAAGGAATTACCAAATTAAAAACAAAAGAAGGAAGGGATATGGAAGAAGATAAAGAACTAGCTGACTGCCTCCAATGAATACTTCTGTTCAGTTTTTACAAAGGAAAATGAAGGAGAAGGACCTCAGTTAGGAAAGAAGACTAATGAATCTTTTGATGCATGTGTCTTTACAGAGGAAGAGGTTCTAAGTCAACTGTCTAAAATTAATACAAATAAGTCACAGGGGCCTGATGGGATACACCCAAAGCTATTAAAAGAGCTCAGCGGTGAACTAGCAAAACCATTAACAGATGTATTTAACCAATCACTGGCAACAGGAGTCGTCCCAGAAGATTGGAAATTAGCAAATGTTGTGCCCATTCACAAGAAAGGTAGTAGGGAGGAATCGGGCAACTATAGGCCAGTAAGCCTGACATCAATAGTGGGGAAATTAATGGAAACCATACTTAAGGAGAGGATTGTGGAACATCTAAAATCCCATGGATTGAAAGATTAAAAACAGCATGGGTTTACTTCAGGGAGATCATGTCAAACTAATCTTATTGATTAGGTGACTAAAATAATAGATGGAGGAGGTGCAGTAGACATCGCTTATCTAGACTTTAGTAAGGCTTTTGATACTGTCCCACATAGAAGGCTTATCAATAAAGTGCAGTCTTTGGGCTTGGACTCCCATATTGTTGAATGGATTAGGCAGTGGCTGAGGGACAGGCAACAGAGGGTTGTAGTCAATGGAGTATATTCAGACCAAGGTCTTGTTACCAGTGGGGTAACTCAGGGATCTGTTCTGGGACCCATATTGTTTAATATCTTTATCAGCGAAATTGCAGAAGGCCTCAATGGTAACACAAAGGTGACACAAAGATTTGTAACAGGGTTGATGTTCCTGGAGGGATACACCAAATGGAAATGGACTTAGGAAAACTAGAGGAATGGTCAAAAATCCGGCAACTAAAATTTAATGTTGATAAGTGCAAGATAATGCACCTGGAACGTAAAAACCCAAGAGCAGAATATAAAATCAGTGATACAGTCCTAACCTCAGTATCTGAGGAAAGGGATTTAGGGGTCATTATTTCAGAAGACTTGAAGGTAGGCAGACAATGTCATAGGGCAGCAGGAAATGCTAGCAGAATGCTTGGGTGTATAGGGAGAGGCATTACCAGTAGAAAGAGGGAGGTGTTCATGCCGCTCTACAGAGCACTAGTGAGACCTCATTTGGAGTATTGTGCTCAGTACTGGAGACCATATCTCCAGAAGGATATTGATACTTTGGAGAGAGTTCAGAGAAGAGCTACTAAACTGGTACATGGATTGCAGGATAAAACTTACCAGGAAAGATTAAAGGACCTTAACATGTTTAGCTTGGAAGAAAGACGAGCATTTTATCCTGGGACACATTATGGTGGGTACTATGGGGAAGGGGGGAGAGGAGTACTATGGAGTCATCTACGGGGGGCACTAAGAAGGGGTATTTGCCAAGTGTTGAAGTGGCGCCTGAGATCCCCAAGGGTCAAGCCAAGTAAATTTTCATGTGAAATATGTTTGTTATACACATATAGCATACACTGTGCCACACAATATACAGTATACCTCTACACTGTACCACACAATATACAGTATACCTCTACACTGTGCCACACAATATACAGTATACCCTTTACATTGTGTCACACAATGTACAGTATAACTCTACACTGTGCCACATAATGTACAGCATACCTCTACACTGTTCCACACAATGTACAGTATACCTCTACACTGTGCCCCACAATGTACAGTATACCTCTACACTGTGTAGTCTGTTCTATAAGCACCCTTGTTCTGTGGCGGCGGACAGAAAATAATCTGGAAGTGCCACTCCCGAGACCAGGCTCTGGATCCGCCACTGGTCTGGACCGCTCACAGGAGTGTACATTTCTTCTAAACTGTAATCCGTATCCTCTGACCTGCAGAAATCAGTGCTCGCTCGGTAACAACTAAGAGGCAGTGCCTGTAGGCTGTAGCCTGGCCCTGTTACCGAAGCTAGTCGAGTGGTGTAAGGTTAAGGTACTAGTAGAGATGAGCGGCCGCTTAATCCTGATTTAAAGTTAAAGTTACTGCAGGATAAGGATTACAGTTTAGAAATGTCAAATGTACACTCCTGTGAGAGGCGGCGAGTGGGATCTGTGGATGACACTGTTATAGGGAGGGGGATCTGTGGATGACACTGTTATGGAGGGGGAAATGGGGATAACACTGTCATGGGGTGGATCTGTGGATGACACATATAGCATAAGATGCTATATACGGTATGTGTCAGCCACAGATCCCCTCCCTATAAAAGTGTCATCCACAGTCAACTAGGACATGTTACAATCTGAGTGTTTTTTTTGTTTTTTTTTAAACCACAGACAGCAGGACTTTTCTTCCCTGTTGCGGTTTTAAGTATTGGGTAAGGTATTGCAGCATTTCTAACCGTACTTGTGTAAATGTATTGTTGTTATAGCTGCCCCCCCCCCTACTTTTGTCCTGGCCCCCAGTGTGCCCCCCAAAATTTGAAAGCTAGAGACGCCACTGCCAACGTGTGGAGCTGTAACTACGGTCAGAGACAATACATGTCCTTTATAGACCACTGGTTGAATGTGGTTCCTGCACAGCCACACCAACAACTTGGCCAGGCGATGCCGCTTCCGCCTCCACGTTCTCACGCCATTGGTCCTGCGACAGTGCTCAGGTGTTTGGGTGCTCTACCGAGCACACGAGCACAATGGAAGTCAATGGGAGAACCCGAGCATTAAACAAGGCACCCCCTGCTCTGAGAGGGGAGGGTGTCTGGTTCATAGGAAAAGGTCAGAGATTGACGGAAACACCACTAAAATGGTTCGGGAACAGCATGGGGAGGATGTCTGGATGCATCTTGTATTCCCAGGTCACTGCTGGGAACAACCTGTATATAAGGAATGGAGCTGAAAATAGCTCCTCGGAATATCCAAGTGTGGGATCACTTGTTTGGCAAGACTCTCCATGGAGGGAGGAAGGAGGACCAGGGTGAGGATTGTGTTGACCAGACTCTTGGCTACTGAGACTGGACTTGGTGGAAGACAGGGTAGTGCTTAACCGACTGGAAGCATTATCTGCTGCAATCCAACCGACCACCTGGTCGCACTGGTCTGACTTCGAGAGCGTTGTCCTGCGTCATCCTGCAAACTGGGACATGAAGCTAGGTATCGTGGATTATTGTTTTTCTTGTGCTCTGGCAGCAGGCACAGTTTCAATGAGCCCAGGGCCATGGCCTCTGGGTGCACCGTTAGCATCACGACCACTTCCCTGTCTCTTACTTCATATTAAATGTTATATATTATTAAAAGTATGTCACATGTACAGTAGCGTAGGATTTGTAAGTGTATGCGCAAAAAAATAAAAAAAGGTATTTGGGATGTGGAAACATCACACAGGATATATACCGCAGATAATGTCGCTGATGTCAGCAGCGGCTAATAAAAAATTACAGGGAATGTCACAGGTATTTGGAAAGTGGAAACAATGCACAGGAGATGTACCCCAGGTAATGTCACTGTCTGCAGCAGACACCGTCTACGGAAAAAGTACACTGGATGTCTCTGATATTTTTTGGATGTGAATTACACAGGAGATGTAGCGCAGATAATGTCGCTGTCTGCAGCTGCCTAACTATTGCTGGTGTTAGCAGTGGCTAATATAAAATTACAGGGAATGCCACAGGTATTTTAAATGTTAAAACGCTACACAGGAAATGTACCCGACGTAATGGCACTGTCCGCAGCGGACACCGTCTACGGAAAAAGTTCACTGGATGTCACTGATATGTTTTAGATGTGCACACGTTACACAGGAGATGTAGCATAGCTAATGTCACTGTCCGCAGCAGACACTGTCTACGGAAAAAGTACACTGTATGTCACAGATATTTTTGGGATGCGCGCACGTTATACAGGAGATGTAGCGCTGATAATGTCGCTGTATGCAGTGGCCTAACTATTGCTGATGTCAGCAGCGGCTTATAGAAAATTACAGGGAATGTCACAGGTATTTTGGATGTGGAAACATTACACAGAAGAAATATCGCAGATAATGTCGCTGATGTCAGCAGCGGCTAATATAAAATTACAGGGAATGTCACAGGTATTTTGGATGTAGAAATGTTACACAGGAGAAATACCGCAGATAATGTCGCTGATGTCAGCAGCGGCTAATATACAATTACAGGGAATGTCACAGGTATTTTGGATGTAGAAATGTTACACAGAAGATGTACCACAGGTAATGTCACTGTCCGCAGTGGACACCATCTACAGAAAAAGTACGCTAGATGTCACTGATATTTTTTGGATGTGCACTCTTTACACAGGAGATGTAGCACAGCTAATGTCACTGTCCGTAACGGACACTGTCTATGTTAAAAGTACACTGGATGTCACAGATATTTTTGGGATGTGCACACGTTACACAGGAGACGTAGCGCAGATAATGTCACTGTCTGCAGCGGCCTAACTATTGCACGCTATTTAGAACAGGATGCGCTAAAAATAGATATTGCTGCCACACACAACAGTCCTTAAAAGGACTTTTGGGTCTGTAAAGTTTTAGCAATATTGCGCAGGTTGCACTAAAAATATGTATTGCTGCTGCCACACACAACAATAGTCCTTAAAAGGACTTTTGGTTCTCTGACAAGTTTTTAAACTTCCCCCCAAAAAATGTCACTCCCTACACTATCTTTCCCTTCTTCAGCACAGCTCTCCTTAACACTGAGCTGAACACATGTCATTGGGTGCTGTGTTTAGCACCCGATGACCCATTCCGGCTAGCCAATAATTTGTCACAACCAGACAGCTGAGAAGCTCTGACAGAAGCCTTTCAGAACCTCCTCCTTGAGTTTTCTTTGTTTTGAATTTCAGTTCCTCATCTCGTTAGCCTCTCTCAGCTGTCATGTAGTTGGACTGATTGCATCCCTTTAAATTCCTCCCCATAATGCATTAGTGTGCGGCTTATACAACTTCCTGGAGTGTGTGTACATGCTGATCCTATTTTCCAGCCTTCTACAAGATAAGTGCTGTACATTTATTTGTGATTTTCTGTTTGCTGGATCCCAGGTGACCCTGACTCCCTCCGTGTCTAGTGTAGGGAGCCGGTGGTCGTGTCCCCTCACTATTGTAGGGTGTTCAGGTGGTATATAGTCGAGGTACGTGGATATGCGATCATCCACCATTGGGATTTTCGCATAGGCTGAGCAAGCAGGGAGAGTGCCAGGTCTTATGCAGGGGTCTCCCTTTTGTTCCTTAGTTTTGGATCCAGTGAGTCATATATTCATTTTGCATTGTCTTGTTTCCTGTACACCTTCCGTGACATCATTCTAATGCCAGTAACCAACATGGCTACGGCATAACAGTGAAGGGCAGTACTTACCTGCATGTTTATTGGCTGCGTAGCAGCCAACAAACATGCAGGGAGGAAGCTCAAGAATTGCGCTCGAGCACATGCGGTATTTGCCCAAATACCTCCATGAGCCGAGCATCGAGATGCTCAAGCCGAACTGGTGTTCGGCTGAGCATGCTCAATCAAAACTATCTTCCACCCTTTTGCAAGACATCATAAAAATGGCCAGGAAATTTTGAATGTGCAACAAACTATTCCCAAAACCTCTAGGGTATCCCTTACCCTTTAAGAGGTTTTTATATTATATATGTCCCTCTGATAGAGCAAGTTGTTGTGACGCCAGTTGCATGGAGTCCCCTTGAAGTATAGTGGTGTTGGTACCCAGATGTAGGATTTCCAAAGTGGTGTATAGTTACCTACAATCTCCCTGAAGGTGTTACATGCATGTGTCACGTGCTCCTACCTGGATATCTCTAGAGAGGGCTGGAAGGAACTAGAAAGTTCCTGTCCAGAAAAACTAACTCTGCCACTGCCGCCATCTGCTGGTGAACCAAACACATTACACTTTAATAGTTGTAAAATCAGGAAATACATACACATTATGTAGGACATGAGATCAGATGTACAAAAATGACACAGAATGCACCATAGAAGATAGTGGGGGCCATAAAAAGGTGGTAAGGCCGCTCTGGGGCGTTATAAATGCACTTCAGCAACTTTGAAACCGCAAACCCTCTTTGAGCTGCAGCGGCAGAACGGCATTCCCCAACATAGGCTGATATGCGAAGTTTCTACCCTTTGGAATTCCACCCTCCATATGTTGGACCGACTATACGAACAGAGAAAGGCCATTAATGATTTCTTCATGATCCAAGCGGACAGGAGTACTCCCCTGTGTAACTTTTATGTCAGCCAGTGGCAGCTCAAGAGTGACACCTGCCGTTTGCTCAGGCCCTTTGAGGAGGCCACGTTATTTGTCAGTCGCCAGAAACTACGGGATGAACAATGTCATTCTGCTGCTTCATGTCCTGGAACAGATGCTGGTAAATGTGGCTGGTCAGGGGACTGGAGACGTGGCACCTAGATCTCATGGCCACATGAGCCCTGTGTGGGCTGAACTGGAGGAGGAAGAAGAGGACATTGGAGCACAAGCAATGTGTATCGAGATAGGTGGTTTTTCTACATGGGTGACAGGAGAGTAGGAGCAGGCTGATGAGCTACAGGGAGATGAGGGTCAGAGGGGAGGGTGGGCTGTGATGCGTCCGAAGTTGAGGTGGGGAACGGAGTAAAGCTTGAGGAGGGTGATACTTGGGGACTTTAGGATTAATTAATGATTATAAGAATACTTACATGGAATGTTCGGGGTCTAGGGGAGAAGGTAAAAAGACAGGCGGTATTAGATTTGATAAGGAGACATCTGCCAGCTATTGTTTGTTTGGTTGAAACTCATTACTCACAGTCACAGGAGTCACAGTATTGATTCACAAACAGATTAATTTTCTATGTTTGGCATCTTCTATGGATAAACAGGGGAGATATGTTTTTCTTCATGGTAGGCTTGATGGAAGGCTATGTATCTTGACGTTTATTTATATCCCCCCTCCGTTTTCTAGGCAGATATAGAGATGTCCCGAACTATTCGCCGGCGAACAGTTCCCAGCGAACATCGCATGTTCGCGTTCGCCGCGGCAGGCGAACATATGCGATGTTCGGTCCGCCTCCTATACATCATCATTGAGCAAACTTTGACCCTGTTCCTCACAGTCAGCAGACACATTCCAGCCAATCAGCATACCCTCCCTCCCAGACCCTCCCACCACCTATCAAAAAGCAAGGGCAGCATCCATCTTAGATTAATTCTGAAGCTGCAAGCTGCAGTGTCACAAATTTGTAATCGCAATGCGATTAATACAGGTTATATTAATCGCATTGCGATTACAACTTAGAGCTAGGTTCCTAATGGTTTTATTGATAGAATATAACAAAGATTGAGAATATAGTGCTATATTCGTTGTCAATTCAACCATTAGGAACCCAGCAACTCTAAGTTGTGGCCACAATAGTGATGGAAAAGTTGTTTTCAAGGGGACTAACACCTGGACTGTGGCATGCCAGAGGGGGATCCATGGCAAAACTCCAATGGAAAATTACGTAGTTGACGCAGAGTGTGGTAAGTTGAAATCGCAATGTGATTTATAGAACTTGAATTAATCGCATTGCGATTACAACTTTCTCAAATCTGACAGTACATTCTAGCATGGAGCCGTTCCCATGGTGATGGGGATGCTCCATGAGCACGGAAGTCGGCAGAAGCTCTAAGTTGAAATCGCAATGCGATTAATTCAAGTTCTATAAATCGCATTGCGATTTCAACTTAGAACTTCTGGCGACTTGTGTGCTCATGGAGTGTCCCCATCACCATGGGAACGACTCCATGCTAGAATGTACTGTCGGATTTGAGAAAGTTGAAATCGCAATGCGATTAATTCAAGTTCTATAAATCACATTGCGATTTCAACTTACCACACTCTGCGTCAACTACGTAATTTTCCATGCGAGTTTTGCCATGGATCCCCCTCTGGCATGCCACAGTCCAGATGTTAGTCCCCTTGAAAACAACTTTTCCATCACTATTGTGGCCACAAAGAGTCCCTGTGGATTTTCAAATTCGCCTTCCTATTGAAGTCTATTGCGGTTCGCACGTTCGCGAACATTTGCAGAAATTCACGTTTGCCGTTCGCGAACGGAAAATTTTATATTCGCGACATCACTAGGCAGGTACTGAATTGTTTGATGGCCTTTGTGGATCAGTGGCCAGATTGTTTGGTGATAGTCAATGGGGATTTCAATTGTGTGATGAATCCAGAGGTAGATAGGATCTCTACTGGAGGCAATGGGTGTTCCCCGGTCCAGGGGTCCCCCTGGCTCCTTTTTGTTAAGAAGTGGGCCTCGTGGATGTCTGAGAATATCTATTTAGAGAAAAAAGGGCTTTTTCCTGTGTTAGTAAAACTGGAATGTCTAGAATTGACCTGATCTTGATAAATAAAAGTTATCTAAATTGTGTCAAACGTATGAAATACGAGGCCAGATCCGTTTCAGACCATGTTCCCTTCTTAATAGAGCTATGTATGGTTGGGAATGATTCTAGAGTGAAACCCCCATTTAGATTAAATCCCCACTGGCTATTAATAATTGATAATCATAATCAGATAGAAAAGGAGATTATCTCCTTTTGGGATAGGAATTATGCCTCAGCTAAATATCAACATATTTGGGATGCATTTAAAGCATTTATGAGAGGGATTTTATCAGTACAATTGCAAACCTGAGCAAATGCTATGCTATGAAGGAGAAAGAACTAGAGGAAGCAGCCGCTGTAGGAATGGCTAGATATGCCATGGGGAAAACAGAGGAAGGTGGAGAGAATATGCAGAGGACAAGCCAGACTTTTTCTGACTTTCTTCTGGATAATGCACAACAGAAGCTGTTCTTTAGAGGACAAAAATATTTTTCAGAGGCAGGTCTCCCTGGGAAGATGCTGGCTAGAGTAATAGCAAGCCAGGATTCAAAGAAAGAGATCCATAGTATCCGTATGTCTGATGGTACTATTGTGGAAGATCAGGAGGGAATATTTGAAGTACAGTGATACCTCGGTTCATGAACTTAATTCGTGAACTGACTCTGGTCGCGAACCGAATTGGTCGCGAACCGAGGCACATTTTCCCATAGGGTTCAATGTAAATCCGGTTAATCCGTGCTGACCTTTTTGGGGGGGTTTTTGAAGCACAAAAATATGAAACAAATTACAATACACATTGTCACTTGCATTTCCACTTTGCACATTGTCACCTGCATTGCTGTTCTTGTCACCTTCATTGCTGCTCCGCACTTTCTTCTTTCCACTATGCTTCTTGGGAGCCATATTGGGTGTCCAGTGAACTGTACAATACTGTAAGTACAGTACTGTAGTACAGTACAGTACTGTATGTGCTAAAAAGCACACCAAAAATCAAAACTCACAGTACTTCTTTCTGTGTCTCTTCTTCTCTCCACGGTCTTCGTACAGGGAGTCACGACCATGTGACAGCCTGGAAATAGCATTAAAATGGCCGCGGCTCCTGTTCGTGAACTGAGGCGGAGTTCGTGAACCGGAGCATATTTTTATGAACTTTTCTGTTCGTGAACCGAGTTGTTCGTGAACAGAAGCGTTCGTGAACCGAGGTATCACTGTATTTATAAAATATTTTTGTGAATTTTAAAATATTTTAGTGAATGAATCAGAGTGTCCTCTCAGAGGCTGCGATGGACTCATACTTGGACTCTATTTCCCATCCAGTTCTTACAGATGGGCAAAAGGAACGCTTGGAGATGGACTTGTGTCCCCAAGAGATAGAGGATGCAATGAATGCCTGTTCAGGTAACTCTTCCCCCGGATTGGATGGACTCTCGTGTTTAAAAAAAATAAAATAAACACATTCAATAAAATAGTAGAAATGATTTAAAAAAAAGAACCAATGCAAAGAAATTGTATTAGAAATTATATTATAATAATACATATATCATAACCCCCATAATTAACCATTATAAAAACAATTGGTCTTATACAAGACCATAATATGACAATACACATGTAAAAGCTGTTAACCAAATGGATAATTCATGCCACAGCTATTTAATCTGACTCCACCATAAGCCTGCATGCTTATTTCAGTGTGTAGAGGGGAATAAGCTTCTGCCGAACACTTCCAACATCTGCTGCTGACTGGGTAAAGTCCTGAAGCCCCCCAAACAACAATACCATGGCTGACCCAGTTGAAATAAATGAGCTCAGCTGATGTTTGTCTAATTTTTATCTCCTGCTATAATCTAATTTCCATTTTAGGACAAATTATGGATTGCATAGGACCAACTGGCCACTATAATTCTGCGTTTCTAAGTGTTTAAAAATGTATGTTTTTATTTAACTTGCACAATTTCCGTTAATACAATAAATTGTCATTTTTATTAGCTTTATCAAATTTTTCTCCTTAGTCTGGATTCTAGTGAACTCACTAACAAGCCACATTAAATTTGACAATTGAAGTAAAAGTATCTGTTAGATTTGGCAGAGATTTCCAGAAAGATGATGTGTGCTTATAAGAACTTTCTATACCTTTATGTGCAATACCATAAATCTGTTATCACTAGGGATGAGCGAACTCGAACTGTATAGTTCGGGTTCGTACCGAATTTTGGGGTGTCCGTGACACGGACCCGAACCCGGACATTTTCGTAAAAGTCCGGGTTCGGGTTCGGTGTTCGTCGCTTTCTTCGCGCTTTTGTGACGCTTTCTTGGCGCTTTTTGAAAGGCTGCAAAGCAGCCAATCAACAAGCGTCATACTACTTGCCCCAAGAGGCCATCACAGCCATGCCTACTATTGGCATGGCTGTGATTGGCCAGAGCACCATGTGACCCAGCCTCTATTTAAGCTGGAGTCACATAGCGCCGCCCGTCACTCTGCTCTGATTAGCGTAGGGAGAGGTTGCGGCTGCGACAGTAGGGCGAGATTAGGCAGATTAACTCCTCCAAAGGACTTGATTAACTGATCGATCTGCAGCTGTGGATCATTGAGCTGCTGATCCTCAATTGCTCACTGTTTTTAGGCTGCACAGACCGTTTGTCAGTCTCATTTTTCTGGGGTGATCGGCGGCCATTTTGTGTCTTGTGGTGCGCCAGCACAAGCTGCGACCAAGTGCATTTAACCCTCAATGGTGTGGTTGTTTTTTGGCTAAAGCCTACATCAGGGTGAAGCTGTCACACCAAGTGCATTTAACCAGCAATAGTCTGTTCATTTTTTGGCCATATACAAAATCAGGGGCAAGCTGCGCCTGTCACCAAGTGCATTTAACCCTCAATGGTGTGGTTGTTTTTTGGCTAAAGCCTACATCAGGGTGAAGCTGTCACACCAAGTGCATTTAACCAGCAATAGTCTGTTCATTTTTTGGCCATATACAAAATCAGGGGCAAGCTGCGCCTGTCACCAAGTGCATTTAACCCTCAATGGTGTGGTTGTTTTTTGGCTAAAGCCTACATCAGGGTGAAGCTGTCACACCAAGTGCATTTAACCAGCAATAGTCTGTTCATTTTTTGGCCATATACAAAATCAGGGGCAAGCTGCGCCTGTCACCAAGTGCATTTAACCCTCAATGGTGTGGTTGTTTTTTGGCTAAAGCCTACATCAGGGTGAAGCTGTCACACCAAGTGCATTTAACCAGCAATAGTCTGTTCATTTTTTGGCCATATACAAAATCAGGGGCAAGCTGCGCCTGTCACCAAGTGCATTTAACCCTCAATGGTGTGGTTGTTTTTTGGCTAAAGCCTACATCAGGGTGAAGCTGTCACACCAAGTGCATTTAACCAGCAATAGTCTGTTCATTTTTTGGCCATATCCCAGTCTAATTCTGTCACTAAATCCATACCGGTCACCCAGCGCCTAAATACTAGGCCTCAAATTTATATCCAGCTAAATCTGTCCCTAGTGCTGTAGCTGGGCGAGTTATTTAGTGTCCGTTCAAGCACATTTCTTGTTCTGGGTTGAAATACAATTCCCAATTTAGCAATTTCATAATTTAGTGGTTCCTGCTATATCAGAGCTCTTTGAAATCTATCCCAAAAAGGGTATATAATATTGAAGGTGCACATAGGGTCATTCAGAGTAACTTCACACACACCCGCTACTGTGTATTTCCAAGTCTAATTCTGTCACTAAATCCATACCGGTGACCCAGCGCCTAAATACTAGGCCTCAAATTTAATTCCCTCTAAATCTCTCGTTACCCACCGCTGTACTGTTGTTGCTGGGCAAGATATTTAGTGTCCGTCAAAGCACATTTTTTGTTCTGGGTTGAAGTACAATTCCCAATTTAGCAATTTCATAATTTAGTGGTTTCTGCTATATCAGAGCTATTTGAAATCTATCCCAAAAAGGGTATATAATATTGAAGGTGCACATAGGGTCATTCAGAATAACTTCACACACACCCGCTACTGTGTATTTCCAAGTCTAATTCTGTCACTAAACCCATACCTGTCACCCAGCGCCTAAATACTAGGCCTCAAATTTAAATCCCTCTAAATCTCTCGTTACCGTTGTCCTGTTGTAGCTGGGAAAGTTATTTAGTGCCCGTCAAAGCACATTTTTTGTTCTGGGTTGAAGTACAATTCCCAATTTAGCAATTTCATAATTTAGTGGTTCCTGCTATATCAGAGCTATTTGAAATCTATCCCAAAAAGGGTATATAATATTGAAGGTGCACATAGGGTCATTCAGAATAACTTCACACACACCCGCTACTGTGTATTTCCAAGTCTAATTCTGTCACTAAATCCATACCGGTGACCCAGCGCCTAAATACTAGGCCTCAAATTTAATTCCCTCTAAATCTCTCGTTACCCACCGCTGTACTGTTGTTGCTGGGCAAGATATTTAGTGTCCGTCAAAGCACATTTTTTGTTCTGGGTTGAAGTACAATTCCCAATTTAGCAATTTCATAATTTAGTGGTTTCTGCTATATCAGAGCTATTTGAAATCTATCCCTAAAAGGGTATATAATATTGAAGGTGCACATAGGGTCATTCAGAATAACTTCACACACACCCGCTACTGTGTATTTCCAAGTCTAATTCTGTCACTAAACCCATACCTGTCACCCAGCGCCTAAATACTAGGCCTCAAATTTAAATCCCTCTAAATCTCTCGTTACCGTTGTCCTGTTGTAGCTGGGAAAGTTATTTAGTGCCCGTCAAAGCACATTTTTTGTTCTGGGTTGAAGTACAATTCCCAATTTAGCAATTTCATAATTTAGTGGTTCCTGCTATATCAGAGCTATTTGAAATCTATCCCAAAAAGGGTATATAATATTGAAGGTGCACATAGGGTCATTCAGAATAACTTCACACACACGCTTCTGTGCATTTCCAAGTCTAATTCTGTCACTAAATCCATACCGGTGACCCAGCGCCTAAATACTAGGCCTCAAATTTAATTCCCTCTAAATCTCTCGTTACCCACCGGTGTACTGTTGTTGCTGGGCAAGATATTTAGTGTCCGTCAAAGCACATTTTTTGTTCTGGGTTGAAGTACAATTCCCAATTTAGCAATTTCATAATTTAGTGGTTTCTGCTATATCAGAGCTATTTGAAATCTATCCCTAAAAGGGTATATAATATTGAAGGTGCACATAGGGTCATTCAGAATAACTTCACACACACCCGCTACTGTGTATTTCCAAGTCTAATTCTGTCACTAAACCCATACCTGTCACCCAGCGCCTAAATACTAGGCCTCAAATTTAAATCCCTCTAAATCTCTCGTTACCGTTGTCCTGTTGTAGCTGGGAAAGTTATTTAGTGCCCGTCAAAGCACATTTTTTGTTCTGGGTTGAAGTACAATTCCCAATTTAGCAATTTCATAATTTAGTGGTTCCTGCTATATCAGAGCTATTTGAAATCTATCCCAAAAAGGGTATATAATATTGAAGGTGCACATAGGGTCATTCAGAATAACTTCACACACACGCTTCTGTGCATTTCCAAGTCTAATTCTGTCACTAAATCCATACCGGTGACCCAGCGCCTAAATACTAGGCCTCAAATTTAATTCCCTCTAAATCTCTCGTTACCCACCGCTGTACTGTTGTTGCTGGGCAAGATATTTAGTGTCCGTCAAAGCACATTTTTTGTTCTGGGTTGAAGTACAATTCCCAATTTAGCAATTTCATAATTTAGTGGTTTCTGCTATATCAGAGCTATTTGAAATCTATCCCTAAAAGGGTATATAATATTGAAGGTGCACATAGGGTCATTCAGAATAACTTCACACACACCCGCTACTGTGTATTTCCAAGTCTAATTCTGTCACTAAATCCATACCGGTGACCCAGCGCCTAAATACTAGGCCTCAAATTTAATTCCCTCTAAATCTCTCGTTACCCACCGGTGTACTGTTGTTGCTGGGCAAGATATTTAGTGTCCGTCAAAGCACATTTTTTGTTCTGGGTTGAAGTACAATTCCCAATTTAGCAATTTCATAATTTAGTGGTTTCTGCTATATCAGAGCTATTTGAAATCTATCCCTAAAAGGGTATATAATATTGAAGGTGCACATAGGGTCATTCAGAATAACTTCACACACACACGCTTCTGTGCATTTCCAAGTCTAATTCTGTCACTAAATCCATACCGGTCACCCAGCGCCTAAATACTAGGCCTCAAATTTATATCCCGCTGAATTTGAATACAATACATTGGGCCAAATAATATATTTGTTGTTGTGGTGAACCATAACAATGAGAAAAACATCTAGTAAGGGACGCGGACGTGGACATGGTCGTGGTGGTGTTAGTGGACCCTCTGGTGCTGGGAGAGGACGTGGCCGTTCTGCCACATCCACACGTCCTAGTGTACCAACTACCTCAGGTCCCAGTAGCCGCCAGAATTTACAGCGATATATGGTGGGGCCCAATGCCGTTCTAAGGATGGTAAGGCCTGAGCAGGTACAGGCATTAGTCAATTGGGTGGCCGACAGTGGATCCAGCACGTTCACATTATCTCCCACCCAGTCTTCTGCAGAAAGCGCACAGATGGCGCCTGAAAACCAACCCCATCAGTCTGTCACATCACCCCCATGCATACCAGGGAAACTGTCTCAGCCTCAAGTTATGCAGCAGTCTCTTATGCTGTTTGAAGACTCCGCTGGCAGGGTTTCCCAAGGGCATCCACCTAGCCCTTCCCCAGCGGTGAAAGACATAGAATGCACTGACGCACAACCACTTATGTTTCCTGATGATGAGGACATGGGAATACCACCTCAGCATGTCTCTGATGATGACGAAACACAGGTGCCAACTGCTGCGTCTTTCTGCAGTGTGCAGACTGAACAGGAGGTCAGGGATCAAGACTGGGTGGAAGACGATGCAGGGGACGATGAGGTCCTAGACCCCACATGGAATGAAGGTCGTGCCACTGACTTTCACAGTTCGGAGGAAGAGGCAGTGGTGAGACCGAGCCAACAGCGTAGCAAAAGAGGGAGCAGTGGGCAAAAGCAGAACACCCGCCGCCAAGAGACTCCGCCTGCTACTGACCGCCGCCATCTGGGACCGAGCACCCCAAAGGCAGCTTCAAGGAGTTCCCTGGCATGGCACTTCTTCAAACAATGTGCTGACGACAAGACCCGAGTGGTTTGCACGCTGTGCCATCAGAGCCTGAAGCGAGGCATTAACGTTCTGAACCTGAGCACAACCTGCATGACCAGGCACCTGCATGCAAAGCATGAACTGCAGTGGAGTAAACACCTTAAAACCAAGGAAGTCACTCAGGCTCCCCCTGCTACCTCTTCTGCTGCTGCCGCCTCGGCCTATTCTGCTGCTGCCGCCTCGGCCTCTTCCTCCGCCTCTGGAGGAACGTTGGCACCTGCCGCCCAGCAAACAGGGGATGTACCACCAACACCACCACCACCACCTCCGTCACCAAGCGTCTCAACCATGTCACACGCCAGCGTTCAGCTCTCCATCTCACAAACATTTGATAGAAAGCGTAAATTCCCACCTAGCCACCCTCGATCCCTGGCCCTGAATGCCAGCATTTCTAAACTACTGGCCTATGAAATGCTGTCATTTAGGCTGGTGGACACAGACAGCTTCAAACAGCTCATGTCGCTTGCTGTCCCACAGTATGTTGTTCCCAGCCGGCACTACTTCTCCAAGAGAGCCGTGCCTTCCCTGCACAACCAAGTATCCGATAAAATCAAGTGTGCACTGCGCAACGCCATCTGTAGCAAGGTCCACCTAACCACAGATACGTGGACCAGTAAGCACGGCCAGGGACGCTATATCTCCCTAACTGCACACTGGGTAAATGTAGTGGCAGCTGGGCCCCAGGCGGAGAGCTGTTTGGCGCACGTCCTTCCGCCGCCAAGGATCGCAGGGCAACATTCTTTGCCTCCTGTTGCCACCTCCTCCTTCTCGGCTTCCTCCTCCTCTTCTTCCACCTGCTCATCCAGTCAGCCACACACCTTCACCACCAACTTCAGCACAGCCCGGGGTAAACGTCAGCAGGCCATTCTGAAACTCATATGTTTGGGGGACAGGCCCCACACCGCACAGGAGTTGTGGCGGGGTATAGAACAACAGACCGACGAGTGGTTGCTGCCGGTGAGCCTCAAGCCCGGCCTGGTGGTGTGTGATAATGGGCGAAATCTCGTTGCAGCTCTGGGACTAGCCAATTTGACGCACATCCCTTGCTTGGCGCATGTGCTGAATTTGGTGGTGCAGAAGTTCATTCACAACTACCCCGACATGTCAGAGCTGCTGCATAAAGTGCGGGCCGTCTGTTCGCGCTTCCGGCGTTCACATCCTGCTGCTGCTCGCCTGTCTGCGCTACAGCGTAACTTCGGCCTTCCCGCTCACCGCCTCATATGCGACGTGCCCACCAGGTGGAACTCCACCTTGCACATGCTGGACAGACTGTGCGAGCAGCAGCAGGCCATAGTGGAGTTTCAGCTGCAGCACGCACGGGTCAGTCGCACTACAGAACAGCACCACTTCACCACCAATGACTGGGCCTCCATGCGAGACCTGTGTGCCCTGTTGCGCTGTTTCGAGTACTCCACCAACATGGCCAGTGGCGATGACACCGTTATCAGCGTTACAATACCACTTCTATGTCTCCTTGAGAAAACACTTAGGGCGATGATGGAAGAGGAGGTGGCCCAGGAGGAGGAGGAGGAGGAGGAGGAAGAGGGGTCATTTTTAGCACTTTCAGGCCAGTCTCTTCGAAGTGACTCAGAGGGAGGTTTTTGGCAACAGCAGAGGCCAGGTACAAATGTGGCCAGCCAGGGCCCACTACTGGAGGACGAGGAGGACGAGGATGAGGAGGAGGTGGAGGAGGATGAGGATGAAGCATGGTCACAGCGGGGTGGCACCCAACGCAGCTCGGGTCCATCACTGGTGCGTGGCTGGGGGGAAAGGCAGGACGATGACGATACGCCTCCCACAGAGGACAGCTTGTCCTTATCCCTGGGCAGCCTGGCACACATGAGCGACTACATGCTGCAGTGCCTGCGCAACGACAGCAGAGTTGCCCACATTTTAACCTGTGCGGACTACTGGGTTGCCACCCTGCTGGATCCACGCTACAAAGACAATGTGCCCACCTTACTTCCTGCACTGGAGCGTGATAGGAAGATGCGCGAGTACAAGCGCACGTTGGTAGACACGCTACTGAGAGCATTCCCAAATGTCACAGGGGAACAAGTGGAAGCCCAAGGCCAAGGCAGAGGAGGAGCAAGAGGTCGCCAAGGCAGCTGTGTCACGGCCAGCTCCTCTGAGGGCAGGGTTAGCATGGCAGAGATGTGGAAAACTTTTGTCAACACGCCACAGCTAACTGCACCACCACCTGATACGCAACGTGTTAGCAGGAGGCAACATTTCACTAACATGGTGGAACAGTACGTGTGCACACCCCTCCACGTACTGACTGATGGTTCGGCCCCATTCAACTTCTGGGTCTCTAAATTGTCCACGTGGCCAGAGCTAGCCTTTTATGCCTTGGAGGTGCTGGCCTGCCCGGCAGCCAGCGTTTTGTCTGAACGTGTATTCAGCACGGCAGGGGGCGTCATTACAGACAAACGCAGCCGCCTGTCTACAGCCAATGTGGACAAGCTGACGTTCATAAAAATGAACCAGGCATGGATCCCACAGGACCTGTCCGTCCCTTGTCCAGATTAGACATTAACTACCTCCCCATAACCATATATTATTGGACTCCAGGGCACTTCCTCATTCAATCCTATTTTTATTTTCATTTTACCATTATATTGCGAGGCTACCCAAAGTTGAATGAACCTCTCCTCTGCCTGTGTGCTAGGCCTAAATATATGCCAATGGACTGTTGCAGTGGTGGGTGACGTGAAGCCTCATTCTCTGCTATGACATGCAGACTGATTCTCTGCTGACATGAAGCCAGATCCTCTGTTACGGGAGCTCTCTCCTCTGCCTGGGTGCTGGGCCTAAATTTATGACAATTGACTGTTGCAGTGGTGGGTGACGTGAAGCCTGATTCTCTGCTATGATATGAAGACTGATTCTCTGCTGACATGAAGCCAGATTCTCTGTTACGGGACCTCTCTCCTCTGCCTGGGTGCTGGGCCTAAATTTATGACAATGGACTGTTGCAGTGGTGGCTGACGTGAAGCCTGATTCTCTGCTATGACATGCAGACTGATTCTCTGCTGTCATGAAGCCAGATTGTCTGTTACGGGACCTCTCTGCTCTGCCTGTGTGCTAGGCCTAAATATATGCCAATGGACTGTTGCAGTGGTGGCTGACGTGAAGCCTCATTCTCTGCTATGACATGCAGACTGATTCTCTGCTGACATGAAGCCAGATTCTCTGTTACGGGACCTCTCTCCTCTGCCTGTGTGTGTGCTGGGCCTAAATATATGCCAATGGACTGTTGCAGTGGTGGCTGACGTGAAGCCTCATTCTCTGCTATGACATGCAGACTGATTCTCTGCTGACATGAAGCCAGATTCTCTGTTACGGGACCTCTCTCCTCTGCCTGTGTGTGTGCTGGGCCTAAATATATGCCAATGGACTGTTGCAGTGGTGGCTGACGTGAAGCCTCATTCTCTGCTATGACATGCAGACTAATTCTCTGCTGACATGAAGACAGATTCTCTGTTACGGGACCTCCCTCCTCTGCCTGGGTGCTGGGCCTAAATATATGCCAATGGACTGTTGCAGTGGTGGCTGACGTGAAGCCTCATTCTCTGCTATGACATGCAGACTAATTCTCTGCTGACATGAAGACAGATTCTCTGTTACGGGACCTCTCTCCTCTGCCTGGGTGCCGGGGCCTAAATATCTGAGAATGGACTGTTCCAGTGGTGGGTGACGGGAAGCCAGATTCTCTGCTATGGAACCTCTCTCCAATTGATTTTGGTTAATTTTTATTTATTTAATTTTTATTTTAATTCATTTCCCTATCCACATTTGTTTGCAGGGGATTTACCTACATGTTGCTGCCTTTTGCAGCCCTCTAGCTCTTTCCTGGGCTGTTTTACAGCCTTTTTAGTGCCGAAAAGTTCGGGTCCCCATTGACTTCAATGGGGTTCGGGTTCGGGACGAAGTTCGGATCGGGTTCGGATCCCGAACCCGAACATTTCCGGGATGTTCGGCCGAACTTCTCGAACCCGAACATCCAGGTGTTCGCTCAACTCTAGTTATCACTAAAAGATCTTAAAGATTTGGCCTTTAGTACTAATCGGGTCTGCTGCAAAAATGCATAGTGTTTTTGCATTAGCCTTTTTATCTGATATACAGACTATATGCATAACAGATGTACTGTACTGTACTCGTATGGATCTTTTGACCCTACAGTATGTATATTGGTAGCTATAATACTGCACATTCATAGATTTTCTGAATGCTGGTTTATATGGCAAATTTAACTTATACGACACGATATCCAAATATTCCATTAAATTTGCACCGCCCTTATGTAAGGCACTGTACAGTGTTTTCTTTTGGCGGCCATTAGAAGAAGGAAATGCCTAGACAAGAGATATAAGATGACTTGAAATTTCTTTTTGTCACCTAGTCAGTTAAAGAAGACCTCTCCTTACTTGGATTTTGCATGTAATAACAGTTTTGGATCATCTATATTCTAGTGATTCTATGTCATTCCTCTATTATTCCTGCTAGCAATCTGCAATAAAGATCTACCAGTTGAAGGTGTGTCCCTGCTCAGTTTGACACTATCCAATCCATGCTAAGAGTTGCAGACTCTGCATGGACCCGCCCCCCAAGTGGTGACACTTAGCTGGATCGGTAGTGCAGAATGCTGTTAACTAATTCATAAACTTAATATAAAAGGTAATGATACCGCGCTCTGGGACTAGATATAGTTTTATGTAATGGGGAACGGCAGGGTTAAAGCATGTACTTCCTATAATGTGGCACACAAGTATACATTACAATAAAGTGATGGCACAATTTAAAGTCATAAGTAGAGTTGAGCGAACACCTAGATGTTCGGGGAGTTCTGCCGAACTTTGAAAAAAAGTTTGGGTTCGAGACCCGAACTTGATCCGAACTTGGACCCGAACCTGAACTCTATTGAATTCAATGGGGACCCGAACTTCACTTTATTATTTTCCGTTATAACATGGTTATGACGGAAAATAATAGTATTAGCCTTTTCAGATCTGAGTTTTCACGAAAACTCAGATCCGACAGTATATTCTAACACAGAAGCGTTCCCATGGTGATGGGGATGCTTCAAGTTAGAATATACTAAGAACTGTGTACATAACTGCCTCCTGCTGCCTGGCAGCAGGGGCCAGACCCCCCTCCCTCCCCAGTATTAAAATTATTGTTGGCCAGTGCGGCCCCTCCCTCCCTCCCCAGTATTAAAATCATTGGTGGCCAGCACCCGCAGGTACATATATTCATCTCACTAAACTGACATATCATAACCACTTCAGCCCCGCTAGGTGAAACCCCCTTCATGACCAGGCCACTTTTTACACTTCGGCACTACACTACTTTCACCGTTTATCGCTCGGTCATGCAACTTACCACCCAAATGAATTTTACCTCCTTTTCTTCTCACTAATGGAGCTTTCATTTGGTTGTATTTTATTGCTGCTGACATTTTTACTTTTTTTGTTATTAATCAAAATGTAACGATTTTTTTGCAAAAAAATGACATTTTTCACTTTCAGCTGTGAAATTTTGCAAAAAAAAAGACATCCATATATAAATTTTTCGCTAAATTTATAGTTCTACATGTCTTTGATAAAAAAAAAATGTTTGGGCAAAAAAAAAAAAATGGTTTGGGTAAAAGTTATAGCATTTACAAACTATGGTACAAAAATGTGAATTTCCGCTTTTTGAAACGGCTCTGATTTTCTGAGCACCTGTCATGTTTCCTGAGGTTCTACAATGCCCAAACAGTAGAAAACCCCCACAAATGACCCCATTTCGGAAAGTAGACACCCTAAGGTATTCGCTGATGGGCACTGCGAGTTCCTAGAATTTTTTATTTTTGTCACAAGTTAGTGGAATATGAGACTTTGTAAGGAAAAAAGAAAAAAAAAGAAAAATCATCATTTTCCGCTAAATTGTGACAAAAAATAAAAAATTCTAGGAACTCGCCGTGCCCCCCACGGAATACCTTGGGGTGTCTTCTTTCCAAAATGGGGTCACTTGTGGGGTAGTTATACTGCCCTGGCAATTTAGGGGCCCAAATGTGTGAGAAGAACTTTGCAATCAAAATGTGTAAGAAATGACCGGTGAAATCCGAAAGGTGCACTTTGGAATATGCGCCCCTTTGCCCACCTTGGCAGCAAAAAAGTGTCACACATGTGGTATCGCCGTACTCAGGAGAAGTTGGGGAATGTGTTTTGGGGTGTCATTTTACATATACCCATGCAGGGTGAGAGAAATATCTTGGCAAAAGACAACTTTTCCCATTTTTTTATACAAAGTTGGCATTTGACCAAGATATTTTTCTCACCCAGCATGGGTATATGTAAAATG
Source organism: Bufo gargarizans (assembly GCF_014858855.1). Classification (NCBI taxonomy): domain Eukaryota; kingdom Metazoa; phylum Chordata; class Amphibia; order Anura; family Bufonidae; genus Bufo; species Bufo gargarizans. Next base: position 171,359,424 of record NC_058082.1, read on the forward strand.
ACACCCCAAAACACATTCCCCAACTTCTCCTGAGTACGGCGATACCAGATGTGTCACACTTTTTTGCTGCCAAGGTGGGCAAAGGGGCACATATTCCAAAGTGCACCTTTCGGATTTTGCAGGGCATTTTTTACACATTTTGATTGCAAAGTTCTTCTCACACATTTGGGCCCCTAAATTGCCAGGGCAGTATAACTACGCCACAAGTGACCCCATTTTGGAAAGAAGACACCCTAAGGTATTCCGTGAGGGGCACTGCGAGTTCCTAGAATTTTTTATTTTTGTCACAAGTTAGTGGAATATGAGACTTTGTAAGGAAAAAAGAAAAAAAAAGAAAAATCATCATTTTCCGCTAAATTGTGACAAAAAATAAAAAATTCTAGGAACTCGCCGTGCCCCCCACAGAATACCTTGGGGTGTCTTCTTTCCAAAATGGGGTCACTTGTGGCGTAGTTATACTGCCCTGGCAATTTAGGGGCCCAAATGTGTAAGAAGTACCTTGAAATCAAAATGTGTAAAAAATGGCCTGCGAAATCCGAAAGGTGCCCCTTTGCCCACCTTGGCTGCAAAAAAGTGTCACACATCTGGTATCGCCGTACTCAGGAGAAGTTGGGCAATGTGTTTTGGGGGGTCATTTTACATATACCCATGCTGGATGAGAGAAATATCTTGGCAAAAGACAACTTTTCCCATTTTTTTATACAAAGTTGGCATTTGACCAAGATATTTTTCTCACCCAGCATGGGTATATGTAAAATGACACCCCAAAACACATTCCCCAACTTCTCCTGAGTACGGCGATACCACATGTGTGACACTTTTTTGCAGCCTAGATGCGCAAA